>NC_062296.1:72586128-73319370 GCF_902655055.1 Lutra lutra | reverse complement strand
TAAGAAATGTTGAAAAACAAAAATAAAACTGGGGGCATCACGTTACCTGATTTCAAGTTTTACTACAAAGCTGTGATCACCAAGACAGCATGGTACTGGCATAAAAACAGACACATAGACCATGGAACAGAGTAGAGAGCCCAGATATGGACCCTCAACTCTATGGTCAGTTAATCTTCAACAAAACAGGAAAAAATATCCAGTGGAAAAAAGACAGTCTCTTTAATAAATGGCCCTGGGAAAACTGGACAGTTATATGTAGAAGAATGAAACTCGACCATTCTCTTACACCGTACACAAAGATAAACTCAAAATGGATAAAAGACCTCAACGTGAGACAGGAATCCATCAGAATCCTAGAGGAGGGGCGCCTGGGTGGCTCAGTGGCTTAAGCCACTGCCTTCGGCTCAGGTCATGATCTCAGGGTCCTGGGATCGAGTCCCGCATCGGGCTCTCTGCTTGACAGGGAGCCTTCTTCCCTCTCTCTCTCTCTCTCTCTCTGCCTGCCTGCCTCTCTGTCTACTTGTGATCTCTCTCTGTCAAATAAATAATAAATAAAATCTTTAAAAAAAAAAAAAAAAGAATCCTAGAGGAGAACATAGGCAGTAACCTCTTTGATATCAGCCACAGCAACTTCTTTCAAGATATGTCTCCAAAGGCAAAGGAAACAAAAGCGAAAATGAACTTTGGGGACTTCATCAAGATCAAAAGTTTCTGCACAGCAAAGGAAACAGTCAACAAAACAAAGAGGCAACCCACGGAATGGGAGAAGATATTTGCAAATGACAGTACAGACAAAAGGCTGATATCCAGGATCTATAAAGAACTCCTCAAACTCAACACACACAAAACAGAGAATCATATCAAAAAATGGGCAGAATATATGAACAGACACTTCTCCAATGAAGACATACAAATGGCTATTAGACACATGAAAAATTGTTCATCATCACTAGCCATCAGGGAGATTCAAATTAAAACCACATTGAGATATCACCTTACACCAGTTAGAATGGCCAAAATTAGCAAGACAGGGAACAACATGTGTTGGAGGGGATGTGGAGAAAGGGGAACCCTCTTACACTGTTGGTGGGAATGCAAGTTGGTGCAGCCTCTTTGGAGAACAGTGTGGAGATTCCTCAAGAAATTAAAAATAGAGCTTCCTTATGACCCTGCCATTGCACTACTGCGTATTTACCCCAAAGATACAGATGTAGTGAAAAGAAGGGCCATCTGTACCCCAATGTTTATAGCAGCAATGGCCACGGTTGCCAAACTGTGGAAAGAACAAAGATGCCCTTCAACGGACGAATGGATAAGGAAGATGTGGTCCATATACACTATGGAGTATTAGGCCTCCATCAGAAAGCATGAATACCCAACTTTTGTAGCAACATGGATGGGACTGGAAGAATTATGCTGAGTGAAATAAGTCAAGCAGAGAGAGTCAATTATCATATGGTTTCACTTATTTGTGGAGCATTACAAATAACATGGAGGACATAGGGAGATGGAGAGAAGGGAGTTGAGGGAAATTGGAAGGGGAAGTGAACCATGAGAGACTATGGACTCGGAAAAACAATCTGAGGGTTTTGAAGGGGCGGGGAGTGGGAGGTTGGGGGAGCCAGTTGGTGGGTATTAAGGATGGTTCGTATTGCATGGAGCACTGGGTGTGATGCAAAAACAATTAATACTGTTACCCTGAATATAAATTTTAAAAAATATTACATTTAACCTTGTTACATCAAAATGTAAAGCAAATGATGGTTTCTAAATTGACAAAATTTCTTATGTGAATTATTAAGTTTTTCTTCCTCCCCTTGAAAAATAAATACACAAAGAATACCAACATGTTTAAAACTTCTGTCATAGAAAACATTCTATTTAGAAATGAAAATATGCTTCCCTAGGATCAAGTCTCAGCATCCCTACAAGGCAAATTTAAGATGTCTACAGGATAGATTACGAACTTAAGTAAGATACTGGAAATCTTAGCTCTTTTCATCCATCCATGTGGTTGGGCTGCTTTGCCAAAATATTTATATATACTTCAATTAAGCAGATATCAAGTAGTGAACATAATGATTATTTATATTGAAATATTAATTTGTAGGAGTATCATTAGGTTTTAAACTGCCACATCATCTCTTAGAATAGCACAATTTATTCTACAGAATTGAATCTCTTATGATGTGACTTAAGGATTGTCACATTAATTATAGGCAACTGAATATAGAAGACATTTTGAGGATATATGAATTTAGAAAGAAGCAAAGGTTGCTCAACTGATAATTATGCACTTTGTTAAATTTGAAGCAGATGAAGCTTTAGCAAAACATGTTCTAACTACAGAAGGATTCCCTTGCATTAAAGAATTACCACCCCATATATGATTAAACATTATCAGTCTTCTTCAGGAGAACCAGATGACATTATATCAAGGATGAAATTATTTGACCAGTTGGTTTGCTCAACTGCAAACTGTGACTGAACTCAATACCATTATCAATAAAGAATGTTACCATGGCATTAAACTATCTTCATATTAAATGGCCTAGTTGTGGGGAGAAGTTGGGTGAATGAACTCTAGGATTTCATGGGACTGTATGTACTGTTATGCTACTTCCTATGTGACTCTACAGTTACTCCAAAAACAAACATTTAAAAGAAGGGTCCCAAAGGTTTGTAAAGACAGTTTAACTTAGTACCCAAACCATAACCCTGCTCTCCAAAGAAATACATTGAATGCAGCATGCAGACTGGCTCTTCTAGTTTTCACAATTTTTCTACAAACCCTCATTTTGAAAAGAAATCTCTGTAGTGCTGACTTTTAAAAATCCGAATTAGACCCAAGTGAACTTCATGTTAATACAATGGAATCATAAAAATTTTCATTTCCATTTTTAAACCCAATTATGGAAATTTCCTCAGCAACATACCAAAAGTAACTATTTCATTACTCCTTTGTCAGTCCTAAGAGTTTTTTTAAAACTATAATGCCCGGGGGGGAGGAGTCAAGATGGCAGAGAAGTAGAAGGCTGAGACGACATCAGGTAGCAGGAGATCAGTTAGATAGCTTATCTAAACATTGCGAACACCTACAAATCCAATGGGAAATCAAAGAAAAGAGCAACAATCCTAGAAACAGAAAATCGACCACTTTCTGAAAGGTAGGACTTGCGGAGAAGTGAGTCCAAAGCGACAGGAAGATAGACCACGGCGGAGGGGCCGGTTCCTGGCCATCGTTGGAGCAATGGAGCGCAAAATCAGGACTTTTAAAAGTCTGCTCCACTGAGGGACATCACTCCAGAGGCTAAACCAGGGTGAAGCCCACACGGGGTCAGCATGGCCCCAGGTCCTGCGGGATCAAAGAAGGACCAGGGGTGTCTGAGTGTCGCAGAGCTCAGGTATTAGAGTGGGGAAGCTGGCTACAGAGCCAGAGCTGAGGAGTGAGCTCTAAGCTCGGGGTTGCCTTGAACGGGTCACAGGCTGGGTGAGCTCGGATTGCTGCTGGAGGCCAGGGAGATGGAAGTGACTGAGAGCTTTTCTCCAAGCGTGAGTGACTGAGCTCTTTTCTCCAAACGTGACCAGAGGCCAGGGAGATGGGAGCAATTGGGTGCTTTTCTCTGAGGGCACACTGAGGAGCGGGACCCCGAGCTCTTGGCTCCTCCGGGCCGGAGAATTCTACAGAAAGCGTTCAGGGAACAAAAGCTCCTTTTTCACTCCCTTTTGCTCCGAAAGTGAACCCAAGCGGATTACTTAGCCTGGCCCCTGGTAGGGGCAGTGCAATTCCGCCTCAGGCAAAGACACTTGAGAATCACTATAACAGGCCCCTCCCCCAGAAGATCAACAAGAAATCCAGCCAAGACAAAATTCACCTACCAAAGAGAGCAACAGAATTCCAGAGGAGGAGAAAGCAAAGCACGAAACTCATGGCTTTCTCCCCATGATTCTTTAGTCTTGCGGGTTTTTTTTTCTTTTTTCTTCTGCTAATTTTTTTTTAACTTTTATTCTTTCCTCTTTTAATTTTTTAACTAGTTTATCTTAACAATACCTTACCAAAAATAATAATAATAATAATCTTTTTTTGAACCGTCATTATTATAGTTATATTTTATCCTCCATTCTATCTAACTATATTTTTTGTATATACATATATTTATTTTAAATATTTTTTCCTTATTTGTTTTCTTTTTTTTTTTTTCTTGTTCATCCCCTTTCTCACTCCCACAGTTTGGGGACTCTTCTGATTTGGTTAAAGCACATTTCCTTGGGGTTTTGCCACCCATTTAACATTTTTTTTTTGCTCCTTCAAATATTCTTATCTGGACAAAATGACAAGGCAGAAAAACTCACCACAAAAAGAAGAACAAGAAGCAATACCAAAGGCTAGGGACCTAATCAATACAGACATTGGTAATATGACAGATCTAGAGTTCAGAATGATGATTCTCAAGGTTCTAGCTGGGCTCAAAAATGGCATGGAAGATATTAGAGAAACCCTCTCTGGAGAGAAAAAAGCCCTTTCTGGAGAAATAAAGGAAATAAATCTAACCAAGTTGAAATCAAAAAAGCTATTAATGAGGTACAATAAAAAATGGAAGCTCTTACTGCTCGGATAACTGAGGCAGAAGAAAGAATTAGTGACATAGAAGACCAAATGACAGAGAATAAAGAAGCTGAGCAAAGGAGAGACAAACAAACACTGGACCAGGAGGAGAGAATTCGAGAGATAAGTGACACCATAAGATGACACAACAATAGGATAATTGGGATTCCAGAAGAAGAAAGAGAGAGGGGAGCAAAAGGTATATTGGAGAGAATTATTGGAGAGAATTTCCCAAATATGGCAAAGGGAACAAACATCAAAATCCAGGAGATGCAACAGAACGCTCCTCAAAATCAATAAAAATAAGTCCACACCCTGTCACCTGATAGTAAAATTTACAAGTCTTAGCAACAAAGAGAAAATCCTGAAAGCAGCCCGGGAAAAGAAGTCTGTAATATACAAGGGTAAAAACATTAGATTGGCAGTGGACTTATCCACAGAGACCTGGCAGGCCAGAAAGAACTGGCATGATATATTCAGAGCATTAAACGAGAAATACATGCAGCCAAGAATACTATATCCAGCTAGGCTATCATTGAAAATAGAAGGAGAGATAAAAAGCTTCCAGGACAAATAAAAACTGAAAGAATTTGCAAACACCAAACCAGCTCTACAGGAAATATTGAAAGGGGTCCTCTAAGCAAAGAGAGAGCCTAAAAGTAGTAGATCAGAAAGGAACAGAGACAATATACAGTAACAGTCACCTTACAGGCAATACAATGGCATTAAATTCATATCTCTCAATACTTACCCTGAATGTTAATGGGCTAAATGACCCCAATCAAAAGACACAGGGTATCAGATTGGATAAAAAATCAAAACCCATCAATATGTTGCCTACAAGAAACTCATTTTAGAGCCAAAGACACCCCCAGATATAAAGTGAGGGGGTGGAAAACAATGTACCATGCTAATGGACATCAGAAGAAAGCAGGGGTGGCAATCCTTATATCAGATCAATTAGATTTTAAGCCAAAGACTATAATAAGAGATGAGGAAGGACACTGTATCATACTCAAAGGGTCTGTCCAACAAGAGGACCTAACAATTTTAAATATCTATGCCCCTAACATGGGAGCAGCCAACTATATAAATCAATTAATAACAAAATCAAAGAAACACATCAACAATAATACAATAATAGTAGGGGACTTTAACAATCCCCTCACTGAAATGGACAGATCATCCAAGCAAAAGATCAACATGGAAATAAAGGCCTTGAATGACACACTGGACCAGATGGACATCACAGATATATTCAGAACATTCCATCCCAAGACAATAGAATACAAATTCTTCTTTAGTGCACATGGAACATTCTCCAGAATAGACCACATCCTGGGTCCTAATGATGGTCTCAACTGGTATTAAAAGATTGGGATCATTCCTTGCATATTTTCAGACCACAATGCTCTGACGCTAGAACTCAATCACAAGAGGAAATTTGGAAAGAACCCAAATACATGGAGACTAAACAGCATCCTTCTAAAGAATGAATGGGTCAACCAGGAAATTAAAGAAGAATTGAAAAAATTCATGGGAACAAATGATAATGAAAACACAACAGTTCAAAATCTGTGGGACACAGCAAAGGCAGTCCTGAGAGGAAAATATATAGGTACAAGCCTTTCTCAAGAAACAACAAAGGTCTCAAGTACACAACCTAACCCTACATCTAAAGGAGCTGGAGAAAAAACAACAAAGAAAGCCTAAACCCAGCAGGAGAAGAGAAATCATTAAGATCAGAGCAGAAATCAATGAGATAGAAACTAAAAAAACAATAGAACAAATCAATGAAACTAGGAGCTGGTTCCTCAAAAGAATTAATAAGATTGATAAACCCCGGGCCAGACTTATACAAAAGAAAAGAGAAAGGACCCAAATAAATAAAATCATGAATGAAAGTGGAGAGATCACAACCAACACCAAAGAAATACAAACAATTATAAGAATATACTATTAGCAACTCTACGCAAACAAATTTGACAATCTGGAAGAAATGGACCCATTCCTAGAGACATATAAACTACCACAACTGAACCAGGAAGAAATAGAAAACCTGAACAGACCCATAACCAGTAAGGAGATTGAAACAGTCATCAAAAATCTCCAAACAAACAAAAGCCCTGGGCCAGATGGCTTCCCAGGGGAATTCTACCAAACATTTAAAGAAGGATTAATTCCTATTCTCCTGATACCATTTCAAAAAATAGAAATGGAAGGAAAACTTCCAAACTCATTTTATGAGGCCAGCATCACCTTGATCCCAAAACCAGACAAGGATCCCACCAAAAAAAGAGTATTACAGACCAATATTCTGGATGAACACAGTTGCAAAAATTCTCACCAAATTACTAGCCAATAGGATCCAATAGTACATTAAAAGGATTATTCACCATGAACAAGTGGGATTTATTCCAGGGCTGCAAGGTTGGTTCAACGTCCGCAAATCAATGTGATACAATACATTAATAAAAGAAAGAACAAGAACCATATGATACTCTCAATAGATGCTGAAAAAGCATTTGACAAAGTACAGCATCCCTTCCTCATCAAAACTCTTCAAAGTGTAGGGATAGAGGGCACATACCTCAATATCATCAAAGCCATCTATGAAAAACCCACCACAAATATCATTCTCAATGGAGAAAAACTGAAAGCTTTTCCACTAAGGTCAGGAACACTCCAGGGATATCCATTATCATGACTGCTATTCAACATAGTACTTGAAGTCCTAGCCTCAGCAATCAGACAACAAAAAGAAATTAAAGGCATCCAAATCAGCAAAGAAGAAGTCAAACTATCACTCTTCGCAGATGATATGATACTATATGTGGAAAACCCAAAAGACTCCACTCCAAAACTGCTAGAACTTGTACAGGAATTCAGTAAAGTATCAGGATATAAAATCAATGCACAGAAATCAGTTGCATTTCTTTACACCAACAAGACAGAAGAAAGAGAAATTAGGGAGTCTGTCCCATTTACAATTGCACCCAAAACCATAAGATTCCTAGGAGTAAACCTAACCAAAGAGGATAGGAATCTATTCTCAGAAAACTATAAATTACTCATGAAAGAAATTGAAGAAGACACAAAGAAATGGAAAAATGTTCCATGCTCCTGGATTGGAAGAACAAATATTGTGAAAATGTCTATTCTACCTAAAGCAATCTACACATTTAATGCAATCCCTACCAAAATGCCATCCATTTTTTCAAAGAAATAGAACAAATAATCTTAAAATTTATACAGAACCAGAAGAGACCTCGAATACCAAAGGAATATTGAAAAAGAAAGCCAATTTCCCCCAAATGCCTTCTCCTAACTCCCCATGTCCTCCATGCTATTTGTCATGCTCCACAAATAAGTGAAACATATGATAATTGACTCTCTCTGCTTGACTTATTTCACTCAGCATAATCTCTTCCAGTCCCATCCATGTTGCTACAAAAGTTGGGTATTCATCCTTTCTGATGGAGGCCTAATACTCCATAGTGTATATGGACCACATCTTCCTTATCCATTCATCCGTTGAAGGGCATCTTGGTTCTTTCCACAGTTTGGCAACCGTGGCCATTGCTGCTATAAACATTGGGGTACAGATGGCCCTTCTTTTCACTACATCTGTATCTTTGGGGTAAATATGCAGTAGTGCAATGGCAGGGTCATAAGGAAGCTCTATTTTTAATTTCTTGAGGAATCTCCACACTGTTCTCCAAAGAGGCTGCACCAACTTGCATTCCCACCAACAGTGTAAGAGGGTTCCCCTTTCTCCACATCCCCTCCAACACATGTTGTTCCCTGTCTTGCTAATTTTGGCCATTCTAACTGGTGTAAGGTGATATCTCAATGTGGTTTTAATTTGAATCTCCCTGATGGCTAGTGATGATGAACAATTTTTCATGTGTCTAATAGCCATTTGTATGTCTTCATTGGAGAAGTGTCTGTTCATATATTCTGCCCATTTTTTGATATGATTCTCTGTTTTGTGTGTGTTGAGTTTGAGGAGTTCTTTATAGATCCTGGATATCAGCCTTTTGTCTGTACTGTCATTTGCAAATATCTTCTCCCATTCCGTGGGTTGCCTCTTTGTTTTGTTGACTGTTTCTTTTGCTGTGCAGAAGCTTTTGATCTTGATGAAGTCCCAAAAGTTTATTTTGGCTTCTGTTTCCTTTGCCTTTGGAGACATATCTTGAAAGAAGTTAGTGTGGCTGATATTGAAGAGATTACTGCCTATGTTCTCCTCTAGGATTCTGATGGATTCCTGTCTCACGTTGAGGTCTTTTATCCATTTTGAGTTTATCTTTGTGTACGGTGTAAGAGAATATTCGAGTTTTATTCTTCTACATATAGCTACCCAGTTTTCCCAGCACCATTTATTGAAGAGACTGTCTTTTTTCCACTGGATATTTTTTCCCGTTTTGTCGAAGATTAAGTGACCATAGAGTTGAGGGTCCATATCTGGGCTCTCTGTTCCATGGTCTATGTGTCTGTTTTTATGCCAGTACCATGCTGTCTTGGTGATCACAGCTTTGTAGTAAAGCTGGAAATCAGGTAACATGATGCCCCTAGTTTTATTTTTGTTTTTCAACATTTCCTTAGCATTTCGGGGTCTCTTCTGGTTCCATACAAATTTTTGGATTATTTGCTCCAGCTCTTTGAAGAATACCAGTGGAATTTTGATTGGAATGGCATTAAAAGTATAGATTGCTCTAGGCAGTATAGACATTTTAACAATGTTTATTCTTCCGATCCAAGAGCATGGAATGGTCTTCCATCTTTTTGTGTCTTCTTCAATTTCTTTCATGAGTGTTCTGTAGTTCCTTGAGTACAGATCCTTTACCTCTTTGGTTAGGTTTATTCCCAGGTATCTTATGGTTCTTGGTGCTATAGTAAATGGAATCGATTCTCTAATTTCCCTTTCTGTATTTTCATTGTTAGTGTATAAGAAAGCCACTGATTTCTGTATATTGATTTTATATCCTGCCACATTACTGAATTGCTGTATGAGTTCTAGTAGTTTGGGGATGGAGTCTTTTGGGTTTTCCATATAAAGAATCATGTCATCTGCGAAGAGAGAGAGTTTGACTTCTTCATTGCCAACTTGGATACCTTTTATTTGTCTTTGTTGTCTGATTGCTGTTGCTAGGACTTCTAATACTATGTTGAACAAGAGTGGTGAGAGTGGGCATCCTTGTCGTGTTCCTGATCTCAATGGGAAGGCTGCAAGCTTTTTCCCATTGAGGATGATATTTGCTCTGGGTTTTTCATAGCTAGATTTGTTGAAGTTCAGGAATGTTCCCTCTATCCCTGTATTTTGAAGCATTTTAATCAGGAACGGATGCTGGATTTTGTCAACAATGAAAGACTATGGACTCTGAAAAACAATCTGAAGGGTTTGAAGAGGTGGGGGGATAGGAGGTTGGGGGGACCAGGTGGTGGGTATTAGAGAGGGCATGGACTGCATGGAGCACTGGGTGTGGTACAAAAACAATGAATACTGTTATGCTGAAAATAAATTTTAAAAAATGATTTAAAAAAAAAGAAAAAGAAAGCCAAAGTTGGTGGCATCACAATTCCGGACTTCAAGCTCAATTACAAAGCTGTCATCATCAAGACAGTTTGGTACTGGCACAGAAACTGACATAGATCAATGCAACAGATTAGAGAGCCCAGTAATAGACCCTCAACTCTATGGTCAACTAATCTTTGACAAAGCAGGAAGGAATGTCCAATTAAAAAAGACAGCCTCTTGAACAAATGGTGCTGGGAAAATTGAACAGCCACATGCAGAAAAATGAAATTGGACCATTTCCTTACACCACACACGAAAATAGACTCAAAATAGATGAAGGACCTCAGTGTGAGAAAGGAATCCATCCAAATCCTTGAGGAGAACACAGGCAGCAACCTCTTTGACCTTAGCCACAGCAACTTCTTTCTAGGAACATCGCCAAAGGCATCGGAAGCAAGGGCAAAAATGAACTATTGGGACTTCATCAGGATCAAAATCTTTTGCACAGCAAAGGAAACAGTCAACAAAACCAAAAGACAACCAATGGAATGGGAGAAGACATTTGCAAATGACATATCAGATAAAGGGCTAGTATCCAAAATCTATAAAGAACTTATCAAACTCAACTCCCAAAGAACAAATAATCCAACCAAGAAATGGACAGAAGACATGAACAGACATTTCTGCAAAGAAGACATCCAAATGGCCAAAAAACACATGAAAAACTGCTCCATGTCATTCAGCACCAGGGAAATGCAAATCAAAACCACAGTGAGATACCACCTCACACCAGTCAGAATGGCTGGAAATGACAGATGTTGGCAAGGATGCAGAGAAAGGGGAACACTCCTGCACTGTTGGTGGGAATGTAAGTTGGTGCAGCCCCTCTAGAAAACAGTATGGAAGTTCCTCAAAAAATTGAAAATAGAGCTAACCTATGACCCAGCAATCACACTAATGTAGTAATACTAAAGATACTAATGTAGTGATCCCAAGAGGCAGGTGCAGCCGAATGTTTATAGCAGCAATGTCCACAATAGCCATACTATGGAAAGAGTCTAGATGTTCATCAACAGATGAACAGATAAAGAAGAAGTGGTATGTATGTATGTATGTATGTATGTATGTATGTATGTATATATACAATGGCATACTATTCAACCATCAAAAAACCCCAAAATCCTGCCAATTGCAATGATGTGGATGGAGCTAGAGGGTATTATGCTAAGTGAAACAAGTCAATCAGAGAAAGACAATTATCATATGATCTCTGATATGAGGAATTTGAGAGGCAGGGTGTGGGGCCATGGGGGGGTAGGGAGGGAAAAAAAGAAACAGGATGGGACAGGGGACAGAGACAAATCATAAGAGACTCAAAATCTCAGGAAAAAAAACTTGAGGGTTGCTGGGGGTGGTGGGGTGAAGGGATAGGGTGGCTGGGTTACGGACACTGGGATAGGTAAGTGCTATGGTGAGTACTGTGAATTGTGTAAGACTGATGATTCACTTACCTGTACCCCTGAAGCAAATTAATACATTATATGTTAATAAAAAATAAATGATATTGGAAAATCTAGACAGCTACATGCAAAAGAATGAAACTGGACCACTATCTTACACCAAACACAAAAATTAACTCATAATGAATTAAAGACATGAACATAAGACCTTTAACCATAAAACTATTGGTTGAAAATAAGGGGTCAGCTCCTTGACACTGGTCTTGGTGAGGAGGTTTTGGATCTGACACCAAAAGCAGAGGCAACAAAAACAAAAATAAAACAGGGAGCCTGGGTGGCTCAGTTGGCTGGGCAACTGTCTTCAGCTCAGGTCATTATTCTGAAGTCCCAGGATTGAGTCCCACATCAGGCTCCCTGCTCAGCGGGAAGCCTGCTTCTCCCTCTCCTGCTCCCCCTGCTTGTGTTCCCTCTTTCACTGTTTCTCTCTCTCTGTCAAATAAATAAACAAAATCTTAAAAAAATTAAAAAAAAAGAATTCCTACAACTCAATAGCAAATAACCAATCCAACTTATATCCAGGCAGAAGATCTGAGGAGACCTTTTACCAAAGAAAACATACAAATCGCCACAGTACATGAAAAGATGCTCACTATCATTTACTATCAGGGAAATGCAAATCAAAACTGCAATGAGACATCATCTTACACCTATCAGAAGGGCTAGACTTCAAAAGGCAAGAAATAACAAGCATTGATGAGGATGTGGAGAAAAGGGAACCCTCGTGTGCTGTTGGTAAAAATGTAAATGGGTATAAGCACTATGGACCACAGCATGGAACTTCCTCAAAAATTACAAAAATAGAACTACCATATATGATCCAGCAACCATTTCTGCGCATTCATGCCAAGAAAATGAAAACATGAATTCTAAGAGATGTCTACACTTGAATGTTCATTGAAGCATTACTTACAAGAGCAAGACATGGAAATAATCTTAGCATCCATCAAGAGATGGATAATGACAATGTAATATACATGTACAATGAAATATTATTCAGCCATAAAAATGGAATTCTTCCCATTTGTAACAGCATGTATGAAACTTGAAGGCATTACACTAAACGAAGAAAGTCAGAGAAAGACAAATAATATATGCTCTCACTTATTTGTGGGATCATAATAAAAAAGAAAACTCACATTCAGAAACTGTATTCGTGGTTGTCAAAGGGGAGGGGAGCAAGTGGGTGAGGGCAGTGAAATGGCACAAACTTCCATTTATAAAGTAAGTTATGAGGATGTAATGTACAGAATTCCTAATATATTTAACACTGTGTTACATGTTTGAACATTGCTGAGAATAGATCTTAATACCTGTCCTCACAAGAAAAAAAATTCTGTAATTATGTATGGTGACAAAATGTTCACTGGATTTACTACGTGATAATTTCACAGTGTATATAAATATTGAATCATTATGCTATATACCTGAAATATAATGTATGTCAATTACACCTCAAGAAACATATTGTAGTATTAGTGCTGTTGAAGACACAAATATTTGTTCATTCATAGAGAAATATAGGACACAAGAAAGAAGGCTGCTTAGATATCTTTTTTTCCAGAATCATTCTGTGTACCCTGATAAAAATTCCTATAGACCATGCCTTACTTCTCCAAGCAGAAAGTGTTCCTTCCATAGACTTCATGCGCTCCTTCCCAGGGAGGTGAAATCAAGCAAATGAAGCCAGGTGTATGGCAGGTCCCAAGCATGTACGTGTGTGGATCTCAAACTCCGGCCTCATTTACTATGTGTCTAATTTTTAGGGTCTTTTGAATTGTTTCACCCCCCAAAAAGGTTTAGAATTCTAAAACATGGCTAAAGTCTATGGTTTTAAAAAATAGGCTAAAAATGATTCTAATTGTTTACAGAAGAAGGATTGGGGGGGGCATTGGTAGCAGATGACTTCACAACTATATGAAGTTAAGATTAACCAATGGACTGCTCTTTCATGTTCTTAAGTTTGATCTAACTCTCAGATGTGGATATTTATACAAAAGCAACTAATGATTTCATTTCTGGTCTCTAGGTCTCCTCTGAGGGAACCCTGTATCACCGCAAGCAATGGGATGGGTCTTGCTCATCTATGCTCTAGAAACTTGATAAGAATCCATTTTGGCCCCATTAGCTTTGAGCAGATGGCCTTTGTCCTTGGTGGGGTCCATAAGGATGCTTGCCTGGAGCAAGATACTTAATGACTGGGTCCCCTAAGATTGCTGTACTTATGGAATTTCAGCTGATGGAAGGATTGTTTTATTCCTTTTATTATCTTTTGAAACCAATGTGGACAACGGAGATTCATTCCCTGATCTTCTAAGGCATGGCACTGTTCCACAGGATGACCCTACACTGCATGCATCAGAATTGATGGCTGGTGGGAGCCAGCAGACAGCATTTTAACAAAGCTCCATAGGGAATTCTAATTTCCAGCCATGGATTAGAACCACTGGCCTGTTTACTTTAACATGTCTGAGCACTGGGATACTGTCCTCCCAACACATCACCTCTCTCAGTAAAGACCTGCAATCTAGGCAAGTGCCTGAAATCCTGTGAGCCTGAAGCTACTGTCTCAATAATTTGGCTGTGTTGGCTCTGTGGGACTGGGGCTTATTCCTTGTGGGACTTTGAAGTGTATCTTCATTGAAAGTGAGTCACAGATGTGCTTGAGTGACATGTTCATCAAAATATATTTGGCCTGAAGTACAACTAAATTATTAACTCTCTTTTCTAACTCTGACCAATTTTGTGCTGTTTTTGGCACAAGAAAAAGTCAAATTAAGAGTACTCCCTCTTTATCCCCTTCATCTCATGTACATTTGTACAGACACACATACCCTTTTTAATTTTAGCCTCAACATTCTGACTTACTTTTCACTCACCAGTTATTGGACCACTATACACATATTACCTTTGGGTGATGAACTAGCTTTCCATGTGGAACATTGTAGGTTTTCCCTCTCTTATAAGAAAACATAACTGAATGTTTTGGCTAACTTGGGGCTGGGACTTCAGTCTTCTGGTAGGTAGATTTAAGCAACATCTTTTTTTTTTTTTTTAAGATTTATTTATTTGAGAGGGAGCACGCATGAGACTGAGGGAGAGGGGCAGAGAGAGTCTTAAGCACACTCCATGCTGAGCACAGAGTCAGGAATGGGGCTTAATCTCACCACCTTGAGATCAGGGCCAGAGCTGGAACCAAGAGTTGTATGCCTAACTGACTGTGCCACCCAAGGGCCCCCTGCAACCTCTCTTTACTCCCTAATTTCATCTCCTGAATTATATACTACAGAGGGAGCAACTTTAGACTAAAGAGAAACTCAGCCAGTGTCCCAGAGTTGTTTTATATACACAGATACACAGTGCATGTTGCCTGGCAAATAAAAGATGCTTAATGAATATTTGGTGGAATGAATGTCTAGTATACTTGGGTTAACTGGTGTAGTGGGTTAATGAGTGTTAATGGGAGTGGGGACAGTGTACTCACAAAAACTGTATTTTATAAATGAACATTAAGACCACTGAGAGAGATTTTGTTCTAAGGGAAGCAATGAACATTTAAGACCACTGAGAGAGATTTTGTTCTAAGAGAAGTTTGGTATACCAAGCCAGTTACAGGTGAGGGTTGAAAGGAAGTGATGGTTCTGAGACCCTCCCCCCCACCATTAGAGTTCCAGGGCAGTGATGACACCACTGCAACAACAGCTCTGGCCTAAGCCACTGAGGAGGTCTGCTACACCCTGAGAACCAAGCCCATCCGCACAAACAGAAATAAGTGCCATGTTTTTTCAGGTGACAGCACCCTTGTAGAGGATCACTCTCTTAATGAGAAAAACATAGAGGGTAAGCCTATCCTGTGCCTTTTTTCTTTTTGCAACATAAATGATGGGGGGAAATTTTAAGTTACCAGAAATGGACATGAAGTTGCATCTGAGAACTCTAGCTCAAGGGGATGTTCAGCATGGATGTTCAGCAGTGGAATCTCTGTTTCTCTCACCATGACAGCCTTCTCTGCCCCAGCTGTGACACTTGTGAGGGGTCATCAGGATTCCCAAGAATATGTGGTCTGGTAGAGCCTCCTAACCATCCCACGGGATTCATTTTCTACCTTTTCCTTAGTTCTACAACCCTTTGAGTTCAAGTTTATGGCCAAAAAGTGTATGGCTTCTGTTTGTGGTGTATAGGAGGATTTCTGTGATTTAACAGAGAATTTTCATTCTTCACAGTATTCCAACCTACCCCAGAATCCCTACCATATTACCATACCAGGGATTTTACTAATTTTTTATAATGCAAAGCTAAAGGAAGAGGGTTTTTTTTTAAATTATCTATTTATTTGAAAGAGAAAGAGAGAGCACGCACACAAACAGTGTGAGGGGCCAAGGGAGAGGGAGAAAGAGTCTCAAGCAAACTCCCCGCTGAGTGCAGAGTCCTATGTGGGACTTGATTCCAGGACCCTGAGATCATGACCAGAGCCTAAACTATGAGTCAAAGGCTTACTGAACTGAGCCACCCAGGTGCCCCTAAACAGTTTTGATACAGCTCTTGAATTGAAAATAAACCTACACATGTAAATGAACCTAAGAGTTAGTGGAACAACTCTAGAGAAATAGACCTGTGTGTATGTGCATGCACGCGTTTCATAGCACCAATCCAGTTCTCAGCAGACAGTAACCAGGTGTCTTACAATTCAATTCAATTCTGCCACTATCTACCCAAAGATAGTATCAGATCCGAGAGGTTAGGAACTCAGTCCTAAAAGAATGCCAGACATTCTTCAGACACCAGTCACAAGTCCAACTGGTCACCTATGCTTCTGACTGACAGGCTATACATCAGAGGTTTCCATTACCCACTTCTTAGGTTCAATTAATTTGCTAGAACAGCTCACAGAACTCAGAGAAACAGTTTCCTTCCCAGATTCCCAGTGTATTGTATAAGGATGGAAGTCAGGAAGAGCCAGATGGAAGAGATGCATACATCAAGGGAAGGGGAAAGGAGTGGAGCTGCCATGCTCTCTCCAGCTCTAGTTCAAAATCTCGCTGAACCACACCCCTTTTGGGGTCTTTACAGAAGTTTCATTACATAACCATGAGTGATTCATTCTTGGCCACTAGGGACTGAACTTCATCTCTAGACTTTCTCCTCTCCACAGAGGTCAGGCACTGGGGACTGAACAGTTCAACCCTCTAATCATGTGGTTGGTTCCCCCTGGCAATCAGCCCCCATCCTTAGGTGCTTTCCCCAGATCACTCATTAATGTAACAAAGACACCTTTAGGACTCTCATCACAGGAAATGCTAACGCTTTTAGGAGCTCTGTACCAGGAAAGGGACAAAGAACAGATATGTATTTCTTGTTATAAATCATAATAACACAAATAGTAAAACAATATTTTGATGAGAGAGGATAATAAGGGTCTGTCTGCTGATTTATGTAAGTTAGGATATATAAAAGTACATAAATCTTAAATGTACAACCTGAAAAATTCTACATGTATAGACATACATATAAATCACCAACTGCACCAAGATATGGAATATTTCCAGCACCTCAAGAGCTCCTTTGCAGCCTCTTTATGTTGTTTTCCCCAAAAGATAACCATCATTTTCATTTATTATCATAGATCAGTTTTGCCTGTTTTGAAATTTATATAAAGAAATGACACAGATTGTGAGTGTGTTTTGTTTTGTGTAGAGGACAGTTTTTAATAAAGAATACAGTAGCCCAGAGGACATGTGATGATGGGATTCAGTCAACAAACCAATGTAGAATATAAGGAGTGTTTCTTTTCCAGTCGAACATACTCTGGAGGTATTCTCATCCTAACAAAAAAAGCCTGGGTGAAATATAAAACCCTTCTCATAGCAGGTAAGGAAAACACTCTGCTCATTTGACAAGAGGGATTTAGTTATGATTACAGTCTCAATGGTGGAAGTGAATGTTTAGTATTTCAGTGCGATATGGATCTATCTGCAGAACCAAATGAGATTGCTAAAAGCTCTGGAGTAATTAGCAACACTTGCTACAATTTGTGAGAAGAGACTGGGACCTTTTATAAGCAGGATGTCCAGTGTGTGCTGTGGAGTCCCAAGGGCTTAAAATGGTTCTTAGTGATCCAAGGGAGGAAAATGGCAGAAAAGAAGAATCCTGAGCTCAGGTCATCCCACAGACACAAGGTAACAGTTACATCTGTGTAACTGACTCTAAAAATGACCTGAAGACTAGCAAAACACACCTTCCACACTTAATCACAGAAAGGAGGCCACATTGAAAAAGACAGAAGCAGCAGTGATAATGATGGGCACCAAAACCCCAGCAAGACTCATCACCAATGGGAAGGACACCACAAACACTAAGAAGCAAGAGGGTCAGCTACATACCCGACTCACCAGAGATGGGGGACATGCACCAGGAACACAAGTCCCCATAACATTTGGCTTTGAAAACCAGTGGCGCTTAACTTGGAGGCCTTTTAAAATCAGTGGGGCTGAACTCCAGGGACTTGAAAAATCAGGAAGCTTAACTCCAGGAGAGCTGGAGGGCAAAAGGAAATGGTGCCCACACCCTTCAAGAGCCAGGATAATAAATAAGCTGGCAGAGACACAGCAGAGAAGCAGCAGTTTAAAAAGTACCTGGAGCGTATGTGGAAGACAGTTATTTACTTATTACTTAGTAATATTACTTATTTACTTACTTATTACTTAGAACATGCACTGCAGGGGCAGGGATTTTTCAGAAGAAATCTCTGGGAATGAAGTGCTGGCAGAAGCCATTTTTCTTTCCCTCTCCCAGCCCAAATGGCTAGATTGGCAGGAGCCAGTGCTAATGCTTTCCACCTATCTTGCTAGCACCATGGGACCACCCCAGGTCCCCCTGTGGAGATCCCCAGTCCCATCCGCCCACATGGGCAGGTGTCCCTCCAAAGCAGCTCCTGCCTAGCCACACTACGGGCAGCCCTGGCAGGGACCAGTGTCACTCCAAGTGACTCTTGCCCTGGGGTGAGGTAGGGATAACCACACACCTCAGATGCCCTCAGTTGTGGCACCTTTGCCTCTCAATTGGCTGCCCAAGGAGCAGGCCCTGCCCTTTAGTGCACCTGTTGCTGTGGCAGAATGGCTTATTACAGGCTCCTAGCACACTGCCAGCCCTGGCCCACCAAAGAAAGCCTCAAAGGAGGTCAAGCAGGAATAGTGCCCTGCCATTCGGGGGCAGGCCAAGTGGGTCACTGTAGCTGACTGGACTGAAGAAAAATGTGGCTCAGCCACAGCAGGATGCACACAGCCCACACCCCAAGAGTGCTTGGTTCTGGTGACAAGGGAGTATTATGCTACAGAACTGCACTGTGCCTCTTCTTCATAAAGCCACTACTTTATAAAAGACACAGTTGACCTTCCCAACACAAAGAAACAAACACACTAAGTTAGACAAAATGAAGATTCCGAGGAATATTCCTCCAATAAAAGAACAGACCAATATCACAACAAAAAAAAGCTAGATGAAATCAAGATAAGCAATATGTCTGATAAAGAATTCAAAGCAATGGTCATGAAGATACTCACTAAACTGGAAAAACAAGTGAAGGATCTCGGTGAGAACTTCAATGAAGAGTAAGAACATATAAAAAACCAATCAGAGATGGAGAACTCAGGAGCTGCAGTAAAAAAATACACTAGAGAGCATCACTAGCAGATTAGAGGAGGCAGAAGAAAGGATGAGGGAGCTGGAAAACAAAGTAAAGGAAAGCAACTAAGTGAAAGAAAGAGGGGAAAAAATATTTAAAAATGTGAACAGGTTGGGGTGCCTGGGAGGCTCAGTGGTTTAAAGCCTCTGTCTTCGGCTCAGGTCATGATCCCAGGGTCATGGGATCGAGTCCCACATCGGGCTCTTTGCACAGCAGGGAGCCTGCTTCCCTTTTTCTCTCTCTCTGCCTGCCTCCCTGCCTACTTGTGACCTCTGTCTGTCAAATAAATAATTTTAAAAAATAAAATCTTAAAAAAATGCGAACAGGTTAACGTGACTCAGTACATCATCAAGCATAATAACATTTGCATTATGGGATCCCAGAGAGAGAAAGGAGGAGGGATGGCTAATTTACATGAAGAAACAATAGCTGAAAACTTCCCTACTCAGAGGAAGAAAACAGTTATTTACATCCAGGAAGGATAGAAAACCCTTAGCAAGATGAAAACCAAGGAGGTCCACACAAAAACACATAATAATTAAAATGGCAAAAAGGAGTGATAAAGAGAGAATTTTAAAAATAGCAAGAGGAAACCAAACAGTTACATACAAGGCCATCAGCTGCATTTTCAGCAGAAATTCTACAGACTCAAAAGAAGAAGAATGATATATTCAAAGTGCTGAAAAGAAAATACTACAACCAAGAATACTCTACCCCAGAGTGCCTGGGTGGCTCAGTTGGTTAAGCCAATGCCTTCAGCTCAGGTCATGATCCCAGAGTCCTGGGATCAAGTTCCACATGGGCTCCCAGCTCTGTGGGGAGTCTGCTTCTCCCTCTGACCTTTCCCCTCTCATGCTCTCTTTCAATCTCTCTCTCTCTCAAATAAGTAAATAAAATCTTAAAAAAAAGAATACTCTACCCAAGATTATCACTCAGAATAGAGACATAGAGTTTTCCAGACAAAAGTTGAAGAAGTTTACCAACACTAAACAAGGTATCCATGTAACACTGAAGGGTCTTTGAGTAGAAAGAAAAGGCCCTAAGTAGAAGAAAATTAGGAAAAGAAAAATATTTCACAAGTCAAGGCAAACATCTAAAGGTAGTAGATCAATCATTATAAAACCTGTAGGGAGGTTAATAAACAAAAACAGCAAATCAGTATTATCTTAAAAAGTCACGAGATTCACAAAGTAAAAATATATAATATATGAAGTCATGTACGTAAAATTAGGAGGGAATAAAAATTTATGGCTTTTAGAATGGGTTCAAACTTAAGCAACCATCAATTTAATGTAAACTGCTATATGTGATGCCTTAGAGGACATATATGAACCTAATGGTAATTATAAATCAAAATCCTATATAGATATGTACAGATAACCAGAAAGGAATCTGTGCATAACACTAAACAAACAAACAAACAAATCACAAGGGAAGAGAGCAAAAGAAAGGAACAGAGAGGACAGAGAAGAGCTACCCAAAAAAACTCTGTAAAACAAGTAATTAAAAGGCAGTAATTAATAGTTACTTTAAATGTAAATATTCTAAATGCTCAAATTGAAAGACATAGGGTGAATGAATGGATAAAAAGCCAGACCCAGTTATATGCTGCCTACAAGAGACTCACTTCAGACCTAAAGACAGGTGCAGATTGAAAGGGAAGTGATGGGCAATGGAAAAAAGACAGTCTCTTCACAAATGGTGCTGGAAAAATCTGACAGCCACATGCAGAAGAATGAAACCAGACCATTTCCTTACACCTCAAACAAAAATAGATTCTAAATGGATGAAAGACCTCAATGTGAGACAGGAATCCATCCAAATCCTTGAGGAGAACACAGGCAGCAACCTCTTTGACCTTAGCCACAGCAACTTCTTCCAGGAAATATCACCAAAGGCAAGGGAAGCAAGGGCAAAAATGAACTATTGGGACTTCATCAAGATCAAAATCTTTTGCACAGCAAAGGAAACAGTCAACAAAACCAAAAGACAACCAACAGAACGGGAGAAGATATTTGCAAACGACATATCAGATAAAGGGCTAGTATCCAAAATCTATAAAGAACTTATCAAACTCAACACCCAAAGAACAAACAATCCAATCAAGAAAAGGACAGAAGACATGAACAGACATTTCTGCAAAGAAGACATCCAAATGGCCAAAAAACACATGAAAAAGTGCTCCACGTCATTCAGCATCAGGGAAATACAAATCAAAACCACAGTGAGATACCACCTCACACCAGTCAAAATGGCTAAAATTAACAAGTCAGGAAGTGACAGATGTTGGCAAGGATGCAGAGAAAGGGGAACACTCCTGCACTGTTGGTGGGAATGTAAGTTGGTGCAGCCCCTCTAGAAAACAGTATGGAGGTTCCTCAAAAAATTGAAAATAGAGCTAACCTATGACTCAGCAATCGCACTAATGTAGTGATACTAAAGATACAAATGTAGTGATCTGAAGGGGCAGGTGCAGCTGAATGTTTATAGCAGCAATGTCCACAATAGCCAAACTATGGAAAGAACCTAGATGTCCATCAACAGATGAATGGATAAAGAAGAAGTGGTATGTATGTATGTATATGTAGGTGTGTGTGTGTGTGCATATGAATACTATGCAGCCATCAAAAAACTCCAAAATCCTGCCATTTGCAATGACATGGATGGAGCTAGAGGGTATTATGCTAAGTGAAATAAGTCAATCAGAGAAAGACAATTATCATATGATCTCTCTCATATGAGGAATTTGAGAGGCAAGGTGGGGGTAAGGAGGGAAAAAATGAAACAGGATGGGACAGGGGAGGGAAGCAAACCATAAGAGACTCTTAATCTCAGGAAACAAATTGAGGGTTCCTGGGTGGTGAAGGGGAGGGATAGGGTGGCTGGGTTATGGACATTGGGGTGGGTATGTGCTATGGTGAGTGCTGTGAATTGTGTAAGCCTGATGATTCAGAGACCTGTACTCCTGAAGTGAATAATACATTACGTGTTAATAAAAAAAAAAAAAAGAAAGTGAAGTGACAGGAAAACATCTACCATGTATATGGAAGAAAAAAACAAACTGGGGAAGCAATGCTTATATCAGAATAAACAGACTTTGAAACAAAGTCTATAACAACAAAGAAAAGTGCTACATTATGATAAAGGTAAAATCCAACAAGAAGATATAACAATTGTCAATATTTATGCATGCAGGTTGGGAGCACCTACATACATAAAACAACTATTAACAGACAAAAATGGAGAAATTGTTTACTATAGTAAAAGTAGAGGACTTTAACACCCTACTTACATCAGTGAATGGATCACCCCAACAGAACACCAATAAGGAAACAGTAGTTTTGAACAACACATTAGACCAGATGGATTTAACAGATATATACAGATATTCCCTCCAAAACCAGCAGAATACACATTGTTTTCATGTGCACATGAAACATTTACTGGCATAGATCACTTGTTAGGCCACAACACAGGTCTCAACAAATTCAAGAAGACTGAAATCATCTTTTGTACCTTTACTGATGATGGCAATATGAAACCAAAGATCAATTATAAGAAAACATCTGGAAAGAACAGAAATACATGGAGGCTAAATAACAAGCTACTACACAATGAATGGGGTCAACAAAGAAAAGAGCAAATTAAAAAATATAGGAAAACAAATGAAAATGAAAACACAATGGTTCAGGGGTGCCTGAACTCAGTCAGTTAAGCGTCTCCCTTCAGCTCAGGTCATGATCCCAGGGTCTTGGGATTGAGCCCCACATCAGACTCCCTACTCAACAGGGAGCCTGCTTCTCCCTCTGCCAGCTACTCTGCCTGCTTGTGCGTGCTCTCTCTCTCTCTGTCAAATAAAAAATTAATAAATAAATAAAATCTTTAAAAAAATAAAAGAAAACACAATGGTCCATAGTCATTGGGGTGCAGCAAAAAGAGCTCTATAAGTTTATAGTGATTCAGGCCCACCTCAAGAAAGAAGAAAATCTCAAATAAACAACCTAAGTTTTACACCAAAGGGAGCTAGAAACAGAACAAAGCCCAAAGCCAATAGAAGGAAGAAAATAAAGATTAGAGCACAAATAAATGAAATAGAGACTAAAAACACAGTAGAAAAGATCATGAAACCAGGAGCTGGTTTTGAAAAAGATCAACAAAATTGATAAACATTTAGCTAGACTCATCAAGAGAAAAGAATACTCAAGAAAATAAAATCAGAAATGAAAGGAGAGAAATAACAACAACCATGACTGAAATGCAAAGTATTATGAGACTACTACAAAGAATTGTATGTCAATGAATTGGACAACCTAAGATAAGTGGGTAAATTTCTAGAAACATACAATCTCCCAAAAGTGAATTAGGAAGAAACAGAAAATTTTAACATATCAATTACTAGTAATGAAATCACCCGAGTAATCAAAAAAAAAAAACTCCCCAAAAACAAAAGTCCAGAAACAGATGGCTTCACAGGTGAATTCTATCAAACACATCAAAGATAGTTAATATCCATTCTTCTCAAACTATTCCAGAAAACCAAAGAGGAGGAGAAAATTCCAAATTCATTCTCTGAGACCTTATCATGATAGCAAAGCTAAAGACTATAAAAAAAGAAAAACTTCAGGGGCGCCTGGGTGGCTCAGTGGGTTAAGCCACTGCCTTCGGCTCAGGTCATGATCTCAGGGTACTGGGATCGAGTCCCGCATCGGGCTCTCTGCTCGGCAGGGAGCCTGCTTCCCTCTCTCTCTCTGCCTGCCCCTCTGTCTACTTGTGATCTCTCTCTGTCAAATCAATAAATTAAAAAAAAAATCTTTAAAAAAAAAAAAGAAAGAAAAACTTCAGGCCAATATCTCTGATGAACATAGACACAAAAATCCTTCACAAAACATTAGCAAACTGAATTTGACAATACGTTTTTTTTTAAAGATTTTATTTATTTATTTGACAGAGAGAAATCACAAGTAAGCAGAGAGGCAGGCAGAGAGAGAGGAGGAAGCAGGCTCCCCGCTGAGCAGAAAGCCCAATGTGGGGCTCGAACCCAGGACCTGGGATCATGACCTGAGCCGAAGGCAGTGGCTTAACCCACTGAGCCACCCAGGTGCCCCGACAATACGTTTTTTAAAAAGTCATCCACCATGGTCAAGTAGGATTTATTCCTGGTATGCAAGGGTGGTTCAATATTCACAAATCAATCAACAGGATATATCTCATTAACAAGAGAAAGGATGGGGTGCCTGGGTGGCTCAGTCAGTTAGGCATCTGCCTTTGACTCGAGTCATGATCCAGGGGTCCTGGTATCAAGCCCCGCATTGGGTTCCCTGCTCAGAGGAAGCCTGCTTCTCACTTTCCCACTCCCTCTGCTTGTTTTCCCTCTTTCACTCTCTCTCTCTCTCTCTCTCTCTCTCTCTGTAAAATAAATAAATAAAATCTTAAAAAAAAAAAAAAAACAAGAGAAAGAATATGGGGCACCTGGGTGGCTCAGTCAGTTAAACATCTGCCTTCAGCTTAGGTCATGATCCCAGGGTTCTGAAACTGAGCCCCACACTGGGCTCTCTGCTCAGCAGTGTGTCTACTTCTCCCTCTGCCTCTGTGATACCACTAGCTCTCACTCTCTCAAATAAATAAAATCTTTAAAAAAATGAGAAAGGATAAAAGCATATGATTCTCTCAAACGGAACAGAAAAATCATTTAACAAGACACATCTATTCATGATAAAAGCTCTTAATTAAGTACGTTTAAGGGAACACATCTCAACAAAGTAAACGCCATATATGTCAAACCCACAGCTAACATCATCCTCAATGGTGAAAAACTGAGAACTTTCCACCT
The DNA here is from genome assembly GCF_902655055.1 of Lutra lutra. Lineage (NCBI taxonomy): Eukaryota > Metazoa > Chordata > Mammalia > Carnivora > Mustelidae > Lutra > Lutra lutra. The sequence goes on along the minus strand of NC_062296.1, from coordinate 73,294,215 downwards.
AAAATCAGGAACAGCAAGATGCCTTTCAGCAGATGAATGGATAAAGAAGATATGGTCCATATATACTATGGAGTATTATGCCTCCATCAGAAAGGATGAATACCCAACTTTTGTATCAACATGGACTGGACTGGAAGAGATTATGCTGAGTGAAATAAGTCAAGCAGAGAGAGTCAATTATCATATGGTCTCACTTATTTGTGGAGCATAAGAAACAACATGGAGGACATTAGGACAAGGAAAGGAAAAGTGAATTGTGGTAAATCAGAGGGAGAGACAAAGCATGAGAGACTGTGGACTCTGAGAAACAAACTGAGGGTTTTGGAGGGGAGGGGGGTGGAGGGTTGGGTGAGCCTGGTGGTGGGTATTAAGGAGGGCACATATTGCATGGAGCACTGGGTGTGGTATATAAACAATGAATTCTGGAACACTAAAAAGAAATTTAAAAAATAAATACAAATTTTTTTAAAAATGATAAGCTTCATGACGAAATGAAGAAAAATACAGTATTTGTAAATAAGGAGGCTCAATACAGCCGAGATGTGAAATCTTTCTAATAAATCTAAAAATTCAATTGCAAAAAAAAAAATAAAATCAGAAACAAATAACACAGTAACATCCTTATGCTCACTCTCATCCCTTTTCTTCAACACAGTACTGGAAGTCCTAGCCATAGCAATCAGACAAAAAAGAAATAAAAGACATCCAAATTGGAAAGAAAGAAGTAAAACTGTCACTATGTAAAAATGACATGATACAGAGAAAACCCTAATGATTCCATCAAAAAACTACTAGTACTGATATATGACTTTAGTGAAGTCACAAGATACAAAATACACAGAAGTCTGTTGCATTTCTATTACAAATAACAAAGTATCAGGAAGAGAAATTAAGAAAAAAAATCCCATTTACAACTACATTAAAAAGAGTAAAATACCTAGGAATACACTTAACCAAGGAGGGAAAGACCATTACTCTGTAAACTATAAAAAAATTGATAAAAAAATTAATGATACAAATGAATGTAAAGATATCCCATGCTCATACACTGGTAGAATTAATATCACTAAACTGTCCATACTACTTAGAGCAATTTACACGTTCAACGCAATGCCTATCAAAATACCAACAGCACTTTTCACCAGAACAAATAATCCAAAAATTTGTATGGAATCACAAAAGACCCCTAAAACCAAAGCAACCTTGAGAAAGAAGAACAAAGCTGGAGGCATCACAATTCCAGATTTTGTAATATACTGCAAAGCTACAGTAATCAAAAGAATATAGGATTGACACTAAAATAGATGTGGGTCTGTGCAACAGCAGAGAGAGCCTAGAAATAGACCTGAACTTACATGGTCTGTTAATCTACAGCAGGGGAGGTAAGAATATACAATGGGGAAAAGATGGTCTGTCCAACAACTGGTGCTTGAAAATAGTACATACAAGAGCTACATGCAAAAGAATGAAAATGGATCTCGTTCTTGCATTGTACATAAAAATCAATGGCTCAGTGGGTTAGACCTCTGCCTTTGGCTCAGGTCCTGGTCTTGGGGTTCTGGGATCAAGCCCCACATCGGACGCTCTGGTCAGCAGGGAGCCTGCTTCCCCCTCTCTCTCTGCCTGCCTCTCTGCCTACTTGTGATCTCTCTCCCTGTCAAATAAATAAATAAATAATCTTTTTTAAAAAATCAACTCAAAGTGATTAAAGACCTAAACGTGAAACCCAAGACTACAAAACTCTTAGAAGAATATACAGGCAACAATTTCTTTGACATTGGCTGTAGAAACATTTTTCTAGATAGGTCTCCTCAGGATAGGCAAACAAAAGCAAAAATAAAGTATTGGAACTACATCAAAATAAAAAGCTTTTGCACAGTGAAGGAAACCAATAACAAAACAAAAAAGGCAACCTACTGAATGGGAGAAGATATTTGCAAATGATAGATCTGATAAGGGATTAATGTCTGTAATATATAGAGAACTTATAGAATTCAACACCAAAAAAAAACCAATAATCTGATTAAAAATATGCAGAAGACCTCAGGAGACATTTTTCCAAAGAAGACCCACAGACGGTCAATAGGCACATGAAAGAATGCTCAACATTACTAACCATCAGGGAAATGTAAATCAGAACCACACTGAGATAGCATCTCACACCTGTCAGAATGACTAAAATCAAAAAGACAAGAAAGACAAAACTGGCAATGATGTGGACAAAAATGAATCCTCAAGCACTGTCAGTGGGATTTTAAATTGATACAGTCACTGTGGATAAGACTACAGATGTTGCTCAAAAAATTAAAAATAGAACATATGATGCAGTAATTCCACTACCAGGTATTTATCCAAAGAAAATAAATACACTAAGTTGAAAAGAAATATACACTTCTCTGTTCATTATAACATTATTTACAATAGCCAAGATTTGGAGGCAACCCATGTGTCGACCCACAGACAAATGAAGAAGTGGTATATATATATACAGTGGACTACTACTCAGCCATAACAAAGAATGAGATCTTGCTATTTGTGACAACAAATGAACCTAGGGGGTATTATGCTAAGTGAAATGAGTTCTATAGAGAAAGACAAATTCTGTATGATTTTACTCATATGTGGAATATAAGAAACAAAACAAAGAGGGGCGCCTGGGTAGCCCAGTTGGTTAGGCAACCGACTCTTGGTTTCAGCTCAGGGTACGATCTCATGGTCATAAGAATGAGCCCTGCACTGGGGTCTGTGCTCAATGTGGAGTCAGCTTGAGATTCTCTCTCTCACTCTTCCCCTACTCTCACTTGCACCCACTCTACTCTCTAAAATAAATAACTCTTTCTTTAAAAAAGAAAAACAAGGGGTGCCTGGGTGGCTCAGTGGGTTAAAGCCTCTGCCTTCAGCTCAGGTCATGATCCCAGGGTCCTGGGATCAAACCCCACATCGGGCTCTCTGCTCAGCGGGGAGCCTGCTTCCTCCTCTCTCTCTGCCTCTCTGCCCACTTGTGATCTCTGTCTGTCAAATAAATAAATAAAATCTATTAAAAAAAAGAAAAAGAAAACATCCCTCACGTGATATTCCCGCCCCAACTGCACAACTCCATCAAATCCTAAGTATCAGAGCAACCCAATATTGTAGGATATTCTATAAAATAATTGTCACAAAGCATCAGTATTATGAAAAACAAAGAAGGCAGAACTGTTCTATACTAACGAGACATGATGACTCAATGTAATATGTAAGATCATGAATTTGCTCCTAGACCAAGAAAATTTGTTATAAAAACATTGTGATGAAAATTAACAACACTTGAATAAGGACCATGGCTTGTGTAGTAGTACATCAAAATAATTTCCCTGATTTTGAAAATCACACTGTCTTTTGTAAGAAAATGTCTGATTCTGTCTAAGATTTATTTATTTATTTATTTGAGAGAGAATGTGGTGCACAAAGATCACAGCAGGAGAGGGAGAAGCGGACTTGCCGCTAAGCAGGGAGCCTGATGTGGGACTTTATTCCAGGACCCTGGGATCATGACCTGAGTTGAAGGCATATGGTTAATCAACTGAGTCACACAGGTGTCCCCAAAGGGTCCAATTCGTAGGAAGTACATACATGAACTATTTAGGGGTAAAAAGTATAGTATCATTAACAGACTTCCAAATTTTTCACAACAAAATTGATGAACGTGTGTGTATAGCTATGTGATCTATATGTATACATGCACACACATAAGAGAATGATATGCAAATGAAGAAAATAATTTTAGAAGTTTGAAATTACATCCATATAAGAAGTGATCCTCCCCAAATATTCCAGAATCAGAGTTTTTAAAAAGATATTATTTATTTGACAGAGAGAGACATAGCAGGAGAGGGAACACGAGCAGGGGTTGGGAGAGGGAGAAGAAGGCTGCCTGCTGAGCAGGTAGCCTGATGCAGGGGTCAATTCCAGGATGCTGGGATCATGACCTGAGCCAAAGGCAGATGCTTAATGATTGAACCACCCAGGCACCGCCAGAATTGGAGTTCTGAGTTGTGGAATGAGTATACTTCTCCTGAGCAGGGACCCCAAGGAGCCCAATGCTGAGTTTAGTTTCATGGCCCTGAGATCATGACCTGAGCCAAAACCGAGAGTCAAATGCTTAACCAACTGTGCCACACAGTGCCCTCTAATATGTATTTTTAAAATATATATACTGTTTTTTCAGTGATGATAAGAACAATACAAAAAAAATACACAAACAACTTGGGTGTAATTACTCTAGAAGGACCACTGTGTGAAATTAGAGGAAGAAGAATTTCAGATTCATGGTTTTTTTAATGTGTAGGAAGAAATACTACATGGCCTATTATGTATATATATTATAGTTTTGGTTCTTATAAAACTAAGATATGTTCCCGAAATTTACTGTTCCAAGAATAAATTTTATTTTCTTCAAAATGTTAATATTCACATTATGACATGTAACTTACTTTTGACTATCAGATTGTCCAAGTTAGATTTTTAAACTTTTCAATACCTATTGTTATATTATACTCAAATATTGGTTTAATATTTCTTTTTTTTAAGATTTTATTTATTTATTTGACAGAGAGAAATCACAAGTAGGCAGAGAGGCAGGCAGAGAGAGAGGAGGAAGCAGGCTCCCTGCTGAGCAGAAAGCCCGATGTGGGGCTCGAACCCAGGACCTGGGATCATGACCCAAGCCGAAGGCAGCGGCCTAACCCACTGAGCCACCCAGGCGCCCCTGGTTTAATATTTCTAAGTAGACTTGCAGATAGACACATCATAAGAGACTACTTACAATTGTTAATGATTATGAATACACAGAAAATCAAATTCTAACAGAGGCTCAGAAAGAACTTACTAGAACATGCTTCATTTACTTTCATTCTGTAAGAAACAACTTAAGCAAAAATTCCTGCCATTGATGAGCTACCCAGTTCAACCACCTTAAACATAAACTTTGGATAAAAGTCAGAAGTAAACACCTGAATTTATTAGTAGATCTATCTTAGCCCAAGTAAAAAAGAAAGAGAGAGAGAGAGAGAGGAAGGAAGGAAGGTAGGGAAGAAGGAAGGAAGGGGAAAAAAGAAAAAAGAAGCATGTATTGCATTCAACATATAAAGTTATAATTGCACAATTTTTTTATTTTTGGAGCCAACAGTTAATGGTGAAATAATAGTCAGTCCAGATTGGTGGTTTGAACTCTGCATCAGAAGTTGGACATCAAGTATGTGGTTTTGCTGATAGGAGGTTAAAATTAGCAGTTTAAATTAGTGAGAGAGAAAGTATTTTGTTCAATAAGTTGACCTTAAGTTCCTTAAATGTCATGGCATGGCTTTTTAAAATTTTATCCAAAAATAATGTTCTCATCTTGTTTTATCCAACTGCCTTTCACTTCTCTCCCACCTGCTCTCCCTTCCTTGCCCACATTCAGGTGAAAAGGGGGACCAGAGTATTAAAGTCATTTAAAAGCCAATGACTTGTTTTTATGCTGGAAAGGGAATGTGTTAAGATAAAAGCTTATCAGGGAATTCTTAAGTTTCAGAATTCAGAAATATTTGCATGATGTTGTTAATATTTTTCGAGCCTTGGATTTTCAAACATTTGAAAAAAGATGTAGACTTTCCCCAGAGAAAAAATTACAGGTGCACACACATAATCCCATCAAACACACTCTCACCCATATCCATATACTCACACACAGACACTATTAGACACATTTGCATATATTTGCACTTACACACATTAACAAAAACTCTTGTAAATTCATATGTTTTTATAAAGAACTATATATTTCTGATTTCTGTTCAGAGAATCGGAATAAAAATTTCATTTTACCAGAGGTCAGCAAAATATGACCTGTGGGAAAAATCCAGCCCAGTGGCTGATTTTATCAACGAAATTTTATTGGAATACAGCCTAACTCAGTTATCTCATGTATTATTTATGGATGCTTTCATGCTGTAATTACAGAGTAGATACAGGACTGTATGACCCACAAAGCCTAAAGTACTTGCAGTCTAGCCATTTAAAGAAAAAGTTAGCCAAATCTAGAAAACAAAATCTTTATGTGTGGGGAAACAGAAAGTTCAATTTGTAACCTATTCTTAAGAATGCTCTGACAGCACGGTGAACTGAATAAAACCATTTTCTGCCAAAAGATCCTACAATGATGGATAATGTGCAAGAAAATTATAAAATAAGGTTTTATATCTGCATATACCATATACTGCAAGTGAGATTTCTACACAGATACCCACTGATCAAGAAGCCATGAAGGAGGCTAATATGCACTCAGGGTCAAGGTTCTCTAGGAGGGGAAGGAGAATAAAAAACAAATAAATTGGAATAAAAGACGACTTAAAGTTAAAAAAATAAATTGCCACTTATGAAAAAAGATTCAAACTTCTATCCTATGCTACCAAAAAGTCAGAGTCTGAACTTATACTGCCAAGCCAAAATATTAACATGATCAAATCCACTTGCTATACAGAGAGGTATTTCCTCAATGAAGCCTTCATAGAACTGCCATAAATTAACCAATCTACGTTCAAGATTAGTTTACAACCCAAAATTTAAAAAAGAGAGAGAGAGAGAGAGAGAGAGAGAATTCGCAATTAGATAGCATCACATACAGTCCATAAAGGAGGAAGAGCACCCAGAAACTTAATAGAAAAATGTAGGGGCGCCTGGGTGGCTCAGTGGGTTAAGCCACTGCCTTGGGCTCAGGTCATGATCCCAGGGTCCTGGGATCGAGTCCCGCATCGGTCTCCTTGCTCAGGGGGGAGCCTGCTTCTCTCTCTGCCTCTGCCTGCCACTTTGCCTGCTTGTGCTCTCTCTCCCTCTGACAAATAAATAAATAAAATCTTAAAAAAAAAGAAAAATGTACACCAAAAACAGTAACATATCTAGGAAGAAACTTAACCAAAGAGGTAAAAGAACTGTACTCTGAAACTTACACAACACAGATGAAAGAAATTGAAGATAACGTAAAGAAATGGAAAAATACTCCATGTTCTTCAGTTGGGAGAATAAATATTTTTATTTTATTTTTATTTTCTTAAAGATTTTTTAATTTATGTGACAGAGAGAAAGAGAGAGCGCACAAGCAGGGGGTGGTGGCAGAAGGAGAGGGAGAAGCAGGTTCCCACTGAGCACGGAGCCCAATGCGGGGCTGGATCCCAGGACCCCAGGATCATGACCTGAGCCAAAAGCAGATGCTTCACAGACTGAGCCACCCAGGTGTTCCAGAAGAACAAATATGATTAAAATGTCTATGCCCCCCAAAGCAATCTACAGATTTAATGCAATCCCTGTCAAAATATCAACAGCATTTCTCACAGAACTAGAACACACAATCCTAAAATTTATATGGAACCAAAAAAGACCCCAAATAGCCAAAGTGATCTTGAAAAAGATAAAAACTGGAGGTCTCACAGTTTCAGACTTTACGTTATATTACAAAGCTGTAATAATCAAGAGTATAGTAGTAGCCAGAAAGCAGGCACATAGATCAACAGAACAGAACAGAAAGCCCAGAAATAAACCCACAGTTATGGTCAATTAATCTTCTAAAGGAGGAATGAATATCTGACCAGTAGCAAAAGAGTCTCTTCAACGAATGTGTTGGGAAAACTGGCCAGCAACATGCCCAAGAATGAAACTGGACCACCTTCTTTCAGTGTACACAAAAATAAACTCAAAATGAATTAAGAACTTAGGTCTGAAATGTGAGACTATAAAAATCCTTGAAAAGAGTACAGGCAGTGATCTCTGACATTGGCTGTAGCAACATTTTTCTAGATATGCCTCCTGAGGCAAGGGAAATAAAAGCAAAAATAAACTATTGGGACTACACCAGATAAAAAGCTTATGAACAGCAAAAGAAACAGTCCACAAAACTGAATAATAACCTACTGAATGAGAGGAGATACTTGCAAATGATGTATCTGATAAATGGTTAGTATACAACATAGATACATTTAAAGAATAGATATATTTAAAGATATATTCTACAACTCAACACCCCAAACCAAATAATCCAGTTAAAAAATGGGCAGAAGATAATGTTTCTAAAGAAGACATCTAGATGGCCAACAGACACATGAAAATATGCTCAACATCACTCATAACCAGGAAAATGCATATCAAAACCACAATGAGATACCACCTCATCCCTGTTAGAAGGACTAAAAAGAAAAATCAAGGAACAACATGTGTTGCTGACAATATGGAGGAAAAGGATACTTGGTGGCTGTTGGTAGGAATATGAAGTGATGCGGCCACTGTGGAAAACAGTATGAAATTTCCTTACAAAGTTAAAAACAGAATTATCTTATGATCCGGTAATCACACCATTGGGTATTTACCCCACCCCAAATGCAAAAACACTAATTTAAAAGGATACATGCACTCCTATGTTTATTGTAGCATTATTTACAATAGCCAAATTATGGAAGCAGCCAGTGTCCATAGATAGATGAATGGATAAAGAGGTGTGTATGTGTGTATGTACACATGTGTGTGTGTGTGCATATATACAAACAATGAATTATTATTCAACCATAAAAAGAATGAAATCTTGCCATTTGCAACAACATGGATGGAGATAGAGAATATAATGCTAAGTGAAAGAAGCCGGAGAAAGATAAATACCATATAACTACCAATGGGTAGAACTTATTATTTTAAAAAGATTTTACTTATTTATTTATTTGTCAGAGAGAGAGAGAGAGAGAGAGAGCATGCACAAGAAGGGGGAGCAGCAGGCAGAGGGAGAAGCAGGCTCCCTGCTGAGCAAGGAGACCAATGCAGGACTCGATCCCAGGACCCAGGCAACACACAGGACCCAGGCAACACAACCCGAGCCGAAGGCAGATGCTTAACTGACTGAGCCACCCAGATGTCCCATGGGTTGAATTTAAGAAACAAAATGAACGGGGAAAAAAAAGAGAGAGACAAACCAAGAAACAAACTCTTAACTATACAGAGCCAACTGATCGTTACCAAAGTGGAGGTGGGTGGGGGTGATGGGGGGAAATAGGTGATGGGATCAAAAAGTATGCTTATCACTATGAGCACTGAGTGATGTACAGAATTGTTGAACAGCTCACTATGCTGTATACCTGAAACTAATTTAACACTATGTGCTAAACATGCTGGAATTAAAAACTTTTAAAAAAGTAAGTGGTTCATAATCAATGAATATTGGGACACTGAAAAAAAAAGTAACAAAATCTGAAGACTCTACAATGACTTAGCTTACAAACCTAAAACAGATAAAATATATTAGAAAGTTAGACACCAGGCAAACTGGCAAGGAGATGGGTAATGTAACCATTAGAATGTCTGAAAGTTAAAATACAGCTTTTCTAAGTTAAAAAATCAGCAGAATACTTAGAAAAAAAGGCAAAACTGCAGAATATCTTTATAACCTATGGAAAGTAAATAAGTAGCACTGGATCAACTGGCCTCAACGACAGCCCATGGGGTTCCCCCCAGAATCATTTAGATTTATTCAACATACAACATTGCATAAGTTTAAGGTGTGTATATATTGATTTTATCCATTTATATATTGCAACGCAGTTACCACAGTATTATTAGCTGGTGGTTCCATCAAATCTAATAACTACCATTTCTAAAAGAATATAAAAAATAGGGAAAAAAAGAGATAAGAGACACCAAAGTAGAATGGAAAATTACAGTATAAATTCAAAAAATGAAATAAGAAACTTCCAAGAGGCAGTATTGAAAGAAATAATAATAATTTTCTAGAAGTTTTGAAAAATATTAATCCTCACATTAAGGAAGCTTAAGCTATTCTCTACGTAAATATACAGATAGGGAGATACATCTCTCTCTCTCCATACACACGCACTCACATGTGCACACACACACAGGTGAACTCCCTATATGTACATTGTAGTAAAAAAAGGAGAAAATCAAAGCAAAGAATATTAAAGCAGAGTGAAAGGGTAGTATTCTAAACATGACATGACAAAAATTTAGGTCGATGTCAGGATTCATGTTCACAGTGCAAACCAATTTCTAGAGAACACTTTCCATGTGCTCAGTAATAACAATTTAGGTGTTCATATGCCATTAAGGTATCATTCCAGACTAAGGGGGAAAAAAAGCATTTCCAGACAAAAGAATGCACAAGAAAGTTTACTACTGGTAAACTATGGTAGAAAGTATTACACATGGTTTATGTTAAGACAAAACTAAGCCTAGAATGAAAACAAGAGATTTAAGAAGAAATGGTCATAGAACAAGTAATACATTTTTTAAAAAATTATTTAATTGAAAATTACTGTGCTATTTCTAAATAGTCAGTAGCTTCAAAATAATAAAGTTCATCAACAAATAGAAAATGAAAATTCCAAAGAGGAATGGATAAAATAGGAACAAAGATAATTGTTGAAGAGGGGTCAGAGCACATATATTGACCCGTATCCATCTTTAGATCCATTTTAAAATGAGGGTCATGAAATGTACTTGTCACAGCCAAGAAATCTGGGGATGTATGAGTGAGCTGGGGATGCAGAGCACAGTGGGTAACAGAATTAAATCTATTTATGGGAGAATAAGATATGGTGGACACTTCCTTACTGATGAAGCCAAGGAGGATGTCGCCAGATAGGTAATCTAGAAAGGCTCCTGGATCCAGCTTGGAAAAAAGCAAAACGGGCAGAAAGCTTGGGAGGGGGTAGTGAGGATTGAGAGTGGTTTATAGGAAGTCCAAATACGGAGCAATTGGAGTAAGTGACACCCTTCCACTCACACTCTTGGTCCTGTATCCTGTATTTGGCCATGTTAGATTACACAGAGGACAGAGATTAAGTGGTGCAGACTGTACCCAGGTCAGTGGAGAACTACAGGCCTCAACAGAAATTTACCACATTTCCTGAAAGAATGAGATCCTTTGGTAGATGCTGGTTCCAGAATTTAAATTATTTTCTTATTGCTACACACATGATGCAAATCAGCAGCAGAGTAAGGAATGACCAAGAAGAACTAATAACACAAAAGGAGTGAAAACAATTAGAATTGCAGGCTTCAAGAGAAAATTTAAACATTTCAAATTCATATTTTCAGAATGACTCAAGAATGTATTGTTTACATAAAGCCAGAATATTACACAAAATGAACTACAAAGAAAAAAAAAAAAGATGGGGTGGGGAAGAGAGTTCTAAAATTGTATATTCATTATGTAAATTAAAAATTTTTAAACATCAGAAAATGCAAAAAAGAAGGAAATTTTATTCAGAGTTTAAAAAAACTAAGAGCGATTAATTTTGAGAGAAAAGCAGCCTCATGCAGCCTTCCAATAGTGCCCATATATGAATGGCATGAATTTGAGCTGTGGAGAAGAAGAAATACCTACAGCAGGAAGAGAAGTCATTTATAAAAGCTGAGAGGGAAAAAAAACCCACAAATTTCACAATAAAAGGGACTATTCAGTGCCCTTGAGAATAGGTGGAAAATGTAACTAAATAAATCTTCCCCTTGATACATAACTTTGAAATGCAGAGCATTAAGTTTCTAGAGAGAAAGCATAGAACTGCATCAGATTTTCACCAGAGTGGAATGTACAAATAAAATTGTGCCATATCTTTAACATTTAGATTGTAAAATACTATTTGGAACCTAAAATTCTCTCTACCAAGACAACCAGACAGAAATTTTACCTACTATGTTTTCTCTCTTCCTGTGTCTTCCATGCTTTTCCTCCCTGCCTGCCTGCCTGCCTGCCACTCTCCCTATCTTCATTTCTTTTTGAGGATGTTGTTTGAACATGTTAATAAGAGAAATATAAGTTAAAAGTAAAATAAAAGAAGGCTATACCCACAATAGTGAAGTTCACCTAGAATTCCAGCAAAACAAAAATGGTAACTTGGTATGAGCACTAAGGAGACCTTGAAATACAACATTAAAATAAGAACTTGAGTGACATCTAAAGAAATAATAGTCTTGAGGAAAAGGAACTGATTAGATACCAAAAAATATGTATGGAATAAACAGTCCATGCTAAAGAAAGCTCACATTACTTCAGTCAGTAAGGACAGCATAAAGGTGAAATAGAAACTCTGGAAAAAGACAATACAAACCTGATTTGGATATAAAATAACTGTTAAAAAATCACACTTTTGAGACCTTGATGATGAGTAAGAAGACAGAGTCCATTTCAACAAGATGTGAGTTCCATTCTTGAGCAGCTCAGAACTAGGACAGTGACGCACAGAGAAACAACTTTGTCATCATTATACTACTTCCTATACAAGTAGCATGGTTATAAGTCATAGAATTTTAACATTTATTACTTTTCCTTTTGGCTGAAAACTTCAATATTCAGCAGTGTAAATTTTAACCAATCTAGATAACGTGAAAGCAAAGATTATAACTGCCAGGAAAGGGTTGATGGGAAGGAGAAAGAACCGTAGATGGAGGAATTTTCTTCATCTGAGAGGCAAATCAAGAGGCAGCATGTAAACCAGTTAGTACAAAAAATAGAAATTTCAATGTATCATTTAAATATCCCAGAAGTAAGAAATTTTAAATGATATGAGTAGTGACAAGATGGTGAATTTGATCTACACTCTTAGCCATCCTAGCAGTAAGTCATGAGATAATTTCTAAAGATAAATAAAGAACACAGATTATGTTATTCAGTGATACAGAGGTAACAATCAGATTTGTGAGAAGTAGTTCTGGGCTGGGCTAGGACTCCAGCTTTCAATTATGATCCCTTATTTTTTGTTGCCATGCATATACCATTGCTGTATATTAAATATGAAAAAAAAAAACAAATGCAATGCATTGTATACATGTCTGTTTTTAAAATTTTAATTATGAAATTAATAACATTACAGATATATATATCAAATATAGGCAGAATTTATTTTTATGGGTCACAAAGTGATAGATTTATTTTAAATTAATGTAGGAAAACTAACAGTGTAAGAGGGTTCCCCTTTCTCCACATCCTCTCCAACACTTGTTGTTTCTTGTCTTGTTAATTTTGGCCACTCAATCTGATGTAAGGTGGTATCTTAATGTGGTTTTTTTTTTAATTTTTTTTTTAACTTTTAAAATTTATTTTCAGCATAACAGTATTCATTGTTTTTGCACCACACCCAGTGCTCCATGCAATCCATGCCCTCTCCTATACCCACCACCTGGTTCCCCCAACCTCCCACCCACCACCCCTTCAAAACCCTCAGATTGTTTTTCAGAGTTCATAGTCTCTCATGGGTCACCTCCCCTTCCAATTTCCCCCAACTTCCTTCTCTTAACTCCCCATGTCCTCCATGTTATTTGTTATGCTTCACAAATAAGTGAAACCATATGATAATTGACTCTCTCTGCTTGACTTATTTCACTCAGCATAATCTCTTCCAGTCCCGTCCATGTTGCTACAAAAGTTGGGTACTCAACCTTTCTGATGGAGGCATAATACTCCATAGTGTATATGGACCACATCTTCCTTATCCATTCGTCTTAATGTGGTTTTGATTTGAATTTCCCTGATGGCTAATGATGATGGACATTTTTCTCATGTGTCTATTAGCCATTTGTGTGTCTTCTTTGGAGAAGTGTCTGTTCATGTCTTCTGCCCATTTTTTTGACGTGATTATCTGGTTTTTGGGTGTTGAGTTTGAGGAGTTCTTTATAGATCTTGGATATCAGCCCCCTCTTACACTGTTGGTGGGAATGCGAGTTTGTGCAGCCACTTTGGAAAACAGTGTGAAGATTTCTTAAGAAATTAAAAATAGAGCTACCCTATGACCCTGCAATTACACTACTGGGTATTTACCCCAAAGTGAAAAGAAGGGCCATATGTACCCCAATGTTCATACTATCGATGGCTACAATTGCCAAATTGTGGAAAGAGCTAAGATGCCCTTCAATGGATGGATGGATAAAGAAGATATGGTCCATATATACTATGGAGTATTATGCCTCCATTAGAAAGAATGAATACCCAACTTTTGTATCAATGTGGACGGGACTGGAAGAGATTATGCTGAGTGAAATAAGTCAAACAGAGAAAGTCAATTATCATATGGTTTCACTTACTTGTGGAGCATAAGGAATAACATGGAAGACATTAGGAGAAGGAAAGGAAAAGTGAATTGGGAGAAATCGGAGGGAGATAAACATGAGAGACTGTGGACTTTGAGAAACTAACTGAGGGTTTTGGAGGGGAGGGGGATGGGGGGTTGGGTGAGCCTAGTAGTGGGTATTAAGGAAGGCACGTATTGCATGGAGCACCGGGTGTGGTGCACAAACAATGAATCTTGGAACACTGAAAAAATTAAATTAAAAAATCAAATAAATCTAACATAATTTTCAGTAGTGACCCTTACTCACTCTCAATTTACTCACATGCTCTGCCTGTAATCAAATTTAACAGTTTTCATATAAACATATAGTGTTCATTTCTTTATTACATTTAATTAGTCTGAATTTGTCAGTGGGTACTTAACAAAACTTAGTCTACAGGGCAGTGATATTAGATAAAATACTATATTAGATAATAGACAAGGGCTAAATGATTTTATCTAAATAAATCAATTACAGAGCAACTGATATCAATTCAACTAGGAAGTTCATCATTGGCTTTACTTCAGCCAGTATTTATAATGAATTAACCAAGGCTAATTCTCTTGAATAGATCTGCCAATCAATAAACTCATCAAATATATTATAACATTATTCTTCTTCGACATCAAAAATTATGAACAGGTTTAGTGTTTTTAATCAATATTCATCTACTTTCTAATAAGTACTGGTGTGGTTTTAAAATGGAAAAAGGCAAAGAATTGACAAGCTACTTTAGAATCAGAAGCAACTATGTGGAAAATACCAAAGTAGAGGTGGTTTCATGGGTGTGCAATAGGCATCACATAGAGTCCCAAGCTGGGGAGAACCTCACACTTGGTTTCATGCTCTGCTGTGGTTGTCTTGTAAATGTTAGTCATTTAACATAAGGCCCCACATTTTCATTTTCTACTGGGTCCTGCAAATTATGTAGATGGGCTTTCAACAAATGATGCGCTTAGAGAAAGAACACAAGTACGCCTATCTAGAAGAAAATCTGAATTACTCTACTTTTATTCTCCTAACGTCTTGACCTTAATTTTTTTTCCTACAGTTTTACTTCTTGGATCCCTAGAGACCAAAAGTAAAATTAATATGAATAATGAGTAAGTTTAATACTTAAAATACATAGTTTAGAAAAGGAAGGGTTATAGAGGGATGAATTTTTTTCTAGAGTTTTAAATATTTTTTTCTCTTTTATTTTACTAGGTTATTATTCAACATTCTATTTAGCCCAGATTTAGGTATGAAGTCTATAAGATATTCACATACAAATAGTTTCCTCTGATGTTAAAAATGGAGATTTTTTTGTAGCTGTTCCACGTTTTAGCTCTATTAAAAAGACTTTTGAAAACCAATTTAAAATTTAAACATAGATTTATTATGTCATACCTCTGGCCATGTAGGCTTAGAAATAATGTATTAAAATTAGTTTGATATATTATTCCTTTGTTCTTAGGAAAGAAGAATCTTAGCTCATCTAGACTATAATTATTTTTCTAAACTAATTTAGTCCTAGTGTTCCAAGATCAAAGAAAGGCCAGAGTGTGTACATGAGGTAATTTGCTGTCTCCTCCAATGGATAGGAAAGAGAAAATTATCCACCTGTGGCCTCAGTCTTTCAGGAATACTAGTTTAAAAAAAGAAGCAGATTAATCAAAAGTAGTTGATTAGTTGATAATGGTATCCACTGAAAAATTACCAACACCAAAGCTCACATTTTAATTATATTCAGTAATTAGGATTTGAGGACTTAAAGGTTATCTCACCTAAGTATCTCTGAAGATCAGAACTCTGATTACTCTTGAAACACATACAGGGAACATAAGTTCCAAATATGGTGGCCTGTGCTATATATGGGCTATCTTATTTTACCTAAATGTAAGAATTTTTTCCCTTGCTTTTGGAAAAAATTTGGTTCTCTGTCATGTATGACTACTTAGCAGATTTGTACTTAAAAATGCACAAGGTGTTTCTCAAGATATTCTACCTGAATATGGTAAACCTGTCCCCTAAAGTTACCTAACAAGTAGTTTCCCTAACATAACAGAGCTTAAACTACTAAAATCATTTATGATAGGAAACATGTGCTTGGAAAACATAAAGCAATAAGGAATAGTAGGTGTAGGAGACCAAAAGAACTTCTCATTTAGAAAGTCCTCCAAGACCCTATTCACTCTTTAAGTCACACACTGCTTTTAGCCAAGTCTGAGACTGTTCATTTTACAAATAAAATGGACAATAATGTAAACTGTATTTTAATATAAATTGTGCTAGTGATATGAACCAACAAATTACCATCTGCATATTAGAAAGTCAGATCTGAAGGGCAGATAATTCAGCTTTATGTAAGATTAGTATCTAGATGAAGAGTTATCTAAGCATAAATGAAGATCATCAGACTGACCAGGTGATCTTGGAGTCCGTTCCATTTATAACTTGATGTGTTACTGCTTGACTTCACACTTGAATAATGAAGTTCCATAACAAAGCTTTTAAGTGACTAAGTTTTTGACGTTCTGTTATCATTTTACCTACATCTTCAAACAAGACAATTAACACTAAAATAGTATGTTGCCCGTTTATGTGACATATGATTTCATATTTTCATATCTATATAATACTAAATATTTTAATACTATCAAGAACAAATATACAGTAAATATTTATAATAGAAAGGCATAAATTTAAGGGCTGTCATAGATTTCTGAAAATGACACTGAGGTATTACTTGTGATTTTTGTAGGAATCTATTTTCTTTCCTTCTGTTGGAGATAGGCAGTATTAATCCTGTGCCTACTTGGTGCCAATAAATGGGAGGTGTGGGCGAGGCTCCTCACAAAAAATTGACACTTAGGGAGTGTCAATAAGGGAATTGACAGTGGTTGGAATTAAGAAAATGCAAAACCTCATTATCTAAATCATGCTTTTAAAATACCAGTGCCTTGGGGTGGCTCAGTTGGTTAAGCTGCTGCCGTCAGCTCAGGTCATGATCTCAGGTTCCTGGGATCGAGCCCCGCATCGGGCTCTCTGCTCAGCGGGGAGCCTCCTTCCTCCTATCTCTCTGTCTGCTTCTCTGCCTGCTTGTGATCTCTGTCAAATAAATAAATAAAATCTTAAAAAATAAAATAAAAAATAAAATAAAATAAAATACCAGTCCCTTATCTCTTTACCTCAGGGTTTATATGAATACAAAGGCAGTCAGACAGTCTGAATCTAGTAAGTGGGTGATGACATCACTTTCTAATAACAAAGAGAAAATGGACTTAACAAGGTTAGTTGTCTGCACAATCTTTCTGATTATTTGTAATGCTAATACTAAATACATCACTTGAGCAACTTCATTTTAAACTAAGCAATCTGGGGGTCCTAAGATCCATTTACAGGCCCTGAGCACTCTTTACTCTCCTTATAGCTATGATCACAGTATTTCTTTCTCATTTCTAATTTTTATTGCTGGTATTTTAAGTTCCTTAAGGGCAGTGATAAACCTGTCTTGATGAGTAGTATATGTCCATTGTCCAAAAAATGCCAGGCACTCAAGAAATGTTTGGTGAGTGAAATCAGGAACACAATTGTTTTAGTTCACTAAAGTTTAGCCAAACAGTTGTTTGCTGAACACCTGAGAAATGTTGAGATAACAAAGATTAATAAAGCATGGCACTGCCATAAGAAGCAGACACATTGAGAGTCTATGCTACTCTGTACCTAATGACCCATTAGGCTCTAAGTCTGTATAAGATGCTATGGGAAGCAAATAATACATTATAGATTAATTTAAAAAAAAGATGCTATGGGAGCACAGTCAGAACTCAGCCAGCAAGTTCCAAGACTTTCTGTCTAAACTGAATCTTAAAATGAAATCAAGTGTTTTCCAGTGAAATCAGGATGATAAAAGCATTTTAGGCCAGAGGAACAGAATACAAAATTTCAAAAGCATGAGAAAACATGATGTATGGGGAAAAAATTAAGTCACTACTTTTTTTAATAAAGTAATGGTTCAAAGTCACTTTTGTCAAATGTTTCTAATTAGAAGGGTTATAAGACTACGGTATCCAATTTTACATGTAAGTTAATTTTTACCAAGAAAAAGTATCAGGACATGAAAAAGAAGTTGTACCATTTGTGGATATTTGGGCTCAGCGCAACACAGCAGATGCAAACAATGGCTCCAAGCATAAAACAGGCAGCTCTCAGAGGAGCTCTCAAGAAGAAAATACACATTATAGTTCATATATAAAATGTACGTTTTTGTATTTTTTCTAACTATGATCAAAGAGGAATAAGCTGTTTTCCTTCATAGCTCATCTATATCCTTTAGATAAATACTCCTTAAATACATTCTTCTTATACGGAATTTTTCCCCTAGTAGATTATGTATTACTGTGTACAAATCATATTGGGCACTGAATAACTCATCATTACAGAAATACTTGGAACATTACAATGAGGGGAATTTTTAGAGTTGCTTCTACCCTAGCCTGTTTATAAACTTTAGAAATAAGGAAAGAATAGTTGTTATTCTAAAATCTACTTAATGTTCTGCTTTAGGTGTCTTAAAAGTCTTCATTTTTAAATAAGGGCCCTGCATTTCCGTGTTACATTCTGTCAAATTATGACAGACAAATTATCTAGCCAGTCTTGCTTACTTCTCTTTCACTTAATACAGAGAATTATTTGTTGTTTTGTTATTAAGAAGATGCAATGGCTTTCACAATAAAAAAGATCTCTCCCAACTCTGTTTCCATTTGTAGATATAGATAGATTTCCATTAACCACCAGGGTAAAACAAGAAATTATCATGACAATTCAAAGTTATCAATAGATTCTCTGATATTATAATTAAAATCCTGACTCAAAAGGTGTTAGAGTTTAATATGTCTTGGTCTGAAAATGAGAGAAGTATTTTTTTTTTTCTTTTCTGAAACCTCAGTCAACACAACTGGCTCTCATGTGAAAGAGTTGCAAATTTTAATCCCAACTATATTTCTAGAGAAAGTTCCACATTTAGGTAGAAAGATAGAAGCTGTATTAGCTAACTCTTCTTGCAGAAACTAAAACAAGTGTCTTTTTTTAAAGATGTTTAAATCTATCAAAAAAAAAGGCAGCTGGGATTTAAGGAGTGTCACGATCACAGAAGTAGAATTAAATGAGCGGCAAAGTCCTCACATAATCTCATCTTGAAATAAATACTACTTGCATTGGAGGGGATGTTGAGAATGTTAAAGTGGACACCAAAGAGGCTGTAGCACTAATCAGGGTTTTCAGAATATACACAGTGAAGACAAAAATTGGTTTCACACCTGACAAAATTGAGGGATTAAGTTTAAAATTCAGGCTTTCATGAGGGACTTTGAAAGAGGTAAACTCCAGAAGGAAAAAAAAAAAAAAAAAAAAAAGATCAACCTGAGCTGGAGTAAGATGATCTGACTATACTCCATTTGGCTATAGGAAGAAAATTAAATGTAGTGTGGAGAAACCGAAAAACATCTTGAGCCTTTGCTATTGTTCATGTTTGCTGCATTCAATAACAACTGTCCTAGGAAGAAATAAGACCAAGTTACAAAAATCAAGATGAACAGAGATAACCCAATAAAGCCACAAGTGATCCAAACATGGAGATTTGAAAAATGTACTTCAATTACTATTTTTATTAAAATAGATTTTTAAAAAGATGGATAATTTCACCAAGGAATTAGCATTTGCTTAAAAAAAAGCAAATACTCTTAAACATTAAAAATATAGTATCTACAAATAGATGTTGAAGATATAATGGAAGAAAGGATTAGGGAATTCAAAGACCGATAATCAGAAGACAGCCAGAAAAAAAAAGGAAAAAAAGAAAAGAATGATGAACAATCTCCTTCAGCTCAGCAAACTTGCCAGCGATGTGAGCTGTGTGACAATCCAGCACAGGTGCTCATCTGGCATTGATTTGGCTGGAATAGATTGGGATAATCAAATGAGCCATGAATTCCACTTCTTCCTTTGGTGGGTCATTTTTGCTGTCGCCAGTCGAATCACCACAAGGAACACATTTGGCAGATGTGTTCTTGCCATGGAAGCCCACATTGCCCCCAAATAGATCCTCCCTCAAAGCTTCATGGTGCATTTCAACAGACTTTACTTCAGTTGTAACATTGACTGGAGCAAAGGTGACCACGTTTAAGAACACCAGTCTCCCCTCAGCCCACAAGGACAGTACTAATACCAACAATTTTGTAAATGTCCTAAAGGAGTAGATCTAAGTGCTCGCCAGCTGGACGAGTTGGTAGTACAGTACAATGCAGAGTTTCCAACAGTATGGCTCCACTGGCATTGCCATCCTTCCGGGTGACTCCATCCTCTGAACCAAGGCATGCCGGCACTGGGCGCCAGCATGTCATCACCATTCCAACCAGAAACTGCACAAATGCTACTGTGTCAAGAATGTAGCCAATTTTCTTAATGTAGATGCTGACTTACTTAATGATTTTATCATACCTCTTCTGGCTCTTGGGTGGCTCAGTGAAATCCATTTTGGTAACACCAACAATTAGTTGTTTCACACACGGTGTGTAAGCCAGAAAGGCATGCTCACGGGTCTGCATATTCTTGGAGATACCAACTTCAAATTCACCAACACCAGCAGCAACAATCAGGACAGCACAATCACCCTGAGATGTGCCTGTAATCACATTTTTTTTTTATAACGTCTCTGTGTCCTGGAGCACCAATGAGGACCCATAATACTTGCTGGTCTCAAGTTTCCACAGGGAGATATCAGTGGCGATACCACATTCGCATTCAGCTTTCAGTTTACCCAAGATCCAGGAATACTTTAAGGAGCCCTTTCCCATCTTAGCAGCCTCCTTCTCAAATTTTTCAATAGTTGTTTTGTGGATCCCACCACATTTGTAGATCAGAGGACCAGTAGTGTGGTAGACTTGCCAGAATCTCCATGTCCAATGACAATAGTATTGGTATGAGACTTTTCCTATCCCATTATTTTTAGGTTTAGCATTGGTTTTTGTAACACCTGTGTTCTGGCAGCAAACCCACTGAGAAAAAGCAATTTATTGATTTTTCAAGATTTTCTTACATAATAGTTGTTTTAAGCTGTGCTTATACAACAGAGGCTTAAAAAACTCACAAATAATGAGTGTATCATGTTTGATGAAGACCAAAAGAAACCCATATTTTAGATGGGGATAGATATCAAGGAGTAGAATTATGCAAGAAAGAGGCTATGAACTGAAAAGAGGGTTGCTATTGAAACATTTTGAGAAAACATTTCACAAGGAAGCCATGTAGACATCTGGGGGAACATTTTCCAGGTCAAGGAACAGACTGAGCAAAGGACATGAGTGGGCACATGCTTGGTGTGTGAGCAAGAGTAGGTGTCAGGGCTGAATGAGAGAGTAGAATGAAGCATCAGAGGGGACCAGTTCATGAAGAACTAACTGTGCTGTAGTCAGAATTTGGGCTTTTTAAATAGAATGAGAGGCAAAGCCATTGGATAATTTTAAGGCAAGGAGAGACAGGATCTGACTTAATGTTTTGATCAAAGGACTCGGGTTGCTGTGCTGCTGGTAGCCTATACAAAGTCAAGGGCAGAAGCTGGAAAACCTGTTTGAAGATGTATTTTCTACCACTTTCTGACTTCCAGAGTAACGTCTATGAGGTCTATTGTCATGACTATCATTTCTTTGAGATAATAGGTCTCTCTTTATGGGCTTTTAAAAAATCAGAATGGTTAACATGGGAAGGAAGAAAATTACAGGGTTTGGAGAAAATACGGATCAAGTGGAACTCACGCACTGCTGATGGGAAAGTAAAGTGGGATATACACTTTAAAAATTGTTTGGTGGTATCTATCAAAACTTAACAGATGCTTTCCCTAGAACTTAGTCCCTCTTCCAAAAATATATACCCAACATAGATGTATACACTAATCTATTAACAGACATGTACAAAAAAATTCATAGCAGTGCAGCTCTAAATTGATCTGGACTGGAAACTGCCTAGATGCCCATCCAGGAGGGGATGCATAAAAACATTTTGGTATATTAATACAATGAGAATGAAGCAGATGGAAGAATGAATGAAGTTTAACTTTATGTACCAACCACCTATCTCACCAATGTAATGTTTTGTCTGTTTGCAATGCCTCCTCTATCTGTTGAGCACTTCCTACTTTTTTACACCCCAAGATGTTCCAAACTCATCCTGCTTTCTCCTTGCCATGCAATCAACCATTTCTTTAAGGAACCTTGATTCTTTTAACTGAGAATAGATTTAAAAGCCAACATCAAGAAGGTCACTGCTTCTAGGATCTCTCCGAAGATGGACCTAGGAAGTAATGAGTTCTTACTGATACTACCCATTCAAACAACACCTGGGGTTTATTCTAGCTTTCGCCTTCCTTTACATCTAACTACATTCTCTGACAATGGAGCCTTGACTTTCATCATAATATATTAATTTGCTCAATCTTCAAATATATGTGGTACCTGAACTGTTAAATTATAACCCTGTGAAAAATATCTAGATTACAATAACTGTATAGGATTTTTTTTTCCTTAATCTATCCCAATTACTGTGATTTATCAACATCTCTGTCAAATGAAGTTTTAGCTTGTGGACTTAAATTATACTTGGTCTGATAAATAGCATTGTCATCCCACTTTCTTATGGTTTCTAGTTGCCTAATATAACTTTAGACATTCCTTAAAAAATGTGTCTTTGTAAATCAGTTTATCTTTATCTGCCTCTTGAAAATAACATAATCACATCTTGTTTTGTGAGGAAATTCAGTATATTTTTTTAAGAGGTAAACTACATTTGTTCCCATTTATTTTTCTGCCAAATATTTTTGGGTTTATTTCTGTAACAATATTTTATAAATTAGAGGTTTTATGTTTTAATTTCTTGTTTCTTTATATGCTACAATCTCATTTTAATGAAAATGTGTATTTTGGAAGGTTTGTATTTTTATTCTAGTTACTACCTTTGTACTTCTAACTCATAAATGCACTCAGTTCCCAGTTTCCATACTCAAACTTTTAATACCTGGTTTGTCAGTTTTTAATGGGATCTTTTTTTTCCTATCTTTGACCTATACATGTGTCAAGGATTAGTATAATGTTATACATTGATTTAAAAAGAATCAATGATCTCATCCAAATTCCTTCTATTTCCTTTTTCCTCCCATTAAAAAAAGTTGTGCTATGTCACCATCTATGGATTTTGTACATTAGTAGTCAATCCTCATCTCCATTTTTCAGCATTAAATTTGAATTGCATACATTAAAATGTTCAGTATCTGTCTGTTTGTTGAAGTTTCCCCAGGCATCTCTTGCTGTAATGGAGCTCATTCTAATTTCCCCAAGAAGATCTAACAAGACTTTCTTGTTAGTAAGTAAAGAATTCCCTAAATCCATCTATGTTTAAAAGTTTTTCTATAACCTTTTTATTTAAGGAATGTTTAATTAGATATAAAATCCTTGGTTCACACTTTCTTTTAATGATATTTTGTGAATCCTGCTCCATTATGATCTTGCTCTGAATGTTGTTTTTCAAACATTTCTAATTTCAAAAATTAGAATGTCAGTCTAATTCCTTTTTTTAAGGTTTAATTTTTTTATTTGACAGAGAGAAAAAGAGAAATCACAAGTAGGCAGAGAGGCAGGCAGAGGGAGAAGGGGAAGCAGGACCCCTGCTGAGCAGAGAGCCCAATTCGGAGCTCGCTCCCAGGACCCTGAGATTGTGACCTGAGCCAAAGGCAGAGGCTTAACCCACTGAGCCACCCAGGCTCCCCCAGTCTAATTCCTTTTTCCCCTGTAAGTTATTTGATCTTTTTTGCTAAAGGTCTCGATTATTTTTTTCAACTCTCTCTTCAAGGTTTAATAGTTTTACTAGGATACTTCTAAGACCTAATCATTCTGAGATAATTTTCTCCTGTTTGCCCGCAATTTGTAGATTCAGGTCTTCCTTTATTTTCAAAAAGATACTTGAGATTCTAGTTTAAAATCTTGGTTATATTCCGTTATTCCCCCCCCCCCCCATCCCACGAAGAGGTACCTTTCTTTTTCCTTTTTTCTCTCAGATGCTCTGTGTCTCAAAGACAAGCCACTTCATATTGTAAAGAACCTAAGTTTCTTCTGTGACAGTCATGCTGTGATAATTCTGAATGCTTTATTTTAAAAAGTATTTTCACTATGATATTGTCATACTTCTCCTGGCAGTTGTTTTAGATGAACTTTAGTTCTGTCACTAGCTCCTCTGTTCTCTCTTCATAGCTCTTCCTCCTCCCCGCTTTCTCCCTCTCATCCTTCCCTTTTCTCCTCCTCCTTTCTCTCTCTGCTCTTTTCAACACAAAGACTTGCAGCAGGACAGGATTAATATACAGTGTACACCAGAATCTAGCAACTTCTCGATTTTCCCTACTTTTAATTACAGTTTGGGCATTCTCTGTTTTTAACTTGTGAAAGCCGAAGGTATGATTTTTAGGACATTCTCTTTTCTTTTTCTTTTTTAGGAGAAAATATTGGGAGATACAGACTTGGGTAGCTACCATTGTGTTATCCACCTGGAAACCTTTTAAATATATTCTGTGATACAAGAGCAAATCTATATATATTTTCATTTTTCCTCCTTCATACCAAAATGCAATCACCCTATGTATACTATGATGTATTCTTTTTAAAAATCTACATGTATATTGAAAATCTTTCCATGGCAGTTTAGACCTATTTATCATATATAATGTGTATGTTACTAAAAATTTTTACATGGTGCTAAACGGAACAGTTGGGATAAAAAAAAAAACAGAGTTAGGGACAGTGTACTCAGTATGAGTGGAACTTACAGCTGGAATACCAACAACAATTCCTAAGGAAAAATACTAGTATAGGTAAGCATAGGAGATTATCAAATACTGGAGCACTGTAATAAATATATCTTACCTAAAAAATTTGTGAAGATAGCTCAACAGAGGGGATGTAAGGAAGAGCTGAAGATACTGAACTATGGGCAGATTAGAGAAGACCACCCAATAGCACTTGTAAGTTAAAGCCTGTGACCAAAAAAATGTGGAGTAGATTTGCGTCGTGTATGTATAACATACTGTTGTTTCAGTTGACACTTTCTCTTGCATTCAACTACTGGTACTTGTTAGCACGAAGTATTAAAATGCCGAGAAAATTCTTTTATCAACATACAGTCCATCTGAAAGTGATACTCATTCCTCTATTTACTAATCACATATGAAGTTATTTTTATTTCATCAATAGATTTAGTTGCATTCCGCTCCTCCTTATGCACAATTGAAATCTTAAATAGAATTTAAAAAAAATCCTGTGTCAGCTATTTTCAGCTTCATTTATAGGTGGTGGATGTCATGAATTTCTAAGGTTCTTGTGTATATTCCAAATTATTCATTTGTTTGGATTTTTTTTACTTCTGACCCTGGATTCAGTTTTATTGTTCCACTAACGACATGCTTTCCATCTTCTAAACTGCATGGTCATCATCTCCCCCATTTTTTATAAATTTTTACTTCTTTTTTGAAGCCAGTGACATTTTTATTGATATAAGCCACCTATTGATTATGAAAGTCTCCTTAAATATTCCATGTGCAATTATTCTTGTAACTTACATAACTATCAATAAAAAGGAAAACACTTCCTTTTAAGGCTACTAGCTTATACATTCTGATGAAAAGAAATGATTTTATTTTTTAAAAGATTTTAAAGATTTTATTTATTTATTTGCCAGAGAAAGAGAGAGAGAAAGAGCACAGGCAGGCAGAGTGGCAGCAGAGGCAGAGGGAGAAGCAGGAGCAAGGAGCCCAATGTGGGACTCGATCCCAGAATGGTGGGATCATGACCTGAGCCGAAGGCAGCCGCTTAAACAACTGAGCCACCCAGGCATCCTGAAAAGAAACAATTTTATACCACCAAGATAGAACTCTCAATGTAACATTTTGGTTAACAATGTGAGAGTGGAACAACCTAGATTTGAGTATTGGTTTTGGCCTTTACTAGGTGTGCAACTTTCATCAGGTAGCTTAACATTTTTTTTTATTTTTTATAAACATATATTTTTATCCCCAGGGGTACAGGTCTGTGAATCGCCAGGTAGCTTAACATTTTTGATCTTCAAATTTTACATGTATAGATTAGGCACATTAAATGTGAGTAGAGGGCTTGATAAGACTTTACAAATGCTACATTTATAAATGCACTGCAGAGGATACATTCAATAACTTAGTTTTTTTCCTCTTTTCAAACTTTATAGGATGTGTACTAGCATGACTCAATAGTTAGGTAGAAAATAACCCTAATGAGATAAAGGTGATAGGTTTGATGCTAGCATGGGTCATTGCTCGAAAATGTACTCATTTTTAACATTTCCTGTGTAGAGTTTAAACTTTGAAGAAAAAGGGAGCTACGTTCAAGCACATCTACCATCTTGCAAACAGTTAGTTACAGCTGTCTTGGATGGTGATGAATGCCTTCTATTACCTAGTAAAAAGGCTGAGTGTGAATGTAACTTATGAATGTGACACCACAATTTTATGGAAGAATTTTATAAACCTTTCCCATGTGCTTCTGAATATACTATACATATAACCTAGAATTCCACTGTTAATAATGTTAGCCAACCACAAACCTAAAACCATATTTAGAAAATTGGAGACCGCTGTGAACGTCAAGGATTTCTAGAGTCAGCAACACTATCACCTCATTGGATTGTTCTCTTGAGATTACTATAGAACTTAGTGATTTTGTTTAGTCAGCCTTGTGGTTCAAGGTTTCTTCTTTATCAGCACCCTTTCATATGATCCTTGAACACAGGAATAAGGATTACAGAGCACTACCTAATTTACTTTTTAAAAAGATATTTCAGTGAGATGCTGACCTTAGTCTTTTGGGCAAAGACTGAAATTTCCTACAACTTTATTATCAGCAGTAATGGACAAACTTCAAAAACCTTAAATAGGTCTTAAACTGCTTTCACATCATTATCCATCTGTCCAAAGGATCTTTATTTTTGAATATGGATTTTGTAAGTGAACTATTTCTCAGTGCCTTCCATGAAAAGTTTCTATACACCCTAATGATAAAAGACCCTTACTTCAAAATGTTAAGCCTAAAGTTGCGAGTCTGATTTTATTTATTTTATTTTATTTATGACTAACACCAAGGAAATAGAAACAACCATCAGAAATTATTACCAACAGTTATATGCCAATAAGTTGAGCAACATAGACAAAACGGATGCATTCCTGGAAACCTATAAACTTCCAAAACTGAATCAGGAAGAAATTGACAACCTGAATAGACCAATATCTACTAACAAGATTGAAGCTGTGATCAAAAATCTCCCAAAACACAAGAGCCCAGGGCCTGACGGATTCCCTAGGGAATTCTATCAAACTTTTAAAGAAGAAATAATACCTATTCCCCTGAAGCTGTTTCAAAAAATTGAAGCAGAAGGAAAACTTCCAGACCCTTTTTATGAAGTCAGCATTACCCTGATCCCAAAACCAGGCAAAGATCCCACCAAAAAGGAGAATTTCATACCAATATCCCTGATGAATATGGATGCCAAGATTCTCAATAAGATCCTAGCTAATAGGATCCAAGAGTACATTAAAAAGATTATCCACCATGACCAGGTGGGATTCATCCCTAGCTTGCAAGGATGGTTCAACATTCGCAAATCAATGTGATAGATCAAATCAATAAGAGAAGAGAGAAGAACCACACGGTCCTCTCAATTGATGCAGAAAAAGCATTTGAAAAGATACAGCATCTGTTCCTGATTAAAATGCTTCAAAGTATAGGGATAAAGGGAACATTCCTCAACTTCATAAAATCTATCTATGAAAAACCCACAGCAAATATCATCCTCAATGGGGAAAAGCTGACAGCTTTTCCTTTGAGATCAGGAATACAACAAGGATGCCCACTCTCACCACTCTTGTTCAACATAGTGCTAGAAGTCATAGCAATAGCAATCAGACAACAAAGAGAAATAAAAGGTATCCAAATTGGCAGTGAAGAAGTCAAACTCTCTCTCACCACAATGACATGATACTTTATATGGAAAACCCAAAAGACTCCACCCCCAAACTACTAGTACTCATACAGCAATACAGTGACGTGGCAGGATTCAAAATCAATGTTAGTTCTTATACACTAGTTCTTATACACTAACAATGGAAATACAGAAAGGGAAAATAGAGAATCAATTCCATTTACTACAGCACCAAGAACCATAAGATACCTGGGAATAAACCTAACCAAAGAGGTAAAGGATCTGTACTCAAGGAACTACAGAACACTCATGAAAGAAATTGAAGAAGACACAAAAAGATGGAAGACCATTCCATGCTCATGGATCAGAAGAATAAACATTGTTAAAATGTCTATACTGCCTAGAGCAATCTATACTTTCAATGCCATCCTGATCAAAATTCCACCAGCATTTTTCAAAGAGCTGGAATAAACAATCCCAAAATTTGTATGGAATCAGAAGAGACCCTGAATTGTTAAGGAAACGTTGAAAAAGAAAAACAAAACTGGGGGGCATCACAGTGCCTGATTTCAAGTTTTACTACAAAGCTGTGATCACCAAGACAACATGGTACTGGCACAAACAGACACAGAGACCAGTGGAACAGAATAGAGAGCCCAGATATGGACCCTCAACGCTATGGTCAAATAATCTTCGACAAAGGAGGAAAAAATATACAGTGGAAAAAAGACAGTCTCTTCAATAAATGGTGCTGGGAAAATTGGACAGCTAGGTGTAGAAGAATGATTTTATTTATAATAAACTTCTCAAAATGACTGGATTACCAATTTGGATAGGTTTTTGTTCATAAAATCTCAACATACATATTCAATAATGTAACTGTTCTAATGTTAATAAAACCCTTGTAATTTTAGTATTACAGCTAGGATTTTAGATTGATATAAAATATGTACCTTTTAATATAGTTTAGTCAAATTTTATCCTTTCCCAATATAATATACACATATTATACTGGCTTTCCAGCAAATACAGGTCTTTGGATTAGTCACATGTTTAATTCTATTAAGTCATACATTTCATTTCTCATAAGTAGGTCAGGATACGTTTGAGATATGGATTGCTAATATAGGTAAGTCGTTTGAATTCATCTTTCATTCACTCAACATATGTTTTCTATGTGCTTCCTATATACCAGGCATGTTTTTAGGGTCTGTGGATACAGCAAAAGAAAATAAATGAAGAAATTTCCAACAGATGTGGAGCTTGCATTTTAAGAGTGGTGGGAGAAAAACAGTAAGTTACCACACACGCACATATAAACGTGCGTGTGCTTAAAAACTCAGACACACACACACACACACAGTAAGAAAACTGGAAGAGTTTAGCAATGTAGAAGACAGGAGACTAACACATAGTTGCTGGGCCTGGGAAATTAAGTGCAGGGTTTTAGGGCAGCCTGCTCCTAGCGCACCAAGGTGCTGACTCCCAACTCCATTCCCTCCACAGGCATTTCTTCCACGAGGAGCACCTCAGCTCCGCCTGTCCCTCACCTGCCCATCATATGGAAACATAAGGATTGCAGCAGAGGTGAAGTGTCTCCCCTGGGCCTGGCCCTTAGCAAGGCCCTGCAGTATGGACAGGAGGCCTTGGGCAGCTGTTGGGAGCAGCAATGCTGTAAAGAAAGGAGGGGAGAGGGCCCAGGTAAGCAGGGGTCCAAACAAGGCAGCTGGACTGGCCACAGAGTACTGCAGGAGAAAGGAGGACCACGAGCTAGCACACCTCAGGCGGAGCCTGCAACCGCCATCTACTTCCGGGAAACCAGGATAGCATCCCTGTGACAACCAATGTAGGGGGTCTTTGAATCCCCTGTCTTAGAGCTAGGGAAACAGCTCTGATTCTGATGCACTAGTGCTTCTCCCTCACTGCTAGGGAGAAATCTAGGTGCTGTTTTCTGTGAAAATGTGGAATGTGCACCTGGGGGCCAAATTGAACAAAAGGAGATGCTCCAGACCAGTGACTATAGCCTGGTGTTCTCCCTGCAGTTCCTGCTACTGTCCTAGGATCTGTTAATTCCTTTGCAGAACTACTCCAATTGGCTCCTATCATCCTGGTGTTTCTCATCATCCAGGATACTGCAATTCTCTTCAACATCAGCATCATTTTCCTCCTGTTCTCCAACACCTTTGTCTTCCAGGATGACCTGGGCTGTCGTCTTCTGACACAGGAGAAGAATGAGGTACAAACAAGTCAGCTGTAAGACAATGGAGCAGGGGGCGACAGTCCTTTCTACTGTCGTCCCCCCAGCTCCCTTTCTCTTTCAACCAAAGTCGTTGTGCCTCATTCTTCTCCCATGCGCCATCAGGAGGCGGCACTGGGCAACTCTGTATTCCATAAGTTCAAAGGGACCGCCCTCCTCAAAGCTATGTTCTTCGCCCCCAGCATCTTCCTTCATGTCTGGGTCATGACTTTACACTGGAAAAATTCCCAACTGCTTTGTCAGGAAAAAGAGACTTTCTGTATTCTGGAGACTAGCATGGCAGTGTTATTGGTTACTTCTGCAAATGGACAGCTGTGAGACTGGGTGATCCTCACTTCTACCAGGACTCTATGCCTCCATAAGTTCACCAACACCAAAGGTAACCAATTCTTGCTACATTGGTGGATGCTTTTCCTTCCTCGTAGAGGCTACATTTGTGCCTCTGTGGGATGGGATTGGCCCTATGCACAGCAAACGTTTAACTTACCTAGAACAGGCCTCAGGCCACTTGTGTTGAGCAGTTAAGAAGACAGATTAAAGTGTTTTAGCACATTAAAGTGTTTCCCAGCATAGATCTCAGTACATGAGGGTCCCAGCCTCCCCCTCAGTTCTTCCCCCATTCCTTCCTGCTCTCCACCCCTTTCCTCATGCAAGGCTGAGGCTTCATCCTGGGGAAGCTGTCATTTTGCCTGGTACAGGAGGGTCTCCTGGTACCTGCTTTCTTTGCACCAAACACTAATTAATGATGAAGGTTGCAAAGAGTGACATTTTAAGCTCCTGACAGATCACACTGAAGACATTTAGATTTTATGCCCAAGGCCCTTTTTAAAATTTTTACACTTTTTAAAAATAGGAAATAAATTGAATTCTTTTTCCATAAAAAATTTGCTTATTTGAAAAATCAGTATTAAAACTCTGAAGCCTAAGGGTTCATGGATAAACTAAAGTTAGAGTCCTCTGTATATAAGTCTCATCTTCTTAAAGTGGTTTTATTTTTTATGTTAACATTTAGTGACCATAAAATTCTTAGAGTTCAGATGTTAATAGACTAGATGTATATATTGATAAATACAAAAGTATATCCCCTGTTGAATTTAACTGACCTACATTTTATACATTTGTATAGAATTTTAGATGATTTTAAGAAATATCAAAAGTATGTGTACACACACATAAGCACATGTTTGAACATATGCATGCACATGTGTGTGTTGTATGGACAGAAGGTATACCCTAGTGTATTTGTGCGGTTTCTCAAAACAAAGCTTGGGCATAAACCTCAGTTCCTGATAGACCTTCTTTGCAATCTTTTCTTATCAGTATAATATTTGTTCTGTGACTATGACCTTGGCACATTAATCAGATACTGTTTCTTTTTTTTTTTTTTCAAAGATTTATTTGACAGAGAGAGATCACAAGTAGGCAGAGAAGTAGGCAGAGAGAGAGAGGAGGAAGCAGGCTCCCTGCCGAGCAGAGAGCCTGATGTGGGGCTCGATCCCAGGAACCTGACATCATGACCTGAGCCGAAGGCAGAGGCTTAACCCACTGAGCCACCCAGGTGCCCTCAGATACTGTTTCTTACACAGTATACCATTCACCCATCAAGCGCTTGCTAAATAAAACAAATATAAATTAATCCATGGTAATTTTCATTATTTATTAATATATTATTATGGCGGGGGAGCCTGAGTAACAGAGTAAATTGGTTTTGGTGAAAGTTTTGGAAAATGCACTTTACCCCAAGTGAAAAATATTTTACTGCTGAAATTTCAGATATGTGACCTGTCTATCAACAAGTATTTTATATATAGGAGTCTTCTCATTTTTTAATCCCCCAGTAAAGTTAACCATGATATTTAGGTGTCATGCATATCATGTACATATACTTTTACATACATATTATGTAACAGCAGGTATTTTTGTATAATTTTAATTTGCATCACACACACACACACACACACACTCCACACACATGAAATAACAGCACTAAAAAATGTAAGAATTAGCTTTGTTTTCCTAACCCGAGATTTACATCCTTGCATTTTTAGGGATCATGAGACAGCTTCACAGAAGGTATTGGCTTGTGTTTTTTTGGTCTTTTTTAAAAATTTTTTTAAAAAAGATTTATGTATTTGAGAGTCAGAGGGCAAGCAAGCAAGCACACAGAGGGAAAAGGAGAAGCAGACTCCTCACTGAACAAGGAGCCCGATGCAGGGCTGGATCCCAGGACCTTGAGATTATGACTTGAGTGGAAGACAGCTGCTTAACCAACTGATCTTGAGTTCACCCAGATTTGTTTAAAAGTAAAAGTCTAAACATTGCAACATGCAGATAATAATTTCAAATAAACCTAACAATTGTAATTTTTTAAGTGTCACTATCTTTGGGTCAAATAGACTGAAGTGCAATTTTCTAGGAATATTTCTACCAAAAATATAATGCTACATAGATGGGTAGAAAATATTTAATAGAATTGCTCTGAGTAATACTTTCTGGAAAAAAAACAAGTGAAGGTCACTTCTCTAGTACACACATTATTTCATTAATTTAAATAAAATACTGTGTGCCCTGCTACACTTTAAAAAAAAAAAACAAACAGAATTTTAGATGATGCGTATACTCAGGAAATAGCCCAAATCATTCTTCGCTGACAGAGAAAAGTTTTAAGTTACTACCTACTATTGAACTAAGATTTGATATTAGTGAAACAACAGATTTCATTTTCAAGCATGCCCAAGATCAGAGGAAGGTAAGTCAGCCCATTCAATGATTTTTGTTTAGCTCCTCAAATACTTTGACTCTACTACATTTTGGAGCTAAACATCCCCTCTTTCAACCCAGCTTGGGCTTTGAGAATCTCGAAATATTGTGATAAGAAGGATTGAGAAATATATTCAAATCATATTAAATATGCATTTTAGGGTAGATATACTATCATTCTAAATATACATAAACATTCGTGATAAAAGTCTAGGAAGATATAGATCAAAAATTCACACTGAGTATAGCCGTACTGTGATTATAGAAGTGTTTTCCTTTTTTGTTTTTATAAATGATAGTCCTTTAAACAAAAACTTTGTTTATAAATGTTTAGTAACAACTACTATATCGAAGCTATTGTTTTTGGTTCTGAATAGTGAACAAAACAGTCTTTATTATGTTGATTATAAAATTAGAGTAATTTCTATTTGAAAATATAAATTTGATATGGTAACAATTTTGTAGAATTTTGTACTTGAAAACCATGATTATTTCTGCATAACAGTTATTCTTTATTCTTTCTGTGGTTGTTAAAAATGTTCTAAAATACAGTAAGATTATTACACAAAAAAATCAAAAACTGTCTTAAAACCTTATATTCAATCTCAAAATTATGATTTTATTTTTTAAGTAACCTCTACACAGTATACCATTTGTCTGTTCCAGTTGTTCTATCATCTATCATTGAAAAAAACTCTTATTCTGGAAATATTACCATCTTGACAACCATGTTTTTCTTCCTCATTTTTAATGGTTATTGTCTTTTTGACTTTTTAAAGCTCAATTTCTGCCCCATTTATAATAACTACATTAATAAATCACTTTATTACTAAATAATTTAATTTTTTTAATTCACTCACTTCTTTTTATTTAAACTTTATTTTTTCAGTGTTCCAAGATTCATTATTTAGCACCACACCCGGTGCTCCACACAATACATGCCCTCTTTAATACCCACCACCCCCCAACCCTCAGTTTGTTTCTCAGAGTCAACAGTCTCTTGTGGTTTTTCTCCCCCTCCGATTTCCCCCAACTCCCTTCTCCTCTCTCCTTCTCCTCTTCCTCATGCTCCACAAATAAGCAAAACCATATAATAATTGACTCTCTCTGCTTGACTTATATCACTCAGCATAATCTCTTCCAGTCCTGTCCATGTTGATACAAAAGTTGAGTATTCATCCTTTCTGATGGAGGCATAATACTCCATAGTGTATATGGACCACATCTTCTTTATCCATTCATCTGTTGAAGGGCATCTTGGCTCTTTTCACAGTTTGGCGACCGTGGCCATTGCTGCTATGAACATTGGGGTACAGATGGCCCTTCTCTTCATTATATCTGTATCTTTGGGGTAAACACCCAGTAGTGCAATTGCAGGGTCATAGGGAAGCTCTATTTTTAATTTCTTAAGGAATCTCCACACTGTTTTCCAAAGTGGCTGCACCAACTTGCCTTCCCACCAACAGTGTAAGAGGGCTCCCCTTTCTCCACATCCTCTCCGACACACGTTGCTTACTTTCTTGTTAATTTTGGCCATTCTAACTGGTGTAAGGTAGTATCTCAAGGTGGCTTTGATTTGAATCTCCATGATGGCTAATGATGAACATTTTTTCATGTGTCTAGTAGCCACTTCTCCAAAGAAGACATACAAATGGCTAACAGACACACTTCCTTTTTATCTTACATTCTTTTCCTCTCATCTCTGTTCTTTCCTTATGAATTTTTGCTTGAATTTAATGAATTTGTGTTCTATTATGAACTTAAAAAAATAACAAAAATGAATTTAAGTTTTTGTTTAAATTCTAGCTAGTTAACATATAGTGTAATATTAGTTGCAGGTGTACAATATAGCGATTCAACACTTCTGTAAGATACCCTGTGCTCATCATGACAAGTGCCCTCCTTAATCCTCATCACCTATCTCTCCCATCCCCACTTGTAATCATCCATTTTTCTCTATCATTAAGAGTCTGTCTCTTGGTCTTTCTCTCTCTCTCTTTTGTCACTTGATTTTTTTAAAAGATTTTATTTGACAGAGATCATAAGTAGGCAGAGAGGCACGCATAGAGAGATGAGGGGGGGAGCAGGCTCCCTGCTGAGCAGAGAGCCTGATGTGGGGCCCGATTCCAGGACCCTGAGATCATGACCTGAGCCGAAGGCAGAGGCTTAACCCACTGAGCCACCCAGGCGCCCGTTCACTTGATTTTTAAATTCTACACATGACTGAAAGTATACAGTATTTGTCTTTTTCTGACTGGCTTATTTCATTTAGCATTATGTATTGTAGCTCCATCCATGTCACTGTGAATGGCAAGATTTCATTTCTTTTATGGCTGAGTAATATCCCACTGATTCCTCAGCCATAAAAATAATGAAACTGCACGCAGCACGCGCGCGCGCGCGCACACACACACACACACACACACACACACACACACCCCACCCCTTCATCCATTCATCAGCTGACAGACAGTTGGACTGTTTCTGTAATTTGGTTATCGTAGATAATGCTCCATGTATCCCTTTGAATTGGTGTTTTTGGATTCCTTGGGTAAATACTTAGTAGTAAAATTGCTGAATTGTATGGTAGTTCTATTTTTAACTTTTGACCAAACTCCATACTGTTTTCCAGAGTGGCTTCACCATTTTACACTCCCACCAATAATGCAAGAGGGTTTCCCTTCCTCCACACCCTTGCCAACACCTGTTATTTCATCTGTTCTTGATTTTAGTCATTCTGACAGGTTTGAGTTGTTAGCTGATCGTAGTTTTGTGTATCCCTAATGATCAGCGATGTTGAGTATCTTTTCATGCACCTGTTGGCCATTTGTGTGTCTTCTTTGGAAGAAGGGTCTTCATGTCTCCTGCCCATTTTTAAAATTATTCATTTGGGGGTTTTGAGTTTCTTAAGTTCTTTATATATTTTGGATACTAACCCTTTATCAAATATATTACTTGCAAATATCTTACCCTATTCTGTAATTTGCCTTAGTTTATTGCTTCCATCACTGTGCAGAAGCTTTTATTTTGACAAAGTACTTAATAACAACATGCAAAAGAATGAAAGTGGACCATTTTCTTATACCAAACACAAAAATTAATTCAAAATGGGTTGAAGACATAAATGTGAGACATAAAACCATAGGAAAACAATGGAAGTACTGTAGGAGAACTCAGGAAGTAAACTCTGACATTGGCTACTGCAACTTCTTCCTAGATAAGTATCCTGAGGCAAGGGAAACAAAAGTAAAAATACAACAATGGGATAAGTTGTCTTCTGATTATTAATCAACTATTTTTTTTTTTTAAGATTTTATTTATTTGTCAGAGAGAGAGGAGAGCGAGCGAGCACAGGCAGACAGAATGGCAGGCAGAGGCAGAGGGAGAAGCAGGCTCCCCGCCAAGCAAGGAGCCCGATGTGGGACTCGATCCCAGGACGCTGGGATCATGACCCGAGCCGAAGGCAGCTGCCTAAGCAACTGAGCCACCCAGGCGTCCCTCAACTATCTTTTCTAAAGTATGGCCTGGCTCCCTCTTTTCAGATCAACAGGTCTTTTTACTGGTCAAGCAGATAAACCCCAATGTCCTTTATATGTTTGTTGTTGTTTTTTGGTGATTGTCCATTTTTTCATTTGCATAGTATATAACCAGAATAATTCAATTAATATGTACTTGGCAAGACATAAGAATTGTCCACTCAATTACCTCCTATAAGATGATTCATTCTCATTTTTACTCTAATAGCAGGAATGAATGTTTATATGGAATGGCCCCAAACTTATCTACTCTGTATTAGACTCAGTTGGGAAGACTTATTACCTGATTCCTTAGAAAACATAAACCTGTATTTCTCAGTATACATGTTACATGGTCTTTTCCTTTTTCTTCTTCCATTTCCAACAGTTTGCTCAAGGAAACTGTAATGTTGGGGACAGAGGGGTGACTAAAATACCCATGGTGGGTATTTTAGCACAAGTACTAATACACTGATTTTCACAGTAGTTTCAAGTACAACAAATTAAGACCAGATCTCCAAGTGCCATTTAAAAATAGTACCAGGCTAGTAAAGACTCACTAAAGAGTGCCACTTAAGACTCAGTAATTATTTCAAGACAGATAATACTCAAGATCAGTTATTTTATGCGATTAGAAAATAGACCTGTGAACACAAAAAAGTAACCAGTCCCCTGCTAGATGAGATCCATGGTGGTTTTAACCTTTAACAGAGATGTGAGAGAAGGAAGAAACCTCCTTAAATGCTGTTAAGAGGAAAACAGCTGAAATTTAAACATGGAAAATGACTGTCTGTCCCTGGATTTGAAGCAGGAGAAGTAAGGGTCACTTGTCAAGGGACAGCAAGGGGGCTGGTAGAGTAAGGATGTATGTAGAGGAACAGGAGAAAGTTAACAGGTGGCTGAAACTTACACTATACATCAGGCACTCTATCCTTCAGTCCCAGATGAGTAACTCGGCAGATGGAAGAGTTTCATTTTTATGGGAAACAATTTTTATCAGTTTTTTATACAAAGTATCTCACATTTAATGAAGTATTAAGAAATGTGAAAACATTACTATCATAATAATGCTATCAGTCCCAGAAATGCCCAGATGTTGGAATTATCAGAAATGGATTAAGGTAATTATGATTAACATGTTAAATAAGAAGTAAGCAACATGAGGGAATAAATAATGCTTTTCAATAAAGAGACAGAAATTTTCAAAAGCACTGAATGGAAATGCTATGATTAAAAAAAGCTCAGGGGCGCCTGGGTGGCTCAGTGGGTTAAGCCGCTGCCTTCGGCTCAGGTCATGATCTCAGGGTCTTGGGATCGAGCCCCGCATCGGGCTCTGTGCTCAGCAGGGAGCCTGCTTCCTCCTCTTTCTCTGCCTGCCTCTCTTCCTGCTTGTGATCTCTGTCAAATAAATGAATAAAATCTTTAAAGAAAAAAAAAAGCTCATATTAGGCATTAAATTTATTTTGGGGGGCTTTCAAGAGAACTGTAAATAGCAGATAAAGATCAATGAATGCATACATTTTAGACAAATGTGGAAGAATTTATCTCCAGCAGACCTGCTAAATAAAGTCTGTTAAAAGAATTTTAGACTGAAGAGAAAAGATGCGATATAGAAAACTAATTCTGGGGGCACCTGGGTGGTTCAGTGGGTTAAGTCTCTGCCTTCGGCTCAGGTCATGATCTCAGGGTCCTGGGATCTGGCCCCGCATCAGGCTCTCTGCTCAGCAGGGAGCCTGCTTCCTCCCACTCTCTCTGCCTGCCTCTCTGCCTACTTGGGATCTCTGTCAAATAAATAAATAAAATCTTAAAAAAAAAAGAAAACTAATTCTGAATAGATAGCAATGCCTGGAACAATAAATATATGGTAAATACAACAATCTAAAAAAAAAAAAAACTAAAAACCTCTTCATAAATTCGTAGCTGGCCTCATTAATAGCCTTCCTCCAGTCTTTAATTAGGCAAAGAAAGTCAGTAAAGATAAGCAGATTGGAAGAGTTGTACCATTTTGACTTAATTGATATTCTATAACATCACACCAAATATTGGTAAATACACATTTCTCTCAAATGTACTGGAAATACTCAGTGATAAAAGCCATATGCTGAGCCATAAAATAGGTCACATTTTGTTAGAATTTGTACAGAATTTGTTCTGTACTACAGGAGTATTCAATTCTAAGTCACTAAGTAGTATAAATCTAGAAAATTTCCACATGCTTGAAGATTATACAATCTATTTCTAATAGATCATGGGTCTAAAAATAAACTCAATAATTGATGAAAACACAACTTATTAAAAGTTGTCTCATAAGCTAATCAGTGCTTAGATTTATAACATTAAATGCAATAAAGAAAAAGGAAAAAGGAGTCCACTCTAGGACATAAACTTCCACATTAGTTGAGGAACGCCTAGCCGGTTCAGTGGGTGGAGCATGTGACACTTGTGAGTTCAAACCCCATAATGGCTGTTGAGATTACTTAAAAAAAAAAAAAATCTTAAAGAAGCTAGTTGAACAAAATAATCCCAAAGTCAAAGTTGTCAACATTAAAAAACCTCTTCTACATGTTTAATTTATTCCATTAAATTTAAAGGAGAAATATTATATGCTAAATGCAAAAGATGTGGCGAATGCACTTGAGAAAATGCAATATGCATTCATGATAAAATTGCTCAGTAAATTAAGAATACTAGTAAATTTTCTCAACCTCAAAAATTAAATCTCAAAAACAAAATTGAAACCAAAAGCTATGGCTGATACCACAATTAATGCTGAAATACAGACCACCTTATGCATGATCAGGAACAAGTCAACATGTTTCAGTCTTACCAGGGAAATTAAACAGTGTATCCAAGATCATATAGCTAGTTCAGTAAGTCAATAGTCCTCAAGTCAAATTATACCAGAAAATAATATTTGAATAGCTAAGAAAATAAGAACCAGAGTGGTATTTTGAAAATAAGATATTACAAGAACCAAACAACAACCACCACAATAAGCCACATAAGGAATAATCCTTTAAGGCTCTCATTCTCATGTTTTCCATATATATATAGATAAATACACACATACACACACACACACGTATCTCCAACTCTTGTCAATATCAATATTATCTGAGGTTTTCCAAAATTAAATGCAGCAGCTGATCTCCATTTTCAGTGTGATATCTCTACTATCAGGAAACTATGGTACATATGTGGGGTTTCTAATTCATCTGTAATGCTTTCTCAGAATTTTCAGTCACTGAAGAGAGGTGATTTCACAGTCTTGGCTTCAAAGAGGACCATAAAAATCGTTGTTGATCCATTTATTACAGTATGTTGTACTCTTTTAGAAATTGCTTAAGAAATTAAATGATATATTTCAAACTGCAATACTTGGAGAAAATAAGGAAACAATGTAACTCATAATGAAATTAAGTTTGGGGATATTATACAGATTTATAGATTATGGCTTTATATAAGACAATCAGATGGTTATTGGTAGCACATAAACATGAAAACTTTCTTATGTTGAGTAGTAACACTGTCATCTTTTAGTCACATAAAGCAAATATTTTCCCAACTCTGTTACATCTCTAACTTATAATAATTATTTGTTTCCATGCCTCCTTTCATATTCTTTTGTCCACTCCCAAGGAAAACTCATAGGGGACTGTTCTCTACTTGGCCTCAGAGCTGAACACAGTTTCTAACTCAATATAGGAGTTTTGAATTTAATTAAATTGGATTTTAAGGATAAAGCAGACATTCCTAAATTCTAGAGAGAGCAGAACAGGACTCTTAGGATCAAAGGTAAAAACATGGACCAACTAGAAAAGCCAATGCATGGGAAGGATTTGGACATGATAGTGTTTAAAGAAAAAAAACTCTGAAAAACACTGTAGTACCCAATTACAGAAAACAAAAACAAAACAAAAACAATTTGTTCAGCACAATGGAATATTTTAGTAGTGAAAACATAATGTTAACCTTTTGCACAACAACTATTTATATACACATAAATCCGTTATTCATTCTGAAGAAAAATTTGGAAAAAAATTGACTTAAATATCTATATAGATGTCTCCTTCTGCTGTTGAAAGCATGATTATTTTGATATTGCATGGAGTAAATCCTCAGGGGTTACTCAACAATCTTCAAGTGAACTATTACATTTTGGATTATAGGGGATAGGGGCAAATTACCTTCTCTTAGAATGGAACAATAGTATAGTAACTTGTAAATGGATTTAAGTAGCAATGGTGCAGCACTGAAGACTTATATAAAAGTTTCAAGTATGGATCAATATTTTTTGAAACTAAAAGGTAATATGTTGCCTCTTAAATTCTATGAAGTCTTACTTTTGTTAGTCTTAACCAGAAATATCAGTATTCAAAGCATAGACTGTACATTTCCAAATGTTGACATTAATTAGGCTGAAGACATTTTTTCACTGACAGGCTTGAACTTTTTGGATAACCATGAAATTAAATTTCATTAATATAAAGCAGAGTGAAATTATTTCCTTCTTGGAGAACTAATGAATTTTATAAATTTCCTTTAAAAGTTTTTATTAATAATACCAACCATCCACATACCCACCTTTTTACTAAAATCATTCTATAATGTAAGAAGTCTGAGGTTAGAACTGTGTTTTTATTTTTGTCTGATAGATACATACATACTATAGTAATAGGTAATCTCCAAAAAAGTCAATATAGAACACAAGAAGGGCTATTCATTTAGTATTCCTTAATCGGAAGAAAAATTCTCATGCATAGAAATCAATACAATTTAAGTTTAGCCCCTGCATATACTAGTACCATATTAACAAAATTAAACACTAATTTTGGCAAGAAAAGTGAAAGTTATATTTATTTGGTCACTTAATGAATCAAAAATTTTACACATCTACCATTTGTTCTTAAAGTCATGGTGAATGGGTGTGGTGCATAAACAATGAATCTTGGAACACTGAAAAAAAAACTAAAAAAAAAAAGTTTTTGTCCTCTAAAAGATTTTAATCTATATAAGGATATCAGAGGATATGTAAATCTTGGAGGTGAAAACAAATGAAAATAAAATCAATCGTCAGAATGTGTGATGCAGAGCAGAAGGAAACGTTAGTATTTCCTTTGTATCTTAAATGTCACAATACAAATCAGGAAGCCAGATGCAGTGATATTTTCTAAAATTCAAGGTGATCCACATGCTTTTTATGATTACACATAGTCTGGTTTCTGGATTTATTGTCTTCTCAAACTAATGAAGAAGTTAATAATAGTATTTCTTTGAGGAATGTTTTAATTTCTTGTATTGCTATTTGTGACTAATATAAGTATAAACCAGGTAAAATTACATAGTTAATGCATAATAAATTTCAAAATAATTAAGTGTAATAAAAAATACTAGCTGTATTATCCAAAGTCCTAGGTTTTTCTTCATCTTTTCTCGGAGCTAGAAAATTACTATAATTTTGAGTCTAGAAATTTGGTCTAACTTACATTATGAAGATCAGATGTGCCCAGTGTGATAGCACTTTTTAATGACAAAAAATGCACAGTGTACATAAAATATTGGGAAGGTTATATTTTCTATAGAGAAGTAACAGTTTTAATGGTTCTTTGTCCCTCATCCTGTATTACACAACTTCTTTTCTGCTGCAGAAATCAAGCAAATTCTCCATGAATTACAAAAATAACATTTATTTTTAACTCATGTTATGTGAACTCTGCTGGATGGTTGTAGCTCAGATAGTTGGTTCAATTTTTCTAGGCTCTGTTAATTTGACCAATTTATAGGAAATTTGAAATGGGATGCCCATATGAAAATATTCCTGGGCGCCTGGGTGGCTCAGTGGGTTAAGCCGCTGCCTTCGGCTCAGGTCATGATCTCAGGGTCCTGGGATCGAGCCCCACATTGGGCT
The DNA here is from genome assembly GCF_902655055.1 of Lutra lutra. NCBI lineage: Eukaryota > Metazoa > Chordata > Mammalia > Carnivora > Mustelidae > Lutra > Lutra lutra. Next base: position 73,251,638 of record NC_062296.1, on the reverse strand, counting down.
CTGTGCTCAGCAGGGAGCCTGCTTCCTCCTCTCTCTCTGCCTGCCTCTCTGCCTGCTTGTGATCTCTCTCTGTCAAATAAATAAATAAATAAAATCTTTAAAAAAAAAAAGAAAATATTCCCTAAGAACTATATTAATGCACGTATATTATGAGTGAATTTTTATAAACATGCTTCCTTTTGTATTCTCTTTGCCCAAGAGAGCACTGTAAGTAGCAAAATGTTATTCACTGTCCTTCTCAAACTAATCTCTTATGATTTTATAAAGAAACAGTCACAAATTTCCATGCTGATTGTTTTAGAAAATGTGTTTTCTTTCAGTGAGTCCCTGATCACCAACAGTTAGACTCCTTTTTGAATTCAACTTCTTATAGTCATTAATAAGATGAAATTAGTAATATATCCCCTGCAGTATTAACATTCTGTCTCAAACTTGTTCTCCCAAAGCAGCTTCACTAGGTGTATTTTCTACCTCCTGCTTTAACCAGGTTAACAATTTTCACTTCGCCAAAACAAACTGTGGACCACTATTTTTTCAGTTTTCTTTAACAATAAAATTTATAAGCCTCTAGTCAGGTTACCAGATTTAAAAAAATTACAAGAGAGGACACAAATTACAAATATCAGAAGTTGGAAAGTGACCATCACTACTGATCCCATGAACATTGCAACATTAGTAAATGAATATTAACAACTCCATGCCCACAAATTTGATAACTTGATGAAATAAAACATTCCCTCAAAGTCAATATATAAAGAAACTCACACAAGAAGATGTAGAATCTGAATAGATCTCTACTAAAACAAATTCAGTGATTTACAACCTTCCTAAATGAAATTACCTGTTTCAGGTGGCTTCACTAGTGAATTCTGACAAACATTTCAATACTGATACCAGTTCTCTACAATCTACCCAAAAATAGCTATCAAACCCTTCCTAAGTCATCCCGTGAGGTCAGTATTACTCCAATAACAAAACTGGATGGCAACATGAAAAAAAAAAAAAACTACAAACCAAGATGTTTCATGAAAACAGATATAAAAGCCTACAACAAAACATTAGTAAATAAAATCCAATTGTCTGAAAACAATTATACACCATGAACAAGTGGGAGGGATTCCAGGTATATAAGGCTGCATCAACATTTTAAAATTAATTATTATCATCCATCACAACATGTTAGACATGAAAAATTGTATTGATACAGAAGCATTATTTGAAAAATGCAAAACAATTAATGATTAAAAAAACAAAAAACTTCCAACTAGAAATAGAGGGGAAAGTGATCAAGTTGATTTAAATTAAAATTAATATCCTATTTAGTGGTGAGAAATCAGATAATTTCTTCCTAAGTTCATCAACAAGGCAAGGTGATCTCCTTTTGCTACCCTTACTAAGCATTATACTGGAAGTCCTTGCTAACATAGTAAGAAAAAAAAAGTACATAAAAGGTGCTCAAGTTGAGAAGAAAAATAAAGGGCAAATGAAAGCACATGAGAAGCTGTTCAACATCTTAGGGCATTAGGGAATTGCAAATTAAAACAACAAGATACCATTGTGCATCTAGAATGATTAAAACCCAAGACACTGAGAAAACCAAAATACCGATGAGAATGTGGAGCAACAGAAACTCTCATTCATTGCTTGCATGAGAGAAAATGGTCTAACAGCTTACATGTAGAAAACAGTTTGGAAGTTTTTTGGTTTTTTTTTTTTTTTACAAAGTTCATCACAGTCTTATCACAATATCCATTAGTTACTATTCTAAATATTTACTCAAATGAATTGAAAACTTATGTTCACACAAAAAGCTGCACATAAAGGTTCTATCACTTCATGCATAATTATAAAATACGGGAAACAACCAAAATGTCAAACATTAGGTGAACAGATAAATTGGTACATCCTAACAATAGAAAATTATTCAGCAATAAAAAGAAACAAACCATCAAGTTTTAAAAAAAAAAGGAGAAACCCTAAATGTTTATTATGGAGAAGCCTGTCCAAAAAGACTACATACAATATCATTCCAACTAAATGACATTCTTAAAAGACAAATATATGGAGATAGTAAAAAGATAAGTGGTTGCTGGGGATTAGGGCTAAGAGTTAAAGATAAGTAGATAAAGCACAGGAAATTATAGGGTAGAAAATGTTCTGTAGCACATTGTAATGAAATATATATATATTATCCTATACATTTATCAAAACTTCCATAATACACAACACAAAGAGTGAACTCTAACATAAACTATGTACCTCAAGAAATGATAGCATATCAGTAAAGATTCAATTTTAACAAAGGGATCACACTAATGCAGGAAATTACTAACATAGGAAACTGTGGAGGAAGAGGATATGCACCAAATTTGCAGTTTCTGCTTCATTTTTCTAGAACCCAAAACTAGTCAAAAATATAATCTATTAATTTAAAAAAAAAAAAACCCTCATTTCCAGTCCCAGCTCCACATATAAAGAACTTGGAAATTCCCACTAAGTTAACAAACAAAAACACTAAACAGACTGAAAAATCAGTAACTCTTCACGGCTAAGAGAAGAGGACACAGGCAAGCAAATCAACTGCCCCCAACACTGGAGAGACAAACACAGGAAGACACAGGAATTATGACTTATCGCAGTAGAGACTCCAGCAGAAACCACCACAAGGAGAACTAGGGTAGGAAAACCCGAAGTGCAGTTGCTGAGTTTCTAGAAGCTCGACACAAACAACTCTTAACAGTTAAATACTCCTGGGAAGAAGAGTCATAAAATGGCCGCCACCAGATTTACCTTCAGGAGCTTGACCAGGTTTCCTCAATAAATAATGGAGAAAACTTATCCCACATGTGTTTTTGTCAGGGGCCGGGAAATATTTGAAGTTGGTAAATGTTACATAATTATTGAGGATGAAATGCTCATGGTTTTTGGAAGTTATTATACTATTCCTTCTACTTTAGTGAATGTTTGAAATTTTTCACAGTAATAAAAACAATGATAGAAAGCTAAAAAATTTTTCAATAAGAAAAAGAACTAACCAGAGCAAACTGATTTCCCCTTAAAGCCTGCCATCAAGGAAAACTAACCTGCTGGGGTGTTAGAAGATGTTCACCTGCTGAAAGAAAAATAACCAAGTCCAGCCAGTCTAATTTTCCATGGGAAAGAAGGGAAAAAGCCAAGCATAGACCATTCTAGCCATCCTGTACCACCTAAAGGAAAGGGAAAAAAGCAAACAAAACAAAACTGAGAAATGCTTATGAAGTTCATAGTTCAGAAGAGACATACATTAACTAAAAGACTCACTAAAATACCATGAGGCTTAATCATAGGACTATAGAATACTTCCCCTCTCCTCATACCTCATACTGCAACACCAAAGGTCTATTTATTTTTTTAAAAGATTTTATTTATTTATTTGACACACAAAGAGAGAATACAAGCGAGCAGAGCAGCAAGCAGAGGGAGAGGGAGAATCAGGCTCTCCACAGAACAGGGAGCCCCATGTGGGGCTCGACCCCAGGACCCTGGCATCATGACCTGAGCTGAAGGAAACCCCTTGACCCACTGAGCCACCCAGGCCCTGCAAAAGTCTATTTATAGCTGGTCTATTTGCCCAGTACATCATGTCTAGCTACCAGAAAAAAACAAAGCATACCAAAAGGGCAAAGAACACAATTTGAAGAGACAGAGCAAGCACCAGAAACAGACATGGTAAGGCTACTGGAATTATCAGACCAGGAATTTAAAACAACTGTAATTAATATTCTAAGGGTTATAATGGATGGAGCAGATAGCATGCAAGAATACATGGGCCATGTGAGCAGAGAAATGGAAATCCTAAGAACCCCAAAGAAATGTTAGAGATAGAAAACACTGATAGAAGTGAAGAACACCATTGATGGGCTTGTTAGTAGACTGGACACAGCTGAGGAAAAAAATCTCTGCCCTTGAGAATATCTCAATAGGAGCCTCCGAACCTGAGGGGGAAAAAATACCCCTCAAAACAGACACAGTATAATCAGTACCAATAGCATCATGTAGCTCAGTATTGCCTACTAATAAATTCTGTAATTTCCAAAAATTTGATGGAAAAGTTGTCCTCAACATACACACTGAAAAGGAAAGCTATTCAATTTGTTAATTTATAAGATGTTTTACTTGTTTTATTAAAACTGAATACTGAAATGCAACAGATGCAAACATAAAACAATCTTTGTTGTCTTAAAGATGGTGGTAAAGTACAAAAAAAGAAAGAAAACAGGAACTATTGGCCAATGGTGCATGTTTACTACATAATAACTTCATATTTTCAGTGGAACTAAAATTCTAGACAACCATAAAAAGAATGTGTGTGTGTGTGGTTTTTTTTTTTTTTAGATTTGATTTATTGGACAGGGAGAGACAGAGACAGTCAGAGAAGGAACACAAGCAGGAGGAGTGGGAAAGGGAGAAGTAGACTCCCCGCTGAGCAGGGAGTCCAATGCAGGGCTTCATCCCAGGACCCTGGGATCATGACCTGAGCAGAAGACAGACGCTTAATCAACTGAACCACCCAGGCACCCCTGTGTGTGGTTTTCTGTTGGTAGTAAAACATGTTAATTTACTGTTCAAAGGATGGGAAAATAACTTACGAATTTGGAATTGGGAAGAGATATTTATAGTTTAAATTTAAAAAATCACTATAAAAGAAATTTTCATAGAAAAATATAAAATATAAGCATATTAAAATCACTTATTTAAAAGAAGAGACTATTAGAATAGAATGAAAGAGGAAACCTGTCATATACAGAATATAATAAATATATTTAAGGCAAAATATTTTCAAAATTTTAAAATCAAAAGAATGTAAAAATATTTATTAACCAAATGAGAGGTGAATGGGGGAGAAATTTGATTATATAATACAAAATAGAATTAAGACATAAATCTTGACATTCAGTACTGCTTAATATTAACTGCAAAGTGAGGTTTGAGCAAGTTATATAGTAAGCAAATTATATCTCAATAAAACTGTTTAATAAGAAAGTTTCTTTTTGACATGACCATTAGAGGTAGCAAAGAAGAGCATTTCTTGACATCCAGCCACAGGCTGGCAATTGAAAGCCTACATAAATGTAACACAGTGTTTCCATTTTTCTCCCTATTCTTTTTTTTTTTTAAGATTTATATATTTATTTTAAAAGGAGAGAGAGAGAACACAAGTAGGGAGAGTAGCAGGGGGAAAGGGAGAGAGAGAATCTCAGACTCCAAGCCGAGTATGGAGACTGACTCAGGCCTCCCTCCCAAGATTCTGAGGTCATGACCAGAGCCAAAATCAAGAGTCACATGCTTAACCCGTTGAGCCACCAGGGTGCCCCCACTCCATTCTTCTTTAGCATCATGGGACTTCTTTTTCTCCAACTCAGGTTAAATGGGGAAGGATTTACGGTGCCTTTGAAGAGAGGCAGCCACCTGAGCTGGGATTCATTACCATTGTCATCTGGAGATTCTGTATCAACAGTATTTAAGAACAACAGTGCCAATTTCATTCTGATTTTCATCCTGTTCTTTATCCACCACCTGAACAGCTGACTCACCTAAACCATTTTTTTCCCATTTCTCTCATTATCATTTTTATGTTTCTGTTAGCCTTCTTTGTTCTTTGGAATGGCTTCTCATTACTAAAGCAATGCATGGCAGATATGTTAGCAAGAGGTTGTTTCCTATGTGGTTTATCGCCCCCTGAACATGAGGTTGAAATAAGGTGGCCCAGGCAGAAGGAACTGCCTATATCACAAGGTATATGGTTGAATGAACCAGAGGCACATTATTTTGTCTGGGTGATTGCTTGTTGTCATAAAATCAATCTGACCTTGCTTGTACATGTAACATTTTAAGGGCTTCAGGGGATATTTCATTATTTAAAGAAGGCAAGACAGTCAAGTGGTAAAATTTTCAGCATAAACTTGCTCAATTCATGACTTCATTCGTTCCAAATTGGTCAACTCAATTACATCTAAATTCTGGAGAATTTTATGTATGTTGAATTCTGCTGGGACTCAGCCAGAATAGTCCATTCTGTTCAATTATGTCTACCACGAAATTGTAAGTCTCTCGATCATTTAACTAACACATCTGAGAGAAAGAAGATTTATCAGGGACTTGCTAATATTTTCAAACAAAGTGTCACACTCCTTTGAACTATATTGACAGGCTTCTGTGGTGGCCTCTCTCCTGTGTCATGTACCTGGGACTATGGCTAGTGACTAATGACCATATCTGAATAAAATCATAACTGATTACAGTATTTCTCAAATTCCCAACAGAACCTTCCTTGTACAATAACCACTTTTTCAATTGTCTGTTTTACCTACTATGATTGACTCTTTTCTTATGTTTTCAGCAATTCTACTTACACTAAAAATCAATTAAGTATTAACCCAGTTATAGTCTTTCTCGGTCTCCTCTCAATTGCCCTTTCCTTATGAATTTATTTTGCCATCTCAACAGGAGTCAAAACTTTTCACTCATAAATAATAAGCAAGCAAACAAACAAATCTCTACCGCAGAAGTTTTGCTGCTTCGTACAAAGAGTGGGTCAGCAACTGTCCTGGCATTGAAACCTGATCTCTTTCTTCCCTTGACCTTGCCTGACCACGAAGTACCCTTGCCATACTGAGTTGTAGGTCTGAAAGTCAATCCTTCCTTTTCAAGATGCCAGCCTGTAAGATCTACAGTGATTAAATTGCAGCAGTGGCCTTGGGTTCTGATTGATAATCAAACTCATAAAGCACAATAGCCTCCACAAAGCACCAAGTTCATTAGCTTTCATGAAGGTTAAAGATCAGGGAACAGCATGCACAGTGGCTGAAGAGCAATTGTCTCTTGACTCTCAGAACCAGCTTCTGAATATTCCCTAAATTCCGTAATAAGATTATGGCTGAGATTTGATATTGGATTTTTTTTTTAAGATTTGTATTTATTTATTTATTTATTTCCGTGTGCACGCGTGAGAGAGAGAGAGAGAGTGAGCGCACAAGCCAGGGAAGAGGGAGAGGAAAACGGAGAAGCAGACTCCCTGTTCAGCAGGGAGCCTAACTCAGGGCTCCATCCAAGGACCCTGGGATCATCACCTGAGTGAAAGGCAGACGCTTAACCAACTGAGCTACCCAGGAGCCCCTGATATTGGATTAAGTAACATGGAGGCTGACCGGTTACATTGACAAAAAAGTTATAGTGTTATCATGGGGCAAAAATCTGATTAAAGAGGGCTAATGAGAAATAGAGGAGGCATTATAGGCAGAAACTATAGATAACACTGTCAATGAGATGAACAACAGAGGAATGGGCAGAGACTTGAAGCAAAGGTCAAGTCAGAAATGGCTTTCAAATGGAAACATTTGCTGATGGTAATAAACTAGTAGAGTAGGAAAAATAAAATATGCAGAAGGAAGAGGGAAGCATTGCTAGAATGTTGTACTTGTGTAGGCAAGAAGTGAGTACTGCACATTGTTGGAGTACTCGGAACATTTCCAGATTGTTCTCATGTATCATTATGCTACTTACTGTCATTGCAGGCTTCAGAAGAGATAAATATATGCTAGCAACTCTTTGCTTCATTGTTACTATTGTTGGTTCCTTTTTGAATATTTAGTGTTATAATTTCTTATTGAAATGCTTTAGGGTGAATTTTAATTCCGAGAAATGGGGAAATCAACTAATTGTGTCCCCATTCCATTGTCCTATGAAGAAATATTTCCCAAGATTTTAATTGCTCAGAGGAAACTAACAAAATAAAAATCAGTGTAAAGGATCCACACATAGCTGAGATTTTCTAGGCATTTAGGCAGGAAAAAAAATTGTAGCTCACACAGCAATGGCATTGTAATCAATGATTTCTGCTGAACTCTTTGCAGAGTGTTCACTGGGATTCCAGGTGTGTTTAATATGCAGGAGATGGAGCCAATCAGACAAAGAAGGAGAAGGCTTTGCAAATAGGAGGAATGCTCTTCTCTGTTCCAGTTTGCAGTCCCCACTGTACTGATTGTGTTGATAGAGTGTTATTTCTCCCATTTGTTCTTACCTTTATTGCTGATGACTTTAATATATTTTTAGGAGTCAAGCATCCAAGGATAACCAGAGAGATGTAGCTCATCTCATGCATTACTAGGATGACAGCAGAGATATTATTAGCTGAAAATCTGCTCTCTCAGTACAAGACCAATTGTATTGGGTATTAAAGAGTGCACATATTGCATGGAGTACTGGGTGTGGTGCATAAACAATGAATCTTGGAACACTGAAAAAAATAAAAATAAAGATGTTACAAAAATAAATAAATAAAATTAAAAAGATTAAAAAATAAAAATAAATGAAAAATAAAGCAACGCAAAACAAAACAAAAAACATGGAAGCCATTATTTTCCTTTTCTATTATTTGCTTACCAGCAGTCTTGTTCTTGCCACTAATCAGATTTCCTTAAGGCCAAAGCTATGTAATAAATAAATTTAAATAAATATTTAAATCAAAATTTCTTTATTTAAATTTATTTAAATAAATTTATTTAAATAAATATCTATTTAAATAAAAAAGAAGCAGCCATATTTCTTTTTTTATAATTTTCTTTTATTTTTTATTAACATATAATGTATTATTTGCCCCAGGGGTACAGATCTGTGAATTGTCAGGCTTACACACTTCACAGCACTCACCAGAGCACATATCCTCCCCAGTGTCCATAACTCAACCACCCTCTCCATACCCCCTCCCCCCAGCAACCCTCAGTTTGTTTTGTGAGATTAAGAATCTCTTATGGTTTTTCTCCCTCCCAAACCCATCTTGTTTCATTTTTTCCTTCCCCTCCCCCATACCCCCCACATTGACTCTCAAATTGCTCATCTCAGGGAGATCATATGACAATTGTCTTTCTCTGATTAACTTATTTCACCTAGCATAATACTCTCTAGTTCCATCCACATCATTGCAAATGTCAAGATTTCTTTTCTTTTGATGGCTGCATAGTATTCCATTGTGTGTGTGTGTGTGTGTGTGTGTGTGTGTGTGTGTGTGTATCACTTCTTCTTTATCCATTTATCTGTCGATGGACATCTAGGTTCTTTCCATAGTTTGGCTATTGTAGACATCGCTGCTATAAACATTCAGGTGCACGTGCCCGTTCAGATCATTACATTTTTATCTTTAGGGCAAATACCCAGTAGTGTGATTGCTGGGTGATAGGTTAGCTCTATTTTCAACTTTTTGAGGATCCTCCATGCTGTTTTCCAGAGTGGCTGCACCAGCTTGCATTCCCACCAACAGTGTAGGAGAGTTCCCCTTTCTCTGCATCCTCACCAGCATCTGTCTTTTCCTGACTTGTTATTTTTAGCCATTATGACTGGTGTGAGGTGGTAGCTCATTGTAGTTTTGATTTGTATTTCCCTGACGCCTAATGATATGCAGCACTTTTTCATGTGTCTTTTGGCCATCTGCATGTCTTCTTTGCAGAAATGTCTGTTCATGTCCTCTGCCCATTTCTTGACTGGATTATTTGTTCTTTGGGTGTTGAGTTTGGTAAGTTCTTTGTAGATTTTGGGTACTAGCCCTTTATCTGATATGTCATTTGCAAATATCTTCTCCCATTCTGTCAGTTGTCTTTTGGTTTTGTTAACTGTTTCCTTTGCTGTGCAAAAGCTTTTGATCTTGATGAACTCCCAGTAGTTCATTTTTGCCCTTGCTTTCCTTGCCTTTGGTGATGTTTCTAGGAAGAAGTTGCTGCAGCAGAGGTCTAAGAGGTTGCTGCCTGTGTTCTCCTCAAGGATTTGGATGGATTCCTTTCTCACATTGAGGTCTTTCATCCATTTTGAGTCTATTTTCGTGTGTGGTGTAAGGAAATGGTCCAGTTTCATTTTCCTGCATGTGGCTGTCCAATTTTCCCAACACCATTTGTTGAAGACACTATCTTTTTTCCACTGGACATTCTTTCCTGCCTTGTCAAAGATTAGTTGACCATAGATTTGAGGGTCCATTTCTGGATTCTCTATTCTGTTCCATTGATCTGTGTGTCTGTTTTTTGCCAGTACCATACTGTCTTGATGATGACAGCTTTGTAATAGAGCTTGAAGTCTGGAATTGTGATGCCACCAACTTTGGCGTTCTTTTTCAACATTCCTCTGGCTATTCGAGGTCTTTTCTGGTTCCATATAAATTTTAGGATTATTTGCTCCATTTCTTTGAAATAAAAATGGATGAGATTTTGATAGGGATTGCACTAAAAATGTAGATTGCATAAAAAATGTAGATAAAAATATGTAGGTAGCATAGACATTTTCACAATATTTGTTCTTCCAATCCATGAGCATGGAACATTTTTCCATTTCTTTGTATCTTCCTCAATTTCTTTCATGAGTACTTTATAGTTTTCTGAGAACTGATTCCTTACCTTGTTGGTGAGGTTTATTCCTAGGTATCTTATGGTTTTGGGTGCAGTTGTAAATGGGATCAACTCTTTAATTTCTCTTTCTTCTGTCTTGCTGCTGGTGTATAGAAATGTAACTGATTTCTGTGCATTGATTTTATATCCTGATACCTTACTGAATTCCTGTACAAGTTCTAGCAGTTTTAGAGCAGAGTCTTTTGGGTTTTCCACATAAAGTATCATATCATCTGCAAAGAATGATTGACTTCTTCTTTGCTGATTCGGATGCCTTTAATTTCTTTTTGTTGTCTGATTGCTGAGGCTAGGACTTCTAGTACTATGTTGAATAGCAGTGGCAATAATGGACATCCCTGCCGTGTTCCTGAACTTAGCGGACAAACTCTCAGTTTTCCCCATTGAGAATTATATTTGCAATAGGTTTTTCATAGATGGCTTTGATGATATTGAGTTATGTTCCCTCTATCCCTAAACTTTGAGGAGTTTTGATCAAGAAGGGATGCTGTACTTTGTCAAATGCATTTTCAGCATCTATTGAAAGTATCATATGGTTCTTGTCTTTTCTTTTATTTATGTATTGTATCACATTGATTGATTTGCAGATGTTGAACCAACCTTGCAGCCCTGGAATAAATCCCACTTGGCTGTGGCGAATAATCCTTTTAATGTACTGTTGGATCCTATTGGCTAGTATTTTGGTGAGAATTTTGCAAGTGTGTTCATCAAGGATATTGGTCTGTAATTCTCTTTTTTGATGGGGTCTTTGTCTGGCTTTGAGATCAAGGTAATGCTGGCCTCATAAAATGAGTTTGGAAGTTTTCCTTCCATTTCTATTTTTTGGAGCAGTTTCAGGAGAATAGGAACTAATTCTTCTTTAAATGTTTGGTAGAATTCCCCTGGGAAGCCATCTGGCCCTGGGCTCTTGTTTGTTGGGAGATTTTTAATGACTGCTTCAATCTCCTTACTGGTTATGGGTGTCTTCAGGTTTTCTATTTCTTCCTGGTTCAGTTTTGGTAGTTTATACGTGTCTGGGAATGCATCCATTTCTTCCAGATTGTCCAATTTGCTGGCGTATAGTTGCTCATAATATGTTCTTATAATTGTTTGTATTTCTTTGGTGTTGGTTGTGATCTCTCTGCTTTCATTCATGATTTTATTTATTTGGGTACTTTCTCTTTTCTCTGTGATTAGTCTGGCCAGGGGCTTATCAATCTTATTAATTCCTTCAAAGAACCAGCTCCTAATTTCATTGATTTGTTCTACTGTTCTTTTGGTTTCTATTTCATTGATTTCTGCTCTGATCTTTATGATTTCCCTTCTCCTCCTGGGTTTAGGCTTTCTTTGCTGTTCTTTCTCCAGCTCCTTTAGGTGTAGGGTTAGGTTGTGTACTTGAGACCTTTCTTGTTTCTTGAGAAAGTCTTGTACTGCTATATATTTTCCTCTCAGGACTGCCTTTGCTGTGTCCCACAGATTTTGAACCATTGTGTTTTCAATATCATTTGTTTCCATGAATTTTTTCAATTCTTCTTTAATTTCCTGGTTGACCCATTCATTCTTTAGAAGGATGCTGTTTAGTCTCCATGTATTTGGGTTCTTTCCAAATTTCCTCTTGTGATTGAGTTCTAGCTTCAGAGCATTGTGGTCTGAAAATATGCAGGGAATGATCCCAATCTTTTGGTACCAGTTGAGACCTGATTTGTGATCCAGGATGTGATCTATTCTGGAGAATGTTCCATGTGCACTAGAATGTGTATTCTGTTGCTTTGGGATGGAATGTTCTGAATGTATCTGTGATGTCCATCTGGTCCAGTGTGTCATTCAAGGCCTTGATTTCCTTGTTGATTTTTTGCTTGGATGATCTGTCCATTTCAGTGAGGGGGGGGTGTTAAAGTCCCCTACTAGTATTGTATCATTGTCAATGTGTTTCTTTGATTTTGTTATTAATTGGTTTATATAGTTGGCTGCTCCCATGTGAGGGGCATAGATATTTAAAATTGTTAGATCTTCTTGTTGGACAGACCCTTTGAGTATGATATAGTGTCCTTCCTCATCTCTTATTATAGTCTTTGGCTTAAAATCTAATTGATCTGATATAAGGATTGCCACCCCAGCTTTCTTCAATGTCCATTAGCATGGTAAATTGTTTTCCACCCCCTCACTTTAAATCCGGATGTGTCTTTGGGTCTAAAATGAGTTTCTTGTATGCAGCATATTGATAGGTTTTGTTTTTTTTTAATCCATTCTGATACCCTGTGTCTTTTGATTGGGGCATTTAGCCCATTTACTTTCAGGGTAACTTTTTTTTTTAAAGGTTTTATTTATTTATTTGACAGAGATCGCAAGCAGGCAGAGGCAGGCAGAGAGAGAGGAGAAAGCAGACTCCCCAAAGAGAGCCGGATGCGGGGCTTGATCCCAGGACCCTGGGATCATGACCTGAGCCGAAGGCAGAGGCTTTAACCACTGAGCCCCTCAGGGCTAACTTTTGAAAGATATAAATTTAGTTCTGTTGTATTGCCTGTAAGGTGACTCTTATTGTATATTGTCTCTGTTCCTTTCTGGTCTACTAGTTTTAGGCTCTCTCTTTGCTTAGAGGATCCTTTACAATATTTCCAGTAGGGGTAGTTTGGTGTTTGCAAATTCTTTTAGTTTTTGTTTGTCCTGGAAGCTTTTAATCTCTCCTTCTATTTTCAATGAGAGCCTAGCTGGATAGAGTATTCTTGGCTGCATGTTTTTCTCATTTAGTGCTCTGAATATATCATGCCAGTTCTTTCTGGCCTGCCAGGTCTCTGGATCAGGGTTCTGCCAATCTAATATTTTTACCATTGTATGTTGTAGACTTCTTGTCCCGAGCTGCTCTCAGGATTTTCTCTTTTTCATTAAGACTCGTAAGTTTTACAATTAGATAACAGTGTGGACCTATTTGTATTGATTTTGTGGGGGGGGGGTCTCTGCCTCCTGGATTTTGATGTTTGTTCTCTTTGCCATATTAGGGAAATTCTCTACAATAATTCGCTGCAATATACCTTCTTCTTCTTTTGGAATCCCAATTATTCTAATGTTGTTTCATCTTTTGGTATCACTTATCTCTTGAATTCTCCCCTTGTGGTCCAGTAGTTGTTTGTCTCTCTTTTGCTCAGCTTCTTTATTCTCTATAATTTGGTCTTCTATATCATTATTTCTCTCTTCTGCCTCATTTATCTGAGCAGTAAGAGTCTCCATTTTTTATTGTACCTCATTGATAGCTTTTTTGATTTCAGCTCAGTTAGATTTTCATTCTTTTATTCCCCCAGAAAGGGCTTTTATTTCCCCAGATAGGGTTTCTCTAATATCTTCCACGAATTTTTCAAGCCCAGCTAGCACCTTGAGAATCATGATTCTGAACTCCAGATATGACATATTACCAATGTCCATATTGATTAGGTCCCTAGCCTTCAGTACTGCCTCTTGTTCTTTTTTTTGTGGTGAGTTTTTCTGCCTTGTCATTTTGTCCAGATAAGAATATATGAAGGAGAGAATAAAATACTAAAAGGGTGGCAAAGACACCAGAAAAATGTATGCTAACCAAATCAGAAGAGACCCCAAATCAGGGGGGAAGAAAGGGGGTAGAAAAAATTGTTTTTTAATTAAAAAAAATCAAACAAATATATATATATATATATATATGTATATACATATATATATATCAGACTGGTGAATAGAACAGAGCCACCCACTTGATTTTGGGAGTATTTTGGTCTCTTAGAAAAAACTACTTTCCAAAATATTAAAGAAAGAAAAACATTATATATATATATATATATATATATATATATATATATATACACACACACACAACAATAAGGGTAAACACGATGAAGGGATGAAATATGACTGTAAAGATGAAAATTTTAAAAATAGTCTAAAAATGGAATTGATAAGTTGGTTAGAAAAAGAAAGAAAAAGAAAGTGGAGAGAATTTGTTCAGGCTGGAGACTAGAACAAAGTACTGTGCAAGTAAGTATTGTTACCCTTACTATTTTCTTCACTTCCATTTGTATGGTACACATTTTTCTAACCTTGTACTTTCAGTCTATGTGTCCTTAGGTATGTGGTAAGTCTCTTGTAACCAATATGTATATGAATTTTTTTATATGTTCAGTTTTTTTATTGGAGTATTTAGTCCCTTTACATTTAAAGTAATTGTTGGGGTGCCTGGGTGGCTCAGTTAAGCACCCAGCTCTTGGTTTCAGCTCAGGTCATGATCTCAGGGTCATGAGATTGAGCCCTGTGTCAGGAGTTGTGCCTGCTTGAGATTCTCTCTCTTCTGCTTACTCTGCCTTCCCTCCACCAACTCACTTGCTCTCTTTGTGTCTCAAAAAAATAAATGTAGACTTAAAAAATAATTATTGATAGGTTTTCCTTATTGCCATTTTGTTAATTATTTTTCTGAGGGGTGTGTGTGTGTGTGTGTGTGTGTGAGTTCCACACCCAGTGTTGGGCTTGAACTCATGACCCCAAGATCCAGAGTCATATGCTGTACTAACTGAGCCAGCCAGGTGCCCCTTTCTGGTTGTTTTTATAGTTCTTCTCTGCTAGTTTTTTTTTTCCTCTTGCTCTCTTCCCTTGTAGTTTGGTAGCTCTCTGTATTGCTATGTTTAGATTCATTTCTCTTCTTTTGTATGTATTGCAGGAGTTTGATTGTGGTTACCACTAGGGTCATATAATATCTTATATGTATAACACCCTGTATTAAGTTGACAGTCACTTACATTTGAACATGTTCTAAAAACACTACATTTTTAGACCCCTCTCCTCATTTTATGTAGATGGTATCATATTTTATATCTTTTTCTTTTGTGTATTCCTTGACCAGGTTTTGTAGTTAACACTGATTTTGCTATTTTGGTAGTTTATCCTCCACATTAGTTTTATAAGTGATTAATCTACTACTTTTACTGTATCTTTGCTTTTATCTGTGAAATTCTTTCCTTTCACAATTCTTTTCTTGTTATGGACTCTTAGTTCCACTTAAAGAATTTCCTTTAATATTTCTTGTAAGGCTGGACTAGTGGAGATAAACTACTTCAAATCTTTTTTTTTTTTTTTTTTGGTCTGGGAAATTTTTTATCTCTCTTTCAATTGGGAATGATAGCCTTGCTGGGAAAAGTATTCTTGGTTATAGGTATTTTCCTTTCAACACTTTGAATATATCCTGTGACTCCCTTCTGGCCTGCAAAGTTTTTGCTGAAATATCAGCTTATAGCCTTATGGGATTTCCCCTGTATGTAACTGAATTTTCATTTTCTCTTTCTACTTGTAAAGTTCTATCTTTATCATTTTTTTTTTGCCATTTTAATTATTGTGTCTTGGTGTGAATCTCCTTGGATTGATGCTGTTGAGGGCTCTCCCTGCCTCTTTGATCAGGTTGTGCTTTTCCTTCCCCAGAGATTAGTAAACTTTTCGGCTATTTTTTCTTCAAATAAGTTTTCTGCCCTCTTCTCTCTCCTCTTTCTGGGACCTCTATATTACAAATGTTATATGCTTGATGTTGCTGAGTTCATTTAACCTATTGCCATTTTTTATTCTTCTTTCCCCATTTGCTCTTTAGCTTGGTTGATTTCCATTACTTGGTCTTCCAGATTGCTGATCTCTTTTTCTGCATCCTCTAATTTGCTATTAATTATTTTCAGTGTATTTTTTATTTCATTTATTGAATTCTTCATCTCTGGTTCTTTTTTATACTTTCTATCTCCTAGTTGAAGTTCTCACTGAAGTCTCCTACCCTTTTCTCAAGTCCACTAAGTATCTTGATGACCATAACTCTGAACTTTATTGAGCATATCGTTTATCTCCATTCCATTTAGGTGTTCCACTCTGATTTTGCCTTGTTCTTTTATTTTGTAGAGATTCCTCTCTCTATTTTGTCTTAGTTTCTGTGTTGGTTTCTTGAAAGTAGTGGCCTCATGTAGTGGAAGTCCTGTGGCACCCTGTAGTAGAGTCCTGCCACCGCCCCCCTCTCGGTCACCAGATTTAGGTGCTCCAAGGGGTATTCACTCTGTGGGCTACATCAACACTAGTGTTGGAGCCAAGCCATGGGTTATCTTTAGCTGAGCCAGCTGCAATGAGCTCCTTTGCCTGCTGTGGGTACACAGGGCAGGGTTTGATCCCTGAACTATTGAGAGGTCTGAGGCCACTGTGCGCTCTTTGGTGGGCAGGACTGACAGTCAACCAAGATGCCTGTAACTAGCCTCTGGGCCATAACTGCAGGTGCACCCAAGATCAGGGTTTGCTTCCTGTGCAACCAGCTAAGAGACAATGTTGCTGAGACTTGGGTGTAGGGTTATCCCCACCTCCCCCCAGGGCAGGAGTCACTTTGGAGTGGCACTGCCTGTGGGGTGCAGCAAGGCAGAAGCTGCTCTGGGCGGTGGGGACAATCACCTGCTCTGGCAGGTGGGTTGGATGGAGGGAGTCTTCAGGGGAATCCTGGGGCAGGGCATGTGTTGCTAGAAAGACAGATGGGAGAGCTCTCTAGGCCGGGGAAGTGGAGGAGAATTGGTGTCCACCAGCTTTTTTCTCCCTGGGGACATCTGAAGATCCCTGCCCCTCTAGCACATGTTCTAAGATGAGTCACTAAACCTTCACAAGTACCCCGAGACAGTTTCAGCCCACAGCATATATGCTGTGTCTTGGGTGGAGTTATTTATTCAGACTCTTGAAGGGCAGGGTCTCCATTTCCTATTTGTCTACCTGTTCTCCTAGGAGGGAGCCCACTGGTGTTCAAAGCTCCCAAAATTAAACCCAAGAGGTTTTCAAAGCAAGCAGTCTCGTCTTCCCAGTGTGGGTCCCCAGTACAAGGGGTGCCCAGTGTGGGATCTCATCTTCCTGTTTCTGTGGACTTGCAGCGTTTCTCCTGTCTGTGGTTAGTCTTACCTGGGATTTGGTTCCCAGCTGCATCTCTCTGCCTTCCAGTTTTCTTGAGACAGTCTGCCAGTCTTCAGGTCATTTTCAGAGTTAGGGGCATGGACATATCTGTTCGCTTCACTGTGTCCATGGGATGAGATGAGCTTAGGATCCTCCTACTCTGGCATCTTCCCCCTTTGTCCAGGCTTTCTTATTGAGGAGATCAACAGTTTCTGTTGAGTTGAAGTTCTTCTACAGATAACCACCCAGTCATGATTTTCTTCTGTATGTTTTCTTAAGTGTGTGTGACGGGAAAACAAGAGGCTGCAAATGCGTGTTCATGGATATGACCCAATAAGACTTTCCTCCAACGTTCCTATGACCAGGATAGTTCAGTGTGCTGGCTTCTCTCTGCTGTGTGTCCCTGCATGAATTTTGAGATTGCCAGAAGTTGTAAATTGTAAATCACATACCTCATATTGGTAGTGGTTTTCCCACCAGAACGCTTGTGATTATGGATGAATAAGCAGCATTTTTGTGCAGACTTTATCACATAATGCATTTTGGTATGGCTTCTCACTTGTAGGGCTCAGTACCTGAGTTCTCAGCGGGTTGCGTGGGTGAACAGTTTTCCACTCACGTGACAGCTGTAAGGTTTGACTCCTGTATGTATTCTCGCAGACCTTCTCCAGCACTGGGCTTGTATAAACACTTTCCCGTAGGAGTTATACAGCCTGGCCTTGGAATACGGGTATCTGACCTTTCAAAACTTTGTGATACACCAATCGGCTTTTACAAAAGATCTACATTCATACGTATTTTTGATAACCAAAAGAAACCCGAAGAGGACTACTTTTTACCAAAAAAGGCAGAGAACAAAAGGTGTTCAGCAGCATCCAACCCTTTAAGCGGTGAGAGTGGCCCCACCCAGCGGCCGGCTCTGGGAACTGCACTGAGCGTCTCGGCATCAAGCTGTGCGAGCATCTGTGCTTCGTCCTGACTTGTGTGTGTGCGCGTATCTCCTAGCCACATGTGTCCTAAGGTGTCAGACAAACCCTAAAAGAGGTTATTTTGGGGGTCCAGGAGTGCTCAAAAAATGTCTCCTGTAAATGAATGGTGCCTGTTCCTTTCCTTTACGCCCTCTCAGTTTACACAAGCTTTGAAAAGGAATGCTCTGCTTCTGGACAGCCAGGGAACCTCGAGCTCTGATCCAGCTCTTCCCTGCAGCTCTCTACCTCACCAGGATTCTTTTTTTTTTTTTTTTTAAATATTTATTTATTTATTGGAGAGAGAGAGAGAGAGAAAGAAAGGGAGAGAGCATGAGAGGGGTAAGGGTCAGAGGGAGAAGCAGACTCCCTGCTGAGCAGGGAGCCTGATGTGGGACTCGATCCCTGGATGCCAGGATCATGACCTGAGCTGAAGGCAGATGCTCAACCAACTGAGCCACCCAGGTGCCCCCCTCACCAGGATTCTTGACACTGGCTGTATAT
Source organism: Lutra lutra (assembly GCF_902655055.1). Classification (NCBI taxonomy): domain Eukaryota; kingdom Metazoa; phylum Chordata; class Mammalia; order Carnivora; family Mustelidae; genus Lutra; species Lutra lutra. The sequence continues at coordinate 73,232,860 of NC_062296.1, read as the reverse complement.
TACATACAGCATGTTCTTTCAGCGAATAGCTGAGCTGTAATTTTCCACATTTCTCTTTCATTGTTTGAGCTGGCAAAAAGACATCCTGTGCTGGCAATGTATTTCATAGAGGTCTGAAGTGTCATTTCTTTGTGCAACTTGTTCTCTTACAGGTGTAGACACTTTATTTGCATGTAGAAATTTTTCAACAGATACATTCTTTTATTTATTTTTTTAAAAAAGATTTTAATTACTTATTTGACAGAGATCCCAAGTAGGCAGAGAGGCAGGCAGAGAGAGAGGGGGAAGCAGGCTCCCTGCTGAGCGGAGAGCCTGATGCGGGGCTCCATCCTAGGACCCTGGGATCATGACCTGAGCAGAAGGCAGAGGCTTTACCCCACTGAGCCACCCAGGTGCCCAGATACATTCTTTTAAACACAGAGTACTGTCTTACTCTGCTTCGTTTTCTGGGAATTGAAAGCATTTTTCGTGTCTGATAACAACATTTTTGCCAATGCCCCTTGTTAAGGATTTGCCTGAACTAAATCTGATTTTATTCTTAATTCCAGTTTTTGATCAAAAGTTATTTAGAAGAGTTTTTTCATTTTCTTTCTGGTGGCTTGATTTGTTTTTAGATTTAATGTTTCACAGTCAGAAAAATGTGGCCCATAAAATTGCTTTAAAAATTGCAGTTTTCCGGGTTTTTTTATTTTTGTAAATGTTTGGTAAACTTTTGAAAGAAGATTTAGGTCATGTGAGATATATAATTTTATTACATGGAGGTTTCAGTAAGCTGATTCTAATACTATTTGTCTGTTTTTACATTTCACACTCAGAATTCTGTTCAAGTTTAACATAAATGCTGGAGAATTCTGGTGTCACTTTTGTTTTTCTTTGTAGGTACTATTTTTTTAACCCTCCCACCATGTTCTATTTGTTGCTTCTCTCCCATTTGCTGTGTCATTTCTTTTTTTTTAATATTTTATTTATTTATTTGACAGACAGAGATCACAAGTAGGCAGAGAGGCAGGCAGAGAGGGGCGGGGGAAGCAGGCTCCCCGCTGAGCAGAGAGCCCGATGCGGGGCTCGATCCCAGGAACCTGAGATCACGACCTGAGCCGAAGGCAGAGGCTTTAACCCACTGAGCCACCCAGGCGCCCAAAACAGCCTCTTTTTTTTTTAAAGATTTTACTTATTTATTTGTCAGAGAGAGAGAGAGAGAGTGAGCACAGGCAGACAGAGTGGCAGGCAGAGGCAGAGGGAGAAGCAGGCTCCCCACAGAACAAGGAGCCCGATGTGGGACTCGATCCCAGGACGCTGGAATCATGACCTGAGCCGAAGGCAGCTGCTTAACCAACTGAGCCACCCGGGCGTCCCTGCATTTTAGGATTTTGTAAAAAACAGTTTTCATTGGAAGGAAACTGTTTTTGATCTGATTGATCCTTTCTGAAAGATAGCCCATTGCTATAAATTTTGTTTGGAATTAAAATTAGAAATAAAGTTTTCTGCACTGGTTCTGTAGGATGAGGTCCTTCTTTAAGAATGCTAAATCTTTCCATGAGTGTACTGATTTTTAAGGAGTCTTTAAAAAGATGATTTGGATCCCAGTGCTCAGAACTTGTAATCCTTAATGAAAAAGAAAGCTAAAGCTTTGTACTTTTTTCTGTGGATTTTCTTCAATGAAAAAAATCCTTGATGACAGAGCATAGGAAAGACAAGCAAGTTGCATGTACTGTGAAGCCTTGGTTTTTAGCCACTTGGTAAGCAAGCAACCATGAGTACTGCTTTAGGTATTTCCTGGACAGTTGAAAGTTGTTCCCTGGAATCCTCAGCTAGGCGATTCAAATTTTTCCTCTAGGTTCGTTGTAGCTGGAAGTTACTTGGTGCATCACACTCCTTATCTCAGTGGCCAAACTACTCCCTTAAATGCTTTGCTTATGTAATGAAACCCATGGCGGCAGTGAGACAAAAACAAAAGCTTCTGTATCAGTGCTTCCTGTCCAGCACACGTACCCTTGCATTTGTCTGCTGCCCTGAACTTGGGGGGCTTCAAAGCCTTTTGTGGGGAGTCCCATAGATGTGCTGTGCAGGTTTTCCTTGATGAGCTTCATTGGTGACTGCAGTTGTGGCCTGGCTGATCCTGGTTGCTACTGCCTTCAGTATGTCCCCATCTGTAATGGTCATTTCTGACCCCCGGAACATCATTTCCTGTTCTCCAACCATTAAAGATGTTTCCATTAGTTACTTTAGAACTTGGGAAGAGAAACTCAAATCGTAATCTTAAAATAGGAGTTCCCCTTCCACACCTGACCGTTAGATTCCTTGCCACAGTGTATAGGGAATGCGAGTGATTTCAATTATGCATAACCCAAAGATCTTTGTTTGAATTAAACCTAACCTACCCAGGGCAGACTATTCTTAGTGATTTAAAAGAAATCAAAATTGGAGGATGGGATTTTTAAAAGGCTATAAAAGTTAGTGGTTCTTGACCGCTGCAATAGTACTTCCTGAAAACCAGCTGGGTCCCCAAGAGAATCAAGGTACAAATAAGTCAAAACCAAGCAAAGTAATATAGAATAATGAGCACTTTGTTTCCAAACTACAACGCAAAACTTGAGGAAGCCAGGCTGTGTGAAAAGCACCTGATTTCCCCCACACTCTGTATTTCTTAACCACCAAAATGTCAAGAAAGGGTGGCCAGAAACATATCCATCAAATTCCAAGAGGCAGGAAAAGTGAGGTTGTCTGCCTGAGAGGAGAACCTGGAACTGGTGAACCATAACATCACCCACATACTCTATATCTCATTAAAACTTTTGAAACCCCTATCACAAAACATGGCCCGGGCAGCATCCTAGGAAAAGCCCAAGAGACCAAATTTAAGTAAAAAGTCTTTGGAGGAATGCAGGTGGGAGACAAACACCCTGCACCCAACAGTGAGCCAGACTTCTGTGGGAAACTGAGCTACTCAATACCTAGAGAGAAATTATGATAAAGATTGTGGGATTACAGGGAGATCATGTAGTTCTCACAGATGCCTCTTAACTACAAAAATGAGCACCATAATCAGTATTGTGTTAACAGATTTGATGTCATCTTCTATTTCAAAATCCATTATTGGAAAGGGACAACCTAGAATGTGGGAAATAAGAAAGGGAGCAGGGGAGTAAGAAAAATAGTCCACCTACTGTTTTTTAAAATTGTCTTGGATTTTCTGTGCATTACTTTACTTACTGTAAGACGTGGTGGGGAGGTAACCAAAGAGTAATGAGGGAAAGTTTATGATTTAAGGTAGAGAGAAAACACTTGTGCAGTTTCAAGATGTAAGGGACAACAAGTATTCTACTCAGATCCTAATTGAGAACTCTTGTTATTAAAAAAAAAAAAAAAAAAAAAGAGGCTACTTGGAAAATTTAACACAGGATATAGGATAGTATTTCGTAAGGTGCAATAAGAACATTTGGCGCTTTGGTTTAAAAAAAAAAAGTTGATAGGGCGCCTGGGTGGCTCAGTGGGTTAAGCCTCTGCCTTCAGCTCAGGTCATGATCTCAGGGTCCTGGGATCAAGCCCTGCATCCGGCTCTCTGCTCATCGGGGAGCCTGCTTCCCACCCCCACTCTGCCTGCCTCTCTGCCTAATTGTGATCTGTCAAATAAATAAATAATATCTTTTTTTTTTTAAAGTTGATAGATGATTGCTTTGATGCCTGGGATTTGTTTCATTTGAAAATAATCACGGGGAGGGAAGCCTGGGTGGCTCAGTCGTTAAGCATCCGCCTTTGGCTCAGATCATGATCCCAGGGTCCTGGGATTGAGCCCCACATCAAGTTCCCTGCTCAGCGGGAGGCCTGCTTCTCCCTCTCCTGCTCCCCCTGCTTGTGTTCCCTCTCTCCCTGTGTCTGTCAAATAAATAAAACCTTTTAAAAAACAAAAATAATGGGGGGGATCATAACGTAGATGAAATGCAATTGCTTACATAGGGATAATTTTGGAAGCTGGATAATGAGCAAATGAAGGATCATTCTACAATTCTTCTGTATTGGGGTGTGTGCATTAATTTTCATATAATATAAAAAGTAGTAGAAATTGTTTTGACTCCAAATATGCTTACTCACTGAAAAGGCTTCCTACTAGAATTCATCTGTGCTGATTGCTGTGCAAATGTTGGAAGGTGGACTATGACTCTAGCAAGAGGAGGGTCAAGGGCACTGGTGCCCTGCACAGGTGTAAATCTGCCGTGTGGAACTTCTGGGTCCCCAAAACGTAATAGTCTAATGTGGACTGGAAACCTTACAGAGACCATAGTCATTCACCGCGTATGTTGTATGTTTTATGTATCATAGACTATATTGCTATAATAAAGCATGCTAGAGAAAAGTATGGAGAAAAGGATAAGATGAAACACATTTGTAGTCCTGTATTGTTTTTAGCACAGTCCACACATAAGTGGACCTGTGCAGTTCAAACCCATATTGTTCAAGGGTCAACTGTAGCTACAAATGATGAAAAAACTAAGAAGAAAAGTACTCAATATTTAAGTTCCTAACCTAGTCCACCATTTTCATAAAATTTGCTTATCTATCCTCATGCCCAGGCTTTAAAGTTAATGTACACTTAATACCCCAAATCTAAAATTACGACGTGATCTAACAGAGGAACAGAAATATGGAAGATTGGTTTTTGAGACCGCATATTTCAGTCTAGAAAACTAGGTGTTGGACTAGTTTGATACAATAAATCATTTCTAACTACACAGAAAAGATGCAGAATGTAGTGTTTGTTTTTAGTTTATTAATTTATTTTGCAGGAATCTTCGACTTTCCGAGTATGTACTGTTTGGAAGTACGATGCATGCATAGCCTTTTAAGATGCCTTTGTACAATTTCACCTCAAAATAATGATTCACAGCATACACAGAAATCTAGAAGAAACATGGTATTTACAAGATTTAATAAGGTCTTGCTGTTTTAATGAAGAAACTGATCAATTCTTTTACAGTAGGGAAACATGGACATCGGGTGTCATTATAAATAAGAATTCAGAATTGTTCAGTCTCAAAGCAACTTTTCATGGCTTTAGAAACTAATATTGGGTCACCATCCTATTAATCTCTGAATGCCCAAGCCATGCAAAGTCTACTTGTATTAAATATTTGGGGATGCAAATAATAAAGAAAAAAATGCAGGTCTAGTGAATGTGAAAACACCATCAGAATTAACTTTTACAGTAAGAAAATACTGTTAATTCTTTTGAAAAGATACAGTAGTGGTGCAACAGACAGTGCCCAATTTATTCTGATTTTTTATAGTAACATTTCAATGGTCATTTTTCTTGCTCGATCGATATACACACACTGTAACATGGATTCATTCCAAGTCTGAACAGTGGTTACAATAGCAAAATAAATCAAATTTAACTATGAAGGGACATCTTCACATTCCAGGATACATCACTGATATTTTCAAAGGACAAATTTTCTATGCCTTATATCCTTGCTTTTTGTTTATACTGTCAAAGACATTACAGTTACCTTGTAAAATACTATAGAAAACGGAGTTGCCACAGAAAATTGGATACGAACCCTTGGTAACCAGGACAAAACAATGACAAAATTTACGGAAACAATAATTTTCTTAATAATTAAAAAGTACTAAAATCGAGACCAGCTCCTTAAAAATTAAACTGCTCATCACACTTCCCATTTCGTTCAGGGAAATAAACAAATTAGCAAGACTTTCCCCACCATCTGTTATATTCTCTAAAACTACCTTTTCTACAATGCAGTTCTTTAGTTTCTTTAAAGCCCCCTGCCTCTTTGCTCTCACATACAAGGTCATTATATCTGACAATGCGGAGAAAGTTTCTGGCTCTTCCATTCCCACTTTAAACTCCTCAGACCTACTCCAAAAGTTAAGGGGCAATGTACTTTTAACAAAACAGCAAACGTGCTTTCTAAAAACCCAGTTTACAAAACCATGAAATAATGTAACGTGTATCATCAGGCCTATGTGTTACCAGGTATATCAAACTAGGCGTGTTATAAGAAACCATACTTTTCACTAGAAAAACGAGTGCACCAACGGACCCCGAGAGCCAAAGTAGGGCAGCAGACAGGCACCTTCTCTCCTCCCACTCTGACGCAACTGCGTGTGCATGTCCATCTGACCAGGAGATCCTTTTGAAAAGACACCTAGAAGTGGACTGAATTCTTGTTTAAAGCGGTCACGGGCAAGAAGTATATACAGGGAACATGGTTAAACTGACCACATTTGTCAGCGTTAAGACAATTTTGCCTACTTGAAAAACTGAATATAGCCTATGTTGGCATATGAAACTTGTGCACAACCAGAAATGAACACAGACGAAATGACTTTAAAACCCAGCTCTGATGTCTCCTACCCCACCCTCTACACCTGAGAGACTGGTTGATTCTTTTTCCTGGCAGGTGAAAAGAATGATTTACTAGATAGATCACCAAAGGACTGGAACCATGCATCTATTGCGTGACAACAGCTTATTAACCAGGATGTGTGTTCATGCAGTAGTTGTAAAGTCACCTACAGGGTTTTAATAAAGCATCCGACTGTTTGCATACATGCTACTTTCATTCTCAACGGACATGTCCCAAGTTAACTGCTGCCCCTTCAGCAGATCTAAGAATACTGGTAAACCTTTAGCTAGAACACCAAGCAGTATATATATTTTTCCCCGAAATTGTTATCTAATACCGTGGGGGGGTTGATCGTCCCTAAAGAGATACGAAAACCACACAAAGGCAAAGGCATTGGCATATTACAGAATAGCAGGACTGAGAGATGGCTACTGGAGACGGACAGATACCAGTGTCACAGATACCTTTAAAGAATGCAGTTTTCAGGTCAATTCTTTTAAGCCCATCTGTTTTCTCACCATTATTTTCACAGTTTTGCCACAGTTTTATGAGAGATGTTTTATCAGTGTCATAACATAGCCATGCATATTTTTGTGAGACAAGTGGATTTGGCGGGGGGGGGATTTTCCACATAGGAAAAGAACATTTTCAAAGCTGTAGGTCAAGTGTGAAATTAGATGATTTTGATGGAAAATGATGATGGGTTATTAAGCCTTTGGTTTCATTATACTATTAAGTGCAGCTTGTTTTTCCAGGTCTGCCAGATAGCACTTCTAAAGTAGAATACAGTGACAGCTACAAGAGCGTGTGTGTGTGTGAGAGAGAGAGAGAGAGAGACAGACAGACAGAGAGAGTGTGTGAGTATGAGAGTAGCGGGGCACACAGTATGGGAGAATGGATGTTCCTCAAAAACTCTGGTAAAATCCTTTAGGATTACAAACATTACTAGTTTTATTGCTATATTTATTTTATATTCACCAAAATAACAGGAAGATTCCAAAATCCAATTCTGAGCTAGGAAGGAAATTCAACAGTGACAGAGACCTTAATTAAATGACCTATTAATAATTTTCCAGTGGTGCACCCTAGTGAGTCACATGACTTTATATCTCTTCAGTTATTCATACTTTAAAGCTGGGGTTTCATAAACAAGGAGTGCTTTAGTATCACCTGAACTACTTGAACAAACTCAGTATTATCTCGGAATACAATATGTTAAATTGAAACAGTTCTTAGTTTTAAAGTCCTTTGTATTCACCCTTCTCTTAAAATCCTGTTTCTCGACTAGCCTTCTCTTCCTCCCAGGTAATGCAGTGTACAACTTTATGATCTTGGCCAACTGTAATTTCCCTCACACCGGCTTACTAACATGTGCAAATCAATCCATACTGAACAGCTAATGTTGATTTTTTTTTTCAGCTAAGTAAGGATTCTGGCACAAAACACTGTGCTGTAAACATCGTGAATTCATCACAAAATTGGAAGGAGGATAAAAAAGTCCTATGGACTGCAAACATTTCTTACAGAACCACAGATGAGCTCAAGATTTCCGAATGGATTTTGGAATGGATTTACATTTGGCATACATTCACTGTGCTATTGGCAAAGCGCAGTTTTACAAGAAGGTCATTCATAAAATTCATAAAATCGTACTGGTAAGGACTTGTTATTTTTAAGGCCAGTGGCCCAATAAAAGCATGCAGTAACTTAAAAATTGTATCTACTATGTGGCATAATTAGGTCTTAGTTACCAGTGTTGATTTAGCTTGATGAATTATTGTACAAGTAAAAGGGATCTTCTCATCTGATTGTACTTCTGAATGAAAGGCACGATATGCCTCATTCTTTGACTGCTACAAATCACATTTTAAGCCACTTGTGTTTGTGTGTTTGAAATTACCTCTGAAAAAAGCAGCAATTACACATACCCTTATTACTTTGCGCCCCCCCCAAGTCATATTCTGAGTGCTTTCTCCTGTCCTTCTCTTCAGTAGGAAACAACGGGAAGAAGCATAGGGAACCTTGGTTTTCCAGAGAGCTGTGACCAGGTTAAGTCTGCTCTGAGAATTCACAGTTTGTCTGCATAAACTGTAACATGTCACACCATGATTTAAAGTTCTAGTTTATAAAGTAAGGGCCACTCAGCAGTAACTTTAACAACTGGGATTCCACAGAAGAGCTGTTGACTTCTCTGTGTATATTCTTTCAGGAGTGAATCCTTTCCCAGTTCCCAGTTTCAAGTATCCCTTTCTATCTCACTCTGCAATGAGTTAAGAAAGGAAAAAATGAAAACCCAAAACAAAGAGAACTCCCCATTTTTCTTGAATGAGCACGAGCCCTACAGGGGCGCTGCTCCTCCCCCAGTGGAATCGGAAATGAAAAGGCCGGGCAGATGCACACACTCCCAAGGCTCCTTTTCTTCTAGTGGGTACTCCCAGTTTCTCTCTCAGGTCGATGCAGACTCTTGGGCGTTCAAGTGTACCGTGGCATCTCGCACTGCTCACAGCGGTTCAGCGCAGGGTGGTTTAGGAAGGTGCAGCTATCACAATTCCACGGGGCCCCCTCATAGTCTTCATCACGGGGTTGTGTCCGAGGACTCTGTTTGGAGCCAGTCAGATGCTCTGAGGGAAGTTAGGATCAAGAGAAAAAAGAGATTGAATTCTTCCAAGTATAATCCAAACTGAAAAATTACCAAAAAAAAAAAAAAAAAAAAAAAAGAAAAAAAAAAAAGGTAGTTTCCTACTTGACCTAAGATAAAAGCCAATGAATGTCCGTAGCTACTAGAACAGGAAGTTCATGATACAAATTGTACTTGGTTTAAGAAGATAAACTGAAGTCCAGGATCGACTACCATTCCTCATTCAGTATTCATAGATAGTGGTTATGCTGTACGGTAGTCAAATGGACAGAGAACTATCCCCCAGCATGTGAAATTCTGCCCCCTCCCTTTCCCCCCTCACTTCAGCGCCCCCACTTCACAGCCCCTTGTAGTAGTGGCCATACTGTATTCAACATGTTCTGGGATGTCTGCCTCCTTCTGGGAGACCTGCAGCTTTACAGTATGCATATGTTAGTTAATAATAAGGGTTCACGACAGAGATGGTTCCTAACAAAGTTGCTCAAAATGGTTAAAAGAGAGAGACTTTACAGTTTTTCGTAAAAGCCAAATTCATTCCATGTGACTCTTTTTTTAAAAAGATTTTATTTATGGATTTGACAGAGATCACAAGTAGGCAGAGAGAGAGGAGGAAGCAGGCTCCCTGCTGAGCAGAGAGCCTGATGTGGGGCTCGATCCCAGGCCCCTGGGACCATGACCTGAGCTGAAGGCAGAGGCTTAACCCACTGAACCACCCAGGCACCCCTGAAAGACTCTTTTTTATTCTCAAATTTCTCCTATCTTTCTGGCTTACAAGGTTCTTCAGGTAGTTTTTTTAAAAGTCTATTATCTGGCAATATAAAATGCTCACAACCTTAGGTGGGTCCTCAGGACTTTTTTTTTTTAAGATTTTATTTACTAGAAAAAGAGCTCATGAGCCAGTGGGGGCAGAGGGAGAAGGAGAAGCACAGCGCCTGAGCCCTGCAAGATCCCAGGACCCTGGGATCATGACCTGAGCCAGAGCAGGCACTTAACCATTTGAGCCACCCAGTAACCCTGGTCCTCAGTTGTGTGTGTGTGTGTGTGTGTTTTACATTAGCCACCATACAGTTCTCATCATTAGTTTTTGATGTAGAGTTCCATGATTCATTGTTTACATATAACACCCAGTGCTCCATGCAATCGGTACCCATCACCAGGCTCATCCACTCCCCACCCCCTCCCTTCTAAAACCCTCCATTTGTTTCCCGGAGTCCATCGCCTCTCATGGTTGTTCTCCCACTACGATTTCTCTCCCTTCATTTTTCCCTTCTCCTAATGTCCTCAGGACTTTCTTTAAAAATACCTGAAACTTGGGAAGCCTGGGTGGCTCAGTCGGTTAAGTGTCTGCCTTTGGTTGGGTCATGATCCCAGGGTACCGGGATCGAGCCGAGCATCAGGGTCCCTGCTCAGCGGGGGGTATGCTTCTGCCTCTTCCTCTGCTCATGTACTCTCTTCATCAAATAAATAAATAAAATTTAAAAAAATACTTGAAACTTTGATTCCTCCTAGATCCTCATCTCTCAGCCTTGAGCTCAAAAAAGGCTCTTTGCTTCGGGAGTTAATCTGTAAATCCTGCTTTTGTGGATTAGCCCCTACTGCAGGTGGCAGCAGTGACTATGAAGGGAAAGATATCTGGGTAGAATTCCCCCCTGGAATCCAGATCATGGCCAGAGGCTGGGAAAATCTACCTGTTAAACCAGTGGAAATCATCACTGTGAACTGTAAATGAGATTAAGATCTAAGGTAGGCAACCTATCTAAGCAGGTCACAGAAGGAACTAAGATGGAAGGATTTAATCAGTTACCATTTGGGGCTAAGTCTATCTTCCACTGGAAATTAATGAGCTCACTTGTGGTTAGCAATTTGTATTTCATGACAAATGGCTGGTGTGAACGTTCTCCAAGAGGTAGAGAGAACTGAGCTTTAGACCTCGAACCTTACAACAGGCAATAATAAGACTCAGGCTGGGGGCGCCTGAGTGGCTCAGTGGGTTAAGTCTCGGCCTTCAGCTCAGGTCATGATCTCAGGGTCCTGGGAACAAGCCCCACATCGGGCTCTCTGCTCAACAGGGCTCTCTCTCTCTCTGCCTTCTGTTCTGCCTACTTGTGATCTCTCTCTGTCAAATAAATAAATAAAATCTTAAAGAAACAGTAAGACTCAGGCTGAAAAAGGAAGGAGATGTTAGCTTTACAACAAAATAGAAAACCACTGGGTCCATCAACCTATTCCTAGAACTATAAAAAGGAGAATGGGTTTGTTTATATGACCTTCACTGGCCATCTGAGTGGCCATTACCACCCACCTTGTATCTTTTGGCTCATGACTCCAAAACACAGAGACTTGGTAGTTTTCTTTTTTGTACAATATGGAAGAATAAAAAGCACATTTAATTGCTATAGCCTTCTGTTAGAGGAAAAATGTTCTGCACGCCATTTCCAGAAAAGGTCCTCTCTCATATGGTACTCTTTGGTTTTCAGGGCATTTTGTTCTCCAAAAAGGTAAACACTTAAACCATATTGCTGTTGGCTTTTAATAAACAGGCTCTGAAAACTCACTTTTATACTTTCCCAGAGCAGGCAACTTTTTACTTCATGAAGTATAATTCCAAACCTAGCCTAAAATGTTATTTTCTAAAGTCTATAAATAACTGCACAACCTCTTTTAGCATAACTAATACAGAATACTTGGGGCTCCTCTTCATAGTCTAATACTGTACACAAAGTAAAAATAATTTCCCTTCTATCCTTTGAGTTCTTGCCTGAGACCCTCCTGTAATAAAAGACAGACTAACAAGAAAAGAAACCAAGTTCATTAACATATGTACCTCACACAGACAGGGCAGAGACCTAGAAAACCTAACTTAAAATACCATCTACAGCTAAAGACAAAAGAAAGGTGTTGGGGGGAGGGCAGGGGAAGCCAATCAGGGAAGGTTACCTGACTGTTGCCTAGGTTACCTTCTCCACTGATCCACTTCTCTTTTGATTTAGTCACTAGGCTCTCTGGTAGGGGCAGGCAGACACATCTAGGTGGAGATTGCTTTTATCACTGTAGATGTTCCTTACAAAAGGGTAACTTCTACTCTGTTGTCAGAGCTTCTCCTGCCTTTGAAGTTTCTCAGAGTAATCCTTTTGGAAAAGAGGCATGTTTGGCGGTGGCATATTTTTCCCTTCAGTACCGTAATGATTTAATTTGGAATCAAGTCACTCTGAAGAAACTTATCAAAAGAATTTTAAAGGCACCTAATTTAGAATTATTGTGGGTAAGACGCTGCTCATTTCATCACAGGAAATACTGTTTAAATAGAAGTATTTAAAACCCAAAAGACATTTTAGATGTCCGTTTTCATTTGATTTACATTTGTAAAATCCTGTCTTTTTATGGACTGTTTCAAAAGAAAAATATTTCAGGTCTCATAGAAAAATTAATATGCATATGTATACACAAATGAAAAGTGAAATCAATATGTTTTTCCTTTAAGACTAATTATTTTTAGGGGTGCTTGGCAGGCTCAGTCAGAAAAGCATGCCGCTCTTGATCTCGGGGTCATTAGTTAAAGCCCCACATTGGGTGTAGAGATTCCTAAAAAAAATAATAATAATAAACTTTAAAAAAATACTACTTTTAAATGGGTTAATAGGCCAGATTTCCATAAAAATAACCATCCTCAAAAATATCACAAATCAAGTTTCACCAATATTGTTTATCTTACACAGCCATACTTGTATAAACCCAAACATAGACAGTATTTTTAGAATGCTTATTTCAACGGAATCCCAGGGTAAAATTCAAGAAGTATTAGAAAATTACAGTGAGAAGTTATAAAAGCCAGAACTTTCAAGTTATTTCCTTAATTACTTGGCCTTGCTTTCTAGACGCTATTATTAGAGCAATCTGTCCGATATGGTAACTGCCGGCCAACTGAAATGTGACCACTGTGAACTAAGATGTGCTCTAAGTGTAAAATGTACACCAGATTTCAAAGATATTGTATGAAATCAAGAATGTAAAATATCTCGCTAGTTTATATTGACTTCATATTGAAATAATACTTGGCATATACTAGATTAAATATTTTAAGTATTTGCCTTGTATTTTATTTCTGTTGGGCAGCACAGCCTTAGAAACTCAGCAGAGAGAATAGTTTTTTTTTTTAAGTAATCTCTGCACCCAACGTGAGCCTTGAACTCAAAATCCCAAGGTGAAGAGTCGCAAGCTCCACCAACTGAGCCATCCAGGCGCTTGGAGAGAGTAATTTTTTTATAAAGGGAGGGGGGGGGGGAAGGTGGACTTTACTTGTGGTTAACTACATGGGCGAACACGTGTCTTTGGACTTTGTGCACAAAATCCGGACACACAAGTACAAACCCTCAGCAGCTGCTGCCTGGGTGTCATGGACGTCTGCCTGTACTTTGGAGGTCACGCTAATTCTTCGGGCTTTCCTCTCAATTGTGCAAGGGTCTGACGAATCTGCATGAAAAGAAGCAAAGCCAGGAGAAAAGGGATTAAAGCCATCCATGAGAAGAGTGGACAGGCTCCCAAGGCTCTCCCATGGCACGTGGACGGTTGTGTGTTTGTCCTTTCTATTGCTTCATATTATCTTTAGTTCTCCTGTGAAGGTAAGTGCCATATTTAATATCACCTTTACAACCTATACAGAACAGTGCTCTTAGAACTTCTTCCATCCTCTACAATTACTTGGACGCAATGCCTAATTTCACCAGTTTCCCCCCTTCCTAGTGCAAACTCAGTGACGGTAATTAAATGTCAATGTAAGGGCAAAATGTGGAAGACGATACTTCAGCAACTGCCTTAGTAAGCAACAGTTATGAGAAAACCATGGGTTGAAAGTACACGATGTATAAGGCTAGCCAAAGAATCCATTAAATAATATAAAACTATAGTACATCATAATTAAAGAGTAGGATTAGCAATAACTGAAAAAAATCAGAACTCAAAATAATGAATTTATTTCTATTAATTTATATATGGTTAGTAAGAAGTCCTTTCTTTGTATTAAGACTTGGTATCATTTGCTCTTCAGAACCAAAGAAAGATCTTCTATTTTCTGATTAGTTCTGAGCCCATATAAGCAATCCTCTAATACAATCCGCCTTTGGAAATCACTGCTCCAGAATTCTAAGCTTGGTACCTAGGTACGTAAACACACCATTATCAGAGTAAACAAAAGCAGAGTAAATGGTCTCCTTAGGCTCCAAAGAATAGTGTCAAGTTCTATTTCTTAAATTTGTAAAGCACTTTCATAGTGTCACATACTTTACTCTCACAGACTCTTAGAACAGCCCTTTAAAATACACCAACTACTGGACTGATCACCTTTCTGGTGCACAGACTAGATCTGAACAAGGTCTGGAAGCCAAAACAACCCAGACATCAAGTTGTTGGACACCAAGGTCAATGCTCTCACCATTGTGTTACCAATGACAGCTTGGGGAGGCCTTGCTGGGTCAGCCGAGGAACTAACATGCACACTGCATTGCTTCAATACGAAGTTCGGTCCAAAAAGGTTTCTGGGTCTCCCTCTTTTTCCTTCTGTTTCTTTTTCTTACTCTCCCCTTTTCATTACCATACTTCAGACAAACATCCACATTCCACTTGGATTTGCAGTATACGTCTGTAATAACTCCAAGACATTTATTCTAACCAATAAATCAATCCTACCTGTTATTTATACTTTATCTTAAGTGATACTACAAGAAAATCTACATTAAACTACATTAACTTTTTTTAAGAAGAGGCCAATTTAGTTTAAAAATCTGCAAATGCTTAGAAGAAAACAAATTTGACTTCATAGAGAAAATCAAATAGCTTTTAGAAATGTAATGAAAAGCCTTCTTAAGGAATTGTAGCATTAAGTTCTATTCATAAATAATACTATTTTATACTCTCACCAACAGTATATAGAATGAAGGCTCAATTACATTGCTATGGTAGAGATTCATTTATACTTAAGATGTTAGTTCTCCACTCTACTCAAAACTGTTTATGTAGGGGCACCTGGGTGGCTCAGTGGGTTAAGCCTCTGCCTTCAGCTCAGGTCATGATCTCGGGGTCCTGGGATCGAGTCCCGCATCGGGCTCTCTGCTCAGCGGAGAGCCTGCTTCCTCCTCTATCTCTCTCTCTCTGCCTGCCTCTCTGCCTACTTGTGATCTCTTTCTGTGAAATAAATAAATAAAATCTTAAAAAAAAACTTTATCATATGATAGTTGTCTTTCTCCGATTGACTTATTTCGCTAAGCATGATACCCTCTAGTTCCATCCACGTCGTCGCAAATGGCAAGATTTCATTTCTTTTGATGGCTGCATAGTATTCCATTGTGTATATATACCACATCTTCTTTATCCATTCGTCTGTTGATGGACATCTAGGTTCTTTCCATAGTTTGGCTATTGTAGACATTGCTGCTATAAACATTCGGGTGCACTGTTTATATAGAAGATAAGCTACTTGGGGCAGGAGTCATGTCTCAACTTTGTAGCATCAAGCGTCTATGTACATAATCCATCTACACACTGAGCATTTGCTCTAAAATTTAAAAGTTGATTGCAACTGGAATTTAATTACAGCTAACTCTGAAGGACTAACCAATTATCAGCTTTAGCAAAATTTGTTTGAATTCAAAGTGCCTTTTTTTTTTTTGTATAAAACTATCTGTAGAGAGGGGCGCCTGGGTGGCTCAGTGGGTTAAATCCTCTGCCTTCAGCTCGGGTCATGATCCCAGGGTCCTGGGATCGAGCCCCACATCCGGCTCTCCGCTTGGTGGGGAGTCTGCTTCCCCCTCTCTCTCTCTGCCTGCCTCTCTGCCTACTTGTGATCTCTCTCTCTGTCAAATAAATAATAAAATCTTAAAAAAAAAAAAAAAAAAACTATCTGTAGAGAGCCCGATGAAGCTTGACATTACAGCATCCTAATGATGCAAACAAACCCTGTACTATTCCTAGCTGAGCTGAACACCAGCTCTCTATCTCAAACACGTGGTGCTGGTCTCAAAGACAGCAGGCAGAGTGACTGTCTGCCACACTGCTCTCTCCACTGCTAGAACATGGATTATATGGGCTCCTGGCAGCTGATCTATTCCATTACCTAAAAAAATTTTCCTTTTACTACTTTGTGAGTTTTCAAGGTAAAACTTATACAATGAAATACACAAACCATGTGTTGCCATATGGAGTTCTGACAAATGCATATATACCTGAATAATCCAAATCCTGATCCAGACATTATCATTAGCCTATAAAATCCTCCCATGCCCATTCCCAGTTAATCCCCAACCTCTACTCCCAGAGATAACAGCTGTCTTGTTTTTTTTGACAGAAATACAGCTTATGAAATGCATGTAAACAATCATACAGAACACATTCTTTGGTGTTTTTCTTTCAGCATTATGTCCTTGAGGTTGGCCCATGTTGAGTTTAAAATAGCTGATTTGCACCGCTCAGTGTATCAGTTTGCTTATCCATTCATCTGTTGATGGCCCCTTGGTATGTTCCCAAATTTTTGGTTATTTTGAATAAAAATGCTATGAATCTTCTAACACAAGTCATTTTGTGGACACAGGCTTTAAATTCTTTTGGATAAATTTTTAGAAGGAGAACTGATGAGCTACAGGGCAAGTGAATGAATGTTTGGTTTTGTAAGAAATGGTCACACCATCTTAAACTTTTACCAGAAATGTGTAAGAATTCCACCGTTCTATATCCTCATTAATGTTTCAAGCCATCGGCTATTCAGGAATCTCAGGATTTTAATTTGCATTTTCTTAATGTCTATTCAAGTTGAGTGTTTTCATGTGCTTATTGGCCATTTACATATATATTTCTTTGTCAAGTGTCGACTCAAATGTTTCAACCTTTTAAAAACTGGATTGTCCTTTTATTAGACCGTCCTTTTATTCCTGTGTTACAAAAGTTCTTTACACATTCTAAAGACCAGTTTTTGTTTTGTTTTGTTTTGACCATATATGTTTTCAAATATTTTTCCCCAGCCCCTGGCTTTCCTTTACACTTTCTTAACAGTGCCTCTTGATGAGCAGAAGAGCTAAATTTTAATGAAGGCTAAGGTACCAACTGTTCTGGATTCCAAAAATTCTAAGCTAAACCCAAGTTGCAAGGATATTTTATATTTTGCTCTGGAAGTTCTGTAATTTAGTTTCATACTTCAGTATGACCTACCTCAGATTTTTGTGTATAGTAGGAGGTAAGAATCAAAACTGGTAATTTTTCCATATGGTTATCTAGTTCTTCCAGCTCTGATTGCTACAATGACTTTCTCCATTGGTTACTTTAGTGGTTTTGTCAAGAATTTGGCGGTGTAAGTGAGGGTCTGTATCTGGGCTATTTATAAAGCTACAGTCGTTTCTCTATCTACTTTTTATCCCCATGCCAAAAACATACTGTGATGGCTACAGCTTTATAGTAAGTCCTAAGGTTAGTTAAGGCTAACACTTGCAACTTCATTCTTTTTACAGATGATTCTGGATACCCTATGTACAAATCAGGGGAAAAGTAAGTTTCCCAATTTTGATTTAACCGCAAACACGGTGCATTACTCTAAGTTATTTTGGCAACATTTTATAGTTTTCAGCAAATACAGCTGGTGAGATTTATTCGTAAGTAGAACATGTTTTTTTGATAGTTTTGTAATTCTCTTTTTAATTTCGTTCTTCAATTGTTTGCTAGTATATAAAAATATAGTTCTTGTATACCAACCTTCCATCCCAAGACCTTGTTAAGTTCTTATTTAGTATCCTTGGGTTATCTTTGCAAATAACCATTTTAGTTGGAATGGCTGCTGACTTTAGTCAGATGCTTTCCTTGCATCTAGTAAAATGATCATGAGCTTTTTCTCCTTGATTGATAGTGCATTCCTGAGCTAAAACAAACATGGTCATGATATATTATCCTTTCTATTTACCATGAATATTAAGGACTTTTTTTTGCTTTAAGTGCAGGATTATTGATCTGCAATTCTATTTTCTTTTGGGGGACAGGGTGAGTAGGTAATCCTTATCAGGTTTTGAAATCAGGACTCTTAGGGCGCCTGGGTGGCTCAGTGGGTTAAAGCCTCTGCCTTTGGCTCAATTCATGATCTCAGGGTCCTGGGATGGAGCCCCACATGGGGCTCTCTGCTCAGCAGGGAACCTGCTTCCCTTCTCTCTGTGCCCGTCTCTCTGCCTACTTGTGATTTCTGTCTGTCAAATAAATAAATAAAATCTTAAAAAAAAAAAAAAAGAAATCAGGGCTCTGCTGATTCCATAAGACCAAAAAAAGGGGGGGGGAGAGTTTTGTTCCTCCCCTATTTTCTCAAAGACTGTGTGTAAGATTGGTAGGATCTCTTCCTTAAATGTGTTATAGTATACACTCACCAGTGCAGTCATCTGGGTTTGGAGTTTCCTTTGTGGGACAACTTTTGAGATAATGGATTCAATTTCTTAAACAGATATATGACTATTATTAGGTCCTATATCATCTCATTTTCAGTTTTGAGTAGATGCGTCCATTTCACATAAAGTGCTGAGTTTACATAAAGATGTTCACCACATTTTCTTATTATTTTAACAGGTAACCCATCTTTTGGTTCCGATTTTGATAATTTATGAATTTGTGTTCTTTCTAGATAGACACAATCAATAAACTCTTAAGTTTTACTTATCTTTACATCTCTTTGACTTTGTTGTTCTTTCCTAGCTTAAGGCAGAATTTTAGGTCACTGATTATATTAATCTTCAGGTCTTGCATATTTACAAATTTCTTTGTACCCACTGCATAAACTCTGTGTAAGTGAAGAATCTGACCTTGCCTAAAGCAGGTCTAGTTTTAATCCCTAATTCCTAGGAGATAACCACTAAAATCTTGAAAATTTCCCAAATGACTGGAGTTGTCTCTTATTTACAGTGGGCCCTTTGGACCATACCTGAGAGTTTATGCTAATGAGATGGCTCATGGTGGACACACTGTCTGCCCATCAACTGGGTCGTCTATCCCCAGATTAACAACTTTTCAACATACTCCCCTAAACAGGGTGAATCTTTTATAACAGCCCTTGAATCAATTATCTGTTGGGTTAGTAATAGGAAATACTTCTTTAGTAGACATTCGGGCAACATCAAGTTTAAAATTCTATTTATTTATTTAAAATTTATTTAAATTTATTTATTTAAAATTTATTTATTATTTATTATTAAAATTTATTTAAAATTCTATTTATTCAAGTTTAAAACCCCATGTATTATTTTTTTTTATTTGACAGAGAGAGATCACGAGCAGGCACAGAGGCAGGCAGAGAGAGAGGGGGAAGCAGGCTCCCTGCTGAGCAGAGAGCCCGATGCGGGGCTCGAGCCCAGGACCCTGAGATCATGACCTGAGCAGAAGGCAGAGGCTTAACCCCCTGAGAAACCCAGGTGCCCCAAGCCCCATGTATTATTAATCCAAATGTTTAAAGTGGTCAATGATACATAACTCTGTGACTTTCAGCTTGAAACGGCATATAATGTTGCCACAGTGCCAAATCTAATACTTGGAAGTCATCCACTAAGATTCTTTCTTGTATTTTTAGGAATCACGCTATTTTAAACACAGATCTGATGAAACATCTATGGTGGTAGTATTACTGCACTGCAACCTATAAGTTAAATACTTAAAATACACAGAAAACTGTTCAACTAAAATTTAGGTGACGAAATTTATATCTTACCTAAGAAGTAGAAACTCTGACAAGATTTTAACTTGTTTCACCCTTAAATTGCTTAAAGCAAAATGGATTGAGATATGAAACGCATACTTCAGCTCAGTCTTGAAAACTATACAAAAGAACATGAGCCTTAAGTAAGAATGGGACAGAAAAAATTTACCTAAATCCAATGACTCAAGATGTAAACTTAATTCAAGTTAATTTTTTAAGATACTGAAATGCCAATTAAACACTGATACATAAATATAAAAGAGAACAGATCCAAAAGTGATTCCTCCAAATCTTGGTTATAGGGGATTTATTTTGACCTTCATGAAAAAACACCTAGTCCCTATCTAGTTATTATGTTCACTTGTTGGGCACACAAGGATTCTTCTGCAACCTGCTAGTCTCAGATCTACTACAGATACAATTTAACATTCTAACATAAGACCTTTAATGTTCTCATGATTTTATAAGAATTATCTTTTAGGATTACAGTTATTATAGAAGAAATTCTAATGTTTGCTATATAATATATTCTTTAAGTTCTTTTTAAAAGATTAAATTGTATGTCCCATTTAATTACCTATGACAGTAACTCCAGGAATTACTAATTCTGGTGCTTTTTAAAGTATGGGCACAGTAGTATCAATATGGTTAATTTTTTTATGCTGAACAAGTTAGCATCTCTAATAGAAATTTCTTCAGCTAAAGAGGTGAACTCTCAAAGAATTCTGATATTTATTTCTATGATGTTTATGGCATTTCCCTACTCACCTTTTTTAGATGGCTTGGGTGGTACAACTGGGCCAGGTTCTATGTTGTCATAAAAATTATTCATGGCTTTTGGATCAAAGTTTCCTATAAAGAAAATAAAATCACCATGCATTTAAGGCTTTCTCCTATTTGACTTTTTTGTTTAAAAATGTATAGAAATAAAATAGCTAAAATGGGAAACTGTGTTCTAGGGTTTCAAAACTCCTATCACCTTCCCACTAAAAATGTTTTTCTTGATCACTGTGAGAAAAGACTGCAAGCAAACTACCACATCAGTGTTGGTCTATAAACTATCACTTGAAGGAATATTTTTCTAACTGCAAAGCTAGTCTCTTTCAGCAGGATTATGTATGGGGCACACTTAGGTAGGTAAATGAGTAAGAGAAATTAAAGAAAGGCTAAACTATTTTCTAGTGTTTCCTTCATCTCATTCATAATTTACCTTAAAAAGTTATGCATTAAGAATTTAACAGTGGAAGAAGTCAAACATATAAATTTACAAAGACGAATGAAGTCATAATAGCAGCAGCTCAGAGATTTCAAGAAATGGAGAATACTGAATGTGGTCTACAGATTTAACAAAGATGATAAGGTGCCAATTTCAGAATAATAAGTACAAGGATCCCTCAGAGTTTTGTCTTGCCACAAAATTTTCAACTCTCTTAAAAAAGTTCACTCCCTGGCCTTGTGCCGATTTCAGTCCAAACTCCTGACATGACGGCTCCAAGGTGGATTCTGATACAGTGGTAACCTTAGGTCCTACCTTCACTTCTGTGAACCCATCACTGTAACTGGCTTGTTCTGCACAATTCCAATTAAGCATTGTAACTACGCATGCTTACTAACAGTTCAAATATATTAGATGTTTTGATTTCTAGACATTATTCCCCCCCCAAGTTTCCCTCACCAAAACCAACAATAAACCTGCATTTCAGCAATCCAAATAATGATCTGCATCTAGATCCATTCTCTCACTTCAAATTCACATTGGCATTCAGTATAAAATTTTTCCAGAGTGTGGAAGAGTAGAATTCAGTATAAAATGGACATATTTGGACCCCTTATGAAAGGAGATTTAGAAATACTTAAGCACCAAAAAGAGCTCTTTGTTGCCCAATGGAGACCAAAAACACAGCTCTTTGCTTATAAAACTTTAATAGTGGTTCCTGTCCAGGTCCTATTACAAATGCTTTTAACCATTTGGAAGATAATGAAAGCCACAATACTCTAAGATGTTGCATATGTATTTTTTCAATTACTTAAGTTACAGCTGATGTTTTAATTTCTAGATCTCCTAAGTCTTACTATAAATACTCTAACTGGTTGTTTGTGTGTTGTGCTTTAAAAAGCACCCAAGCAAAAACTGATGCAGTCTCCCAATACACTAACAATAATCTGTATCACCCGGATATAGCGCAGAGCTCCACTGCTTCAAGCTATGAGCCTGTGAAGGGACTACTTTGTGAAATGCCCAGGCTGCTCAATTTTCATATTCAAATTTGCTTCTTTCAGATTGTTGGGTATCTTTTAGGGTCCCAGGCTTCTACTATTAAAGTTAGCCCATTGCCATTTTTAGTCGAGATTTATTATATACTCTCAAAATAGAGCAGAAGCTCCTTTAGCTGCCATAATTGAAAACAATAAGTGGTGGTAACAGAGAGGCTGATTGAAACAGACCTTTTAAGAAAAATTACTTGTCAACTTCAAAGCTGGGCAAAGACTTTTATTTTCACCACGTGTCCACTGACGTTCTACACTGTCTTTCTTACATAAACATCCATGATGAGTTACAGAGGAAGTGGGAAACTTTTTCTTATGTAAAGTTGCAGAAAATCAGCATTTCACGTCATGTGGACCTGTAATTCAATCTGCTGCAAGCCCCCAATGGTGCTGGTGAAGCACAAAAGCAGCCCCAGATAATATGTGAACAAATGGGCGTGACTACACTTGACTACAGCTACAAAAAGAACCAGCAAGCTAGTTTGCTGAACCCTAAAGTTCTACAATTTTGTACTGTTTTGAGTAAGAAAACAGAATCCTCTTAGATTTTTGTGATTTATCCCCTGAACCCTTTGCTCAGACCACCCCGCAACCGTGCCTTTTTGTTGTTGTTTTTAAAGTAATTGGCCTTTGGGGTTTTTTTTGTAGAAAGAACAGGTCCTTCTGCATTCTTGTCAGATTAATAAACATTAAATTACAGAAGCAGAGTAACTGGCATGTGCAAGTTAGGGAACAGGTACAACAAACTCTCACTGAGCAGACCATTCAACCGCTAGGAGTGACAGTACTTGAACATGCCAGTACGTGGTCCCTAGTCAGCAGTGTGTAGCAGCTGAGGACAGTGTCGGAGTACTGTACAGCGGGAAATAAAGAACATCTCTAACCTACTGAGCTTGGTAAGTGAAAGCTAAGAGAGCTTCTACTGTAGTACAAGTCTATAAGAGAGCCAAAACAAAAACACAAAAAAAGCCAAAAAAATACTCCAAAAAGTCTGAGATACAGCTGGATGTTTTCATATGATAGATAGATAAAAATGGCATATGGAATTTACTTTAAAAGTGAGAAATCTGGTGTTCTGATATGTGATTCCCTATTTTAACAGATACTTCTGATGATTACCATAACATCACTCTAGGAAGTTTTATAATTAAGACACATCAATACAAAATATTTACAGTAAATGACTAGAACAAGAAAAATGCGGAGTAACCACTAAGAGCAGTCTAAATGACAAGAACTTAATGACGGAATTGCCAAAGTAAAACTGTTTTTGATCCCCCAAATCTATGACCATGGGGTGGAAGGATCTCTTGAGTAGAATTATAATGGATAAAAACTATCTCTTAAATCTGTAAAACCAAAAATGATGGCTATTTAGCAGCTTAAAACACACTATTACTTATGGTTTACCAAATAATCAAGTCTATACCTCTAGATTGAAGGAGGTCAACTTCTTTCAGTGTACAGTCAACATTTATCTGGAGTTGTCTGTTCATGCTTCTCAATCTTGTCATTTCCTCAGGCTAGTAAGAAAGGACCCAAAATAGCAATTGTGGGAAAGTCATTATCAAGCCCAACATTTAAGAACTGCTATTCATATTAATAGTTCTGATTGGTCATTACCAACAATATGGCCTAGTCCATAAGAGGGCATGTTAAGAAGTCCTAAACATTTAAAGGAACAGTCAGGTAAAATGGGGACATCGGTATGGCCACATAAACACAAAACTACGGTACTAAGACTATGTTTTATCATACAAAATACCATTTTAATCACAGAGCACTAAAAATAATTTACTTCTATGCTTTCATGGTAAGGGAAACTATGAGAATCAATCTGTAAGATAAGCAATGTCCATGACTTTAGTGCTGTCCAGGCTTGAAAAAACAACAATACTAAGTATCAGGCACTGTGTTTACCAGAGGTCTCATTCCTTCCTCAAAATATCTTTCAGGCAAGTACTAATATCATTGCTAATTTATACATGAGGAAGCTGATGCACCCACAGTGCATATAATTTTCCCAAGGTTATAAAACACAATGCTTGGTAAAACCAGGATTTACATCAAACAATCTATTACATGAAAATTTCACAAACAAATGGATCCCATTCTTCCTCCATATTTGTTTCCTTCTTCTTGACTTCCTCCATATTTGTTTCCTATTCTTCGGCCTTTGAGGGGCACACATGAGACATTGAAATGTACAGAATGCACTCTTCTTCAGTTAAATAAAGTTTTTTGGAAGTCTTTATATCCCCGGACCTTCTAGATTTACTATTTTTACACACACACACACACACACACACACACAGTAACAAACAAAATTCGAGTCTGAATTCCAGAGGCAGGGATACTGAAGCTTTCAGCACAGCCCAGATATTAACTCAGTTAGTTACTAATGTGCTTTCAACTACATGAAGTAAAAGATAAATATCTGCTGTGACAGAATAAAATCCTCTTCCATTAAAAACCTTTATTTTTCTACAAACTATGTTAGTATAAGAGCAAAGAAAAAGGAGTAAAAAGGTTCTTAATTCACAATAATACAAGCTCTTATGCTGTTAGGACATGTCATCAGAATAAATGGGACTGCCCCTTGTATTACTAAGTATGAGACATTTAAAATATGTGATAGAATACAGTAAGAGCTACAATTGCTTAGAATGCTATGAGAACACAAAAGTCATTTAGAACTATTTATTAGGGATTGCTTTCTTTTTCCCTATCTGCAAAAGTATGGGACGTTACCAAGTAAAATGCTTACACCTTGTCTACCAGGCAACATTAAAAGGGTTTAAAATATACCTGAGCATTTATACTAAAAATAAAACACTTGTCCGGGGTTTCAAAGACGGCTATTGTCTTCCTAGGAATATGTAAAAGAACTCATTCTTTGTAGAATCATAATGGAAAAATTCAGGACCTAAAGGAGTTGCTTCTTCCTATGTATGGGCGGGGGGAGGTTTGGCCACAGTGGTCATAAAGAGTGAAGCTCCATAACTAAGTATGGAAGTACTGTAATACACTTTATATATAGTCTAGAGGCTTCAGCACATTTGCTTATAACAGGAGATCTACTCAACAAAGTCATTTCCAAAGACAAGAGAACCACTCCAATTTACTAAAAGAATGGTATACCTTTAAGATTCTTACGTCCTTTTTCATAGTTTCTGATTAAACCAAGGTCAAAAAAAAATCTGAAAAGTCAGTACCATTCGCCAAAAAATACACTGTCTTTTCAGGGAGGTGGGGTTTCAAGATTGGCTGTAACTTAGAGCTGTTTGTAAAAGAGCTGACATTTCAAAGTGAAAAACTCTTAAGCTTTTTCCAAAAGGTGGCAAAACTACCTTAAGTCAACTGAGCACTTGAAGAAGTTGTATTACAGAGACCCAGTCGAAGATCACTGTTGATCGGTGGCTTGGCCCTAATTATGCATCTGAGACTAACAAACATCAGTTATTCCAGAAACCCATTTAGAACAAGACAAATGACAGGAAAAACTTGACTAAGGGGGTAAATGGCATCTCTTGCCTTAATCCAACCTTATTTATCTTTCAAGGTGTAACTTAAATTTCCCTCTCCGCCATGAAACTGTCTCATCTTTGAACCCTATCAGCAAAAAGCTAACATTTCTATCTCAAAACACTAAAAGTACTTAATATCCTTAAACTGGCCAACATTTCTGATTTAATGTCAATTTACATGATCATTTCTCTCTCTCACACACAAACACGTATCGGTTCACAGACACACATTTATCCTTTCACATAAAGATCTCTTTATGAGATGACCTCTTCGACAGCACTTAACAGTGCTTTGCAAACGGCAGATTAGGGCAATCTTCCACTTCTGCCCTCCTTAGATTACGGCACTGGTGCTCTGAGCTTCTACAGCTGGCAACAAATGTGCACTTCAGTTTCCTGAGGCTTGCACATTTCTTAATACACTGCTTGATAAAGAAATGTTAAAACCTGAAGGTAGAAATATGTGCTTAGTAGCAAAAAAAATAGTCCATTCTCTATCACATAATCCTACATGTGAGTGGGACAAAGATAAAGACAGCCATTTTACTGAGCACCTAACTCCATGCCAGGCACTTTACATATATTGTTTTTATCTTGACAACAATATTAAAATATATTTAACAGAATTCCCTTTTATAGATAGGGAAAATCGAATGCAGATAACTTAGATATAGTCAGTGATTGCCAGAACTATTCTGCCTCCAGAGCCTATGTGAGCACTTTTTTTTTTTTAAGATTTATTTATTTTGGGGGGCACCTGGGTGGCTCAGTGGGTTAAGCCTCTGCCTTTAGCTCAGGTCATGATCCCGGGGTCCTGAGCAGAGAGCATCAGGCTCTCTGCTCAGCGGGGAGCCTGCATCCCACTCTCTCTCTGCCTGCCTCTCTGCCTACTTGTGATTTCTCTCTCTGTCAAATAAATAAATAAAATCTTTAAAAAAAGATTTATTTATTTTAGAGAGCACAAGTGAGAGAGACTGGGGGAGAGGGGACAAGGAAGAAGAAGAAAGATAATCTCCAGCACACTCCTCAGTAAGCATGGAGCCCAATGTGGAGCTTGATTCCATGACCCTGAAATCATGACTTGAGCAGAAAGGAAAATTCGGCTGCTTAACTGACTGAGCCACCCAGGTGCCCCTTATATGGGCAGTCTTTACAAGGATGTCATGGTGACTCGAATAAGCCTCTTTCAACAAAAGGGAATTCTGACAAAATGCTCTACTTCTGGATTAATTTCCTACATAATATACATATGTTATGCATATTCCTGGAGTTAAATCAAAATTTTGCAAAATGGTTCAGGGGTGTGTATGTGTGTGTATCTTAAATAGGATTTTCCAGTGTTGTCCAACCAACACTGGTAAGAATACTTAGTATTTGTTGGGATTACATAAATTGATTATGTATAATATTATTTAATCCCATGAGATGGGCACTTGAAGATATTACAGGTAAGAAAACAAGCAGAGAAAGTTACTTCTCCAAGGATATATGAGTAGCAGGAGGAGGAGTCAAATTCACACCTGAGAGAGAGGCACTGTCTGAACCTCCACATAGAATTGTCCCTTGGCCATGCACTGCTAATAGTCCTTCACTTTACTCTAGGCCTGGCAGCAGAAACACAAGGCAATCACACAAATTTCTCATCTCTTAAATATTGTCAGCAATATGGGCTACCAATTTCTGAAGCTGGGTGATGGCTACACAGGGGGTTCATTCTACTCTTTTTCTCTTTTTAAGTAATTCATCAATAAAAATGCTCATCTAAAACCTGGATTTTTTTGAAGCACTAACCTATGTTACCTTTGACAGTTCTCTACTTTCCAAAACAACAACATAAACCAATAGGGTTCATTTCAGCAGGAATTACCACACAGCAAGAGGTTACTAAACAAAACTTATTTAGTTATGTTAGGGAAATGACTTTTATGTTAACAAAATCTGCTCATGCTCCATAAGTACCTAAAAGACTCCAAAGTGCCCAACCACCAGGATAGATTCCTCTGTGGGTTATGTTCTTCAATACCTCCCCCAATCAGAGAATTCAATTAAGATTTCAAGTGGAGAAAACACTAAGAAATTTATTACCTTTCAGTTAAAGAGAGCTTTATAATTTTCTAAGTGCTTTAAGTAAAACCCTCCCTCCTTCTTGATTCTAATACTGACTATACTTAGGAATTTGGTCAGTATTAGAAAAAATTTCATTAAATTACTAAATATGCCTCTGTATCAATAATCAATATCAATAATTTCCTTCTGAAAAATTCCACTGGTTCCCCATTACCAGCAGAATGAAGTTCAAACACCTCACCCTCAAGGTCTAAACCGCAATTGACAGATGCACATTTACCTGTTAGGACACCAGAAATCTCAACTTAAGTGTAAGACCTGTATTTGCTGCCTCCTGAAAGTTTGTCTCTGTCTTAACTTCACACTTTTGTTACCTCTATGTTCCTTCCCTCTTTTCTCTTTTGTTTCCCCTTCTAAAATGCACTCCCCTTTCCTCTCTCCCTCTACAGCAATACTATACTGTGTAGACCAGTGGGTCCTCACCCTTTTCCCCTCCATTCTATTAACCTTAACAAAAATCAGAAACTCCAGAAACTGGAGACATGCTTCCAGACTGCACATGACTTCAGGAGTTCACAGGTCGCCTTTGAAGCCATGACCTTCCATTAAAAACCTATCTATGAAGGCAGAGCTGCAGACATGCTGCTCTTCTCCAAACCTGTAAATGCTGAGAAATTACTCTCCGCTGAAAGAGATCAGGAAAATAAGGAATGGCTCCAAGGACAAAGTAAAGAGTAAGGTGAAGCCCTGAAGCATACACAGGACTTAGCCATGAAGAGCTTCAGAAGGGCACTCCAGCAGAAGTGCACTGAGTACATACACAGACCAGTTGACGTATGAGTCCTCTCATTACCCGTGAGCATTACCAGCACCTACCAGACCAAATTCTAAGTATCTGCCCACGAGTCTATTTCTCTTGCTAGCACATATGTACCAAGCACCTAGTTTGGTGCATACATACAGACCACATGCATAAACTCAACAAGTTGCTGCACAAATGAATGTCAGATCACAGAAAGCTTG
This sequence comes from Lutra lutra, assembly GCF_902655055.1. Taxonomy (NCBI): domain Eukaryota; kingdom Metazoa; phylum Chordata; class Mammalia; order Carnivora; family Mustelidae; genus Lutra; species Lutra lutra. Next base: position 73,204,267 of record NC_062296.1, on the reverse strand, counting down.
TACTTCCGTCACAAGATTCTAGGAGACTGGTTTCAAAACGTTCTGAATAGTTTAACATTTTTTAGAACTCATAAACCGTACTTAAAATGTTAAGAATATATTATCCAAATCTTTTTATTAGGGCAGTTACTATTAGGACCGCTGTCAGTATGGTTACCTTAGTTCCTACCTTATTTACACTTAACAAAATTGCTCTGCCTTATAATGCTCTATGGTGCACACTTTCCCAGATTCATACTGACACTGTTCTAATGCATTTGAATCAACGTACTTAAGAAAATAACTTTTAAATCTTTGGAATTTATATGTATAGTATATACTTAAAAGAATAAAATGAACAGATGAGAAAAAAATATAAAATGCTTGGGGAGGGTGTACTTCTCTATTTTGACAGAGAGCAATTCATAGTGAGATGCCATACCTTTGTTAGAAAGTCAGTCATTTGAAAATACTGATGAACCTATGGAATTCACACATGTGAGAAGAAATAAAGGCACCGAATTATTCTGAAGAGAACAACTGAAGGCAAAAGTTTCTCATCCGTTGTTTAAAAAATGGAAAGGCCCTGTCAGGAACAGAACATCAAAGAAGAACACATGCCCCATACAGCCATCACGCCCATCTTCCTGGCCACACAGGCCAACAGAGGACTTACCGTGGGGATTGCAGTGGTGCAGCTGACCCTTCGGAGCCGTCTCTGCATCAGGTCATGCTCCATCCCGTTCACTTCAGCCTTCAACCGCTCTAGCTCCTCTTTCTCAAGTTTCAACTGCTTTGCTAACCTCTCCATCCTTGCTCGCTGATGTAACAGCAAGGCTATAGTGTTACAGATAGAGTCATTGCAGAGGGTAACATTGAACAAGTGACTGGGAAATTTCTATATGCACTGCTAGTGCATAAAATACTCAAAAGAAACCCTGTCCTCCATTCTGAGTTGGCATTTACTCTTGTGTCTTGCTAATGCTATTTGGCTTTAATTTGGCTCTTGGAACTCCTGCCAAGATGACCCCATCCATATGTCTGTCTTGCTCTGTTGACCTTCGTTTCCCTAAGATTGTCTTTTTAACTATACCTGTGTGGTTCTTAAACAGGTTCGATACCAGACATATCGAACTATAATCATAATTACTACTCCTCTTACACAATGAAAGAATATTAAATTCTCAGATACCTTGAAATCTGGATAGACTTTTTAAAAATTCTGTCCTCCCGTTAATTAGGTCCACTATTAACTAATCCAACATTAGTCTTCATCACCAATCCCACTTATAAATATATATCACTTATAAATATTACACCCTCTAGGCCAGTCTCGTTAGAAAAGATTCAAATTTCTTAACCTTGATAAACATTAGCCCACCCATTATGAATCTCCAATTCAGTAGTTTGTTTTTTGACAGTATCACTTTCACTTGTCTATGTTTTTGTCCCAATGAATGTTCTTCCTAAAACAGCCTTATTAGATCACTATTTTCAAATTTTAAAACAAAGCCTATAGAGAACTCTGAAGCACTGACACTATTTTTGTCTCAGCCTATTCTTGGTAGCAATGCTACTGTGAACTATTTAATAAATACTAACCATTTCATTAAAACTAAACAGCTAATATATATTTATTTTGAAAAAGCCACCTCACCACAAAGATTAATTTCATAAAAGGGCTAAAATTACCTTGTGTATAGGCATAGTCATCTGATCCAGAACTAGAACTCCTCTGGTATTTATGGCTTCCCTTTTCTCCCCCAGAGCCTGGTACCACTGAAATGGGCTGAATAGGTTCTGGGGCTGCAGAACGTTCTTCTTGGTCCACTAAATTTAAAAGATTTTCAGTCGTCGCTCGACCTACAGTAATTTTAAAAACTGTAGTTGGGTTTGGTATCACTCGAGGAGATGGTGACGGAGCACATGAAGGTCCAGTTGGCTGTGTATACGTAATATACACAGGATTAACATTAAATGGAGGTTTTGGTTGACTGGATATTCCTCTTGAAGGAGAACTTGAAGGTGGTGTGGTGGCTGTGTACAGTGAGTGCTGATTCCGTGGAGATGGTTGATTACTGATAGGTGAAGGACTCCTGTTCATTGCTGTCCCAGGTCTTTGAGAGGGTTCTACTGTAATTTCTATCTTCTTCATGGATCCTTTGGGTAAGCTAGATGTTGTGTATGGGAGATAAGCTACTGAATGGCTTCCCTGCTTCTGATAGCTGGGAGGTCCTTGTTGATACGGATGCGGTGGAGTAGTTGAAGGACTAGGGGGCATAAAGACGTGGGAACTTGGGTGGCCCAACTGGGAAGGCTGCACCTGATGCTGTGGAGAGCTGAAGGGTGAAGGACACTGAGAAGGAGGTGGCGAATGGTAAGCAGGTTGAGGAATCTGCTGTTGTTTGGGAGAATACTGAGAAGGTTGATAGTTCTGTTGATGTGGATAAACAGGTAAAGGACGTTGGCTATAATGAGGCACTGGGCCCTGTGGTGAGGACTGCCATGGTGTAGTCTGAGGAGTTTGTCTTCCTGATGAACTCTGAGATGTCTGTCTAATATAAATAGAACCAGGAGACCCATAGAGATTGCTTGGAATTTGTGGAAGAATTTGTAAAGCTCTTGGTACAGTTTGTCCAGAAGGGAGGTTCTGGGACACTGTAACAGTAATCGGATTTGTACTATACCGAGGTATGTGCATGTACGAAGGAGGTGGCGGCGGTGAAGGCCCTTGCATAGCAGATGGATTCATTCCTGTGGGCATGGAAGATGGCTGCTGAGGTGGTTGTGAGGGAGGAGTAGCTGCACTTCTGTTCTGTTCATTCATAAAAAATGGATTGTAGTTTGGAGTAGCAGCCACAACAGCTGGAGCGGAGTGTGGTTCCTGAACTAAACATATCAGCTGTTTACTCGCTGCATGCTGTGGATCAATATGTCCATCACTTGAGCTATGTACCAGTGTTCGACCCCCATTGAGTTGTGCCCCATCTCCTGGGTGGTAGCTACTCGGAGAATGGATACCCAGATTAATATGCAAAAGGCGATTTCTATTCATCCTGTTGTCATCTGGACTGTGGTATTCCATATATAAGTATTTGCTACTCTCCTGAGAGAGGGCTCGGCAACAGGCTTCAAGATTGTTGTTGTTCTAGGGGAGAAAAGTGGTAACATTAACAATGACAAAATGAACAAATCCTAAAAGAAGTCAAGCACTGCAGGTTATGCAAATACGACTGTCATAAAATAAGTAGAGAATGGCATTTTAAGCACAAACAGCTCCCAAACAATTCATACTGTTTCACAGACATTTAGTTCCTATGACTAGTACTCCCGCTACTGCTACAGAAATGGAAAGCACCCACTAATGAACACGGTGACTCAACTCCACGTTGTCTGAGTCCAAATTCAGGACTCACTTTAGGTCTGATGTTTCTCAACAAATTAACATGTTGGGCCAATCTTGGTTTCACCATAACTGCTCAGAACACACCAGTTTAAAGCCAGAAAACATGAAAATAGTCATGCTTTAGTTTTCGAAAGGTACTGGAACCACAAAAGGAGAAAAATTATAATAAAATTCCTAGAGTCAAAACAATAAAAATTCTAAAGCAGCCTTTTCTTTTCACCAAATTTATCCCTATATAACTTCAACTATCCTTAGCAAAGATGAAGCTAACCAAAGAAATCAGTAAAAACAAGCACACATTTTTGAACTACGGTTCCAGAACTGCCAAAGTTAAGGCTATTTAACAGAAAACCAAGTCTCGACTGCCTCAATGAAATTCATTCACACTCCCACAGACACAACATTTTCTACCCACTGAAAAGTAGCTTGGTCAACTTTCACAATCCTTGTAGGATCTGAATTTTTTGAGTCACTATATACACACTCAAAGATGGTATTACCAAAGTGACATTTTAGACATTCTGACTATAATGTAACTAATGAATGAGGTTCGTCTTTTTTTAATTTGAAAATATAAGGTAGTTTTCATTAAAATTCAAAATTCTCAACTATTTTATTAGCCTTAAACACTATTATCCATTGCCTTTGGAATAATAAAATTTCTCAATTTCTATGACTTTCTCTGTAGTTCATAAATATACAATATGCACATACATACCTACTACTGCATACTGATTTTAGGAAAAAGCACATTTTATACAAAAATGAAAGGAAACACTTTTACTTCTGCTGAGAAGCAAATAAGGTTAACCTAAAACAGAACATACAATGCTGTAATTTTAGAGCCAGAAACTTTTAGGGTTCATCTATTCCAAATCAACTCATTTACAGAAGAGGAAAGAGATACATGGCTTGAGAACAAGCACTTAACTAGTTAACAGGAGAGCCAGTTCTAGATTCTCAGTCTCCTAACTCTCTAATTTCAAGGGAGAGGATATTAGGCCAAAAGTAAATAACTATATTAAAGCTTCATGAAGTAAACAAAGATATAGTTAAACAAACCTCTGCAAAATGAATTCTTAGAAATTTAAAGAACTGGCTTCATCAAAAGTCCATACATAACTTGTATCTGTTTCCTTATATAAAGCTGTGATACTAAAATTCTGAGCCATAGAGAAAAGTAATTGTGGAATTTTAAGAAGAAAATTATTTTTAAAAAAAGAAGAAAATTATTAAAACTCGAGAGTATGGCCTTTTTAAAAATCCTGTTTGAAAATCACTTTGCTCAAGAGATGAGAAGCTCAGTATTAAACAAATTTGGATCCAAAGGATTCAAACTGTTTGCCTACTAGAAAATGTCACTGACAGGTATCTGAAAGAAAAGAATATGAAAAGTGAAAACAAAGTATGTCTGCAAATGGACTAAAAGGAGAACAAAAATTAGCCCATTTTAGGAGCGCCTGGGTTGCTCAGTGGGTTAAAGCCTCTGCCTTCGCCTCAGGTCATGAGGATCGAGCCTGCTTTCCCCCCTCTCTCTCTGCCTGCCTCAGGATCTTGGGATCGAGCCTGCTTCCCCCCTCTCTCCGCCTGCCACTCTGCCTACTTGTGATCTCTCTCTCTCTCTGTCAAATAAATAAATAAAATTTAAAAAAAATTAGCCCATTTATATGAAACCTAAACCAGTCGTGGATACTTCACTATTTGACAACTGTAGTAATGCTGCTGAAATTTCATGTTTTCTACAGTGAATTAAGGAGCCTGAACAGTATCCTCACAAAAGGACCCAAATTCACAATGATACAAAGTTGATTTGTCAGCCTATTCAAATGCATGTCTACAGTGACAAGGTAAGTAAGTTTTCCTACGAAGAAAAAATTTTAAAAAGGTTTCTTTACAATATCATTTTTAAGTACCACCAAAACAGATTCAAATGTGATCTTTAACCTGAAGAATGCCTTCAAAAGAAAAAAAAATGGATACAAAATTTATCAAATAGTAAATACAAATAAATAAAAATTACTTAATTGGATAAAGAGGTGAGAATTATTTTTTTCTTTCTTTTCCTTTTTTTTTTTTTTTAAAGTAGGCTCCATGTCCAATGTGGGGATTGAACTTATGACCCTGAGATCAAGAGCTGGATGCTCTATGGAGTGAGCCAGCCAGCCAGGTGCCCTAATAGGTCAGAATTAAAACAAATAAACAAACAAAAACCATATATAAACTCTTGAAAAGACCTAGGCAAAAAAGCATCATACTCCTAAAAAGTGACCCTAAACTGAGAGATGATAGCTAAGAGAGAGAGGCTTTAAAACTTGTATATTAAATGTCAACTACTGAGTCTTTAAATGCAAACAGCAAAACTTTTCAGTGACACTCAAAGGTAAGTCTCTGTGCCAACAGACTCTTATTAATTCCAAAGGAACAAGGAAGAGGAAGACCTGAGTCAATGTCAATTAGCAATAAATGTTCATTAAGCTGAATTTAAAGTTCATTCCTTCAGTAAAGTTCATTCCTTCAGTTTAGTGTGATAAAGACACTAAGCCATGAAAAAATACAGGTGATAAAAGGATAAATTAAATTTGAAAAAACAAAGAGTTGGGAGATAGGTGGTGAGGACAGGTAAGGAAGGTGATTGCTAGGAAATGGTTTTAACTAAAAGCCTCACTCATGCTTGGTTTTACTCCATTGGGAAGCACCTTTGCTCTACCAGAGACCAAAATGTGGCTAAAGTAAAGAATGGAAATTCACAGTGGGAATGTGTGTTGGAAAAAACAAAAGCAAGCTGTAATACAAAAACCGTAACCCCAAAGGCCTAAACGTAGAAGAGCTAGGAAGCACCTCTTTTACCACAATTGTTCTGTGAGTCTCTATTTGCAATTAAACTCCGCAGTATATAGGCTTAGGTGATAAGCTGAGCCACTCACGCTGCAGTAAGGTAGAGTCTGCATATGATGCAGTAAGGCAGAATTCAAACCGACAACGTGTGAGGAAGTCCAGTAGACAAAAGTACTGTACCAAAAGTGAACCAAACAGGGAAATGCTGTAACCCAAAACACATGGAGATCCTGTGAAGGATGATGCAAAATTCAACAAGGGGAGCATTAGGCCGGTTTCTCTCTTGTCCCTTGAATGGGAAAACACATTCTATCCAATATTAAAGATACATTTCAATATAAGACAACAAAATCAAAGAAATATGATTAAACTAGACAAAGTGGCCTTACACTTAAAATTACCTGTTAGTAAGCATTTATTAACTAGAAAAACAGTAAGAAAGGGAATGGACTCTCTATAGACTTTAAAAAACTGGCTCAAAAGTACAGCCAAAAAGTGATAATGATAAATCTGAGATTCAAAATTCAAATCTAAGAATTTGGGGACTGATCAACCAACTCCAAAACTGTAAAAGGTGGAATCTGAACATAATCAGTTTTTGTTTTGCTACAGGCCTTTTGTTCCCCTCTAAATCAGTGGTTCTCAGTAGGGTAGGTTTTGCCTCCCATAAGACATTTAGCAATGTGTGGAGACATTTTTGGTTGTCACAACTGCAAGAGTGCTATTGGCATCTAGTGGTAGAGACCAGGAATGCTGCTAAACAGCCTACAATGTACACGGCAGGGCCCCACAACAAAGATAACCCAGCCCAAAATGTCAATAGCACCAAGGCTGAGAATTCCTGCTCTAAATACCTCCCACGGCCCTCCACAAAGACAAGAAAACTTAAGGAGAACTGTAGCTTAATATCACTATCATTGCTGGGTAATCTACCTGTAACATGCACTGAGACACAACACCCTCTGGAATCTCCGGGAAACGCTGTCGGAGGTCATGGAGAACCTGCATGTCAAGCTGTGGAGTGCTCTGCGCCATGCCAGAACAAATAGTGGTCAAGTATCTCTTAGGAAATTGACGCTAACCAGCCTTCCGATTGTAGTGATCTTCCAACACCGCATTCATTTTCTATTAAAAGAAATCAAAGTTAATCACTGTGTTGTCCACCTAAAACTCTTGTAACATTGTGTGTCAACAATACTTCAATAAAATATGGTTGAATTTAATTACATATTTCACTTCATTCAAATAGCAATGGTCACTATGTTAAAATAGTGATTCATAAAATTGACAAACTCAATTTAGCCAGACTTTTCTGATATAATATAGCCAACCACTGGTTTAGAAACAAAAAAAGCCAAAAGACATCCCCAAAACTTCAGTTTCAGTTTAATGCTTAAAAAAAATAAAGCACCAGCTAGATTAAAACTACAGAGTATTCCTATTTTGGCAACCTTATCTCACTAGCCTTGAGAAATGCAACTTGTGTATAATCACTCAGGTTTTCCCAAGGGCTATCACATCACTCCCCAGAGCAGAGAAATCATTTTGACGTCTATAGTAATAAGAAAACAAGGACTTGATGATAACACCACAAAGCATTACCTGTCCTGTCTGTTTTACATTCTACTTGTATTTTGAGACAAAAAGATTTGGATTTGAAGTATGAGTAAAGGAAACCCAAAGTCTAAAGGAAATAACTTAGCAAACACAAATGGAAATGTAGACTCCTTTGTTTTTAATGATGATGCTTTGCGGGAGGGGTGGTGGGTGGGGGGTGGGCTAAATGAGTAAGGAAAGCACTTGTGATGAGCACTGGTGTTGTATGTAAGAGATGGATCACTAAATTCTACTCCTGAAACCAATACTACACAACATGTTAACTAACTTGAATTTAAATAAAATCATGGAAGAAAAAATTAACTAAAAAGACACTGCTGCTGGCCCATCATCAGCCAGACCTAAACAGCTGGGCTTTTACTTATTTCTAATGCTACTGGCAGAGGTGCTACAAGGGCAGGATTTAAGGGTACAGTTTGAGTGGAGAAAATTAACATCCAATCTCACTGGCACTACTCAAGCTGAGCACCCATATATAAAAAGGCAACTAGTGAAATAATAATTCATAAATTAACTGGCAACATCAAGAATCAATGAACTGATATACGTTTTAATACAGCTGACCTCTGAATGACACAGGGGTTATGGGCACCAACCCCAGGGCATTCAAAAATCCGTATTTAACTTTTTTTTATATTTTGTTTATTTATTTAACAGACAGACATCACAAGTAGGCAGAGAGGCAGGCAGAGAGAGAGGGGGAAGTAGGATCCCTGCCGAGCAGAGAGCCTGATGCAGGGCTCAATTCCAGGACCCTGGGATCATGACCTGAGCCAAAGGCAGAGGCTTAACCCACTGAGCCACCCAGGTGCCCCTGTATTTAACTTTTGACTCCCCCAAAAACTTAACTACTAATAGCCGACTGCTGATCTTACTGATAACATAAACAGTCATATTAATCATATTAGTCATTAATAACATATATTAATCAATATGCATTTTGTATTGGAAATGACATATTATATAGTGTACACTTACAATAGAGTAAAAACGAGAGAAAAAAATATTAAGAAAATCAAAGGAAGAAAAAAAAATTTATAGCACTGACTGTATTTATTTTAAAAAATCTGCATATAAGCGGCACCTGGGTGGCTCAGTGGGTTAAGCCTCCTCTGCCTCTGGCTCAGGTCATGATCTCAGGGTTCTGGGACTGGGTCCCCCATTGGGCTCTCTGCTCAGCGGGGAGCCTGCTTCCCCCTCTCTCTCTGTGCCTCCCTCTCTGCCTACTTGTGATCTCTGTCAAATAAATAAAAAAATATTTTTAAAAAATCTGCATGTAAGTAGACCCATACAGTTTCAACCTATGTTGCTCAAGGGTTCAACTACATATATTTCCCATTTTTTAAAGGGGAAAAACGTAGTGTATACCATACAATCCCATAATTTCTGCTGTGTTCACTCACTAGATGGTCAAATATTTTTAAGTATGCGAAGTAAACACCTGCATCATCTTAAGAGGCATGGAAACCATAATTTTAAGCTACATGGTCTAAAGCACACACATAAGGAAGGGCCATTCCACAGCAAATCTTCTTTATCTTGCAAATAAGCCCTGAAACTTTAAATCATGCCATTACTTGGGGGCAATGTAGAGAACTACAATCAGTATTTCAAAAATAAAAAATGTTCGGATGGGTCTAAGAAGGCAATATAGGAAGACCCTGAACTTATCTCCTCCCATGGACACACCAAATTTATGCCTATATATAGATCAATTCCCCCTGAAGAACGGGGGACTGACGGAACACCTTCTGCACAATACAAGGCTAGAGGGACCTCAATCAGAAAGGCAAGAGAAAGAGACACATGGTAACAAGGGCAACCCTACCTTGATGCCACAAACTACAATAATGGAAGGTATCACTGACAGATGCATGTGCAGATTCACCTGCCCAGGGCACAGAAAATAAGCTGCAGTTTAAAGGGTAACCAGAGAGGTGCCTGGACGGCTCAATCGTTGGGCGTCTGCTTTCGGGTCAGGCCATGATTCCAGGGTTCCTGGGATGGAGTTCCACATCAGGCTCCCTGCTCTGCAGGGAACCTGCCTGCTTCTCCCTCTCCCACTCCCCCTGCTCGTGCTTCCTCTCTCTGTCAAATAAATAAATAGTCTTTTTCTAAAAGTAAATAAATAAAATAAAGGGTAACTAGACTATAAGTGAAGGAAAACCATTTATTAACCCCAGAATATCCACCAAACAGTGGAGTAACTACAGGAACTCTCCCTGGGGTCAGAGGTGCTAGTGACTGCCACAGTTGACTTTCCCCCTCCCACGAGACAGGAGCAAGGACTGGTGTCCTAGCAGCCCACCACTTTGGCTAGTTCTGGGCTCAAAGCACATACCAGCTCCAGCCATCCAAGCAGGGTGGCCCCAGGATGGCGCACACCAGGGCACACCTCACCTATATCCAATACGGCTCCAGTAGTATCACAAAGGAGGTACAGGGCAAAGCCCCCTGAGACACCTACATCCACGCCAGGTTGTGCTTCAGTTTTCCATTAGGGCAGACGCAGTGCGGAGTGCCCCAGGACCTGGAGACCCATGGATTACAGCCCCACACAGCCAGCTACCCAAACGTGTGAGGAACACACAGTCTACATAGGGGATGTGCCTACACAAGGCCACTCTTCTAAGACTGGGAGAGGCAGCTCTTTTACCTCATTCATAGAAATAAACACAAAAAATCAAATTTTAAAAAGGGATAGAGGAATATGCTTGTAAGACAAAATTTCAAGAAAATAACTAAACCAAAATGACATAAGTCATCTACCTGACAAATATTTCAAAGTAACGATCATAAAGTTGCTTGCCAGACTTGAGAGAAGAGATGAATTCACTAAGAACTTCAACAAAAACACAATGTTTTTTGAAAAAAAATATGGGGCACCTGAGTGGCTCAGGCATTAAGCATCTCCCTTCAGCTCAGGTTATAATCCCAGGGATCGAGCCCTGTGTTGGGCTCCCTGCTCAGTGGGAAGTCTGTTCTCCTTCTCCCACTCCTCCTGCTTGTGTTCCCTCTCTGTCTCTGTCAAATAAATAAATAAATATTTTTTTTAAAAAATCAAAAAAAATTTTTAATCTGAGGTAAAGACTAAAATAACTGAAATAAAAAATATACCTGAAGTACTCAACAGGAGATTAAAGGATGCAGAAGAACAGAAGAGCACTCCAGAAAAGAGGGAAGAAAAAACATTCAAGCTAAACACCAAAAGGAAAAGGAATTTTTAAAAAATGAAGATGGTTAAGGGACCTCTGTGACAACATCACGCAAATTAACATTCCCAGGGTATGGATCTCAGAAGGAGCTAAGAGAGAAAGGGGAAGAAATAATAGAAAGAAATAATAGCTGAAAACTTCTCTAACCTAGGGAATGAAAGAGACACCCAGGTTCAAGAAGCAGAGAGGCCCAAATAAGATGAACCCAAAAAAGGCCCAAACTAAAACACGTAATAATTAAAATGTCAAAGATTAAAGATAATGAGAATGTCTTACAAGCAGCTAGAGGAAACCAAACAGTTATCCACAACAAAAAAACCCATGAGGATATCAGCTGATTTTTCAGCAGAAACTTTGCAGGCCAAAAGAAAGTGGCAAGATGTACTCAAAGTGCTGAAAGGACAAAACCAACAACCAACAATCCTCCGTGCTACAAGGTTATCACGTAAAATCAAAGGAAAGACAGAGTTACCCAGACAAACAAGTTAAAGGAGTTCATCACCAATGAACCAGCCTTATAAGAAATGCTAAAGGGACTTTTTAAGTGGAAAAGAAAAAGCCATGACGAGAGGTAAGAAAACGATGAAAGGAAAAAATTTCTAGGGTAAAGGCACACATAGTACATCAATCACTTACACTGTGAGTATGAAGGCTAAAAGGCAACAATAGTAAAAATCATTTGTATCTAAAAAATTAAGAGAGTCACAAAATAAAAAGATGTAAAACATATAAAAGACGGATGTGAAAGTAAAAATGCAATTCTTTAGAATGTGATAGAACTTTAACAATCATCAACTTAATATAAACTGCTATATACTTAGGATGTTTTATATGAACCTCAAGGTAACTACAACTCAAAAACCTCTAAGAGATACACCAAAAAATAAAAAGGAATCCAAGCATAAAACTAAAAGTCACTAATCATGAGGGAAGAGCAAGAGAATAAAGAAACAGACAACTACAAAAGCTATCAGAAAAAATTAACAAATGACAATAAGTACATATATATCAATAATTACCTTAAGTGTGAATGACCTAAATATTCTGATCAAAAGCCACAGGTTGACTGAATGCATTAAAAAAAAAAAAAGACCCATCTACATGCTGCCTATGAGAGACTTCAGACAAAAAGACACATACAGACCGAAAATGAAGAGCTAGAAAAATATTCCATGCAAATGAAAGCCCCCTCCCCCCCCAAAAAAAGCTTGGTTAGCAATATCAGACAAAATAAACTTTAAAACAAAGACTGTGAGGCATCTGGGTGGCTCAGTCAGTTAAGCGTCTGTTTTCGGCTCAGATCATGATCACGGGATCTTGGGATAGAGCCCCACATTGGGCTCCCTGCTCAGCAGGGAGTTCACTTCTGCCCCTCCCTCTGCCCCTCTCCTCACCTCCCTGCTTGTGCTCTCTGCTCTCTCTTGGGCTCTTTCTCTCTCTTTAAAATAGATAAAATATTTTAAAAGATCATAATAAAATAAAACAAAGACTGAAACAAAAGACAAAGAAGAACATTATGTAATAATAAAAGGATCACTCCAAGAGAATTTTACAGTTATAAATACATATCCAACATTAGGGCACCTAAATACATAAAAGAAATGTTAACAAACAAAAGGGGAGAAACAGAATAATACAATAATTCTAAGACACTTTAACATTCTACTTACATCAATGGATAGATCACTGACACAGAAAATCCATCAAGATACACAGGCTTTGGGGCACCTGGGTGGCTCAGTGTGTTAGGTCTCTGCCTTTGGCTCAGGTCATGATCCCAGGGTCCTGGCAACGAGTCCCACATCGGGCTCTCTGCTCGGCCAGGAGCCTGCTTCCCCCCCTCTCTCTGCCTGCCTCTCTGCCTACTTGTGATCTCTCTCTCTCTGTCAAATAAATAAATAAATCTCTTTTTAAAATTTTAATTTAAAAAATGACAGAGTGGGGCATTGGGCTGGCTTAGTCATTAAGTCATTAAGTGTCTGCCTTTGGCTCAGGTCATGATCCCGGGGGTCCTGGTATGGAGCCCCACGTCAGGCTCCCTGCTCAGTGGGAAGCCTGCTTCAACCTCTCCCACTCCCCACTGCTTGTGTTCCCTCCGTCGCTGTCTCTGTCAAATAAAAAAATAAAATCATTTTTTTAAAGATTTTTATTTATTTACTTGACAGGAAGATAGAGAGCACAAGCAGGGGAATCAGCTGGCAGAGGAGGAAGGAGAAGCAGGCTCCCTGCCGAGCAGGGAGCTCAATGTGAGCCTCGATCCCGGGACCCTGGGACCATGGCCTGAGCAGAAGGCAGACGCTTAACAGACTGAGCCACCCAGGTGTCCCCCCAAAAGAAAATATTTTAAAAATATATAAATAAATAATTTGAAAAATTAAAAAAATAAAAAATGACGGAGTAATATCCCTGATAAACCAAAAAGGCAAAAATCATCAACAAAATATAAGCAAACCAAATTCTATACACTGACAAAGTCATTCACCGCAATCAAGTGGGATTTATTCCAGGGATGTGAGGATGGTTCAACATCTAAGAATCAATGAACGTGATGTACCACATTAACAAAAGTATAAAAAGTATATGACCATTTCAATAGATGGAGAAAAAAAATGTGATGAAATCCAACATGCGTCCATGATAAAAACACTCAACAAAGTGGGTTCAGATGAAAGATAACTCAACATAATATAGGCCCTAGATGAAAAACAGTATACTCAATGGAGATTAAGTTGAGTTTTTCCCCTAAGGTCAGGAACAAGACAAGGATGTCCTCTCTCATGGGTTTTATTCAATATACTAGAAGGCCTAGTCGCAGCAATCAGACACTTGAAATAAAAGGCATCCAGGGCGCCTGGGTGGCTCAGTGGGTTAAGCCGCTGCCTTCAGCTCAGGTCATGATCTCAGGGTCCTGGGATCGAGTCCCACATCGGGCTCTCTGCTCAGCAGGGAGCCTGCTTCCCTCTCTCTCTTTCTCTGCCTGCCTCTCCGTCTACTTGTGATCTCTCTCTGTCAAATAAATAAATAAAATCTTTAAAAAAAAAAAAAAAGGCATCCAAGTGGTGAGGCAGAAATAAAATGGTCACTATTCACAGGTGACAAGACACTATATAGAAAAAAACCCCAAAGACGCCACCAAGAAACTGTTAGAATAAATGAATTCAGTAAACAAAATATGTAGAAGTCTGCTGCCTTTCTATACACTAACGACAAAGTGAGAGAATCCCATTTACAAGTGCATCAAAACAGAATAAAATATGTAACATAATCTTAATCAAGGAGATTAAAGACCTGTACTCTGAAAAACTATAAGACACTAATGAAAGAAACTGAAGATGACACAAAAAAATGGAAAGATACATCAGGCTCATGGAGTGGTATAATGATTATTGTTAAAATGTCCATACTACCCAAAGTAGTCTACAGATTCAGTGCAAGCCCTATCAAAACATCCACAACATTTTTCACAGAACTAGAACAAATAATACCAAAATTTGTACAAAACCACAAAAGACCTCAAACAGCCAAAGCACTCTACAGAAAAGAAGAACAAAGCTGAAAATATCACAATGCTAGATTTCAAGCTATATTACAAAGGTATAGTAATCAAAATAGTATAGTAATGTATAAAAATAGACGCTTAAGATAAATGAAACAGAACACAGATTCCCCCCAAAAAAAACCCAGGCTTACACGGTCAGTTAATCTACAATAAAGGAAGCAAGCATATACAATGGGGAAAAAACAGTCTCCTTAATAAACGGTGCTTAAAAAAAAAAAAAAAATCCAGAGAGCTACATGTCAAAAAAATGAAACTGTACTGCTTTCTTATACATGAAAATAAATTCAAAATAGATTAAAGACCTAAATGTGAGACCTGAAAGCATAAAAACCCTAAAAGAAAACATAGGCAGTCATGTCTTGGACATCAGCCTTAGCAACATTTTTCTTGATTTCCCTTTAGGGAAACAGAAGAAAAACTATGGGGAGTACGTCAAACTAAAAAGCTTTTACGCGGCAAAAGAAACCATCAACAAACCTAGGAGACAACCTACTGAAGGGGAGAAGACACTCGCTATTGAAGGCGAGAAAATATATAAAGAATGCATACACCACCAAAAACAAAACAAAATACCAAACATTCCAATTAAAACATGGGCAGAAGACCTGAATGGGCATATTTTGCAAAGACATGCAGATGACCAACAGACACATGAGAAGTCACTCAACATCACTCATCCTGAGAATGAAAATCAAAATCACAATGAGGGGGTATAGCTCAGTGGTAGAGCATTTGACTGCAAAATCACAATGAATTAGCATTTCACTCTTATCAAAATGTCTAATATCAAAAAGACAAAAATAAGTGTTGTGAGGATGTGGAAGGAAAAAAAAAAACCTTGTTCACTAATGATGAGAATGTAAAGTAGGGCAGCCACTATGGAAAACAGTATGGAGGTTCCCCCAAAATATTAAAAATAGAACTACCATACAATCCAGTGATTCTACTGCAGGGTATTTACCTGAAGAAAATGAAAACTCTAATTTGAAAAGATACATGCACCCCCACTTTTACTGCAGCATTACTTACAATTGCCAAGTTACAGAAATATCCCAAGTGTCCACTGACAGCTGAATGGTAAAAAACATGCGGTATATATACACAATGGAGTATTACTCAGGCCACAAAAAATAATAACATCTTGTCATTCACAACACTAACCTACAGGGTATTATGCTAAGTGAAATAAGCCAATCATAGACCTATACTATATGATTCCACTTGTAAGTAGAATCTAAAAAAAAAAAAAAAAAAAACCAAAATGAACAAGCAAGCAAGAAAACAGAAACAGACTCATAAACACAGAGAACAAACTAGTGACTGCCAGCAGGAAGGAGGGATGGGCGAAAAACATGAAGAGGATTAAGAGGTACCAACATCCAGTT
Organism: Lutra lutra; assembly: GCF_902655055.1. Classification (NCBI taxonomy): domain Eukaryota; kingdom Metazoa; phylum Chordata; class Mammalia; order Carnivora; family Mustelidae; genus Lutra; species Lutra lutra. The sequence continues at coordinate 73,188,271 of NC_062296.1, read as the reverse complement.
ATAAAATAAACAGGTCATGGGGATAAAAAGTACAGCATAGGAAATACAGTCAATAATATACTGTAATAATGATCTATCATGCAAATAGTAGCTACATTTATTGTAGTGAGCATTCCTGACGTACAGAATTGTTGAATCACTCTGTTGTCTGTTGTATACCTCTAACTGACATTGTAAGTCCACTATTCTTGGATTTAAAAAATTAAGAAAAGAAGGGCCATCTGTACCCCAATGTTCATAGCAGCAATGGCTACAATTGCCAAACTGTGGAAAGAGCTAAGATGCCCTTCAAGAGACGAATGGATAAAGAAGATATAGTGCATACATACAATGGAATATTGTGCCTCCATCAGAAAGGATGAATACCCAACTTTTGTAGCAACATGGACTGGACTGGAGGAGATTATGCTGAGTGAAATAAGTCAAGCAGAGAGAGTCAATTATCATATGGTTTCACTTACATGTGGGGCATAAGGAATAACATGGAGGACATTAGGAGAAGGAAAGGAAAAGTGAATTGTGGTAAATCAGAGGGGGAGACAAAGCATGAGAGACTGTGGACTCTGAAAAACAATCTGAGGGTTTTGGAGGGGCGGAGGGTGGGGGGTTAGGTGAGCCTGGTGGTGGGTATTATGGAGGGCACATATTGCATGGAACACTGGGTGTGGTGCATAAACAATGAATCTTGGAACAATGAAAAAATAAAATTTAAAAAAATTATTAAAAAATTAAATTTAAAAAACTGAACGGATCTTTGAAAAACAAATGAAGAAATAAAAATGTTTAAGGAAAATACTGAATTCAGTATTACTTTTGCTGGTTTATAATTAAGTAGATACTCGAAAAACAATCACCATGTAATCTCAAACTCGATGTTGATTATAGGCAGGGCATTTCACTTTGCACACAAACTGCTGGCTTTCACTGGGTGTCTGGCTTGCTCTCCTCTTCCTTCCAAGCTAAGATTGTCAAGGGTTATGGACACTCTTTCTGTCTACCAAGTGGCCACAAAGCCCATATCTATGAGATTCTGCCTAACCACAGATAAAAAGAGCCATTAGTGACTGCTTTAATGACCTCCAGCCACAACACGGAAGGTGTCTAATGAACATGAAGGAAAACTGAAATGTGGGGGAATATGCTTGGCACACATAGGGGCTTTCTGTCCACCCCGTACTCTTCTCCCTACAATTCATTCCTTAGTCTGCTTTAATCTGGCTCTTATCACTGCTCCACTAAAATACTTATCTCTCTGATGCTAAATCTAGATCATTTATTTTCTGGTCCCTATGTCCCCTTGATCTCTGCAGCCTCTGACAACATTGACTGATACTTCTTTTTTTAGCCTCTTTGACAACATACTATCCTGGTTTCTTCCCACCTCTTTTGTCCCATTAACCTCTGTCTGGTTTTTGTCCTAATTTGCTTCCTCTTTTCATTCTGCATCCTTTCAACCAGTGATTGTATCCACTACTAGGCATTCAGTAACATTTAAAGGCTGAGGATTCCCAAATCGGTATCTTGAACATCATGCTCTCTGCAAGACTCCAGACACATACAGCCACCTGCCTACTACAGAGCACCATCTGGATATGCCCAAAGATAATTGTTAATATGTTCAAAAAGGAAATCCTCACCACAACCCTTCCCCAAATGCTCTCTGTTCTCTCCATGAATGTTACCACTATTCACTCAGTAACAATACTAGAAACTAGGGTGTGATCCCTGACTTCCCATTCTTGCACAACCAACTAGAGGGTGAAAGGAAGTGATCATGGTTTCCACCCCATTTTTGCCATCTGTTAGTGTCTAAGAAATATACTCAATCCTCACACCTTTGAAATTTCACCTACAGAATGGAAATAATAGTAGGGCTGTAGTAAAATTTAAATGTCAACCGTTACTAAGTCAGAAAGCATTAGTTACTATTAAGGGCATTTTTTAATACTGTCATCAACATTAAGGCTCCAACTTCCTGCTGCTCTCTCACCTCTGGTCTTCCCTTCCTCCAACATCACAGCCAGAGTATTAGTGCTCTAAGATGCAGATCTGATCATGTCGCCTCCACTCTGCACCCCAACAGAACAGAGCCAGGTGTAATCCTGTGCATGGCTGTCCTGTGCTACCTCCTCCTAGGGCATGATACCATGATCATCCATCTGCCTGAGATGCTTTTCTTCCTTCCTCCCACTGCTTCTCAAAGCCACACTGATCCTGTACACATTGGTACTGATGGCACTTCCTCTCTGGAGGCTTCCACTGGCAACACCATTCCCCGAATCCTGGCCACCAAGCCTTTCCTGTACCCACACCATGCTAGAGGACCCTCCATATGCTGTAACTGCAGGTTGTGCTTATCCTCACAGGTGCACCAAACACATGACAATGAAGCCCCTAGGGTACCTAAAGGTCTCATATGAACTGTATGTCTACCCAGAACATGCTGTTACACCACCGAGTAGGGGAAGTACTCAAAAATGATGGGAGCTTGTGCTAAGGACCTGGGAGCTTAAAGCGGCTCCCACTGGCCAAATCTGTGACAATTTGAGTATCAAAATAATTAAGGACAGTAATGAATTACAGGCCTATAGAAAACAGGAACCCACGAGCTGCTATCAGTATTAAATACATACATAAATGGAGAAGGGAGGCCTTTTATGTATGGTAGAATCCAACCGGTAAACATTCAAGGAGTGCTAAAGCCTTAAAAAAAAACATCATTTTGCAGACATCACAGTACAGACTGCTTCAAGAAAAAAATCATCAAGGATGCCAAATCTAGGAGTAGATTTGGATGAAGAGTAGTATGTGTGAATGGTCTTCAAGTATACCCCCAAAGAACAGCTTATTAGTGGCAAGGGGGGGGATTACACAGTAGATAAATCAAACGACATCATGACTAGCTAATGAAAATTAACATCAATGAGGGAAAGATGGACAACATACACCTCCAGACAGGTCACCCTGAGAAAACATATTACTTTACAGTATTCCTGTCAGGAATGCAGAACCTGAGGGACACCTGCATGGCTCAGATGGTCAAGCATCTGGCTTCAGCTCAGGTCATGATCCGAGGGTCCTGGGATTGAGTCCCGTGTCAGGCTCCTTAGTCGGCAGGAAGCCTGCTTCTCCCTCTCCCTCTGCCTTCTACTCCCCCTGCTTGTGTTCTCTCTCTCAAATAAATAAAATCTTAAAAAAAAAAAAAGAAGGAATGCAGAACCTGAAACTTATGAGGAAAGAAACAAAGCCAAAACAATAAATGCTCTATTTAAAAAAAAAAAAGAGGGGTGGAGACAAGGTGAGCATGTCATCTTAAAAATGTCAATGTTATAAAAGAAAAAGGCAAGAAAAATATCACAGATTAAAAGAGACAAAGTATACAACAACTAGTCTAATAACTGATCCTAGACTGGGTCCTATACTAAGTGGGGAAAATGTTATAAAAGAATGATCAATTAACAAAAATGAGAGACAGATGGTAGATTATGAAAAGTATTCCATTATGTTTAATTTATTGAATTTACTAAATTTACTGAATTGATAACTGTGCTAGTTTTATGTGAGGCTACACTTAGTTTTAGGAAATTAGGCAATGAAATATTTAGGGGTAAAGCATATGCCAACTTAATCTCAAAAGATTCAGGAAAAAATACATAGTATGTATGTGTACATGTGTGCATGTACACAAACATACACACACACATACATGCACAGAGAGAGGGAACAAATAAAGCCAATGGAGGAAAATGTTAATAGGTGAATATGGATAAAGGATGTGCTCTTTGTATAATTTTTACTCTCACAACTTCTATACTTCTGGAATTATTTCCAAATAAAAAGTCAAAACAAAACAAAAAAACAAAAAGGTTGTAGTTCTATTCAGGGGCTATGCTTTGTTCACCCCTGCGTTTCCAGAGCCTGAGCCCACACTTGGTCAAATGTCTGTTAAATAATGAAGTCACTTTCACTATACCAAACCAATCTACCTAATAAGATAAAAGATATACACAAAACTTGTCCCCTACCTCCTAAACACACCCCCAGTAAAATACTGGGGGATCAGGGACCACCTATGTAAAACAATTTGTGAATGCTTAGGAAAAAGGGAAAACTGATTTAAGCTACTCAATCTGTGAGTATGTTTTTACAGTTTTCCATTCTTAAAATATCCCAAATCTGAAAAGCTAAAATAGTCTACCAGATTAACAATCCAGGCTTAATTTAAAATGCACCTTATTTCAAAGTCCTTAGTGTTAACTTTAGTCCTTAGGGTCAATTCAATCCTGTTCGGCGCCTGGGTATCTCAGTCAGTTAAGCAGCTGACTCTGGGTTTCGGCTCAGGCATATTTTATGGTTGTGAGATCAGGACCTGCGTCTGTGCTCAGTGAGTAGTCTGCTTTGGATTCTCTCTCCCTCTCCCTCTAGCCTGCACGTGCTCCCTCTCAAATAAATAAAATCTTTAAATGTGTTTGAATTACCCACCATTTTCATCAAAACAAACATTATCTGCCGTTTTCACAGGAAGATGATCTATAATTTGCACAGCCACAGGAGTCCTAACTAGATGAGTAACACTGCCAAGTCACTGGAGGTCAAAGACAGCACCAATAAAAATATACTGCAAGTTCTTTTAAATGTCCTAGTACCCACATGAAGGAAAAAGCAAAGGTGAAATTTTAATACATTTTATTTAATCTGATCAAAAATAATATTTTTAAAATATATGATCAATATAAAAATGATGAGCTATTTTACGTATTTCTCTCCAACTAGACCTTTGAAATCCATTGTGTATTTTATGCTAACAGCACAGGACAATTCAGACTAGCCACATTTCAAGTAGTCGGCAGCCACCTACAGTTAGCAGTGGCTGCCTTACTGGACAGCACAGCTCTAAGGCTTTAGGACTTTCATTCAATTAAAAGGCTAAGCCCTACAACTCTTAGATTCTATAATTCAATATCTCCTTTGAGGGTATTCAATTGATTAGGCACAGGGCCTGGCACAGACTAGATATTAAATGAATATTTGTTAGGTAAAATAGAAAAGAAAAAGGTAATTCACTGAATTTAATGGTAAAAATGACCTTAGTCATCAAATCTGCTTGTATTTACAGAAATGATGACAACCTTCCCACCAGGAAATGATACTTCACACTTGAGGGGCTAACCACATTCAGAATACTTGATAGCTACTTAACTGTTGTCCACAAAGAGCTTCTGAAGCACCCAAAAGCTTAACTCAAGCTTCCCTAGTGGCTCCAAAGAACTATTTTATTCATTTCTCAATCCTAATTTCAAGTCTTTAAAATATAAAGATAATTGCCTTTTTACAAAAAAAGAAAAGGCAACAAGGGTAAACAAAAACAAAGATGGATTAGGTGTCAAGCAAAAGCTTGGGTTCTGTCCAGTTCTGAGGTCTTGGAAGCTGCTAGCTCTCTGCCAGCTCTGTCTACCTTTAAAACCTCAGGTGCCACCAACACCAAAGTTACCATTAATTTCACCATTACTGCTATCATATACCATTTACTGAACAACTGTGTCCTCAAAGGTAGCTGTGATGATCTCTAGTTTACAAGTAAGAAAACAACCTAAAGAATGGGCATAGGGCAGAATCATGACTCAAATCCAAGTCTGCCTTCTCCAAAGGCTGTGCTCTTTCCACTACGTCACTGGTAGGTAACAAGGACATTGCCAGAAGGTGAGGATGAGTGCCTTTCTTTGGGGGAAAAAGACAAGAAACCCCCATCACTTTATCATCCAAAAATGGGGTGGGAGGCGACGGGCTGAGAGGGGAGCAAAGAATCCTTGTATAAACAAGCTGTTTTAGGATACAAACAAGGCAGAGCTAAAAGGGAAAAAATGTCCTTTTCTTAAGAGTTATAAATACTTGTCTTTGGAAAAAAATATTAAAAAGCATCTTTATAATCAAAGACAACAATTTACATACCCACAAAAATGGCAACCATCTGAAAAGATGAGTTTTTTACTTTATTTATTTGACAGAGAGATACAGCATAAGCAGGGGGATCAGCAGTCAGAGTGAGAGGGAGAAGCAGTCTCCCTACTGACCAAGTGACCAAGGAGCCCGATGCAGGGCTCAATCCCAGGATCTTGGGATCATGAGCGGAAGGCAAATGCTTAACCGACTGAGTCACCTAGGCATCCCTAGAAAGATGATTAATAGTAGGCCTACTTGTTACAGCAAATATGAAAATTTCTCTTTAAGGGATTATGTCCGTAATCTGAACAGTGGTTAGCACTCTGCCCTATACAAATGGCCATTCACATAAGCATGAACTGACATGGATTACTATTAAGTATTTCACAACCTATAACACTCTCAATAATTTCCTGCTAATTAAAAGAATGTTAAAATTCTTCCTTAAAAAAAAAAACAATTTCCTTTCTGATGAGAGGTTAAAACAACAGAGAGTTTACAAACTATTCTAGCCAGTAAGATGAGCCTGTTTACCTAAAAAACAACGTTTTAAAATAATGTATTACAGTACATTTCTGCATTCAATCCCACCGAATCCAACCAAAATGAAACACTGTCCTATAGTATCCTACATTATAGATTTTGATATGATACACATCAAAACACACCATCTAGTCTTGCCCAGATATTATCAATGTATGCAACAACTATGCAAAAGAGATACAGACTTTGTTTCTTCACATTTTAACGGGTTGCTTCTTTTTAGACAATTTTAAAGTGATGAGTGACGATGTGAAACCAACCAGAGAACTCAAGCAGTATCTGAACTATACTGGCTAGGTGAGGTTGTGGCCTAACTCCTGGGACACCCTTGAAACACCCCCACTAAAGCACAGATGGCCACAGCTGTGGACTGTGGAGCTGTGTAGGGTTCTAAAGCCACATAAACCAAGACGTTCTACAGGGTGGAACTCTGTTGTTTGTCAGCTTTGTGGGCAACTTCCAACCTTTGAGGGCAGGATGGAGAGTCAGGGGGCCCAGATGCTACACTTAGCAGTGGAATCACTCTGAGGCTTCTTCTGGTGGTGCAGCTGCCCTCACTCCCACTCAGGAGAGCCAGCACCACGAGGTGCAGTGGGCTCAAAAAGCAGCTACTAGGATTTCTCCCAATAGAATTCCTCCTCCCAAACAGACAAATGTCCCCCAAAGCTCTGCTGTGATGATGCCATTCTCCACACTCTAGAAAATGAGCTCACGCCCGGTGATTTATTTCCACAGCCTTCTCAGAGATCAGCAAATATTCAGGGTAGTGCAGTTATGGGCCTGAGTGTTCCCTTCTATCACATTTTAGCTCACTTCCTAAAATAATTATAGCAGAGATTACAAACCAATGGTCTGTAGGACAAATCCAGCCCCCTGATCTGTTTGCTTTGACCTCAATAATGTTAAAGAAAAAAGCTGAGCCACATTATTTTTTTTGGAAGATTCTTTACTTCTTTAAGTCATCTCTATACCCAAAGTGAGGCTCGAAATCACACAACCTGGAGATCAGGAGTCGCATGTTCCACTGACTGAGCCAGCCAGGTGCCCTGAGCCACACTTTAAAATAGAGAAATTTTATTTAACAATCTGGATACCCAACTTTTCTCTGAAAAAAATCAGAAGCTAGAGCAACAGCAGGCGACTGGTTAAAACTGAGGCACAGCTGCACCCTTTCAAAAGGTCCACATACTTTCCAGCTTGCCTACTTTCCACACTTCATAGGGCATCCCAGACACAGAGGCCTGAGGTCACTTCACTCACTGGCCTACCGAGGGGTCTGCGCCACCTGCACTATGTTCCATCAAAGGTTTAAAGCCAGTACTATATCAGTCAGGTCTAGTGTGTCTTCACAAAAGGCTACGGATACAGTAATTTGGCGTACAATAATTCTTCATCATGCATACTTGGCCCATGTATCACAAGGCGGTTAGCATCCTGGCCCCTTCTGTAAAACACCAAAGGCACTCCCAGGAGGCCCCTAGAAAGTCAAGAGCATCTCAGGCTGACAGCCACGGCTAGCACCTTAAGTTTGGTGAGGTGAAAACTGCTGAGATTTGAAGAAAAGTAAGACTTGTCTTGAGAGGACTTTTAAGTAAGGGAATCATTCATTTTTCTGATTAATCTGGCCCAGCCAATAACTGTTGAACAGAAACATATATACTCATATAAAACTTTGGAATTTTCACCCATTTTCTTGTTGCTTTGGAAGTTTTGGTTTTCAATGATATTTACTGAGCCATATGTACGTACCAGACACCAGGCTAAGTGCTTTGTCTCATTTAATCCCCCTTATCCCACAGGAGAGGCAATATCATCATCCACATTTTACCAATGAGGAAATGTGAGGCTCAGAGAGGGTAAATAATTTGCCTGTAGTCACACGGTCAACAAGCAGCAAATCTAGGAAACAAACTTATCTGGCTACATGGTAAGGCCCTGATGATGTCAAAACTCTTAAAGACAGTTTCAGTCAAAACCTGATAATAAAACAGAAGGGGTTTTTGTACTGGATAGTAAATTCTTTGAGGTAAACAACAATAAGAAGTGGGCAGTAGTGAAGCATAACAAATGACCTTTTATTAGTGGTACAGGTAAGGGTTCTAATTTCAAGACTTTTCATGCATATATATAAAGGTGCAACTAAATAACAAGGAAGAGATAAGAATTCAATACTTGTTATTTCCCCTAAATGAGCCTTCCAAATGATTTCTAAGATAATCATCCCACAGGATTTTAGAGATATACTACAGATCAATATAATACTTATATTAAAAGACTCAAAAAGCGGGGCGCCTGGGTGGCTCAGTGGGTTAAGCCTCTGCCTTCGGCTCAGGTCATGATCTCAGGGTCCTGGGATCAAGCCCCACATGGGGCTCTCTGCTCAGCAGGGAGTCTGCTTCCTCCTCTCTCTCTCTGCCTGCCTCTCTGCCTACTTGTGATCTCTGCCTGTCAAATAAATAAATACATAAAATCTTTTTTAAAAAATTTAAAAAAAATGAGCACCCATTCTCCCACTCCCAAGTGAGTATCTGCTTGCATACTGCCACCTCTACAGAACCCATCATATGTGCCACTCCTGCCGCCCCCCACTGACCTCCCCAACAAAAAATAAAAATAAAGGTACTTGGTATCGTCTCCCATTCTGAGTATGGTAACAAAAAAAGCAGGATATTATTATTTGTTTTTTTTTACTTATTTTTTTAAAAATTATTTATTGGAGAGAAAGAAAGGGGGGAGGGTGGGAGCTCAAGCCAGCAGGGGGAGGGGCAGACAGAGAAAATCCTGAAGCAGACCCCTAGCCCAGTGGGCCTGACCTGGGGCTCGATCCCATGAACTAGGAGATCACAACCTGAGCCGAAACCAAGAGCAGGATGCCCAACCAACTGAGCCACCCAAGTGGCCCAATTATTAGTTTTTAATTCAGCTCTATGCCCAACAGGGGGCTCAAACTCATGACCCCAAGATCAGGAGCCACATCCTCCACTGAATGAACCACCCAGGTGCTCCAAAGAAGTGGGATATTAAAAAATAAAGTAAAACAACCTTACAGAGTGGCATATGAAAAAAAAATGGGAAAGCATTGATTCTTATTAGAAATATTTTGTTCATTTAGGAATACTGAGTTGGTGGCAGGAAAAAATAGTATCTAGGTTAGAGAAATCAAAGGTTTCCTTTATAAAGTGACTTTAAAAATATCTCGAGAACATTCTGGAAAAAGCAAAATTAGAGAGACAATAAAAAGATAAGTGGTTACCAGGGGTTTGTGGGGCAGGTTCACAGATGGAGCATCGGCAATTTTAAGGGTGGTGATATTATTCTATATAATCCTCTAATAGTAAATACATGACATCATCTACTTGTCAAAACCCATAGAACTTTTAACACAAAGAGTGAACCCTTTTTCTTTTTGAGGAAGGGAGGAGCAAGGGAGAGGGAGAGAGAGACTCTTAAGAAGGCTCCACACCCAGCCCAGAGTCTGATGCAGGGCTCAATTTCACCACCCTGAGATCATGACCTGAACTGAAATCAAGAGTCAGACGCTTAACCAACTGAGCCACCCCAGCACCCCAAGAGTAAACCTTAAAGTATGCAAATTTAAGATCATTTAGTAGGTCAGGGGATCCCAGGAAGGAATAGACACCATACAATATAATCTAACTGTATTACAAACGTATGAAACAATGTCATCCCAGAGGGTTGGGGGGGGTGGAGTTGTTGACCTACATAATTTTGGAAAGACTAAAGACTTTGGTAAGACTAAAGTAAAGGCAAAAGGGAATATACATAAGCACCGTACTCTAGTTGATAAAGTGTTTCCCATGGAAGTAGGAGTGAACAATTAAGTACATGGATGGTGAACGGTGACAGCCAGGTTTTTCACTATTGGGAGAGGTTACAGATAAGCAAGCGGAGGAGGCTAGAATGATCCATGCCTTAATGAATTACATTGGAGACATCAGTAAAAACTCATGTTTAGCTTAATATTGATATAGGTATATAAAAATAGATACAGAGAAACATTTATAGACATGCATAAATACTCAAATAGTGTATACCTGGGATTTCAGCTAACAGAGCCTAGAAACACCACCACCCCAAAGTAGCAATGACCCTACCTTGCATTAGCATTCTCTAATAAAAGGAACCAGGGCTTTGTGGAGAAGAAATGGCTGATTCTAGAACTAAAACAGGGGATACACAGGACAAGTCTGGAGTATCTTACAATGCTCAAAAGTAAGGAAGTGCTCAAAAGGAACCCCACCCCACAACAATGGGGGCATGTTAAAGTAACACACGGGCTAACCAAAAGAGCTCATCAATGGCCAGGGCTAGAAAAATTTAAGGAACACAATAAAGCAGTAATGGATTATGACCTAAAATATAAAATAATTATCCATGAACACATAATAATACAAAGAAATGGCTAAATAAATAAGCAAATGGGGGAGAAGAGACAATCTTCCATTCAGAAGAATTCCCAATAATTTATGTAGAACACCCTAAAGGAGATGGAGTATAACTTCCCACTACTTAAGTGGTAACTACACAATGCCTTTATTCCAAAACAACACACTACAAAAGAAAATTTTTTAAAAACTAACATTTGAGTGGAGAAGGGAGAAAGTGAACATAAACCTCAGCCAGGTGACCAAACCAACATTAACAGTGATAAATCATGTTGACAGTATGTACTCTTGTGACAAGACTATAGGAATGGCACTTTACCTCTGTGGTCTTCCTCCCCAAAACGCAGAACACAAGTCTAACAATGAAAAAACATGGGACAAATCCCAGTTGAGGGACATTCTACAAAATACCTGATCAGTTCTCCTCACAGCTGACAGTGTCATCAAACCAATGAAAATCCAAGAAATTGTCACAGCAAGAGGAGCCTAAGAAGACATGACAACTAAACATTATCCCAGTGGGATCCTGAAAGAGAAAAAGTACATTAGTTAAAAAAGTAAGGAAAAGTGAGTGAACTATGGACTTTAGTTAATAACAGTGTTTCAATATTGGTTAATTAACTGTAACAAATATACCATATCAAGGTCATCTATTAATAATAAAAAAATTGAGTGCTGGGCATATGGGAACTCTGTATCATCCTCTCAATTTTTCTATAAAATTAAAACTGTACAAAATAATTGATCTAATTTTAAAAAAAAATTACCTCAAGATGATCTAGAATCTCCAGCACAGGAGTCTTATTCACATCTTCGGCTCTAAAAGCACCTTCTTTTCAGTAGTCTAGAAATGTGACAAAATGAGGAGTTAATTATCTTTTTTTTTTATCTTTTTGCTGAGTTTTCCTAACTCAGTATGGAAACCTGACAAAAACTCAGACGTCTGGTGCTTTTAAGTAATAGCACACAGAATGCTAGACCACACTTTTAGGGCAGGTGGCTATTTCCCAAGTAGCATCACAAGCTGAATCATCTTCCTTTCTTTTAGGTCACAAATATTTTCTACAGTAATTAAATTCTACATTATCCCAAGGAGAGAGCAACAGCAAAGAAAAACTAAAAAATAACCCACTTTTTTTTTAAAGTATAATAAGCAGGTTTTACTTTTAAGTAACTTTTTTTTTTTCTGAGCCAGATTAGATCGTCATTCATTCAGGAAATTTATTTTTTTGTATTACTGTTATGTTATTCACCATAGTACATCATTAGATTTTGATCCAGTGTTCCATAATTCACTTTCTGTGTTTAACACCCAGTGTTCCATGCAATCCGTGCCCTCCTTAATACCCACCACCAGGCTAACCCATCCCCGTACTCCCTCCCCTCTGAAACCCTCAGTTTGTTTCCCAGAGTCCATAGTCTCTCATGGTTTGTCTCCCCCTCCAATTTCCCCCTCTTCCTTTTTCCCTTCCTTCTCCTAATGTCCTCCATGCAATCCTTATGTTCCCAAATAAGTGAAACCATATAATTTACTTTCTTTGCTTGACTTATTTCACTCAGCATAATCTCCTCTAGTCCTGTCCATGTTGATACAAAACCTGGGTATATTCATCCTTTCTGATGCTGAGTAAGATTCCATTGTATATATAGACTTCACTCTCAGCAATAGACAGATCATCTAAGCAGAAGATCAACAAAGAAACAAGGGCTTTGAATGACACACTGGACCAGATGGACCTCATAGATATACACAGAACATTCCACCCTAAAAACCAGAATACTCACTCTTTTCGAGTGCACATGGACCTTTCTCCCTGGGCATTTGGGTCACAAAATCAGGGCTCAACAGGTAACAAAAGATTAAGATTATTCCCTGCATATTCTCAGACCACAATGCTTTGAAACTGGAACTCAACCACAAGAAAAAGTTTGGAAGAAATTCATACACTTGGAAGCTAAAGACCATCCTGCCCAAGAATGTTTGGGTCAACCACGAAACCAAAGAACAACAATTCATGGAAACCAATGAAAAACCAATGAGAACGAAAATACATCGGTCCAAAGCCTATGGGATACGGCAAAGGCAGTCCAAAGAGGAAAATACATAATCATTTGTTTTCTTAATGCTTTTGCAGCACACGTGGTTGTGATGTAACATCCCGAGGCCTCAGCTATTTATAGAAGAAAGGATGAAGTGCTGGCCCCACAGCATGTACAGAACTTTAAACTGCACGGCCAAAAGAATAAATGCCTTTTTAAAAAATGCTGACTATAATATAACCCATTTCTGTTCTATGAAGAGCAATTTATATAAGGACCAGCGGCCTTACTGGCTTATTTTGACAAATGAGCTTTCTCTTACCATGACTCAGAAACTACATGAGTCCCCTCTTAAATGTCATTTTGCCTCCTACAACTTCAGTTGCCCATGCTCAACTGCAGTCCAGCAGCAGATGACCCACCTGCCAACGTATCAGCAGAAGGTCAAGACTGGCCTAACACTACGTCACAGTGCCTACGCCATTCATCTCACTGTGCATCATGTAGGCATTTTATCATCTCATAAGAAGGGTGAGTACAAAAAAAAAAAAGCAATTTTAAGAGAGACACCACATTCACATAATTTCATTATGGTATACGGTCATAAATGTTCTATTTTATTATTATTAATCTTTTTCTGTCCCTAATATACAAACTTTACCACAGGTATCTATATACATACAGAAAAAAAAACACAGTAGAGGCAGCTGGGTGGCTCAGTCATTAAGTGGCTGCCTTCAGCTCAGGTCATGATCCCAGCCGTGGTGGGATCAAGCCTCCTGTAGAGCTAGCTCCCTGCTCAGTGGGAAGCCTGCTTCTCCCTCTCTAGCTCCCCACTGTTTGCGTTCCCTCTATCACTGTCTCTGTCAAATAAATATATAAAATCTTTTAGGAAAAAAAACCCACAGTATATATAGGGTTTGGTACTATCTGCAGTTTAGGGGATCCACTGGGTGTCTTCAAACATAATTCCCTGTGGATAAAGTGGGGGGGGGTTGCCATATCTTCATCCCAGTAATCCTATACTACAATGTTAACTTTATCATTTGGGGGCAAATAATGCCTTAGATCAGAGGGACCAGAGAGATATAAGTCTCCTGACTGAACCTCATTTTATTACCACAGGAGAGTTAACACACCCTGTTTATGCTGTATATATTCATATACGCTTTATACTGTGTATACACACACACACACACTACCATATTTTTACCAAATTTTTTAATTTCTTAATTACTTTATCTTTAACATTACCCCCAAAATGAGCAAAAGTCCTGGGCACCTACACGAATGCTGTTTTCTACCATATGTAATAGCTTTTTCAAATCTCTGATATGACAATGCAAAATCCACCCCACATTCATGTCAACTTTCTTCCAGTGACCTAAATCACCACAGCTTTTTCCCCCTCCTAAATGTCCAAAAAGTTGTGCATTTATTACCACTAAGAGCACTTGAAATAATGTTTTTTAACTTTTTATTGTCCTCTAGGTATTATCATTGTAAATCTTGAGAACAAAAACCAACAGTACCTTGTGCACACTAAATACTTAGTAAAAATGACAAAATACGGGATTTTACATTAATTGGAAATCAAGGTGTTTCAAGGTCGGTTTTTTTTCCCCCCAACAAAAGGGTCTTTATTTGTAAAAGGCCAGAAGAGCTCCTCAGGCGATGGGACAGGCAGGCCGGCTTCTCAGAGGTCAGGGGCATTTGTGCAGTAGTGCTTGAATAGGGGGAGAGGGTACCCTGAGTGCTCCGTGTTTCCCTGGGCTGCCTTGGGGACAGGCGGCACTAGCTCAAAGGTAGGGTTAACTCCAAAGGCCTCGGCCTCCAGCAGTTCTGAAACAGAATCCTCCTTGGTCAGCACTGGGGTTCGTCAGTGCTGCCTGCAGTAATGCTCCCGGGATGGCTCTCTTTAGACCAGCCATGGGGGCCAAGCACCCTCTGGGACCCCTTCTGGTAGTCTGGGAGGTGACAAAGGGCAGCTGGACTGGCAGATGCCCCCAGGGCTGGGATCAGTGCCCTTTTGCAGGGAGCCTTCCAAATGGAAACTGATTATGGTTCTCACGGAAATCCAACAGGATGAAAGGGCAACCCCGCCCCTGGGGACTGGTGCCCCCACCTTCCCACCCTAGGCCTTAGGATTCCTCTTCACCCCCACCTGCCCTCTGTCACTCTTCCTCCTTGGAGTCCACTACTAGCACCCACTTGAAGATATGAAGGGAAATGTCGCCCACAGTCACTCAGGACTTCTCCCATCTCCAGACTTTCCTGATGCTTGCCATCACTTTCTTGAAGTCATCCTTATCCCAGCTCTGGGTCTCAGTCCACATGGTCCAGCCAGCCATGCTGGCAGGTCTAAGGTTGAGGCTGTGGTTGGGCTGCCTCCCGTCCGGCAGGCTCACGTTCAGCACAGGACCCGGGTGCCGCTCTCTTGGCCTGCCGTCCCTCCCCACTCCAAGGCCTTTATTAGCTCAATTCTTAAATGGCATTATTTAAAAAGAAAGACATGACAATTGATGGGTAACACATGCTAAAGGCAGATCATCTCTACATTTTATTAAAGAGATTACTTAGAACAGTGTTTTTCAAATGGTAAGTTGTGGCCTATTAGTGAATTGTATAATAAATTTATTGGGTGATGACAAGCATTTTAGAAAAAGAAAAGAAGTATCATAGAAAGCATCAGAGTGCTTTATACGTAGTAATGATAAACAGTTACTCAAAAAAACTTATTTGAGGTATAGATATGTATTAAATCATGATTTAAATGTGTTTTTTGGGGTTTGTTTTGTTTTGTTTTTTTTACTGTGGGTTGTTATAAGAAATACTGACTTAGAATGAGGTATTATAGGTTATGTAATAAAGAATATTTACTACCTTTCCATTTTACTTTCATCTTAATAGATGGGTAGCTTTCTAATTAACCAAATGGAGTTGAGGAACATCTGGACATAAAAGCCGAAAAAACTCTTTATGTTATGAATTTTTCTGTGACTGTATCTTTCTCAAATGCAGCCTCAAAGTGTTTTATGTGGCTCCCTCACATACTACCAGAGGTTCCTACCTTCTAAAAAGTTTTTTTTTTTAAGTAATCAGTGTCCTAAGCCCAGAAATTCAAGATCACAAACCATGGGTATTTCCTACTGGAAAGGTATGAAAGATGAACAAAGTACCACTTATAATCATTTATTTAACAATGACAAATCTGACAATCCTCCCAAACCCACTGTTCATTCAACAAAATCTGAGCACACAGCTTAGAGGTAGACAAGACCCATGCCCCCTCAGAGAAACACACTGGCAGTTACAGTAGAGTGGGATTAAGTCCTATAATAAGCTGTCAGATACAGAAACAATTAAAGTAAGACAAGGAAAAAGAGTATGAATGAAAGCGTCATTGAAGAGATGACATTTAAGCTAAGTTGCAAAGAATAGGGTTCTTTGAAATAAGAACAACAGAAATAGAACATTAGAAGGAACTCTACACATCATGTAACCAAGTGGCTCCCAAATGGGGATGATTTTGCCCAAAAAGGCACATTTGGAAATGTTTGGAGACAATTTTAGTCGTCATACTGGAGAGGGATGCTACTGGCATTTGGTAGACAGAGGCCAAAGACACTGCTCAACATCCTACAGGCACAGGACAGGCCCGGACAACAAAGAATTATCTGGTCCCAAATATCAATAGTGCCAAGGTTGAGAAACTCTGAATCCAACTCAGTACAATCCCCTTGTTTTACACAAGGAGGTAACTAAAGGCCGCAGGGATTTTTAAATTTGCTAAAAAAGCTAAGTTTATAAAACAGGCCTCATAAATCTTGTCCAGTGTTCAATTCACAACACACGCCATACATGTTATTATACTAGGAAACAGATGTTTTATTTTTTTAAAGGTGTTAATTATTTATTTGACAGAGGAAGACAGTGAGAGAGGGAACACAAGCAGGGGGAGTAGAAGTGGGAGAAGCAGGCTTCTCACCCAGCAGGGAGCCCGATGTAGGGCTCGATCCCAGAACTCTGGGATCATGACCTGCACAGAAGGCAGACGCTTAGTGACTGAGCCACCCAGGTGTCCCAGGAAACAGATGTTTTAAAAGAGTGGGAATGTGGGGCACCTGGGTGGCTCAGTGGGTTAAAGCCTCTGCCTTCGTCTCAGGTCATGATCTCAGGGTCCTGGGATCGAGTCCTGAATTAGGCTCTCTGCTCAGCAGGGAGACTGCTTCCTCCTCTCTCTCTGCCTGCCTCTCTGCCTACTTGGGATCTCTGTCTGTCAAATAAATAAATAAATAAAATCTTTTTTTAAAAAAAGAGTGGGAACGTTTGTGTAAGGTGGAAAAACAAACTAGATAGAAATCAAAGGTGATATTATTATACAGTCTTAAAACAGATCTATCAATGGCTCAAAGCAAAAAGGATACTACAATACCATTTAAAAAATTATACCCATATTTGTTTTAATACTAGATTTATCATCTCTACAACTCGGTTACTAAACATGGACCTCTAAGAAAAATTACAATAAAAACTAGAGAATTGGAAGGTCAGCATACACACACACCACACTCAGTTACTCCTGAGGGCAGGGCTTCAAAGCTTTCCCAGCTCCAGCCACAATCACTGGGTGTCTGGAACCTGGGCGGGATTTGCCCCTTTAATTCAAAATCAAATTCTAAGTTACCCTTCCCGTCAGCTGGTGAGGTTTCTAATAAAAAAAAAAAAAAAGATGAGATGTACATATACCTCCTCAAGGTCCTGAATTAGGGCCTGGACACCTGAGGTTACCTAGACATCTTTTATTTTTTCATCCTTGCTCTTCAATGAACAAAAAGGATGGGAGTGAGGGGTAAGATAAACAACGATGCTAAGAGCAATACAGATTAGATTTCAAAAAAAGGTTTTTGCTCTAATAACTACAGAAATAAAGACATATATATATATATATATATATATATATATACTCCTTACCTCCAATTTTTCAAAATGATGAAGCTTCAACTAAGATAACTTGTCCAGTTTGACACACAACAGTTCACGGTGAAAAACTTGAGAAAAGGCTGCAGACACTATCCTAAAAAAAATGAAAGACCAAACATGTAAGATTTCAACTATGAAAGGTTTAAAGAAAAGAGCATAAGCAAGTTATACAGCAAATAAATACAAGGTCATGAAACAGAAAGCATTTGTTTGTACACCTTTACTACCTGAAATTTCAGTAAATAAGGTTGATGTTCCATCAACACTAACAGGAAGTTCACCTGAGTAAATCAGTCACCTTGCTCCCCTTCCCACTAAGTCACTTTTAGTACCTAAGGGAGATCTATCAACAGCAGAGGGTTAGGGTTAGGGGAAAGATTTTCTGAGGTTTTGTCTTCCCAGAAAACTAGCAAGAAGAACTTTAATTGCAGCCCTGGCAAACCATCAGGGGTCCCGGTAGCTTCCCATTTATACTAGCCATTAAAATTTAATGGGTTTCAGGTTCCTTAAGAGCCATAGAGGTCTTAAAATTTAAATGACTCCATACCATGTCTAAGTTATTCTCTGGTAAAGGAATTTTTTAGATTTCCACACCCCAAATGAGCACCACACCCTTACGGCAAAGCCCAACAGCAAAGAGGGTATATGGTTCTTTGTCACTTGATATGCCTTCTCAATAGAATTACAACTGCTCAGTGTGCCGGGGTGGCTCAGTGGGTTGGGCCTCTGCCTTCAGCTCAGGTCATGATCTCAGGGTCCTGGGATCGAGCCCCACATCTGGTTCTCTGCTCGGCAGGGAGCCTGCTTCTCCTTCTCTCTCTCTCTGCCTGCCTCTCTACTTGCTATCCCTGTCAAATAAATAAATAAAATCTTAAAAAAAAAAAAAGAGGTGCCCCTGGGTGGCTCAGTGGGTTAAGTCTCTGCCTTCAGCTCAGGTCATGATCTCAGGGTTCTGGGATCGAGCCCCACATTGGGCTCTCTGTTCAGTGGGGAGCCTGCTTCCCCCCTCTATCTCTGCCTGCCTCTCTGCCTACTTGTGATCTTTGTCAGGTAAATAAATAAAATCTTAAAAAATAATTAAAAAATAAAATTAAAAAAAGAAAAAGAAAGAATTACAACTGCTCACTAAAGACTGGGAAGCCCTCCCCATAACCCAACTCACAAAGTCAATCACCTATCACTCAAAAATACAAAAAAAGAAAAATACCTGATCATAAATGCCAGTGAATATATATAAATATGCATAAAGAAGAAAGCAGAAATAAGTACATACCTATCAATAATTACTTTAAATGCAAATGGACTAAAGCACCAATAAAAAGATACAAGGTAAGGGGCACCTGGATGGCTCAGTCTGCACAGCATGCAACTCCTGATCTCAGGGTCATGAGTTCAAACCTCATGTTGGGTGTGGGGCCTACTTAATTAAAAAAAAAAACAGATACCAGGTCAATGAATTAAAAAAACAGGATCCATCTATATGCAGTCTACAAGACACTCACTTCAGAACTAAAGACACATGTGGACTGAAAGTAAAGGGATGGAAAAGCATTTATCATACAAATCAAGTGAGAAAATAAACAAACAAACAAAAAAAGCCAGGGTATGGGGGACTTGGGTGGCTCAGTAGGTTAAGGCTCTGACCTTCTCATTTCAGCTCAGGTCTTGATCTCAGGCCATGGTTTCAGGCCCCGTGTTGTGCTCCACACTGGGTGTGGAGCCTATGAAAAAAACAAAACAAAACAAAACAAACAAACAAAAACTTATTATGTACAAGAGCCAGGGTAGCAATACCTGTAGCAGACAAAATAGACTTTAAATGAAAACTGTAGCAAGAGACAAAGAAAAGCCCTACATAATTATAAAGGAAACAATGCAGTAAGAGGATATAAAAGTTGTACATATCTATGCACCCAGCATAGAAGAACCAAAATTCGTAAACCAATTATTAACAGACAGAAAGGGAGAAACAGACAGTAATAATAGTAGTGAACTTTAACACCCCACTTACATCAACAGATAGATCATTCAGTCAGAAAATGAAAAGGAAAGAATGGCTTTAGGCAGCACATTAGACCAGATGGACCTAACAGATATACACAGAACATTCCATCCCAAAACAGAATACACATTCTCAAGTGCACATGGAACATTCTCCAGAATAGATCATGTAAGGTCACAAAACAAGTCTCAATGAAAACTGAAAACACATCAACCATCTTTTCCAACCAAAACAGTATGAAACTACAAATCAATTACAAGAAAAAATTCCAGAAAAACACAAATACATATAGGCTAAAACAACATGGTACTAAAAAAATGGGTCAACCAAGAAATCAAATGGGAAATCAAAAAATACATAGAGACATATGAAAATGAAAATATGCTGATCCAAAATCTTTGGGATGCAGCAAAAACACTTCTACGAGCGAAATTTATAGCAATACAGGCCTTCCTCAAGAAATGAGAAAAATGTCAGATAAACAATCTAACCTTACTCCTAAGGAAGCTAGAAAAAACAAGGCCCAAAACTAGTAGAAAGAAGGAAATAGTAAAGACTACAGGAAAAAGAAATGACATAGAGACTACAAATACAATAAAAAATGATCAATAAAAAAAAATGATCAATAAAACGAGGAGCTGGTTCTTAAAAAAGATAAAATTGATAAATCATTAGCCAGATTCATCAAGAAAAAAAGAGAGCTCAAATAAATCAGAAATGAAAGAGAAGTAACAAACTGACACCACAAAAACACAAAGACTGTAACAGACTACTACCAAAGGGCGCCTGGGTGGCTCAGTGGGTTAAAACCTCTGCCTTCAGCCCAGATCATGATCCCAGGTTCCTGGGATCGAGCCTCACATCGGGCTCTCTGCTCAGCGGGGAGCCTGCTTCCTCTCTCTCTCTGCCTGTCTCTCTGTCTACTTGTGATCTCTCTGTGTCAAATAAATAAATAAAATCTTTAAAAAAAAGAGAGAGAGACTACTACCAAAAACTATGCAGCATGAAAATGGACAACCTAGAAGAGATGGCTAAATTCCTAGAAACATATAATTTTCTAAAACTGAATCAGGAAGAAATAGAATATTTGAACAGAATGATTACTGTAATAGATAAAACTGAATCAGTAATCAAGAAACTTACAAAAAGCAAAAGTCTAGGTCCACATAGCTTCACAGGTGAATTCTACCAATTATTTAAAGAGTTAATACCTATCCTGAACAAAGAATTCCAAAAAATAGGAAGGAAAAATGCCCTAATCATTCTATGAGACCAGCACTACCCTGATACCAAAACCAGACAAAGATACTAGAATAAAAGAAAATTACAGAGAAATATCCCTGATGAAAAGAAATGAAAAATCTTCAAAAAAATATGAGCACACCAATTCATTATTACATTAAAAGAATCATTCACTGTGATCAAGTAGGATTTATTCCAGGGATGCAAAGGTGGTACAATACTCACAAATCAATGAGACATCAACTAATCAAGAGAAAGGATAAAAAACCTTATGATTATCTCAACAGTTGCAGAAAAAGCACTTGACAGAGTACCACAACCACTCACGATAAAAACTCCCAACGAAGTAGGATGAGAGAGAACATACCATAACACAATAAAACCCACATATAAAAACCCACAGCTAACAGCATACTCAATGATGAAAAAGTGAGAACTTTTCCTCTAAGATCAGGAAGAAGACAAGGATGTCCACACTCACCGCTTTTGTTCAACATAGATCTGGAAGTCCTAGTCAGAGTAATCAGACAAGAAAAAGAAAAAAAAGGGGGGGGCAGAAAGTTGTAGAGAACAAGTAAACCTATTTGCAGTTGATGTGATACTATATAGAAAAATCCCTAAAGCCTCCACCAAAAAATTATTAGAACTGATCAATGAACTCAGTAAGTTGCAGGATATAAAATTATATACAGAAATGTTGCATTTCTACACATTAATAATGAAATAGTAGGAACAGAAATTAAAACAATTCCATTTACAATATCACCAAAGAGGATAAAAATTCCTACAAATAAACTTAACCAAGAATGTGAAAGACCTGTATTCTGAAAACTATAAAACACCAATGAAAGAAACTGAAGAGACACAAATGGAAGGATACTTTGTGCTCATGGATTAGAATAATTAATATTTTTAAATATCCATAATACCCAAAGAAATCTATACATTCACTGTAACCCCTATTGAAACACCAAGAGCGTTTTTCACAGAACTAGAACAAATAATACTAAAATCTATATGGAAACACAGAACACTTTGACAAGCCAAAGC
Organism: Lutra lutra; assembly: GCF_902655055.1. NCBI lineage: Eukaryota > Metazoa > Chordata > Mammalia > Carnivora > Mustelidae > Lutra > Lutra lutra. The sequence continues at coordinate 73,166,065 of NC_062296.1, read as the reverse complement.
AATCTTGAGAAAGAACAAACCTGGAGGTACCACAATCCCAGATATCAGGACATACTATAAAGCTGTAATAATTAACACTATGCTACTGGCACAAAAACAGACACATAGATCAAAGAAACAAAATAGAAGGCACAGAAATAAAGCCACACTTAGTCAATTAATCTATGACAAAGGAGGTAAGAGTATACAATGGGGAAAGGAGTCTTTTTAATAAATGATGGTGGGAAAACCAAACAAGCTACATGCTAAACAACGAAAATGGACCACTTTCTTACACCATACACAAAAATAAACTCAAAATGGATTGAAGACATAAATCTAAAACCTGAAAATACAAAACTCCTTGAAGAAAACATAGCTAGCAATTTCGGTGACATCAGGCTTAGCAACATTTTTCTAGATATGTCCCCCAGGCAAGGGAAACAAAAGCAAAATTAAACTATTGGAACTACACCAAAATAAAAGGCTTTTACACAACAAAGAAAAGCATCAACAAAATGAAAAGGCAACCTACAGAATGGAAAAAGATACTTGCAAATATATTAACTGAGAAGGGGCTAATATCCAAAATATAAAAAGAACATCTAATAACTCAAGGCCAAAAAAACCCCTCAAGTAATCTGATTAAAAAATGAGAAGACCTGAATGGACATTTTTCCAAAGAAGACATACAAATGGACGACACATAAAAAGATGTTCAGGGGCTGGGACGCCTGGGCGGCTCAGTTGGTTAAGCAGCTGCCTTCGGCTCAGGTCATGATCCCAGCGTCCTGGGATCGAGTCCCACATCGGGCTCCTTGCTCAGCAGGAAGCCTGCTTCTCCCTCTGCCTCTGCCTGCCATTCTGTCTGCCTGTGCTTGCTCTCTCTCCCTCTCTCTCTCTGACAAATAAATAAATAAAATCTTTAAAAAAAAAAAAAAAAAAGATGTTCAGGGGTACCTGGGTGGCTCAGTTGGTTAAGCCTCTGCCTTTGGCCCGGGTCATGGTCTCAGGGTCCTGGGATCAAGCCCTGCATCAGACTCCCCGCTCGCTCGGCAGGGAGCCTGCTTCCCCGCCTCTCTCTCTGCCTGCTGCTGCTCTGCCTACTTGTGATCTCTCTCTCTCTCTCTCTCTCTCTCTGTCAAATAGATAAAATCTTTAAAAAAAAATATGTTCAGTCATTAGGGAAATGCCAATCACAATGAGATACCACCTTAAACCTGTCAGAACGGCTATTATCAAAAAGACAAGAAATACCAAGTGTTGGAAAGGATGTAGAGAAAAGGGAATCTTCACTCATTGTTGGTGGAAATATAAATGAGTATAGCCACTGTGGAAAACAGTATGGAGGTTCCCCAAAAAATTAAAAATAGAAATATTATATAATACAGTAGTCCACTACTGGGTATTTACCCAAAGAAAATGAAAACATTAATTTGATATCTGCACCCTTATGTTTACTGCAGCATTATTTACAATAGCCAAGATATGGAAACAACCCAAGTGCCCATCCATAGATAAATGAACCACTGAAGATGTAGCATGTATGTATGTGTGTGCATGTAATGGAGTATTACTCAACCATAAAAAATTGTATCTTGCCATTTGAGACAACATAGATGGGGACCTAGAAGGTATTGTGCTAAGTGAAGTAAGTCAGAGAAAGACAAATACCATATGATTTCACTTACATGTAGAATCTAAAAAGCAAAACACAGTAAAACAGACTCTTAAATGCAGAGAACAAGCTGATGGTTGCCATACGGGAGGTGGGTGGGGAATGGATGAAACAAAAGGGAGTAAGATGTGCAAACTTCTAGTTATAAAATAAGTAAGTCACTGAAATGAAAAGTAACATAGGGAATATAGTCAGTTATATTGTAATAATGTTGTTTGGTGACAGATGGTGACTACACTTATGGTGAGCACGGAGTAACACACAGAATTGTTGAATCAGTGTATTGTACACCTGAAACTAATATAACATTGTACACTACTTATATAGCAATTTTAAAAAGAAGAAAGCAGTCTTTAGTTTAGTTTAGTTTAGTTTTAGTTTAGTTTAGTTTAGTTCCCTAAGAGGCATTAACAGCTCAAGAACTGATTAGATATTTCAGGTTAACCAAGTAGCCCTATTAAAATGAGGAAAAATCTTCTACAGAGAAAAAGTATAGCTAATAATGGCAGAAGTGACCAAATTAGAAAAATCACTACTTTGTTTTATTTATTTATTTATGTATTTCTTTATTTAGTAAACTCTACCCCCAATGTGGGACTTGAACACATAACCCCAAGATCAAGAGTCACATGCTCTACCAACTCAGCCAGCCAGGCACCCCACAATTTCCTAACTTAATTAAATAACTAATCCATGAACTGGTAACCAATGGATGATAAAAGAATGAGGTAAAAAGTGGGGTTCCATGAGGGGATTAGGATGTTATCACCTGAACCTGCAACAAATCAAACAAACTACATAGAAAAGTTTTTTAGAGAACCGGGAAACTTGAACATGGACTAAATATCATATAAGCTATTAAGAAATCATTATCAGGGGCGTCTGGGTGGTTCAGTGGGTTAAAGCCTCTACCTTCTGCTCAGGTCATGATCCCAGGATCCTGGGATCGAGCCCCACATCAGGCTCTCTGCTCAGCAGGGAGCCTGCTTCCTCCTCTCTCTCTGCCTACTTGTGATCTCTGTCTGTCAAATAAATCTTTTTAAAAAAAGAAATCATTATCAGGTGTGTTGTATATGATCATAAATTGCAGTAATGCAAGATAATGTGCTGCTTTAGAGACATATTATTTAGGAATAAAATAATGTCTTAGATATGCTATAAATCCTCAGCAAAATAGTGGGGTGGGGGATGAGGAAACAAGTATGGCGAAATGTTGATGACCACAGCACAGAGGTTCACTAAATTTTGTGTACATTTCAAAATGTTTACAAAAAGGGTTAAAATAAAAGCAATCAACTAGAGTCACTGCAGAGTCTAAGGAGAAAACAACAATTAATTCAAATTAACATTTAAAAGACCACTTTCATTACTTTTTACAGAGACTGCAGAAAAAGCCTCTGATATAAAACGACTGCAAGAGTTCTTAAGGCAGTCCACAGTCCAAAGACAAAATCCTTAAAGAGCCAACACTATTTATTTTAACTATCAATTTAATACTAATGTTAGTAACCATATGATTAATTATAATGATCACATTATCATTTATAACTGATTATACTGCACATATTAATTTAAGTATTTATTGAAAAGTTACTATATGCAGGCTCTGCAGTAAGTGCTAAAGCAAGACTGGGAGGCCTGTTCCTGGTTTTAAAGCTTCCACCTGAGCTGGTGAAAAAGAACATACTCCATACACTAATAACAGAGTTCAGAGAAAGGAGAGATGGGTTCAGGTAAAGCAAGTTAACAGAAGAAAAATAATCAAAGCAGACAACAAAACAGATACAAGATTTTAAAAAAGGAAGGGGAAAAATGCAAAAGTTCTGATGAGGATATCCAAAAGATGATGGCACCAGTCACAGTTCTATCAAAATTTTAGTTCTGTTTTTAAAGATCTGAGAGAGAGCTCGCGAGAGCTCACGTGAATGAACAGGGATAGAGGGGTAGGGGGTGAGGGAGAAGAGGAGACTCCCCAGAGAGTGCAGAGCCTCACAGGGGGACTCAATCTCAGGACCCTGAGACGATGACCTGAGCCGAAATCAAGAGTCAGATGCCTAACCAACTGAGCCACCCAGATCTATCAATATTTCAATGAATGACAGATTTGTCAGTGGGACAGGAGGCAAAACTAATAAATGGACTTTCAAGAAAAGAATCCTTAGACAGGGATCTAAAAAAATAGTTCTTGAAAGAAAATGGAGTAATACTGAATGAGGCCACATCCTCATACCCTTAAACATGGAGTAAATGAACACTATGTAACTGAATATACTCCAAGTAAACAAGAACATTTGACATTCACAGACCTAATAAAAGATAACTGTTCAAGGTTACCCTAACAAGAGCATTGAAAGTGAGATGTGAGCACCATGCAGAAGCACCATACTTCTGGTGAAGCAGTGACACTATTGCTGCAAAAAAGGTCCAAGGGAGAACAGCTTTTTGTTCTCCCTAAGGTTCATATGATCAGAGCAAACAAGATTTTTACTAGGATCTTAATCAAGAGTGATTAGAGAAGCAAGAAAAAAAGCCTTACAGAAGATGTCCAGTAAGGGAGTTACAGAGTTTGATTTTTACCATAAGAATAATAAGGATGGCAAATGTGTTAGAAAAGAAGAAAGGTATCTCTCAGAAGTGGAAAAACAGAAGCATGTCTAAAGAGAGGGAAAAGGACTGACTATACACATGGGGATGAGAAAAGACGAGTAACAAAAGCAAGCTTTCCAACAGGGCAGAAGAGTTGGCAAATTCCAGAGCTAGTGGAACCATGTTCTAGAAATGGCAGGGGGCGGGGCAGGGGTGGGGGAGTCAGTGAGGCTCGGATATGAAGGCATAATCTCCCAATTGTCTCAATCCTTAGGACATGAATTATGAAGTCATTCTACCATTTAGTTTACAGAAAGAAAAAAGCATTAACACGACAAAACTGGGCAATCAGTGAGTATCTATAGGCAAGTTTTAACGGGTCACAAGAGATGAAAAAAAATGCCCTAGTGGTCACAGGCAAAGGACATATGCCCTTAACCAGGTATAAGGCAACAGACAAGTCACTTAATTTCTCTTAGGCCCTGTTTCCTAACCCTTTGTGTAATATACATAACTATCACCACCTCACCAGGCTATTATGAAAACTACACAAAGAAGGAAAATGGTCCTCACTTGCATAACTATATTAATTTATGAGGCTGTTTGAGATCTCTCACAGGACAGCAAAAAGGCATCTCTGCAGAATGGCATCTTTCTTTCTATTTTCAAAAGGACAGATATATATCATACCTACAAAGAGATAAACTAAGAAAGATGTAATGATGATAAAAGTATAGCTAGGAAAGCATTCTTTTCCACGACATAAAAAAAAAAATAGTTGATACTGCACATCCCATTTTCAAGAGCAATTAAGAGGGATTCACGTTCTGAGACTCATTCCAGACACTATTTTTAGCTGAAACTTAAATACAACAAATGTGTCCATTGTCAAGGTCTAGAACTGCCCAACATTGAAGAGACTTAAAACACTGAGTATTCTGGTAAAAGTTTCTTTATAATTTATACACACACACACACACACACAGAGAACATAACCTTTTAATACAAATGTACAAAATTATCCAAGTGAGTATAATTACATAAAACAAAACTTAAAAGAGAACTAGGGGCTGAGTCTGAACTCTTAGAGAAACATAACAAAACCATATTCTGTCATAAAGAGCCAACAGAAGGACCTCCTCTCTTGGTTATGGCACATTACGTGACTTAAACCAATCTTCATGCTGAAGACATGTAAACAGAACGGCACAAAATAGAAGAAATGACTCTTACAGGGGCACCTGGGTGGCTCAGTCAGTTAGGCATCCGCGTTTGGCCCAGGTCATGATCCCAGGGTCCTGGGATTGAGCCCCATATCTGGCTCCCTCCTCAGCGGAGAGTCTGCTTCTCCCTCTCCCACTGCCTCTTCCTGCCTCTCATGTGTTCTCTTTCTCTCACACACAAATAAATACATAAAATCTTAAAAAAAAAAAAAGAATGAGGGCGCCTGGGTGGCTCAGTGGGTTAAGCCGCTGCCTTCGGCTCAGGTCATGATCTCAGGGTCCTGGGATCGAGTCCCACATCGGGCTCTCTGCTCAGCAGGGAGCTTGCTTCCCTCTCTCTCTCTCTGCCTGCCTCTCTGTCTACTCGTGATCTCTATCAAATAAATAAATAAAATCTTTAAAAAAAAAAAGAATGAGTTTTGTAAAAGATTGAACCAACAGGACTTGTGGTTGTGGACTGATTAAAGGATCAGAAGATTCTAAGAAGTTACCCAACAACTCAGAGGAAACTGAGGTTAAACTGTATCTGACAGCCTGACAGGCTGAGAAGGACAGAAGGAAAATCCTCTTCTCCCACCTTCAGGTCAGGAAACTGAAGAGCAGTACCATATCATAAGGGTGAACAAGAAATGAATCAATCCATACACTGAATGGAATTTGGCCCTGAGTCAACTGGTTGGCTGAGAAAAAGTCTTAAAAGTTGAGATGAGACTAAGTAATCCTGGATTCTCTCAAGCAGATGTCACAAAAATATGGGGCACCTGGGTGGCTCAAGTGGTTAAGCATCTAACTCTTGATTTTGGCTCAGATCATGCTCTCAGGGTTGTAAGATCCAGCCCTCTGTGGGGCTCTGCACATGTAGAGCCTACTTATGATTCTCTCCCTCTGCTCCTTCTCTCTCTCTCTCCCAAAAAAAAAAAAAAAAAAACCCAGATGCCACAAAAAATAAATCCTTTCTGGAAGACATCCTTGGTCTCAAATAATTTCTAAAATGATCTTTCAAATCCAGTGCCCAGCATACAGTTGAGAACTAGACACTTGAGACAAGAGATAAAGATCAAATGCCATAGAAATAGCAAACAAAACAACAAAAAGTGACTCAGAGGGACTCCAAATATTGGAATTACCAAATAGAGATTTTTAAATTACAACTTGAACCCATCAATGAACTAAAATACTGTAAAAATTGACATAGAAGATTTTTAAAAGAAAAAGTAATTGTGATACTGAAAAATGCAAAACCAAAATTAAGAATTCAATAAACAGGTTTAACAGCCGGTGGGATAGTAAATCAAAAGACAGATTAGGAAGAAAAAAAGCTTATAGTAGAAGGTCTACCATACAATGTAGTTAATTGGAATCCCAGGAGAAAAAAACAGTATGGGGCAAAAGCAATATATGAATAGCTGAAATTTTCCAAAAATGATAGATGATGTCAGACCACAAACTAAAGATTCTCAATGAGAACACCGGGGGCTTCAGTCAGGTAAGCATCTGGGTTCCGCTCAGATCATGATCCTGGGGTTCTGGGATCAAGCCCCATGTCAGGCTCCCTGTTAGGCAGGGAGTCTGCTTCTCCCTCTCCCTCTGTACCTCCACATGCTCCTGCACTTCCTCACTCTCTCTCTCTCTCTCTCAAATAAATAAGACCTTCTAAAAAATTCTCAATGACAAGCTCACAATCAACAAAGAAAAACTTAAATGCATGAGGGGGGAGGAGATTACTTTCAAAGAAGCAACACTTCAGATAGCTTAATTTGTAACAACAAACATGGAAGCTAAAACAATCTCTGAGGAGCAGAAAGAAAAACAACTGCCAACCTAGTATTTCACTGCAGAGAAAATATCCATCGAGAACGGAAATGAAATATATTTTCAGACAAGTAAAAACAGAATTCACTTCCAGCAAACCCAAAAAAATCATAAAGCAAAAGAAAACTGATCCAAATTGAAAGGTCAGAGATGCAGAAAAGAATGAAAACCATGAAAGTTTAAGTAAGCAGTTTAAAACCTAACAAAACACTGTATAAAATATTGTCTTGTGGAATTTAAGATACACGCAGAAACTTATCTCTGAACTAAGTTATATATATTAAATATGTATACCTTTTATTAAAAAATATATACAGAAAGTGAAATTACAGGACAAAAACATGTATGTCAGGAGGTGGTTAAATGGAACTAAGGAGTTTTAATATTCTTGCTTCAACCAAGAGGAAAGTAAAAGTATCACTTAACACTAAACTTTGATAAGTGAAATATACATGCTGTAAGCCCTGGGTAATCACAAAAAGAATTAAAGTGAATAGGTGATATCTGAACCAATAATGGAAAAAGTAATATAAAAGATAATCAAACTAAAGGAAGAGACAAAGAAAATACCTAACAGGTGAAACAGAAATGTGACGCTGGAAGTAATCCCAAAATACCAGTAATCATATTAAATGTGAATCAATTAAATGTTCTCCAAAAAATTAAAGATTATCAGATTGGATTTAAAAAAAAAAAAAAAAACCTAGAGGGGCGCCTGGGTGGCTCAGTGGGTTAAGCTTCTGCCTTTGGCTTGGGTCATGATGTCAGGGTCCTGGGATGGAGCCCCGCATCAGGCTCTCTGCTCAGAGGGGAGACTGCTTCCCCCTCTCTCTCTGCCTGCCTCTCTGACTACTTGTGATCCCTCTCTGTCAAATAAATAGTCTTTAAAAATTAAAAAAAAAACAACCCTACAAATAGACGTTGCTTTCAAGAGACCCATCCAAAACATAATACAAAAAGATTAAAAGTAGGGGCACCTGGGTGGCTCAGTTGGTTAAGAGTCTGCCTTTGGCTCGGGTCATGATCCCAGGGTCCTGGGATCAAGCACAGCATCCGGCTCCCTGCTCAGCAAGAAGCCTGCTTCTCCCTCTCCATCTGCCACTCCCCCTGCTTGTGCACATGCTCACTGTCTCTGTCTCTGTCTCTCTCTCTCTTTCTCTCTGTCAAATGGATAAATAAAATCTCTTTAAAAAAAAAAATTAAAAGGATAAAAAAATACATCATGCAAACATTAACCAAAGTAAAGATGCAATACCTAAATTAGTTTCAGACAAAACAGACATCAAAGAAAAATCATCACCAGACTTAAAAGAGTCACTTCAAAAACAATAAAACGTTTAACTCACCACAACAATATAACTAACTAAATTTGTATGCAACTAGTAACATGGCCTCAAATTATATACATAGGTAAAGTGGATACAATTACTAGGAGAAACAGACACAGGTCAGTATCACAGTGGCAGTTTTAAAAATTGCTCTCCCAGTCCCTGGGTGGCTCAGCTGGTTAAGCGTCTACCTACAGCTCAGGTAATGATCCCAGGGTCCTAGGATCAAGCCCCACCTTGGGCTCTCTGCTGGGTAGGGAGCCTGCTTCTCCCTCTCCCTCTGCCACTCTCCCAGCTTGTTCTCTTTATCAAATAAATAAAATCTTTATATAAAAAAAGATCTCTCTCGGTAGTTAAAAGAGTAAGATGACAAAAAATCTGTAATAATACTGATACAACACAGTTAACAAACTTCACCAATGGGCACACACAGAACACTGAATCCAAGACCTACAGAACATACACTTGCCAAGCACTTTCATTACAGAAAATGACCGCAGGTTGACCATAAAGTAAATCTAAAGAATCTTGAAGTCACTCAAAGGAAGTTCTCTAAGAAAAATGTGATAAAGGCAGAAACCAATTACAAAATACACATACTTAGAAAATTCTCTTATTACTAGAACTTAAGAAATACAATTTTATTAAAAAACCCACGGATCAAAGAAGACATAACAATGGAAATCAGAAAATGATATGAAATAATGAAAATATTACCCCCCAAAATTATGGGATTTGTGTAAATACTTGAAAGTGAAATGATAATTTTTTGTTTTAAGTTTTTATTATGTTCAGTTAGCCACCATATAGTACATCATTAGTTTTTGAAAGATAGTGTTCAACAAATTCATTAGTTGCATATAACAACACCCAGTGCTCACCACAACACGTGCACTCCTTAATACCCATCACCCGGTTACCCCATCCCCCTAACCCCCCTTTCTGTAACACTCAGTTTGTTTCCAGGAGTCCAGAGTCTCTTACAGTTTGTCTCCCTTGAAATGACAGTTTTAAATCCATGTGTTAGGAAGGATAGAAGGTTGCAAATTTATACCTAACTACCCCTGTTAAGAAGTTAGAATAAGAAAAGCAAAGTAAATTCTAAATAAGTAAAAGGAAATAATGAACATAAAAGCAGATAATAACAAGACAGAAAAACACCCCAAATGGGTGTTTTGTTGTTGTTGCTGTTTTTTAAAAATTACTCTAATTGCTAAACCTCCACAGAAATTATTTTATTTTATTTTATTTTGAAAGAGAGAGAGAGAGCACAGAAGAATGCCACGGAAATTATTTTTTTTAAAAGATTTTATTTATTTATTTCTCAGAGATCACAAGTAGGCAAAGAGGCAGGTAGAGAGAGAGAGGAGAAAGCAGGCTCCCCGTGGAGCAGAGAGCCTGATGTGGGGCTCGATCCCAGGACTCTGGGATCATGACCTGAGCCGAAGGCAGAGGCTTTAAACCACTGAGCCACCCAGGCGCCCCCGGAAATTATTTTTAAAAGGGGGGGGGGAGATACATATATCCAGTAACAAATGAAAAAGGCCCAAGAGAAATAAAAATAGACATCCGCATGAAAAGTTGTACATGAATGATTAAGGTAGCTTTATCCACGGTAGCCAGAAAATAAAAATCACCCAAATGTCCGTCAATTGATAAATGAATAAATAAAATGATATATCCATAAAATGTAGTATTTTCTGGCAATAAAATATAAAAAACTGATAAATGTTACAATACAAGTAAACCTTAACATTATGAAAAGTGAAAGAAGCCATTCACAAAAGACCAAATATCATATGATTCCATTTATATGAAAATTGCAGAATAAACAACTCTGTAAGGGGAAAAAGGACTTGGGATTACCTAAGGCTGATGAAGAGGGAAGAGAGTTTGGGAGATAATGGGGAGTGACTGCTAATGGGAGCAGGATTTCTTTCTGGGGTGATGAAAATGTTCTAAAATTGATTATGATGATGGTGGACAACTCTATGAATGTATTAAAAACCACTAAATTGAGTGGCACCTGGGTGGCTCAGTCAGCTAAGCATCTGCCTTCAGCTCACATCATGATCCCAGGGTCCTGGGATGGAGCCCCTTGTTGGGCTCTCTGCTCAGCCGGAGCCTTGTTCCTCCTGCTTGTGCCCGCTCTCTCTTTCTGTCAAATTAAAAAAAAAATTAAATTGTACACTCAAAGCTATTTAAAAAAGGAACAGAAGGGAGGACTATCACTAAGAAATCTATACACATTAAATGACAAAAAAGTGTAACTGTAATGCCAATACATTTGAAACTTCAGACGAAACAAAGTTTTACAAATATATGCTTTACCAAATGGTCATGAGAAAAAATAAAGACACATATTTAGCATCTTCTCCCAACTACAATAGTATGAAACTGAAATCAATTAAAAGAAGAAAAACAGAAAATTCACAAATATGTGGAGATTAAGCAACATGCTACCAAACGTCAAATGGGTCAACAAAGAAATTAAAAAGAGAAATCAAGAAGTACATTAAGACAGGAATCTACACATTTCATGCAATCCCTACCATAATACCAACAGGGTTTTTTTTCCACAGACTAGAACAATCCTAAAATTTGTATAGAACCACGAAGGACCTCCAATAGCCAAAACAATCTTGAAAAAGAAAAGCAAGGGGGCACCTGGGTGGCTCAGTGGGTTAAGCCGCTGCCTTCGGCTCAGGTCATGATCTCAGGGTCCTGGGATCGAGTCCCGCATCGGGCTCTCTGCTCGGCAGGGAGCTTGCTTCCCTCTCTCTCTCTCTGCCTGCCTCTCTGTCTACTTGTGATCTCTCTCTGTCATATAAATAAATAAAATCTTTAAAAAAAAAAAAAAAAGAAAAGCAAAGTTGGAGACATCACAATTCCAGACTTCAAGTTATATTACAAAGGTACAGTAATCAAAACAGTATGGTACTGACACAAAAACAGACCGGTCCATAGATCCATGTCACAGAATGGAAAACCCAGAGATGAACTCCCAATTATATGGTCAATTAACCTTCAACAAATCAAGAAAGAATATCAAATGGGAAAGACAGTCTCTTCAACAAATGTTCTTGGGAAAACTGGATGGCGACATGCAAAAGAAGGAAAGTGGACAACTTTCTTACACCATACACGCAAATAAACTCAAAATGGATATAAGACCTCAATGTAACACTTGAAACCATAAAAATCCTAGAAGAGAACACAGGCAGTAACTTCTTTGACATCAGCTATAGCAACTTCTTTCTAGTTATGTCACCAGAGGCAAGGGAAACAAAAGCAAAAATAAACTACTGGGACTACATCAAAATAAAAGCTTGGAAGTAATCCCAAAATACCAGTAATAAATAAATAAAAATAAATAAATAAAAAGCTTTTGCACAGTGAAGGAAACAATAAAACAAAAAGGTGACCTATGGAATGGGAGAAGATTTTGCAAATAACATCTGATGAAGAGTTAGTATCCAAAATATATAAAGTACTTATCAAACTCAACCCCCCAAAATTGAATAATCCAGTTAAAAAACGGGCAGAAGACATGAATAGACAGTTCGCCGAAGAAGACGTCCAGACAGCCAACAGACACATGAAAAGATGCTCTACATCACTCATCATCAGGGAAATGCAATTCAAAACTGCAATGAGCGATCATTGCATACCTGTCAGAATGGCTGAAATCAACACAGGAAAACAGCAGGTGCTGGTGAGGCTGTTAAAAAAAAGGGAAACTGTCAAGATGCCTGAGTGGCTCAGTCGTTGAGCATCTGCCTTCAGCTCTGGTCATGATCCCAGGGTCCTGGGATCGAGCTCTGAGTCGGGCTCCCTGCTCAGCAGGGAGTCTGCTTCTCCCTCTCCCATTCCCCCTGCTTGTGTTCCCTCTCTTGCTGTGTCTCTGTCAGATAAATAAATAAAATCTTTAATAAAAAGAGGGGGGAACAGTCTTACACCATTGGTGGGAATGCAAACTGGTGCAGCCACTCTGGAAACCAGTATAGAGGTTCCTAGAATATATAATGAAATACTACTCAGCCATAAAAAAGAATGAAATACCGCCATTTGCAATGATGTGAATGAAGCTAGAGAATATTATGCTAAGCAAAAAAAGTCAGAGAAAGATAAATGATATAATTTCACTCAAGTGGAATTTAAGAAACAAAACAAATGAGCAAAGGAAAAAAAATAGAGGCAAACCAAGAAACAGAATCTTAACTACAAAGAACAAATTGATGGTTACCAGAGGGGAGGGGTGGGGGGTGAAACAGGTGAAGGGGATTGAGAAGTGCACCTATGATGAGCACCAAGTGATGGATGCAAGTGCTTCATCACTGTATTGTACACCTGAAACTACTATTACATTGTAAGTTAACTAACTGGAATTAAAAACTATTTTTTAAAGATTTTATTTATTTATTTGACAGAGAGAGAGAGACAATGTGAGAGGGAACACAAGCAGGGAGAGCAGGAGAACAAGAAGCAGCCTCCCCACTGAGCAGGGAGCCCGACAGGGGACTTGATTGCAACCTGACACAGGGCTCGATCCCAGGACCCTGGGATCATGACCTGAGCCAAAGGCAGACACTTAACAACTGAGCCACCCAGGCACCCCTTAAATAAAAACTTTAAAGAAATACCTTGAGGGGTGCCTGGGTGGCTCAGTGGGTTAAGCCTCTGCCTTCAGCTCAGGTCATGATCTCAGGGTCCTGGGATCAATCCCTGCATCAGGCTCTCTGCTCAGCAGGGAGCTTGCTTCTCCCTCTCTCTCTGCCTACCTCTTTGCCTACTTGTGATCTCTCTCTCTGTCAAATAAATAAATAAAATCTTTAAAAATGTTTTTAAAAATTTTAAAAATAAATAAAAGAAATACCTTGAGTCAAATGAAAATGTAAATATGCCAAGATTTATGCAATGCAGAAAAAGCAGTTCTAACAGAAAAGTTCAAAGCAACAAATGCCTATATAAAAAGGCAAGAAAGATCTCAAACCACTTAACATTACACCCCAAGGAACTGAGATGGGGAGGAAGCCTAGAGTTCGTAAACTGAAGGAAATGACAAAGAACGGAATAGAAATAAGTGAAATAAAGATGAAAAAGACAACAGAAAAGATCAATAAAATGAAGAGCTAGTTATCTGAAAAGATAACAAAATTGAGAACTTTTAGCTACACTCAACAAGAAAAAAAGAGGGCTCAAATACATAAAAACAGAATCAAAGAGGATGCAAGAGATCCCACATAAATACAAAGGATCGGTTGTGGGGGGTGCCTGGGTGGCTCAGTGGATTAAAGCCTCTGCCTTCAGCTCAGGTCATGATCCCAGGGTCCTGGGATCAAGCCCCACATGCGGCTCTCTGCTTGGCGGGGGAGCCTGCTTCCTCCTCTCTCTCTGCCTGCCTCTCTGCCTACTTGTGATCTCTGTCTGTCAAATAAATAAATAATACAAAGGATCATAAGAGATCACAATAAACAATTATATGTAAACTGAAAAACCTGGAAGAAATGAATTAATTCCTAGAAACATACAACCTTCCAAGACTAAATTATTGCAGAATAGAGTATGTGAATAGAACAATTACTAGTGTAACACCTGGGTGGCTCAGCTGGTTAAGTGGCTGCCTTTGGCTCTGGTCATGATCCCAGGGTCCTGGGATCAAGTCCTACATCTGCCTCCTTGCTCAATGGGGAGCCTGCTTCTCCCTCTGCTTGCAGCTTCCCCTGCTTGTGCATGCACGTGCACTCTCTCCCTCTTGAACAAAGAAATTAATAAAATCTTTTTTTTTTAAAGATTTTATTTATTTGCCAGAGAGAGAGAGATCACAAGCAGGCAGAGAGGCAGGCAGAGAGAGAGAGAGAGAGGAGGAAGCAGGCTCCCTGCTGAGCAGAGAGCTGGATGTAGGGCTCGATCCCAGGACCCTGGGATCATGACCTGAGCCGAAGGCAGAGGCTTTAACCCACTGAGCCACCCAGGTGCCCCAAAGAAATAAATAAGATCTTAAAAAAAAAGAACTATTACTAGTAAGGAGATTGCATCAATAATCAAATACCTTCCAATGAGCAAAACACCAGGACAGGCAGTGACACTAGTGAATTCTACTAAACATTCAAACAAGAGTATCAATCATTCTCAAATTCTTCCCAAAAAAATGGAAGAGAAGGGAACACTTACAAACTCATTTTACAAGACCAGCATTACTCTGATACCAAAACTAAACAAGGGCACCACAATCAAAGAAAATTATAGGCCAGTATCACTGATGAACGTAGATGCAAAATCCTCAAAAAAATAGTAACAAACCAAGTTCAACAATACATTAAAAGAATCATACACCAGAATCGAGTGAGATTTATTCCAGAGATACAAGCATGCAAATCAATGTTACAGACCACATTAACAAAATAAAGGATAAAAATCATATGATCATCTCAATAGATGCAAAAAAAATCAGTTATCTTTTTATGATAAAACATCTGAACAAAGTTAGGTATAGAGGAAACATAACTCAATATAATAAAGACCATCTATAACAAGCTCTCACATAACAGCACACTCCAACAGTAAAAAGCTGAAAGCATTTCCTCTAAGATCAGGAACAAACACAAGGATGCCCACAATCTCACCACTTTGATTCAACATAGTACTGGAAATCTCAGCAGACCAATTAAGCAAGAAAAAGAAGTAGGCATTCAAATTGGTAAGGGAAAAGTAAAACTCTTACTATCTGCAAATGACATGATATTATGTAATGGGATTAAGACAGTGATGAAAGAAATTGAAGACACAAATAAATGGTAAGAAATACCATGCTCGGGGCGCCTGGGTGGCTCAGTGGGTTAGGCCGCTGCCTTCAGCTCAGGTCATGATCTCAGGGTCCTGGGATCGAGTCCCGCGTCGGGCTCTCTGCTCAGCAGGGAGCCTGCTTCCCTCCCTCTCTCTCTCTCTCTCTCTCTCTCTGCCTGCCTCTCTGTCTACTTGTGATCTCTCTCTGTCAAATAAATAAATAAAATCTTTAAAAAAAAAAAAGAAAAAAAAAAGAAATACCATGCTCATGGATTGGAAGAACTAATATTGTTAAAATATTCATAACCACCCAAAGCAATCCACAGAGTCAATACAATCCCTACCAAAATACCAGTGATGGTTTGGTATTTCACATAAACAATACTAAAATGTGTAGGATTGACCTCCAAAAGACCCTAAAAAATGGCCAAAGCAATCTTAAGAAAAAAACAGGGATGAAGGCATCATACTCGCTGATTTCAAGCTGTCTTACAAAGCTATCTATAGCCATTAAAAGAGTATGGTATTGGCATAGAAACAAACACACAGACCAAGAGAACAGGACAGACAGCCCAGAAATACATTCAAGCTTATACAGTCAATCAATTTATGACAAAGAAGCCAAAAACATACAGTGAGGAAAGCAGAGTCTCTTCAATAAAGTCTGTCAGGAAAACTGAAGAGCTACTTGGAAAAGAATGAAACTGGATCATGATCTTACCCCATACCCAAAAATTAAGTCAAAATGGATTAAACACTTGAATGTTTAAGACATGAAACCATACAACTATAAGAGAACACAGGCTATAACAAGCTTGACATCGGTCTTGGTGAAGATTTTTCTCGATCTGACTCCAAAACCAAAGGCAACAAAAGCAAAACAAACAAGTGGGACTACATCAAACTAAAGGCTCTGCACAGCAAAGGAAATCATCAACAAACTTGAAAAGGCAACCTACTGAATGGGAGAAATATCTGCAAATCATATCTCTGGTAAGTAGTTAATATCCAAAATATATAAAGAACTCATACAACTCAATAGCAACAAACAAACAAACAAAAAACCACAAACCCAAACAACCCAATTTATAAATGGGCAGAAGTTCTGAATAGGCACTTTTCTAAGCAAGGCATGCAGAAGGCCTACAGCTGCATGAAAAGATGCTCAACATCATTAATGATCAGGGAAATACAAATCAAAAGCACAAGGAGGCGGCACCTGTGTGGCTCAGGTCATGATCCCGGTCCTGGGATCCAGCCCCACATCAGAGCAGGGAGCCTGCTTCTCCCTCTGGCTCTGCCTCTCCTCCTGCATGTGTACTAACACAGGCACTCTGTCAAATAAATAAATCTTTTTTTAAAGATTTTTTAAATTTATGACAGAGAGAGATAGCGAGAGAGGGAACACAAGCTGGGAGTGGCAGGCAGAGGGGGAAGCAGGATCCCCGCTAAACAGGGAGCCTGATATGGGGCTTAATTCCAGGACCCTGGGATCATGGCCAGAGCTGAAGGCAGATGCTTAATGAATGAGCCACCCAGGCACCCCTCAAATAAATAAAATCTTAAAAAAAAAAACGTATAACAAGAGGCTCCAGGTTGGCTCAGTTGGTAGAGCATGCAACTCTCAATGTCAGGGTCGTGAATTTGAGCCCCACATTGGGTGTAGAGCTTACTTTTTTAAAAAAGTGAAAAAAAAACACCCCACAATGAGCTATTATCTCACACCTGTCAGAATGGTTAATACCAAGAAACAAAAAATAACAAGTGCTGGTGAGGATGTGGAGAAAAAGGAACCCTTGTCCACTGTTGGTAGGAATGCAAATGGAGCCACCTCCATGGAAAACAGTAAGGAAGTTTCTCAACAGATTAAAAAAGAACTACCATATGATCCAGCAATTCCACTTCTGGGTATTTACCCAAAACAACCCCCAAAACACTAACTCCCATATTCACTGCAGCATTATTTATAATAAAAAAGACAAATACTGGGTGCCCGGGTGGCTCAGTGGGTTAAGCCGCTGCCTTCGGCTCAGGTCATGATCTCGGGGTCCTGGGATCGAGTCCCGCATCGGGCTCTCTGCTCGGCAGGGAGCCTGCTTCCCTCTCTCTCTCTTTCTCTCTCTGCCTGCCTCTCCGTCTACTTGTGATCTCTCTGTCAAATAAATAAATAAAATCTTAAAAAAAAGACAAATACCGTATGATCTCATTTATATGTAGAATCCCCCCCCCAAAAAAAAAGCTCATAGATACAGAGAACAGACTAGATTAGTGGCTGCCAAAGGCAGCAAGTAATGATGGGCAAAATGGATGAAGGAGGTCAAAAAGGATCAACTTCCAATTATAAAGTAAGTCCTGGGGATGTAATGTATATCATGGTGACTATAGTTAATAATAGAGTATTGCACACTTGAAAGCTTCTAAGACAGTAAATCTTAAAAGTCTTCATCAAAAGAAAAAAAACTGGGGTAGTAACTATGTATGGTGAAAGATGTTAGCTAGACCTATTGTGGTCATCATCTTGCAATACATACAAATATGGAATCACTGTGTTGTAAGGCTGATACAATGTTATATGTTACAATGTTTGTACTTCAATTAAAAAAAAGAAACAAACCTGAAGTATACTACTATTCTTACTTTAAAACTTGAATCTGTAATTAAAACCTTTCTTGCCTGGGACAACTGGGTGGCTCAGTGGGTTAAGCCGCTGCCTTCAGCTCAGGTCATGGTCTCAGGGTCCTGGGATTGAGCCCCACATTGGGCTCTCTGCTCAGCAGGGAGCCTGCTTCCCCACCCCCACCTGCCTCTCTGCCTACTTGTGATCTCTGTCAAATAAATAAATAAAATATTTTTTAAAAATAAAAAAATAAAAGCTTTCCTGCAAAGAAAACTCTAGGTCTAAATGGCTTCAGGGCTCAATTCTGTCATACCTTTAAAAAAGAAGTAAAACCAATCTTAACACACTCTCTTCCAGAGAATAGAAAGAGCAGGTATATTCCTTAACTCATTTTACAAGACCACCAAAACCTGACAAGGGCAGTACAAGGAAACAAAATTAGATGCCAACTTCACAAAGACCCAGGGGCGCCTGGGTGGCTCAGTGGGTTAAGCCGCTGCCTTCGGCTCAGGTCATGATCCCAGGTCCTGGGTTCGAGCCCCACATCGGGCTTTCTGCTCAGCAGGGAGCCTGCTTCCTCCTCTCTCTCTGCCTGCCTCTCTGCCTACCTGTGATTTCTCTCTGTCAAATAAATAAATAAAATCTTAAAAAAAAAAAAAAGAACAAAGACCCAAAATTCCTCAGGAAAATGTGATGCTAACTGTAACTAACTGGGTTTATTCCATGGAAAGTTGATTTATCATTAGGAAATCAATAGATATAATCTGATTTAAGGAGCAAATTCATAATTCCTTTTTAACAATAAATATTTGATAAAAATCCAGTATCACTCATGAATAAGCCCTTAGCAAACTAAGAAGAGAATAAAGTTCCTTTATTTGAAGGTAATTGGGAAAAAATTAAAGCAAATACATATTTAATGAAGAAATATTGAAAGTTTCCCATTTGCAAAAAGGAACAAGACAATGGTACCCTGTATTTCCACTTCTATTCAATAATATAATCTTAGTACTAGTCAGCACTAAGAAACAAAAGTAGAGCAATTTGAAAGGAAGAAACAAAACACCTGAAGATAAATTACTAAAGTAATAAGCATTTAGCACAATTGTTACATATAAGGTTGATATAAAAGTCAACCGTATTTTGATAAGCAACAAAATGATCTCTTTAAAAACTACAATATCAAAAAATATCAAATATCTAGGAATAAAAATCTTTTTTTAAAATTTCTTTTCAGCATAACAGAATTCATTGTTTATGCACCACACTCAGTGCTCCATGCAATACAAGCCCTCCATAATACCCACCACCTGGCTCCCCCAACCTCTCACCCCCCCACCCCTTCAAAACCCTCATATTGTTTTTCAGAGTCCATAGTCTCTCACGGTTCATCTCCCCTTCCAATTTCCCTCAACTCCCTTCTCCTCTCCATCTCCCTATGTCCTCCGTGTTATTTGTTATGCTCCACAAATAAGTGAAACCATATGATAATTGACTCTCTCTGCTTGACTTGTTTCACTCAGCATAATCTCTTCCAGTCCTGTCCATGTTGCTACAAAAGTTGGGTATTCATCCTTTCTGATGGAGGCATAATACTCCATAATGTATATGGACCACATCTTCCTTATCCATTCGTCTGTTGAAGGGCATCTTGGTTCTTTCCACAGTTTGGCGCCCGTGGCCATTGCTGCGATGAACATTGGGGTACAGATGGCCCTTCTTTTCACTACATCGGTATCTTTGGGGTAAATACCCAGTAGTGCAACTGCAGAGTCATAGGGAAGCTCTATTTTTAATTTCTTAAGGAATCTCCACACTGTTCTCCAAAGTGGCTGCACCAACTTGCATAAGAATAAAAATCTTGAAGATCTCTCTGAAGAAAATTACAAACATTACTGAGAGAAATTAAAGAGGGCCTAAATAAACAGAGCCGATCATGATCATGAATTAGAAAATAAAAAGATAAAGATGTCAATTCTAAATTGTTCTACAGATTTCACAGAAATCCAATTTCCAAATACAACAGATTTTTTTGTGTGCATACATGTGATGTGTGGAAAGTGACAAGATATTAAAACACATTATATATGTGCAAAGGGCCAAAAATACCCAAGATGCTCGGAAAAGACAAGCAGGTGGAAGAACTTGTTCTAATGATCATCAAGACTTAGAATAAAGTTTTAGTGAAGAACACAGTGTGGTATCAGTACAGTGAGCAATGGTACAGAATAGACAGCTGTGAAACAGAACCACAAACATAGGGATATTTGATTTCCAACAAAAGTAGGAAAAACACTGTGCTGGGACAATTAAGTAGCCATGTAGAAAACAATGATATTGGGGCACCGAGGTGGCTCAGTGGGTTAAGCCTCTGCCTTGGGCTCAGGTCATGATCTTAGGGTCCTGGGATCGAGCCCCGCATTGGGCTCTCTGCTCAGTGGGGAGCCTGCTTCCCCTCTCTCTCTGCCTACTTGTGATCTCTCTCTGTCAAATAAATAAATAAAAACTTTAAATAAAGAAAACAACGATATTGTCCCCTTTCTCACACAATGCACAATAATCAATTTCAGGTACAAAGCCAAAGTAATATAGCTTCTGGAAGATGAATGAGAATATCTTCAAGACCTTGAGATAGGGAAAGATATTTTTAAACTGAACCTGGTATCTAATTTAAATACAAAGGAAACTATTTCTAAATTAGACTTTAAAAAATTTTGATTTATCAAAAGACACACCAAAAATGAAAAAACATGCTCATGAAACCAGCAAGGGCTCATTTCTAGCACATAATAAAGAACTTCTACAAATCAGCAAGTCAAAACAGTCAACGAAGTACAAGACACATTCTTGAAAGAATTCAGCCCAAAATAGTTAAAAAACACAAACTTCAGCCACCTGGAAAATTTAGTTGTAAATACTGACACTTTCCCTGAGATTTAAAGTATGATTTTACTATTTATTAACATTTAAAAAAATGTTTCAGATGTCCAGTTCTCTCTTCTTTCTCCAGTGGGAACTCCTCAAGAAATACTTATTGAAAAGTCTTGTTTAAGAAATCTTTGCCTACTCCAAGGTTAGAAACACATTCTCCAAAAACTGAGACCTACCTACATATCCATCAATAACAGAATAATAGTGATATAGCCACACAAAGGAATATACCCTAATGAGAAGAAACAGCCTACAATTATACACAATATATAAATAAATCTCATTCAGAATGTCACCCAAGACTACAGGAGGATCACATTTACATAAACACAAAAGTAGAAAAACCATGTGATGTTAAATGTCAGGAAAATGGTGAAGGAGATGAAGAGGTACAAACTTCCAGTTATTTTTTTAAAAAAAGGGAAATGGGGGGATGGGTACGGTAGTAAATGATCAGAAAGGCACAAAAAGGGGTTTCTAAGTGGCTGGTAATGTTCACTTTCTTGATCTGGGTGCTGGCACAAAAGTGTGTTCAGTTGTGAAAATTCACTGAGCTGTTTACTACTGATGTATGCTTTCTGCATATTTAATAAAATTTTAATAAATTCTTTTTTAAGTATGAAGGAGTACTTATTGTTCAAAATTTGTTAGGGAATAGGAGAGCAAAAAAAGTTTGATTGGTTCAGGTCAAATCACAGAAATCAAGTAACTAACTAAAACTTAAAAAGCAGGTATTAGACGACATGCTAACTACCAAAAAAAAAAAAGAAAAGAAAAGAAAAAATTCATAGAGGTGCCAAACCAACTAGAAACTCTCAAACTTACAGTAAAATTGGTCTGAAACTATTCAAACCCAAAAAGGTAAACTGATTTATATTAGATCTAATGACTAGTATTGATTCATAAAACTCTAACACAAGCCACTTGATCTTATGTTTTTATTAAGTAACAAGGTCTTTCAAATCTACGAAGTGAACTAATAGATTAACATATCTAGTCAAATATCCTAATTTTATAAGGAATCCAAGGTCTTCTGAATTGGCTGATTTGTCCAAGGTCATAAGCAACTCTCCATAAATAGAAACAAAATTATTTAGTCAAATTCATCACTTTTCCAATTTTCTTTAAGTTCTAGAGGATTCCCACCCAGCAAGAGAATCTGTCTACTGGCAGTGACTCTCAGTACATGCTATATTCAATTGAAACATTTTCATCCAAGTGTTACCAAGTCAAAATTAATTTCTTTGCCAACCATGACTAATAGCCAAAAGCTATTTCTGGAGCAGAAAAGATAAAGACTTTCTAAAAGTATAGTTCATGATGAGCAACCTAACAGATCACGTTCTGTTTACACTAAATGATGACTCTGACAACAAACTTAAAGCATGTGTGGTAATTT
The DNA here is from genome assembly GCF_902655055.1 of Lutra lutra. Taxonomy (NCBI): domain Eukaryota; kingdom Metazoa; phylum Chordata; class Mammalia; order Carnivora; family Mustelidae; genus Lutra; species Lutra lutra. Next base: position 73,143,726 of record NC_062296.1, on the reverse strand, counting down.
ACAATGACAATGGCACCTATAGCATATGGTAACCCCGAAAAAGACCAAAAAAAAATCATGACCACAACCTGAAATCAGTCCATAGTAAAAAAAAAAAAAAAAAAAAAAAAAAACTCAATTAATGACAATAAAATCATAGTACTAACATAATATTAATTTCTTATTAAATCAGTAGGTTCAAAAAAATTAATTTCTCCAATCATTCCAGTTAGCTTCTACATCTAATATGAAGAAAGTATGCTTTCTATGTTACTTTAACATTTTTATTTCTCTTTTAAGGTTTTATTTATAGGAGGGAGAGAAAGCATGAGTGGGGAGGAGGGGCAGAGGCAGCTCAGGAGCCCCACGTGGGACTCGATCCCAGGACCCTGTGATCATGACTTGAACTGAAGGCAGACTCTTAACAGACTGAGCCACCCAGGTGCCCCAACTTTAACATTTTTAAAAGGAAAAATGACTTGTCATTCTGAAGCTAACTCCATCAAAAGTATACAGTACATAAAACAACCCATTTAATCCTGTGAAACATTTTTACAATATAAAAATGCTTTACTCTCCATTGCATCCCCACAGCATTCTTTCTATCAGAGGACTCTCATTTTTTAAAGATTTTATTTATTTGAGGGGGGAGGAGGAGGGGGGGGGAGGGAGAGAGAGAGAGAGAGCGCGCACGCGCGCGAACAGTCATGAGAAGCAGAGGGAGAGGGGCAACCAGACTTCCAGTGGAGCATGGAGCCTGCGGAGCATGGAGCCTGTTGCCGGGCTGTAGGGCTTAATCGAATGAGCCCCAGGGAGAGGGGGGTATTCTAGCTGTCCTAATGGTAACACTTAATAATAAATATGTGTATAATGTTACTTACGCACTCAACTACGGGCTTGCTGCTGTTTTAAGTGCTTTACATATATTAACACATTCAACCCTCCCAAGAACCTATAAGGTAGGCAGTACAGTACTAATATCTGCATTTTACAGATAAGTTCTGTAAGTGATGGAACGGAGATCTGAGGACAACCACCATACTAAACAGCCTTTTGAGGATCCACACCAGGAAAAAACGTCTGCTTTCTAGAGACCAGGTCTCACTACTCATCCTGTCCTCAGCATCCACTTAGAGAACAAGCTCTCTGCCCAAGACCTGGGAGTCCTTACTAGGATTGTGAAGGAATGTGCCTCCCCATTCCATCGTCAAGATTGTGTTCATAATCTTGCAGTACCTGAGGCACTCAGTGCATATTCTTGTTGAGACACTGTTATACATACATGTTAGTTTATATAGCACTATCAGTCTTCAAATTCAGTTACGTGGGACTGGCTTGGGAATCTGAAGGTCATATGTGACATTATTTCTATGGGAAAATGGTGGTGAATTTCAAAAGGAAAGTCTTACAGGGTCCCTGGGTGGCTCAGTTGATTGAAAACTGACTTCGGCTCAGGTCGTGATCCTGAAACCCCAGGATCGAGTCCCTCATCGGGCTCCCTGCTCACTGGGGAGTCTGCTTCTCCCTCTGACCCTCCCCCTTCTTCTGCTCTCTCTCTCTCATTCTCTCTCTCAAATAAATAAATAAAATCTTCAAAAAAAAAAAGAAAGTCTTACAAATGGACCACTTAAAAATTGAGGCTCCCTCTACACAGAATTCGGCCTTATAGACGCCAAGATAACTAAACAAATTTAAATAAAAGACACCGCAATTACTCACATAATCCAGTTTTGCTCATATATCAAAGTGGCACAGTTTCTTATAATAGGAATGGTGTTACTGAAAAAAATTATCTTAATATTTTATGTATTTCCTGCACTACAACCCATTTTGGATGTATCCAACAGTTAATACACTGCTCTCCCTGGCCCCCCATAAGCTTTACATGAAAAATTACTACGAAATAAACAATGTTATCTTTCTCTCACAGTCTCTCTCTCTCTCTCTCTCTCTCACACACACACACACACACACACACACACACACACATACCCAGAACAGAAGGGGTGTCATCTGAGAATGTAGTAATAGCATAAGTAACAATAATGATGACAACATAATAAAATTTTAAAAACTAACTCTTTTTGAGCATTTACCATCACTAGTTATGTTCTAAAAATATACTATACATCTTCTGGCTCACTTAATCCTAACAAAAATCCTGTGAGTTAAGTATTACACTACCCCAATTTCAAAAATGAGGAAACAGGTCAGTGATTAAGCAACTTGCCCAAGATCACAGAGCTAGTGTCAAAAGTAAGATTTGAACATTTAAGCATTTTTACCCTGAGAAATATTTTTAACCATTGCACTCTGTGTATCATTAAATAATTTGGCAAACTCTTAAAATAAATAAAGGGTGCTTACTCTACTTTTGAAACAAGAGTGATTTGGAGACAAAAAAAAGAGAGAGAGACCCATCTTGCCTTTTATTAAGAATCTATCTTTCCACCAAGTAAAGACTGAGCACATTTACAGAGAATAAATTTAAAATGTATTTTGCTTGAAATCCCTCACTTAACATGTTTGAACACTACTAACAGTAGTAAAGGCATGTAGCTTCAACAACAGACTAATAAAACTTTTTCAAAATCTTCAACATAAACACATTGTCGCTGTTTACCATTAAAGTAAACTAGGATAAAGTAACTGCTAGAGTTCAAATACCCTTGAAAAGTTTCAAAACAGTAACAAGAAATAGTGGGAACAAGATATTCTTTTTATGACAAAATAAAACTCTGTTCTTTCCACAACACTGTAACAAGTGCTTTAAGGACAAATATTAACCTGAGACAGACGGAAGAACAACATTTCAAAACATGTGCCTAAATTCAGAAATTCTTCCCTGACAATCTAAAAAGGCTATCAGTTTATCTCCCAAAAGAGCCACCTGATCCACATAACATATCTAATTTTGGACAGCTAAAAGGTGTGCTCCATACCATCTCACTGAGTAATTAACAAAAAGCATGCAACTCCCAACAACTTCTGGAGCACAGGCTGATTTTTTTTTAAATCATCTATTTGAAGCTCAGAACTTGCCTTCCCAGCAAACAAAGGTCTATGTGGCAGGCTTCCAAAGGAGTCCACAAAAGCTAAAACACCCATAAGGTTACAGAAGTATAACAAATTCCAAACCTGCATGGGCAATGTTTCTATGGGAAAACTCATCTAGCAATCAACCTAGAATAAATCCAAGTACCCCTGCCCCACTGAGCCCTGGAGTAGAACTGTTCCCTCCCCTAGGACCACAGGCCTAGGATTCCACGACTGAGGCCGAGCAGGAGAAACCGCAGGAAAGACGGCATTTGGTACTGCATGAGGCTTCAGAGTTAGGACAAAAAGGCAGAGCAGCAGTGGGAGGAGACCCTGGGATAAGGCAGGCAAGACCTATTTGGGAGAGAAGGATGAAAGGCGGGATGGCAGCTGAAAGGAGCTGCGGAAAGGTGTAGGGGTCAGGGTGGGCTCCAGGAAAGGAGAAGGGAGCAGGGCCTGCTACTGGAGCAGAAAGATTTTTACAAACTTTCCTCCTGAATGCTTAGGAGAGGGGAGGAAAAGAAAAAGAAACCGTGGCAAGGATCTTAACACAGCCTCTCTCACTCTGGCTACTCTCATTCTCCTTTTCAATAAAGAGAGAAGTGGGTGAAGCGATCTTGTCCAGATCCTTCTTGATCTCCTAGAGCACAGGGTCTCGGAGAACGGGAGAATGGGAACGGACTTAAGAGGAGTATTGTTTCCCCTCCCAGTCAGCATCCACTCTGCTAAAGACTTCGGTGTCAGTTCGAACTAAGGGAAGTAAGGGCTCCAGGTACGAGCAGGAACAACCCATGGGAGAAAGGGAGGAAGGAACCTAAGGAAATTTGAAGCAGGAAGTGGGACGGTGGAGGGCCAGACAAATAAGTCAATAGAACTGCCAACAATTTAAACTATAATAACTGTTCTTAAGTTAGTTAATTTAGGATTAACTCATCTTGACAGTTACCAGTATTTCCTCAGGTCCATTTCACTTTTAAACAAATGAGTATTTGTGGCCACGGCAATATATTGAGGTTTATTACGTGGAAGATATGAAAACATACATCTAAATACATGTGAGATAATTTCCCGCTGCCTTTTCTTTATACAGTGGCAATATAAATCATTTCAGAAAGGCTTTTTTTATTTACAGAGTGAGCACTCAGTTACATTATCATCTGTCAATTTTTTTCACCCCAATAGCCCAAATATCATGAGTTATTACCTTCACAAAGAACGATATTTAACTCTTTCTTGGAAGTATAATTATAATGAAAAACTTGCTCACTGAGACCAAACACTGCCTGTCAGGCCTCCAAGTTAGTATTTCAAGCAAAGTTCCAAACTCAAACACACACAAATGCATCTGAGGAGTACAGGACATCTTTTACCTCCAGCCCCTAAGGCCCAGGTTTCCATAAGACATAGCTACTTAACCAAGGGCCCCCGCAAACAATTTACAGCTTAAAAGATGGCACAGTAAATCCCAAATTCCCTAATAACGTTTCCACAACTCACAGCCAGGGATAATTAATTCAACAGGTAAACCTAACCAAACATCAAGCTAGAGGATGAGTGCCAGACACTTAGCATCCATTTTTTCCCCTATTATTTAAGCTACTACTCTTCCAGTGCAACTCTCTCCTCAGCAGAGATAATGGCCAGGAGGCAAGCTCAGCAACACATCAAAGACACAAGAGCAGAGACCATTAAGGGACAACAGTGTCTATCAGCCATGCGCTGGCAAGATTTTCCTGCTGTTTTCACTGACATATCCCACACTGCCTGGGAACCTGGAAGATCTTTTACTCCAAGCCCCACAGATTATGCTGGATCCCGGAATAGCTGCCGTATTTTCTGCAAACGATAAAGTGGATCCATAAACCTCTGTACTAAATTAAAGAGAAGAAAAACAGCATCTGTTATCAAGTACTCCACTTGTTGGAGAAAGTGGGGGGTGGGTGAGTAGGTGGGTGGGTATGTGTGTATACCTCCAAGCTATGATAAAGCAAATTCAGACCCTTAGAAATAGCTGCTATTTTATTTTAGTAATATAATTTGAAAACTATTCAGGACCAAAATAAACAAAATATCTAATCTCTGAATTACCCTGGGCATGCTGAAACTGGAGGCAAAGTTACTGAAAACATCTGAATTTCACATAGGTCACTACAGGCTGCTAAGAATCCTTACTAATCAGCAGACTTCTGTTAAAATGTTACCTCTAGCTAGAAAATGAACACATGAGAAAGAAAAGAAAAACCTTAAGATTATCTTCAACCAAGAACACTGAAATCTTTCAAGATTACCAAAAGAACTGAAAGGTTTCTTTGTAACAAAGATTTTCATTTTCTGAAATTTTTATCAGTACACACACTTATGCAGAATATAGTAGAAAAAGCACATATTCTAAAATCAGACACACATGAGTTTGGGTTCTAGCTCTGCAATTTACCAGCTATATAAACTCCTCAGGAAAATTACTTACGAATACAGGAGGTTAGTGTGGTTATCTGTACAGCAGGAATAAAATTACCCGCACAAGGATTATGGGGATTAAATTAAAGGACTATGAGGGTTAAATGCAAACATACATAACCCACCAAAACCAGTGACTGAACATACACAATGCTAGCTCCCTTCGCTCCAACACAAACTGTACAGAATTTGCTAATGAAAAATCTATATAATTGAGAAGATTGTGTCAAATCCACACATGGAATAAAATTCAGAGTGAAAGAACATAGGTTCTGTTCAATTTAAAGATGAAAGTCATATATTTAATATTTATCTTCACTAAAGTCTTTCCTTTGATTAAACCAGTCACAAGCGAACGAAGAGGGGGGTAGGGTAGGTTGAAAAACTTCATAGGACACAAGGCTTTAAAGTATGTATGTGCATTTGCTCGCACTCTTGACACCATCACAAAATTTACTATGAGGGATGATGCCCTTTAAAACACGGTAAAAAACCAAACTCTCACCTCGAAAACCTTTTCTTTTGATCGAAATATTTCTTCCTTCTTACAAATGTTCTGATATACGACTGGAAAACATTTACAAGGAAAAGGAAAAAAATCCCTTCACTCTTCCAAAATGAAAAAGTGAGCAAAAGAAGCTACGTTTGTCAAATTGTTCTTCTTTCCCACATTTTTTCTTTTACAAACCAAAAATAAACACATCAGATGCCGAAATTATTGTCAAATTGACAAATGTCACTGAAGAACACATGGAATTGACATGCCCTGTCTGGACCAAAGGTGACAAGTGTCCTTAAGCAATTTAAATAAATTACGTTTCACTAAGGACAAAAATGCTTTTGTCCTTACTTTGACTTTATATGCACCCTACTTTATATATAACCCACCTTGTACCCCTCTCCCATCCCCCCAAATCCTGTTTTTATGCACTTTAATGAGCTGGCACACAGTACTAAACTACACAACTCCAACTGGGAATAACTCTAATCTGTCACTGGACCTCAGAGGACTGCTTGTGTGATCTTTGTTAAAGAACGGAGACAATGTTTTCGCCTTACTCCACACCCGCCACCAATTTACAAACCCCTTATAGAACAATTACTATTACTACTAACCTTCCCCCGCATATCTCAACACCATTAACAGACCGAACCTTGATGCTGATTAGCCCTCATCCCCAAACGCCTTGCTGGGGGCTTGAAGCCCTCCACCGAGGTTCACTCTCCGCAATGTCCAGGGTGCGGCGAGGAAGGACATCATCCCCTCACCCCCGTTCTAGGGGAGAGGGCCAACCGAGGCCCCCGGCCACTCCCTCTCTACTCGGCCTCCCGGGGCGTCTGGGGCGGGCGCGCCAGGCCCTGCGCAGACCTCCAGCAGTCCCGCAGTTCCTAGTGTCCGCCGCAACCCCAGGCCGAGCCGAGCCCCCAGGACCCCCGCAGTAGCGCGCACGCCCACCGCCCTGGCGCTGGGTCACCGAGACGACCCCGGCGCCACCCCCGACGCCCAGAATCGGGCAGGTGCCGGGCCCTCCTCAGAGACACTCACCCGGCAGCCGCTGCTCCCGGTCTGCCGATGCCGCTGCCTCACCTTCTCTCCCGCCGCTTGCTCCCGCGGGGGGGTCCGGGCCGGCGCCGCTTCCCCGCCCGACCCCCCTCGGGTGCGCGCCGCACGGGGACCGGATCCGGTGAGAGGAGGAGGAGCCGCAGCCGCCGCCGCCACCGCCGCCGCTGCTGCTGCTGCTGCCGCCGCCGCCGCCGCCCCCTTTCCTTTTCTCCCTCCTCCCTCAATGCGTCCCTCCCACCGAGGCCCGCCTCGTATTTCCTGGATCCGGTCTCGGCTGGAGCTTGGCAAGCGAACCGACGGCTTCAGGACTCCGTCGGGCGCCGTCGCTCGCCAGACACAAAGATGGCGCCGCCGGAGACAGCCAAAGGCGATGTCGCGAAACTTCCCCCTCCCTAGCTCCTCTACACACACACACCCCACCGTAACTAGAAGGCGGGGGCCAACTGGGAAAGTGGTCAATTAGGGCAGCCTTAGCTGGCGGGAGCAAACGCTCCCGCAAAGTGAAAATGGGTTGTACCAATTACAGCGGAAGTTATTGCGCTTGCGCAGGGGCAGGGATTGACGCATGCCCAGAACGGCTCCTGAAGTGAGACCCAGTTCTCCGTGTTTTACCAGTTTCCTTCTAGAGGCGCGGGGCGGGGAAGGAGTGGGCGGAGGAACCAGAACTGAAACCCGGGAAAGGGTTGGGCAGGCCTGGTTGAGAAAAGAGGGGCGTGCCCTAAGGCTGGGTCATCCCTCTAAAGCCTGAACTGCCAATTTGGCGTCCTCGGGAGTCCTCTAACCCTATCCTCCTCCCTCTCTCCCTCCCAGTCACGGAGTATTCTTTGCAAAGTCTCAGCTGTCCTTTCATCCTGCTGGCGATTCGCTTTTTTTTATTGAGAGCTTGCTGACTGCTCGGAGCTGGGCTTGTTGCTGGGAGCCACAGCCCTCCTGTTTCTCACATCACCATCTAAGTTTCTCTTTCATTTTGGCGCTACGTGAGCTTTCCAAATCGCATACTATTAACAGCTTCCGTTCCTGTTTTATTTTCCTTACTGGAAAAATGCAGTGAATTTATTCATTCATTGAAGCGTGTGTTGTTCAGAGTTTCCTGTGGTACTAAGGAAAGGTACATGTGCTCTGTCCTCAAGTGGGTATGGGCCTGGGATGGCTATGGCGGAGAAAAAAAAAACGATGGCAGTTGAGCAGAGTAAATTCTATAACGAAAATAAGTGCAGAGAGGAGTAGCAGGTGCTGGGAAAGGACTGTCATGAAACATGCCAAAGAGAAGATTCTTTTTAAAGATTTTATTTATTTGACACAGAGAGAGATCGTAAGTAGGGAGAGAGGCAGGCGGGGCGGGGCGGGGGGGGGGGGGGCAAGCAGGATCCCTGCTGAGCAGAGAGAGCCCAATGTTGCCGGGCTCCATCCCAGGACCCTGAGATCGTGACCTGAGCCAAAGGCAGAGGCTTTAACCCACTGAGCCACCCAGGCGCCCCCAAAGAGAAAATTCTTGAGGGTAGTCTAACAGGCAGAGGATTTACTCCATGGAATCAGTCAGGGGAATGTCAGGAAACAAACCACCCGATTATTGTAACAAAATTTAATACAAAGAAATGATAATTAGGTAACTGAAAATGCAAGAAGAAAACTCAATATGTGGCAGAGATAGCAACCGTGCTCTAGTGGCCTAGCAGCTACTATGTCTGGAGCTAGGGGGACCAAGGGAAGAGGTTGGGATTGTTAAAATTTAGAGAACTAGAAGAGGAGCTGTGTGGAGCTGAAAGTCAGACCTCTGAGAAGCGAACCAGTGTAGGTGTCTCTGATGGATCAGGGCTCAAGATGCTGTGTCTGCAAGTGTGGGAAAAACTGCAAACTGGATCCAGCTGCTGCTACGGGAAAGAACTTGCACGGTCCTGAGAGCTGCAATCTCCCTGTGACCTGGGAATGAGAGACATTAGAGTGGAGCTGAACTTGACCCACATCCACCAGCAGAGCAGCTCCCTGTGGAGAGCCACTCATTTTAGAAGCTGGATGTGGTCAGAAAGGAGGCCTTCCACTCCCGTCACCCAACCCACTGTCGTGTTAGCAGGCACAGTCGTGTTAAAACACTGGTTAAAAAAAAAAAAAAAAAACAACTGTTTTGAGTTCAGGGTTTCATATAAAACAGAGCTGCCTCAGCCCACTCCCAGAGCCATGAGTGAGAAATGTGCATATGTAGTATGGCCTTGAGACTTTCACTTATTAGATGGCAAAAATAGACAAATAACAGCAGCTCTGTTCCACAGAGTGAGCTGGAGTTTGTCTTCTGTCTTCTTTCTCCAGCATCTCTAGAGAACTGTCCTACCATATTTGGTCCAAAATGGTTCAGGTTCAGTACCACAGTACATTCCAGTTATCAGGAAGGGGAAGATGTACCCATTTCCTTTAAGGGTACAACCCAGAAGTTGTTAACATCATTTATGTTGACAACCTGTTAGCCAGAACCTATTCACATTAATGTATTTACCTGCAAGGGAGACTGAGAAATGTGTTCTTATTTTCAGTAGTCTCATACTTAACTAAAAATTCCCTGACTTCAGAAAAATGGGTGAGGGGGAGGTGTTGGGAGGTGAAGGTGGGAAACGAGCAGCTTGATAAAATAATCAAAACTCAGAATTTGATTTATAGTTACTTCTTATCCTCTCTCCCAGTTGAGTTCTGCAAGGGCCTTAAAGTCAAAGAAGCGATTATAATCCTCTTTTCTGTTCCTTACACTTCCAGGTCTCCCTCCCCATTTTTCTAACCACAGTTTCTTCTCCAAGGATGAAGAGGGTGGGAAAGGAGGTAGATAATTTCCTGCTTTATAGGCTACAGTCAGAAGATTTTTTTTTTTTTTTTGTCCTTTCTGGACATAAAGTTGGCTCCTTCTCTGCTGGTTGCTTTTGGAGGTTCTTCTTAGGCACCCAGTGGGAAGATTTGATAGCACATCCTAGGACACATAAGATGCTCTTTCCTCTATCTGGCCTCTCTCTCTCCTCCATCCCACTCTCTTTTACTTTCTGATGTTGCTAAAAGTCCTCTCTTGGTTGTCCATATCTTCTGTGTGACTGGCATCCAAATGCTGACGCTCCATGAAGTGAGTGTGATTCTTCAACCTCCTGGCATAGTTCTTTGATACAGACTGCCCTTGTGGAATGCCCACAGATTCTTACTGCCAGGATCCCCTCACCCATTGGCAGGGTCTTTGGCAGGGCACAAGCAAGAGGCTCAAGCTCTTTTGCTTTCTGTGACCATCACTCGATCCATACGAAACACACGTATCTTTGCCATGCTGAGTAAGATAGGCTGTCCTTTCATTGCTGCTTCAGCAAGCTTCCTGTCTTCAAAATTCTTCTAGCAAAAGACAGGCAGCAGTGTCCATGCTGATTCTGCTCTCCAAACTCCAAGGATATGTGGCCACCTCTCCCTAAAATTCTCTGTCTTCAGGGATGCTTGGGTGGCTCAGTTGATTAAGAGTCTGCCTTTGGCTCAGGTCATGATCCCAGGGTCCTGGGATGGAGTCCCACATGGGGCTCCCTGCTCAGAAGGGAGTCTGCTTCTACCTCTTCCTTTGCCTGCTGTTCTTCCTGCTTGTGCTCTCTCTCTCTCTCTCTCTGACAAGTAAATAAATAAATAAAATCTCTTACAAAAAAGAAGCTAAAATTCTCTTTCTCCCCTAAAATTCTCAGGTAGCTACAGTTCAGTCAAGCCATTGGAGTGTCATACATCTTTAAGACATGCCTAACTCAGCTCTCACTTGGCTTTGCCTTCTCAGTGGAAGAGAAAATCTACAATAATCCCTGGGTGATAATAACTAATCAAAATCTCCCTTTTAGTCTTCTTTTATTTCAGCTGGAGGAAGTATTTTGGTTATAGTTCTAGACCCAGTTTTGCTGCCTCTTGGTGAGTTTTTAGGGAAGGGCCTAAAGCTCTCTTTGGAATGTGAGAGAACTTACACGTGTTTTCTTCTGATGCATCAGATCCATCTATGTATGTTTTCAGATATTTTTGGCCTCATTTGTGTCAATAATCTGTTGCCACATCACAAACCATTCCAAAACACAATAGTCTAAACTAATAACCATTTTATTTGTTCATTATACAGTGGGTCAGTAATTTAAGGATTTTTTTAAAGATTTTATCTTTTTGAGTCGGCTCAACTGACTGAGCCACCCAGGCATCCCAATTTAAGGATTTTTGATTTTTTTATTTACTTTTTTTCTGTAATCTCTATACCTGACGTGGACCTTGAATTTACAACCCGGAGATCAAGAGTCACACACTCCACCGGCTGAGTCAGCCAGGTACCCCAGAAGGTCAGCAATTTCGATGGCCTCAGCTGGGCTGCTCTTCTTCTGATCTCACCCAGGGTTACTCATGGTGACAAGAAGAGTGGCTCTTCATGGGACTAAAAAGGCCCTCTCTCACCAAGTCACCCCAACTCCACATGGTATGGTCTAAAAGCTAAAAAGTTGTGCTTACTTTGCAGCACATAAACCAAGACCTAAAATGTTACCTGGACCTTGAATGGGCCCATTCCATTAAGCTGTCTGCTTCTGAGTGAGGAAGCATTAACACCACCACTGGTTCTCATGGTCACGTGCAACTCCTTTGCAGTAACACAATCTGTTGGTTTTAGGCAACACTGTATGGGATACCATGTCAATGGACGACCATTTTGCAAACTCTTGAATGGTAGTCCTGCTGGGGGACCTGGGGATAGGAAAGGCAAACTCATAACTAGAGTATGAATCAGTCCTGGAAAGAATGAATTGCTGCCCCACAGTCACACCCACCCCATGTGGAAGAGATCCAAAGTAATCATTTTGCTCAAGGGACCGGCTGGTCTCCTTTGAGAAATGGTGCCATACTGCGATTCAGTGTTGGTTTCTGCAGGTGGTGGGTTGGGCCAGTAGCAGCTAATTGAGCCTTAGCAAGAGGGAACCCATGTTGGACCTGAAGAGTGAGCCTGGCTTCCATTGACAAGATCCCTTCTTATGGAGCAAGCCTACGAGGAACCTTGTTGGTGATGGACTACTTGGTCTGCCGGTAATCTGGATTTGGGGGTGCCTGCTGTTTATAGGCATTTTCCGGGACCTTGAAGCTGATGGGATGTTGTAGTCCCCTTGTGAGAGGATGAGGTCCCATGTGAGGCTAGGCTGGAGTGCAACCGATCCCTCTGGGAGAAAGGCACGTCTCTGGTTCTAGTTAGCTTTTTGCCTGCAAACCAGCATCATAATTTCTTGGAATCACTTTCAGACAAGTGTGCTCTTTGTACTAAAATACTCTCTTTAAATTATGTTAATGTTCACTTTAGACCCCTTGATTGATTTTTACCTTGTGATTTGGTGATTTTCAGTGGGAAGGAGGTTCCTCACAACCTAAATTGTTCCCTTGGTTCTACCTCATCATTTTGCTTCCCTCCTAACCTTCAATTTAGCCCTTGTCCCTATACTGGCCAGTACCCTAAGTAATGAGCATGTCAAAATGCCTTCTGAGCTTGCTGAAAGATGTAAAGGCAGCCAGTTCTAATTGTCCTTATCCTAACCACCAAGAACGATAAGATTTAGCCCTCTTATACCAAGATATCTAAAGAAGAAAAATAAAAGTATGAATTAAGCGCAAAGGACCAAGGAGATAAAGACACCCGTTGCCCAGCACCAGCACCCTTTCACCACCACCACCAACCCCCGCCCCCCTTCCAGGGCAGAGCACACTCACTGTCTCATGTTTCAGCATTCTCTGAGTTGGGAGTTGTGATCTGGTGATGGATAATGGGATAGTGCTCTTTCTGGAACATGACTCATCTATACTCACCAGCACTCATTTTAGAACAAGCCAGAGAAATAGGATTGGTCTCAGGCCATCACCTGAACTGGAAGGATAGTACACCAATCTCAGCAACTCCAGCTGCTGACTGGAATCAACCCTTTCACATCCCTCCCTTTCCTTGCTAGCCCACATTCCTAACCACCAATACCCGCATCCAGTGGTCACCTCCCATTGGTTCATCTCTACCAAGGCTGCTGTCATCTCAGGAGTGGAAACTTATCTCTCTTAATATAGCATAATCAAAACTGGTTCAAAATCTTTTTCTTGGTTAAAGTCAAAGGTTAATTAAGAATTGGAATAAAAGGTTGCCTGGGTGGATCAGTTGGTTGAGCAACTGCCTTCGGCTCAGGTCATGATCCTGGAGTCCCGGAATCGAGTCCCACATCGGGCTCCCTGCTCAGCAGGGAGTCTGCTTCTCCTGCTAACTTCTCTACTCTCATGCTCTCTCTCTCTCAAATAAATAAATAAAATCTTTAAAAAAAAAAGAATTGGAATAAAAACATTTAGGGTTCCAGTTTTCTTGACTAGTACAAAGTAATCTCTAATCCCTTTTCCCCCAAAAAAGTACATTTCAAATAGAAAACATTCTCAGTATCTACTTTTTTTTTAAAGATTTATTTAAGTAGGCAGAGAGAGAGAGGGGAGGAAGCAGGCTCCCTGCTGAGCAGAGAGCCCGATGCGGGGCTCGATTCCAGGACCCTGGGATCATGACCTGAGCCGAAGGCAGAGGCTTTAACCCACTGAGCCACCCAGGCGCCCCTCAGTATCTACTTTTAAATAAACTCACTGCAACTCTCATTGTATCTTTCCTTAATGCTACATAAGCTCAGCAATGCTCTGAGGGACTCCTAATGCACAGGCTGCCACTTGCCCACCTTCCTCAGCTCTCAAGTTGAGAGAATCATAAATAGAGTAATTTTAAAAAATCTATTCTTTAGGGATGCCTGGCTGGCTAAGTCAGTACAGCATGCATTTTCATCTCAGGGATTGTAAGTTCGAGCCCTATGTTAGGCAGAGAGGTTAGTTTAAAAAAAATGTTTAGGGGTACCTGGGTGGCTCAGTCGGTTCATTGTCTGCCTTCAACTCAAGTCATGACCTTGGAGTCCTAGGATCAAATCCCACATCAGGCTCCCTGCTCAGTGGGGAGCCTGCTTCTCCTTCTCCCTCTGCCTGACACCATCCCCACCCCCCCGCTCATGCTCTCTCTCTGTCAAATAAATGAATAAATAAAATATTTTTTTAAAGTTTAAAATAAGTGCAGGGGCACCTGGGTGGTTCAGTGGGTTGAAGCCTCTGCCTTTGGCTCAGGTCATGATCCCAGGGTCCTGGGATCGAGCCCCACATCGGGCTCTCTGCTAGGCGGGGAGCCTGCTTCCCCCTTTCTCTCTTTGCCTGCTGCTCTGCCTACTTATGATCTCTGTCTGTCAAATAAATAAATAAAATATTTTTTAAAAAGTTTAAAATAAGTACATACATAAATAAAAATCTCTTCTGTAATGAGCCAGCTATGTACATTTGCACAGATACAGTGGGTGGGTAACAGTGCTTGGGGAAGACAGGAGAGGTAAACACCATTTTTGGCTAGGCAGGTAGAGGAGAATGAGTGGGTAGGAGAATTAGAAGTTCTTATGGAGTGACATTACTGAGATTACAGCATTGGTAGAGAGCATTTGTCTCTGCGGTCATTCACTGAGATCCCCTGTTCAGAGCATTGCGCCTATCCCCAGGTGACTGGAGGTATTGATTTCTGACAGGTGTCATATATGTAACTCACTGGGAATTGCCTTTGCTTCAGGGATTTGCCTCACAAAGATTATGCACTTTCCTAGCGGGTGACCCACAGCCAATGACTGACTGAGGAGGAAATACAAAGACCTGGCAACCTTTCATTAATTTGGGATACTCTGAAGGACCATTCCAGCTTCAGAGCTCCTTGTGACAGAGGCTGAAGTCTTGGTTGCATTGTCATCATGGGTCAGTGTTTCCTTCTGCCCCATTTTGTTTTCCTTCCTTACTGGTGTATTTCCCAAGAGAATTTCTCAATAAACCTCCTGTACTCAGTTATTCACCTCAAAATCTCTTTCCGGAGAAGCCCACCTAAGCCCTCTGTATAGTAAATGAATGTATATCCCACTGAGTTGTTTTATTGTCTGGCACTTACCAACCCTGCTAGTAATCATGCCAGATTTCCCTTGGTGAGGGATGGAAGAGACTACCCCCCTTTTTTAGTTTATGTGCCTCTGATGAAGTTCCTCTACCATCAGCTCCCAGGGTGATCACATTACTCAGTTTTGGCTAATCAGAGCTGCATAATCCTTAAGCCTCAGTAATTGGTTCAGGGGTGGGCATGTGACTCAGGCAGAAAAACTCAGATGCAATAAGACTTTTGTGAGACATCCAGGGAAAACATTCTCACTTTTTCTAGAGGATGCAAGATCTGGAGTTACAATAGTCATCTCGTGACTACAGAGGGAACTTGTCTAAAGAATGGTAACAACCCAGGGCACCGGGGTGGCTCAGTCGTTAAGTTTCTGCCTTCAGCTCAGATCATGACCCCAGGGTCCTGGGATAGAGCCCTGCATTGGGCTCCCTGCTTCTCCCACTCCAGCTCCCCTCCTTGTGTGCTCTCTCTGTCAGTCAAATAAATAAATAAATTCTTAAAAAAAAAAAAAAAAAGAACGGTAACAACCCAAAGGAAAGGAAATGAGAGATGAAGAGTGCACGTGAGAGAGAAGGAACCTAGGTTTGGGGATATCATTTGAACTCCTGTATCATACAGTACTTAAAGCCAGCACAGGGGGCCTGGGTGGCTCACTCGGCTGAGCATCTGACTCTTGATATTGACTTAGTTCATGATCTCAGAGTTATGGCATTGTGTTCTATGCTCAGCATGGAGTCTGCATTAGATTCTCTCTCTCTGTCTACCTCTGCCATCCCCCTGCTCATACTCGCTTGCTCTCTAAATAAATAAATAAATAAATAAAATCTTTAAAATAATTTAAAAAATTAAAAAAAAAAAAAAAACCAGCCCTGTGTCCTATACCATTCAGTTACATGAACTAATACCTTTTCTTTTCTGCATAAGCCTGTTTAAGGTAAATTTTCTACTGCTTGCAAACAAAAGATTCTAAACTGACATACCATAAGTGAATGAGTATAAGAAATGAATAGTTGGGGGATGCCTGGGTGGCTCAGTGTGTTAAAGCCTCTGCCTTTGGCTCAGGTCACGATCCCAGGGTCCTGGGATCAAGCCCTGCATCAGGGTCTCTGCTCAGCAGGGAGCCTGCTTCCCTTCCTCTCTCTCTGCCTACGTGTGATCTCTGTCTGTCAAATAAATAAATAAAATCTTTTAAAAAAAGGAAATGAGTAGTTGGAACACTCAAGACTATGATTGAGATGGGGAAGGCAAATTAACCAAAAATATTTATATTCTGTGTTGATAAAATGAATCCTATCTTTTCTTAGAACTTTCATGTTTCAACATATAACCTCTTGAGACCTAAGTGCTCCAGAGACATCTGTTAAATTAAATATAATTCTACAAAAGGAAACAGACCTGGAGTACCAAGGTGGCACAGTGAGTTTGGACAGAGACAAGATTTAAACCCCTCCTCACCAAATATTAATGATTTATGAATTAATACAGTTTACAAAATATGGTAACTGAGAATTTTCTTTGCTCTTGCGAGGACAAGGCCAACCCCACAAGACAGCTAAACAATGGCTTCTGGATGGTCTTGAGGACTTTCTGAACCACAGAATTTCCTCTTCATAATAAACATGTGTAGGGAAGGAATAATTTTATTCTACTCATCAAGCTTCTTCTAGCTGGCCCAAGAATTAAATTGACATAACAGAGTAATAGGGGGGAAATTGAATTTTAATTACATGTCCATGGAGGACCAATAATAAAATTGAGACCTCAAAAGAATGACCAAGGCAGGGAGTTTTCATACCTTTTTTTTAAGGGTTTGTTTATTTAAGTACTTTCTATACCTGATGTGGGACTTGAACTCAGAACACGGAGATCAAGAATCACACAATCTCCCAACTGAGCCAGCCAGACGCCCCAGTTTTTATGCTTTTTAAACAAAGAAACAATCAATTTGAGAGAAATTGACCAGACAAAGAAAACATGTTTGGGAGTTTCAGTTAATAAGGAATCTTCAACAGGTTTTGGGCTGGGGTAGAAAATTAGTGGAAGTAACCAAGTTTCTTTAGACAGTCTTCTTGGCTCTGAATTCCCTGTCTCTGGTGATAAGGGTGTTGCTTTACCTCCTGGTACCGGAAGGGTATCTGTCATGTCAGAGATTTACTTTCTGCTGTCTGGCAACAAAGGTCAGGGTGTTCGTACACTGGCTGTTTCTCAAGTAACTTTATTTTTATTTATTTCTGTATTTTTTAAGATTTTATTTATTTATTTGACAGAGAGAAAGACAGCAAGAGAGGGAATGCAAGAAGGGGGAGTGGGAGAGGGAGTGGGAGAGTGCTCCCGCTAAGTAGGGAGCCCCATGACACAGGGCTTGATCCCAGGATCCTGGATCCATGCTGAAGACAGAGGCTTAACGACTGAGCCACCCAGGAGCCCCTCAAGTAACTTTAATTCATAGATTTAAAAAAATTGTTTTAAGTAATCTGTACACCCAATGTGGGGCTTGAACTCTGGACCCCAAGATCAAGAGTCACATGCTCTATTGACTGAGCCAGAGAGGCACCATTTAAGTAACTTTAATTCAAAATAATCAATATGCCAGGGGCGCCTGGGTAGCTCAATGGGTTAAATCTTCTGCCTTCAGGTCAGGTCATGATCCCAAGATCCTGGGATGGAGCCCCACTTCGGGGTCTCTATACGGCGGGGAGCCTGCTTCTCCCTCTCTCTCTGTCTGCCTCTATGCCTACTTGTTATGTCTGTCTAATAAATAAATAAAATCTAAAAAAAAATCAATATGCCAAAATGGCACATTTTGGGGCAGACAGCCTTTGGTATCACAGATGGACTAGTACCAAGAAATATTTGACAGATGGAAATTGAAGTTAAGAGAATTGCCCAAGGTAATAAGTAACTGGACCAGTCAATATGGGACTTTGAACGTCTCTTCCCAAATGTAATAACCTATCTGCCAGAAACAGCAAGTGTCATTTACTCATGTCTTAGGAATTCATTCATTGTTTGACATACATTTATTGAGTCAGATTCTGAGGATACAGAGACGAATAAGACAAAGTCCTTGGCTTCAAGGTATTTCTAGTCTATTTGAGAAAAATGTCACATAAACAAATAAGCATAATAGAATGACGCAAATGAACCTATAGTTCATACCTTTGATGTTCTAGAAGCTATGGTCTAGAGGAAGTGTTTGGCATAGTGGCGACTGGGAAAAGTTGCAAGAAGGAGACAATTGTCTGGGGAGAGTGTCCCCAAAGAGGTCATGTGTAAAACTCATAATGAAAATGAGTAAATATATGTTCAGTTATTATAAATGAAATAATAAATATACAAAATTAAAGTTTATCGTTATTTCAATTTTACCAGGGTGAAATTTTGTATTGTTTTTAAAAACTTCTTTCGTATCCAAAAAGGTCGCTTGTTTCTTCTCAAGTCTCCTCCCAATCAGCGAGTAGTGATGTCACAAGAATTCTTTTTTAAACTTCTCATTCTGTAATTTTCTGACCGACTATCGACTATCACGAGTTCAGAGGTGTGGGAGGGACTATCTGGGAGATGGTAAATCAGGGTGCATGGGAGTAGATCCTTGTTATATTGTGATTTGTAATAAGAGATACATATTTGGTCTATATTCCCATTCCTGGCATAAAAAGCCTAAAATCCTTGGAATTCCTAAGCTAGAAGAGCTATGAAAGTGCCTTTTGTTATTCATAACAAGCTCCTTTCAACCACACCTGAGTTTGTGTCAACAAGGTAACTTTTGGAAAACCCCTAAGGATAGGAGCTGGTTGCCTAGGGAACCAACCTTGTTATTAAAGGGCTGGCACTTTCAGCCTCACCCCCAAACCTCTGGGGAGGGAAAAAGGGCTGGAGGTTGAAATAATCACCAATGGCCAATGATTTAATCAATCATGCCTTTTTAATGAACCCTCCATAAAAACCCCAAAGGAGAGGACTTAGAGAGCTTCTGGGTTGGTGAACATGTGGGGGTGCCACAAGGGGATGAATTGCAGAGAGGCCATACAAGCTCTGTGCTTCTTCCCCATACCATGCCCTACACATATCTTCCCTCCGGCTGTTCCTGAGTTACAGCCTTTTATAATAATCTGGTGATCCAGTAAGTAAACTGTTTCCCTAAATTCTGTGAGTTGCTTTAGCAAATTAGTTGAATCTGAGAAGGGGGTGATGAGAGCCTCTCATCTCAAGCTGGTTGGTCAGAAGCACAGATAGCTAACTGGGTCTGTGACTGGTGTCTCCAGGGTAGAAGGGGTAGTCCTGTGGGATTGAGCCCAGAACCTGTGGAATCTGCTGCTATTTCCAGGAAGATAGTGTCATTGATTAGAACTTAATCATATGATTACATCTAATTCCACATGCCCAGGAAACAGGTTAGATAGAATGTATTGTGTCAGACAGCTGGTAGACTCCACCACAATAGTGTATATAAAACCTTTTTGTAGATTTTGCTTAGTTATTATAATAAACATTTTCAATATTTCTTCATAGCATTCATTATTGTAGATTTTATTATTGTTCAAAAATATCTGCTGCCCGGGATGCATGGGAGGCTCAGTCAGTTAAGCATTCGCCTTTGGCTCAGGTCATAGTCTCAGGGTCCTGGGATTGAGTCCCTCACTGGGCTCCTTGCTTGGTGGAGAGTCTGCTTCTCCCTCTGCCTGCTGCTCCCTTTCCTTGTGATCTCTCTCTCACTCTTGCTCTCTCTGACAAGTAAATAAACAAAAGCTTTAAAAAAAATTTGCTGCCCCTTTTCTGGGGAACTCTTTGTACAGAGCCACTTCCTGGTGGGCCTCACTGTAACAGCAGTTTTCTGCATCCATGAGAGAAGCTTGGTCATATGACTTGCTTTGGCCAGTGGAATCTGAGCAGAAATGACATAACCCACATCTGACCTTAAGCTTTAAGAGCCATTACATTAACCTGTCTTGCTTTTTTTCTACCGCCTTGACCCCAACACAAGCTCTTTCCAACTGGGACCTGGGATGAAACAGAGCTGCAGTGAACTGAGTGACAAACCCGAGATAAATCAGAGATTTGGGGATCATCTGTTACTGGGGGATAATCAAGCAAAAGCTGACTGATGCAATGATTATAATGGCTGCATAATACTCCACTGGGTTATAGATTCTGATTTTTTAGTCCATTTTCCTAATCTTGAACATTTAGATGGTTTCCAATGTTCTGCCATTATAAGTCATGCTACAATGGACATCTTTGTGCACATTTTTGTTATTGTTTCTAATAAATTATTTCTTTAGGCTACATTTTCAAGGACAGAAAACTGGGTCAGCATGTACGATCATCAAGTTTCCTCTTATTCTGGGAAGCCTGGGTGGCTCAGTTGGTGCTGCCTTGGGCTCAGGTCAAGATCCTGGGGTCCTGGGATCGAGTCCCACATCAGGCTCCTTGCTCAGTGGAGAGCCTGCTTCTCCCTCTGCCTCCTGCTCCTCTTGCTTATGTTCTCTTTCCCTCTCTCTCTCTGACAAATAAAGAAAATCTTTAAAAAAAATAATAAAAAGATTGCTCTTATTCCCAAAAGGGTGTTTGTCTGTAGTTAAGTCAGGTTCCAGCAAAACCCCACAAAAAACACTTTAGTACTCTTGACAGAGGGAAAATAAAAGAGGTAATTGACTTTATAATAATGGAGAAGCTGAAAAGTCTATGGTGAATTAACTCAAAGGTTAGCAATAGTAGAAAGATGCAGCTACCACTAGGGATGGAGGGACACTTGGATGAGGTAGTATTACCAAAGCTCAGAGGTGCCTGGGTGGCTCAGTCAGTTAAGCGTCTGCCTTTGGCTCAGGTCAGGATCCCAGGGTCCTGGGATCAAGCCCTGCATGGAGCTCCCTGCTCAGTGGGGAGTCTGCTTCTCTCTCATACTCTCCCTCTACCCATTCATGCTCTCTCGCTCCCTCTCACTCTCAAATAAATAAAAAAATCTTTAAAAAAAATTACCAAAGCTCAGAAACCAGGGCCATCTGAAGAGAACTAGAACCACAGCTAGGTAGGCATGGTCAGAACTGTCCATTATTATTATTTTTGGCAGGAAGCCTGCTTCTCCCTCTGCCTGTCCATTATTTTTCATTTTACATTTCATATTGCTTGAAGCTACGGAAGTTATCATTCCAACACAAAAGTGAAAAATATTCCATTCTATTTTCTAGAACTAGATTATGATACATAATTGCCTATGAATAAGTTAATACGTTTGGCTGTGTATAACAGATAAGTAAAATCTCTTCTGTAAAAGTCTAGGCTAGTATGGTGCTTTCTACTGTCAGGAAACCAGATTCCTTCTATCTTGTTCTGCCATCTACAGAATGCTGCCACAGTCTCCTGATCCCAGAGGGCTCTCTACCACCTTCATACTCCAGCTAATTGGAAGTGGGAGAGGGAAAGACCCGCGCCTTCCCTTTAAGGGCACCACCTGAAAGTTACCTACCGCATGCCCTCTCACATCCCATTGGCTACAAGTTTTCATGACCACATCTAATTACAAGGAAGGCTGTAAATGAAGTTCTTATTTTAGGGAGCTACACACTCAGCTCAAAATTCTATTATGATACAAGGGGAAAGCAAATTTGGGGGGAAACTCTTGGCCCTTGTCGTTCTGATTTTCTGGACACACAAACATTTCTGTGTACACTTCTTCCCACACACCAGAGCACGCGCATTGCTAAGGGAGCGAACTCCCCCGTACAATCCCATTGCTATCGAAGGGGGGCAGATTATGCCATCCTAAAAGAGGCCTCTTTGTCACTGATCATCTTGAGAGCTAGTTATTTTTAAGAAACTGCAGATAACTGGAGACGCTCTGAAACCTAGTAGAGGTTACTCTTTTGTAAGGGACGTTTACCTTTGGGGGCAGTTGGGCGGCTCAGTGGGTTAAGCGACTGCTTTTGGCTCAGGTCAGGATCTCAAGGTCCTGGGATTGAACTCTGTGTCTGGCTCCCTGCTTGGGGGAGAGTCTGCTTCTCCCACTCCCACTGCACTGGCACCACTCCCTCCAGCTCGTGCTCTCTCTCTCAAATAAAATCTTTTTTAAAAAGGAGAGAGAGACATTTACCTTTATAAGGGAAATCTCTGTAGGCATGGATCCTTCTGTCCCAGAAAGAGGAGGATGACTAAAACCAGAAACTCGTGGGTGCCTGGGTGGCTCAGATGGTTAAGTGTTTCCTTTGGTTCAGGTCATGATCCCAGGGTCCTGGGATCAAGCCCCGTTTTGGGCTCCCTGCTCTACGAGCCTCTCCCTCTGACCCTCTCTTCACCTCTCCCTCTGCTTCTTCTCTCCCTCAAATAAATAAATAAAAAAATCTTTAGGAAAATAAAATAAATCCAGAAACTCTTAGCAGTGGTGAAGGGGAAGACTTCAATCTGCCTAATTACCTTACCTGCATTTACTGTGTTTTTTCCAGTCTCCTCCCATAAATGGCATCCCCTCTCCCCCAATGTCTGAAGGTATTTAAGCACGTAGTTTGGGCCATTTCAGGGAGTTACTCAGTCTTCCTGGGTCTCTCCTATGTGTACAGGAAGTACATGTTATTAAACTTATGTTTGTTTTTCTCCCGTTAATCTCTCTTTTATTACAGTGGGGGTCTCAGCCAAGAACTGAGACGAGTAGAGAGAAAATGATTTTTCCTTCCACACTTGCATACGTTTCGAAATTCAGGATCTCTGAGAGATGTGTGATCCCCTGTGTGAGGTTCAAATTGTATCTTCTTGTGATCCTGCAATATGTAAGAAATAAGACAAGTGATGTGTGCCATCCACAGCATCACGGTAGAGCAGGTGCAGGGTGACAGAAGAAAAGGTGCTACTGGAAAGACCAATGTGACAACACTTGGCTGCTGGCCATTCCTGGTGATTATGGATGGAGACTAACTGGCTTGGAAATGCAAAAGCTCCATGCCCGAGCACTGGGTCACCTTCCTCAGTTAGCTCGTCTGATAGCCCTTAGCTCTGCTCCCTTCAAGAAAACCCTTGTCCGTGTCCTCTCTGGCCCTCCAGAAGCTTCATTTCCATTGATTGTTTATGGCCACATTCGCAGTGGGTCTCTCTCGGGGATGGGTTCACTTTCACAATCCGTTCTTTGCTGAGCAGTTTGGGGGCCCTGAAACTGCCTGAAGGTGGAGGGGAACAAAATTTGCCACCCCCAAACATGCCTCTGCGGCATAAGGATTATTTGGGGCCGGGTATTTTCAAAATACTGCAGACCCGGGAAAAGCTCGAAACACCAAGTAGAAGTTACACTTTTGTGAGAGACCTTTACACGCCTTAGGGGAATCTGGATTTCTAAGGGTGGCTCCCTCCCCGTTCCAGGAAGCGGTGGTTGACTCCATATCTCTACAAACTGTCATCCCAGGAGAAAGCAGGGATTTAAGTAATGCATAACGGCTACACCCTTGTTTACCGAGCCTGGTCTGATAGCCTCCCAGAACAGACTCCCCACCCCCAACATATTTTGTCTTTTGCTGAAGCTGGTATTTAAAGTGATGGCTGCAGCCATTTCGGGGAGTTACTCACTTTTCCTGGGTCTCTGCCATGTATACAGGAGGTATGTATGTCATTAAACTTGTTTGTCTCTCCTATTAATCTGGGTTTTATTATAGGGGGAGGGGGATCTCAGCCAAGAACCTCAAAGGATAAAGGGAAAATTATTTTTCCTTTCCTGTGCAGGAGCTCATCATCACAGGCATTTGCACACCAGCCTTTTGGTTTCTTTGGCTTTCAGATTCTCTCTAACATTTAATTGACTTCTGGTCTGTGTGCTGCTTGTCAATTACATATAGAAGAAACCATCCCAGGGGGTCAGTCTCAGGGCAGTAAAAATCTGTCTTGGCCCTTAAATCCTCTGGAAGAAGGAGGCAGAAAGCCGCAGGGCCTAGGGGTTGAAGGGCTCACAGGCTTCGGGAACTTGACGGAGATAGTGCAATTGCCTAAGACTGTCCCGTTCCCAGCACCCCTGCGTGCCCTCCTGCCCCTGCCCTACTTCCGCAGAAGCTGGGCAGCTAGTGGGGGCGATTTGCTCCCCGGCGTCTGACTAGTTCTGGCTGGGGTCCATCCCTCTATAAGATGTCGCTAGAAGCAGCAAAATGCAGCAGACAGTGTTCAACATTACAAATGTTTCTTTTTTACCCCAGTGCTATTCTTCCGTGGCCTGTGAGCTGCTTTCCAAGATCTTGCTGACCTTTGTTAACGCTGTGCCTAGCTGAAATTTCTACTTCCTTAGAAGAAAGAGAAAATGGATGTTCAGACAACTAGCACTGGCTGCCACAAATGCCTATTGATTCAGACAGGTTCTTAATTCCGCTTCATAACGTGAGTCAGCAACTTGTAGGAGACGTGGGGCCAGCGAAATAGAAACCTGGCTCCCTCAGATAGAGTGTGTAGTGTCTTAGGGCTCACTAGGAGAAAGGAAACCCAGACAGCCCCAGCCCTCCCCGCCCCCAAAAGTTGCAGCTAAACTTTTGCTAGTTTTGATACATTGGATATAAGTGCTCAAAGATGATGTTTTAACTAGCAATAAGGCTGATTTCCTGGGCTCTGTCAAAAACTTGACTTTGAAAATCTGGTAAAACAGCTACACAGTGACTTTAGAAACTCAAGTTGAGAAAACCCATGTACTGTTAGAATTTTTCAGTAGGGTTGATACGTTAAGTTACTTCTGCAATTCTTTTATTCTCTTTTAGATACATTGAACGTGGATCTGTAACTTGTAACATAGTCTAAATACTTCATGATGTTTCCTCCCTTCTTGTAATGTAAAATAAACCTTTATAGAGAATGAAAAATGAAGGATTGTCACAAAGTAATTTTTCTTCCTCCTCCCAGCATGTTGATTTTCTCTATATATCATTTTCTCAATGTTCATTTCATGTAATAAATGTACTCCAGATTCCTTTATCTCTAGCACTAGAGATAGCTTCGTTAGTTTGCACTGTCAAAATACAAATTAAATACCAATTTTATTTGAGAATGGATTTGATGACCATTCTAAACAGAAGTTCTGGAACAAGGTCAAGAGACTTTGAGAAGTTTATATCATTATAGTTATTTATATTGGCGTGAAATGTGAGGGACTTTGATGTATTTTGTTCACTGCTGTATGGCTGATACCTAGACCAGTACTTGGTGGAAACTCAATAAATATTGGGTTAATAAATTAATGGATTTTTCTTTTTCATCATCCTAAAATACATTGGAAAATATTTAACCAAAGTTGTTGGAATAGAGTTGGGTCTTTTCCATTCCTTACAAGGAGAAGGCATGGTGGGGCTATATAATTCGACTATTGAAATTGATGAAAGCATTCAGACTGCGTGAGAAGATACTTAACCTCAATTTGATGTCTCTAAATATTCATATCAGGAGAGAGGAGGAGGGGCACAAATCGTGTCCCGTGGGAACACGATTATGTGATACAGTGTCTCAGATGTGTGTCTCTGGTGGGAGATAATGGCTGAGAAGACACCCAAATGATTGGCAACATAATATTGGAATAAATATTTTCAAGTGTTCTCCAGATAGTCTTCTGGTCTCACAACAAATTTGAGAGTGGTTTCTATTACTCTTCTCATTTTACAAATGTAGAAATTGAGCTTCCAAGATAGAACCTGTCCAAAGTCCCACAGCCGATGATTGGAGGAGCCCAGGCTTCAAGGTCACATTGGATAAAAAGTCTAGCTTTTGTTCTATCGGCTCTGCTGTTCTTCGTCTGCCCTTCATCCCCTTCTGCAGCATATCTCCCTTTTTGTTACATACTTTGTACTAATGCTGTAATGTCATGAGCCCTGAGTTAATAAAGGCTTCTTTTCTCTTGTAGTGTCCAAAACAATGCATAATATTTGCTGGGTCTTCAAGGAAGAGATAAAGATGACTGGAACCAAAGTCCCAGAATTCTCCACAAGCAACCTGCCGTATTGCAGATTTCTGGGAGAGCTATTTTAGCTCTCTACTATGGATTGAAGATTTGTGCCCTCCCCCATTTATATGTTGAAGCCCTAATGGGATGGTATTTGGAGAGGCCTTTGAGAGGAGGTTGGGTTAGACAAAGTCCTGAGAGTAGGGCCCTCATGATGGGATTTGTGGCTTTATAAGGGCAAGAAGAGAGATCTCTCTAGATTTCTATGCCCTTGCCCCGAGGAAGGGCCATGGGAGGACATAGAATTTGGCCATCTGCAATCCAACAAGTGCCTCTCAAAAGGAGCTGAGTCGGCTGGCACCTTGGTCTTGGACTTCCCACGAAAATCATGAGCAAATAAATTTTTGCTGTTTAAGTGACCCAGCCCATCCCATTTTTTTTTAATAGCAGCCCAAGCAGACTAATATACATTCTGTGTTTCTTTGTCCCCCAAACCTCTGTGTGGAGATCTTGGCTTAGGTGAGGCAAATTATATCACTAATGTTGAATGAGCACTGTTTTCACCTAGACTAGAAAATGGCCTCAAGGGTCTTTCCCATGCATTCTTAAACAATTTTTTTTAAGATTTATTTATTTTATTTATTTGAAAAAGAGAGAGAGCATAAGCAGGGAGAGTGGGAGAGGGAGAAACAGGCTCCCCCACTCAGCGGGGAGCCCAACGCCAGGCTCTATCCCATGACTCTGGGGTCATGACCTGAGTGGAAAGCAGCTGCTTAACCAACTGAGCCACCCAGGCGCCCCTCCCCCTGCCCCCGCAGGTGTTCTTTCTCCTGAATCTAGTTTCTGCTCAGGCTTCTAAGGTGATGGAAGTGGGGATGTGGAACTTCTTTCTAGCTGAAAGGTAAGTGAGAATACGAAGGGATGTGGCCCATTTGTTATTACCAGTTACCGAAAGAGACCAAGAATAAGAATCTCAAAAAAGAGCATCTATGTCCAGAGAATCGCTCTACATGGCTTATATAGTCTTTTAACTTCCCAGCTAATCCTAGAAACAGGTCTTTGAATTCAGACTTTTCTTCTTTTGTGATACAGGTTTTTAGTGCAATAACTTTCCCTTTAAGCACTGTTTTAGGTGCACCTTGCAAATTCTAATATGTCATGTTTCATTTTCATACAGTTAAAAATACTTCCTAATTTTTCTAGATTCCTTCTTTGTCCAGGAATTAAAGTTCCGTCATTTGGGAATTTTCCAGAGATCTTTCTGTTTGATATCTAATTCCGTTGTGATCCTGTAATACACTTTGCCTAATTTGAATCCTTTTTAATTTATTGAGACTTGCATTACGGCCTACACTATGATTTATATTGCCAGATATTCTACATATATTTGAAAAGATTGCATATTCTGCTCTTGGTGTATGGAATATTTTATAGATGTTAACTGGGTCATGTGAATTGATAAGTGCTTACCTCTCCATATACTTGCTGGTTTTTGGTTTACTTGTTCTGTTAGTTACTGAGAGGGGAATATTTAAGTATCTGACTGATTATGGTACTCTGCTTTTCAGTTCTATCGGTTTTTGCTTATTTTTTAAAAAAGATTTATTCATTTATTTATTTTAGAGAGAGAGCAGGAGCACATGGAGAGGCAGAGGGACAGAGAGAATCCCGAGCAGACCCCTGCTGAGCACGGAGTCAGAGTCAGGGCTCCATCCCAGGACCCTGAGATCATGACCTGAGACGGAATCAAGAGTTGGACGCTTAACCGACTGAGCCATGCAGGTGTCCCTGCTTGAGGTATTTTAAAGTTGTGTTAATAAGTTCATAAACATTTATGATTTATATATTATTGATGAATGGACTGCTTTATCATTAGGAAATGACCCTCTTTATCCCTGGTTTTATTTTTTGCTCTGAAATCTAATTTGATAGTAATGTAACCACTCCAGCTTTATTTTGATTAGTATTGGCACAGTATATAGTTTCCCATGCTTTCACTTTTAGCCTGTATGCATTTTTTTTAAAGACTTACTTATTTTAGGGATGCCTGGGTGGGTCAGTGGGTTAAATCCTCTGCCTTCGGCTCAGGTCGTGATTCCCAGGGTCTTGGGATCGAGCCCCATGTCAGTATTCAGGCTCTCTGCTTGGCAGAAAGCCTGCTTCCCCTTCTCTCTCTCTCTACCTGCCTCTCTGCCTACTTGTGATCTCTGTCTGTCAAATAAATAAATAAATAAATCTTTAAAAAACTTACTTATTTTAGAGAGGGGGGTAGGGGCAGAGGGAGAGGAAGAGGTAGAAGTGCTATACATATTTATTTTGTATATTAAACTTAATAAAATTAGTGTGTGAGTGTGTTGACACATGTATGTATTTCATAAATAAAGGTATGTTTATATATTGGAGATTGTGATAGAAAATCTTACTACTAATGGGGTAGACAATCAAAAAAAGCCCAGGGAAACAAAAGCATAGAAACAGTGACTTTAAGGGCATTATGAACAAATGACCAATCCTCCTTCCACGAGAACAGAAATAGAACTGGAGGGAGCAACAGGGCCTAGACATCACACAACTCTAGTTGACCAGCTCCCCTTGGATCATGTATGTGCATGGTGCGCCCCACAACGGTGTTATGCTATGGTTTTTGCTAGAGAAGGATTAGAGTCACATGTGGAAAAGGCTGAGAGGCATCTCTTCCCAGGTGGACACAAGGAGAAATGAACTGTTCTAATACACATCATTGCCCAGGTATGTGAGGAAAAATACCTTCTACCTCTGTTCCTTCTGCATTCTTGGCTGAGGAACCACCTCCTGCCCAAATAAAAGACAGAGTAATGGGATAAAAAGAGAAGTTTAATAACATATATATCTCCTGTATACATGGGAGAGACCCAGGAAAACTGAGTAACTCTCCCAAATGATCTAAGCTACCACTTTAAATACCATCTCCAGCTGAAAACAAAAAACGATGAGACTCCTGGCTGGCTCAGTAGGTAAAGCATATGACTCTTGATGTTGGGGTCATGAGTTCAGGCCCCATGTTGGGGGTAGAGTTTACTTAAAAAAGAAAAGATGTTGGAGCACAGAGTCAGTTATGGGAGGTTACCAGGAAAGCACAATAAACAAGGCTATGTTTGTAGGGCAGCTTCTGGGTTCCCTGGCTGGTTCTGTTGGTGGAACATGGAACATGTGACTCTTGATCTTGGGGGGTGGTGAGTTTGATAGCCCCATGTTGGGTATAGAGATCACTTCAAAATAAAATCTTTAAAAACAAAACAAAAAAACAAAAGGGTAACTTATCTGTTTTTAGAACTTTCTCTTGTGTCTTAAGCCTCTCAAAAATAATCAGCCCAAAATAATCAATCTGCCAAAGAGGCTTATTTTGGGATGGCAAATTCTG
This sequence comes from Lutra lutra, assembly GCF_902655055.1. Classification (NCBI taxonomy): domain Eukaryota; kingdom Metazoa; phylum Chordata; class Mammalia; order Carnivora; family Mustelidae; genus Lutra; species Lutra lutra. Next base: position 73,114,412 of record NC_062296.1, on the reverse strand, counting down.
TTCTCCTTCACCGATGAAGTCCAGAAAGATGGTCCAGTGAAGGGAAATGTGTATGCTGGGTGAGGGGACTAGATAGAAAAGATCCAAAAACCTGCCTAGGAGTCCCTTTCAGGGCTGTAGCTGAATAGTAAGCCATGCATGTGTGGAGTTTAAACACATAGTGTGCCCAAAAGTCATGAAGGAGAAAGTTCAAAGTACTGCCTCTGAGAAGAAGATACTTTATAAAAGCTAATACTTAAAAAATGTGCTATTCAAATAGTTCACTCTGGTAAACAAGTACATTTTACTAAAGAATACTGGTAATCACCCCTGTTAAAAGGATAGTTTTAGAGCCACCTGGCTGGCTCAGTTGGTAGAGCATAATTCTTGATCTTGGGTTCATGAGTTCGAGGCCCATATTGGGTGTAGAGATTACCTTAAAAAATAAAGTAGTTTTAAAAGACTAAACGTGTATGTGGACTGTCTAAAGACCACCTCACTCAGTATCAGGCTTCTTGAATTTAATTTGTAAACTTCCAAAGGTAATCTAAAGCCTGATACTTTCCAGATTGTGGATTGAAGGTGCAGATTTCCTTCAGCTCTTGTGAGGAAGTCCTTCTGAATTAATTCCCTGACATGAGATTGCTCTATCCAAAGCAATTTTGGAGGGAACATTAAGTGTTTTTAATCAGAGCTGCGTGAGAGCCCATTTAATCACTATGTAATGGAAGACATTAAAGGAACAACATTTTGTTTGTTGTTCTGTTTGTTGTTTTGTTTGTTGTTTTTGTTTGTTGACTGAGAGAAGTTCATTTAAACTGGGTCTTCTCTTCTCTGGCTTCCCATTTTGGACGTGTCCAACCAAGATTGAATTCAGTATTTCCGTTAGGTAGCTATCCTGCACAATACTCCTACCATCCACCCCCCTCCCCAGCATCTTCAGGCTTCATCCTATAAATGGAAATTAACATGTTTTGGGTTTTGTCCTTGCAAGTTACAGTTGTCTCTGACAATTCCCTTTCTGTTTGAGAAAAGCCAGGGTGGTGCTGTGTATTTTCAGTCATATTCTCTCTGGTATCAAATGTCACAGCTGGGTTGCATGAGGTTTATTTATATTATAATAGCATTTCCTTTAGATCTCAAGGGGCCTCTATCTCTAAAATCACTTGTCTACAGGAACTACAGGGAGAATAACTTGACCTTTTTAAAAGTAAACTTTCCAACCGAATGGCTCCCTCTGGATCTAGGTTCGGATGGTTCTGTGTGTATGCGCATGTGACTTATGCTGTTAGGTTAATGTAGATTCTGACTTTTCAAAGTCTTTGATTTTTCAAATAGAGATCTTTCACTGATTGTGATGAGGAGTAAACAGTAAGCATTGTATAATTTATGGAGATTATGATGTATGGTCTTCTTCCTCCCACTCCAGAAAGTTAGTCAATTCTTTTTAGTTAGTTTAGTTACTCTAGCTAATAATCTCTTCCCCAAATTCTGTTATATTTATTGGCAGAAGTAGGGTGACCAACTGACCTTTCCATACAAAAACCAGGAAAGGGGGTGCATGGGAGGCTCGGTTGGGTCCAACTCTTTATCTCGGCTCAGGTCTTGATCTCAGGGTCATAAGTTTAAGTTCTGCATGGGATTCCACACTCGATGTGCCGCCTACTTGAAACAAACAAACAAATTAAAAAAAAATAAACAACCCAGAAAACTCCCAGGCCAGCTGGGATAAGTTGGTTACCCTTGGCAGAAGTGAAATACAAAACAGTTCCCAACCTGGAATTTTTTCTTTTTCTTTTTTTTTTTTTTCAAGATTTTTTATTTATTTGTCAGAGAGAGGGACAGAGAGCAAGCACAGGCAGACAGAACGGCAGGCAGAGGCAGAGGGAGAAGCAGGCTCCCCGACGAGCAAGGAACCCGATGCGGGACTCGATCCCAGGACGCCGGGATCACGACCCAAGCCGAAGGCAGCTGCCCAACCAACTGAGCCACCCAGGCGTCCCAACCTGGAATTTTTTCTAAACCCTGAGTTCACTGAAGAGAAGTGTCACGGAGGCAAAAGGAAAGTGTAATAACAATGTATGTAAACTTTTTTTTAAAAGATTTTATTTATTTATTTGACAGAGAGAGATCACAAGTAGGCAGAGAGGCAGGCAGAGAGAGAGGAAGGGAAGCAAAGCAGGCTCCCTGCTGAGCAGAGAGCCCGATGCGGGACTCGATCCCAGGACCCCGAGACCATGACCTGAGCTGAAGGCAGCGGCTTAACCCACTGAGCCACCCAGGCGCCCGACTTTTTTTAAAACTTTAATTTCAGCATAGTTGACATACAGTGTTATATTAGTTTCATGTGTACAATATAGTGATTCAGTAATTCCATATATTGCCCAGGGCTCATCCTGACAAGTGCACTCTTTAATCGCCATGACCTGTACCACCAATATCATTGTAAACTTTTTTTTAGAAGATTTTATTTATTTATTTGACAGAGAGAGATCACAAGTAGGCAGAGAGGCAGGTGGAGAGAGAGGGGGAAGCAGGCTCCCCGCCGAGCAGAGAGCCCGATGCGGGGCTCGATCCCAGGACCCTGAGATCATGACTTGAGCCGGAGGCAGAGGCTTTAACCCACTGAGCCACCCAGGTGCCCCAAGACCAAGGACTTTGAAGTCAAACTTCATAGTTTGACTATGAAGTCATAGTATCAGAGACTTCATAGTATCAGAGAGTGATTTTCAAAAGTTAAAAACACAGTGCTCGTACCAGTATAGAATGGATGTATGTCAAAAATTTTATTCAGCTCATTAATGAGGGGATCAATAAGATGGTAATCTGGTTCTAAGAGCATTTTTGAGGACTGGCATTATTTATAGTCTGCTAAGAAAGGCAGCTTGAGATAAATTTGCTAAGTTAGAGACAAAACTGATTACTGTCTAAAGGGCAACAAAACTAACTTCGAGGCTCTATTTTCTATTGCACAGAATTAGCATATAACTTCAGAGTTTGAGCCCTTACTTAATAGTAAATGGCAGTTACACACAGATATATATCCCCTAGATAATCAAATAATCCTTGAGTATCCTGTCAACATCCCAAGATGGCTTTGAAAGGACATGCAACTCTAGAGGCCAAGGGCAGGCCACCCCAAGATGGGCCCCTTTAGCATGAAGATTATTCTGAGCTGAAGGCCCTTGGGACCCTGTGGACTCAAGAGAAACTTTTGCTCCTCTCTTAACCACGTAGAAGATTCTAAATTGGGGATTTTTCCCAGAATAAGAGTAATTATCAGAGATAAACTTTATCTGAGTGACCCATCTGTATGGCAGGACAAACATCTAATTACCAAACATCTGCTCTTCCTACTGCCCTGTGAAGTCCATTTCTTTCTTCTGAAGTCCCAGACCCTTATCCCCTTCTTCTTAGTTCAGGATAACATATATATCTTATTTTGCCTGTCTTTGGAATTTCTATGTCTGTGTGGATTCCCTGTACATACACTATTAAATTTTATTTTCTTCTGTTAATCTGTCTTATGTCAGTTTGATTCTTCTTTTTTTTTGGATTTTATTTATTTATTGGGCACCTGGGTGGCTCAGTTGGTGGAGTGTCCGCCCTCCACTCAGGTCATGATCTCAGGGTCCTGGGATCAAGCCCCACATCGGGCTCCCTGCTCAGAGGGGAGTCTGCTGCTTCCTCTGCTCCTCCCCCTGCTCATGCTCTCTCCCTCTCCTGCCCTCCCTCCTTCCCTCTCTCTCTAAAAAATCTTTTTTAGAGAGTTTAATTATTTATTTATTTTTATAATAATAAATTTTAAATGTAGATTTAAAAGATTTTAAATCTTTTTTAAAGATTTTATTTATTTGAGCGACAGACAGAGAGTGCACAAGCAGGGGAGTGACAGGAGAGCGAGAAGCAGACTCCCCTCTGAGCAGGGAGCCCAATGTGAGGCTCTATCCCGGGACCCTGGGATCATGACCTGAGCTGAAGGCAGACACTTAACTGACTGAGCCACCCAGAAGCCCCCAGTTAGATTATTAGTCCAGCTAGAAGGACCCTTGAAAGGGATAGGAATTCTTGCTCCCTGACACAGCTTAATTTTCCCCCTTATTTCTTAAGTTTTAAATAATGTGTCTTAGCAATATCTAAGACACCTAGCTGCCAAACATACGAGCTTTTGAACAATTACCCAAATTCAGTAATATCTATCTTGCTTGATTATTTTTTTCTTGACTCCCCAGCTAATGGAGACCAAGCAGGAATGGCCCATGGGTAGGCCAAAGATGGGGCTGGGTGCTTTTTTTTGTTTGTTTTTTGAAAGAAGAAGGTGGGAGGCAGTGGGGGAGGGGGAGGGGGAGAGAAATAAAATCCTAAGCAGGCTCCCTGCCCAGCACAGAGCTCAACATGGGGCTTGATTTCATGACCCTGAGATCATGACCTGAGCCGAAATCAAGAGTCAGATGCTTAACCGACTAAGCCACCTAGGTGCCCTGGAGTTGAGTGCCTTTTGCAAGTATGACTGGGATAGAGACAAGAGGGTAGCAGGGTATGGGCCACAAAATAGACCAAAGCCTGCACCCCTGTATCAGAGGCATGGAAGCTTGGAAGGGTAACCAAGTGAAAAATGAGCTGCTGATCTAAGGAGGAGTCAGATTTGAAGAAACCCACAGATAGAACCGGCAACATGTGTCAGCCAAAGGCACACTTAAGTTCGGAGTTCAAAAACTAAAGTGGTGGGAGGAAGGGGACAAGAATGAGCATGAACCTGAGTGGGGGAAGGTGGCAGCTTTGGTTCTGTCCAGTTCTGCCAGCAGTGTGAGGTGGCCTCCATTTGGAGATTAGGGTTACTCTCGGGCAATAAATAGGGTAAAGGTTAATGATAATTTATGCCAGGCACCTTGTTGCCTATCTGCAGAAGCAGGTGCTTAGTGAATGGTACGATTATCCTTTTTGTCTACTTTGCTGTCAGTGGAGGTTGAAGGTGAGGCAGTTCTTTTTCAAAAGAAGCTACAAGAATAAAAGTCTCTTTGCCTCTGTCGTTAGAGAAAGTATTCATTTCACCGGTGAAAATGAGGAGGGGCGTGTGTTGTATTTGGCTGCTTGGGCAAACAAGGTGTGCCAGTCGCTTCTTCCTTCAAGAAGGAACTTGCTCGTCCCCCGCAGGGAGTGCGGTGAGCGATCAGCCTCCAGTCGCCGTGCCTTCAGGCCCTGCCTCTGCATAGAGCTGTGGGGCCCTGCTCTCCCCTGGGGGGCCCTAGCCAAAGGCTGAGCCACGCGTGGCTACAAAGGCCTGGCCACTTCTGCTGAACATCGGTGCTCTGGAACGGGCTGTCCTTGCTCAGAGCTCCCTGGCTCCTTTGGAGGCTCCGTCAGATCCGCCCTGCGGTCTGAGGTTCTCTGTGCCCCCATTCTTTCTCCTCCCTTTTTTTTTTTACTGGTGTCAGATCTGCAGCACAGTTGGAAGTCTTTCTGTTGGCTCTGCTTCCTCTGCCTTCGTTTCTCCCACATGTTAAACTCATCCGAGGAACATACTGCACCCTTCGCTCTGCATCCTCGTTTGCTGCCTGGAAAGGGAAAGGTTCTCACGGAGGGCAATGCTCAGGCTGGTGCAAGGGTTTGAGAGGTCTGGAGTCTGGAGTCTGGAGGTGGGGGTGGAGGCTGGAGGAGAGGGAGGAGGAGGAGGCTGTGCAGAGGAGAACAATGGAATTGTCTGGTTGCTGTTAAGTTCTGTAATACCCTATGGAGAGATAATGAGAAACCAAGGGCAGTCAGTACACAATTGAAAACCAAGTGTGAAGGCCACAAGTCCTCTCTGGTGGTTTACAAACAGGCTCTTATCTTCTGCAGTGGGAGAGCAGAAGAATCTGAAGGCAAAACTCAAGATTAAATAGTCATATTCATTGACTCTCAAAGCCGATTGAACGCTTGACTGAGGCAGTCTGTTCCTGCAAGGCCAGAGCCCTGTTCGGGGCAACCTGGGACTCCGCTGCGTGAGACAAGGACATGTGGGTGGAGGCCCCTGCAGATTTGGGCTTCCCAGGGTTCAAGAAACCAGATGAGGTACAGGTTGAAGACATCCGTGCTCAGCCCCATGACTGCACACCAAAATGGCACGAAATCTTTGTACTCAGCTCTCCCAGAAAACGAAGGCCTAGGTCAACCAGTCAGCACTTGCCTGTCCAACACAAGTGAGTGGATCGGGCTCCAAGACTTCCCTTGGTTCCAGATGAGGAAAATAAACCCGCTTCAACCCATCAGCAAACACTCAGCATAGCTTCCTTGTTCCTACTCATATTGGTCTATAAAACCCTCTGGAGTTGTACAGCTCTTTGGAGCTCCTTTCTCTTGGCTAGATTGGAATTTGCTCAACTCTTGGATGGCTAAATAAAGCCACTAAAAATTTTAAAATTTACTCAGTTGAATTTTGTTCTTTTTTTAAAATTGTATTTATTTATTTGACAGAGATCTCAAGTAGGCAGAGAGGCAGAGAGAGAGGAGGAAGCAGGCTCCCCACTGAGCAGAGAGCCCAAGGTGGGGCTGGATCCCAGGACCCTGGGATCATGACTCGAGCAGAAGGCAGAGGCTTTAACCCACTGAGCCACCCAGGTGCCCCTGAATTTTGTTCTTTAACACCAGGCTCCTTTGAGCCCTGAGAGCATTCAAAGGTGAGCCACTCCTCCCTATCAAGAGCTGTACTGCTCCCCACCTCGGGTGTAGAAAGATATTGTAGAGTCTTCTCCCCCATGAGGCAAACAGCCACACAACAACCCCCCCAACCCCCTCATGACCTGCCCAACTTTATCTCTGGGTTGCCAGGCTAGTAACTAGAATCATGCAACAGCATAACTCAGCTGGGGAAGGGCTGGGTCTGATAAAGGAGGAAAGGGACCGTACCCCAGGGGAGCTCCAAGACCTGTCAGCGTTTGCTAGCAAGAGCTGTGGGAGAAACAGTGGTCTGCGTTTTGAGGATGATTGATTCATGGGCCTGAAAACTATAATTGAGTAAGGCAGAGTTTATTTTCTGACTGGCACTCTCTGGGGATACCCTGGCAAGGACCCCAGAGATGGGGTCTGTTAGGGAAGTTTCTAGATGCCTGGAGAAAGTGGTAGCCCAAACTGAGCAAAGTTGAAATGCCTAAATTGTCACAACAAACAATAGAGCAAGGAATTAAGAGTCTGAGAGAGGTGGGCAGACAGGAATGCATATATTACACGAGACCAGATGACTCACCAGCGGATTATGCTGCTTGGAAAAATCCAGAGGACACACCATTCACCGAGACCATCAGAAATGTGCTGAGGAGCTGGATATCAGCCTTACTGAAATTGGTGGAGGCTTCCACTGTAAGGTTAAGACAGAGAGACCCTCACGAAGTTTGGCTTGTTGATAGTGAAGGAGATGATAAAACGGGACTCAAATGCAGTGGAGGCCAGATGGTGATGCTTAACCGCCGAAGCTATGGGAGTATAATTATCATGACCAGAAAGGGTAGAGGAGCCACCAAGGGCCTTTAACTAGGACAGAATTGTGAGGATGCTTATAAAATTACAGCTCTCTAGGGGCTAAACTGTAGCTGCCTAGGGGAGAACCAATGAGCATTAATAGTCCTGGGGTGCTGGGTGGCTCATTGGGTTAAGTGTCTGAGTCTTGATTTTGGCTCCGGTTATGATCTCAGGGTCATAAGGTCAATCGAGTCCTGCAACGGGCTCCCCTGCTCAGCAGGGAATCTGCTTGAGAGTCTCTCCCTCTTCTCCTGGCTCGTGCACACATGGCCGTGCTCATATGTGCTCTCTCTCTCTCTCTCTCCAAAAATAAAATAAAATAAAATAAATATATACTCTCTCTATATATAGTATATATGCATATAGGTATATATACACACAGAGAGTAAACCTCCCTTATCTGCAGAGGATATATTCCAAGCCCCCCAGTGGATGCTGAAACCATGGATGGTACTGAACCATAAAGAATATTATGCTTTTCTCTGTACATACATAACTACGATAAAGTTTGGTTTATAAATTAGGTACAGTGAGAGATTAACAATAATAACTAATAGTAAAATAGAACAGAATAGTTCTATTCCGCTCTATTCTAACAGAATAAAATAGAATAGAATAGTAAAATAGAGCAATAATAACTAATAGTAAAATAGAAGAGTAAAAGAGTAAAAAAGAATAGTAAAATAGTAACTAATAGTAAAATAGAAATAGAATAGAATAAAATAGTAAAACAGAATAGTAAAATAGAACAATAATGACTTATAGTAAAATAGTGAGAGATTAACAATAATAACTAATAGTAGAATAGAATAGTAAAAGTTACAGGAATATAGTCTCTGTCTCTCTCTGAAAATGTCTTATTGTATTGCCCTTCTTGTGACGATGTGAGATGATGAGATACTTACCTGCTGAGATGAGGTGAGGTGACTGCTATGGGCATCGTGACCTTGCCTTTGGCTACTATTGATCTTTGGATGATTCCTAAGAAGGAGGGTCATCTGCTTTCAGACTGTGGTTGACTGTGGGTAACCGACACTGTAGGAAGGAAGACCGTGGATGGGGGCAGGGGGGCGGGGAACTACTGTATGATCAAAAGGAGGCAAAGGTGGACATGCAGAAAGCTTAGAGTGTTTCTCCAGTAAAATGTCATGACCCATTGTCCATTTCATTGTCCGTTCAGCCAGTTTTCTGTAGTGGAATGTATTGAATTAAGAGGTGGCCATGTCTTCAGCTCCGCAGGTGGAAGGAACCTGCAACACCATGAGAAGAAGACCACCATAATTCCCCCAGGGTTTTCCCAAGGGAACCAGCTACTGTTTACTCAGATACCTGTATACTTGGGATGGGAAGCAGCATTTCCCATCTTCAAATATTCCTCTTTGGCATAAGGATTATTTGGGGATGTTTATTTTTAAGAAACTGGAGACACAGGAGAAGCTCTGAAAACTAAGTAGAAGTTACTAGTTCTGTAGGAAACATCCTTTGTAAGGGTGTCTCCTTCCCTGTACCAGGAAGGAAAGAATGACTAAATTTCTAGAAGGCAAGATTTAAATTTGCATAACACACACACACACACTTGATTACTGGGCCTTTCCTGGCCACCTCCCATAACTGATCTTCCCCTTCCCCCCAAGCATCTTTTGTCTTTGACTGAAGATGGTATTTAAGGGGGTGGTTTGGGCCATATCAGAGAGTTACTCAGTTTTCCTGGATATCTCCCATGTTTACAAGAGGTATACACGTTATTAAACTTATTTCTGTTTTATTATTAGTATTTTTTAAGATTTTATTTATTTATTTATTTAGATTTTATTTTATTTATTTATTTTAGATTTTATTTATTTAGAGAAAGAAACAAAGCACTAGTGGGGGGTGTGGCAGGCAGAGGGAGAAGCAGGCTCCCCGCTGAGCAAGGAGCCCAATGTGGGACTCAGAGATCATGACCTGAGCTGAAGGCAGATGCTTAACTGACTGAACCACCCAGGCACCCCAAACTTCTTTTTCATTTTTTAAAATTTATTTTTAAGTAATATTTTTAAGTAATCCCTGTACCCAGTGTAGAGCTCAAACTCAATAGCCCTAAGATCAGGAGTTACACACTCTACTGACTAGGCCAGGCAGGTGCTCCCACGTTACTAGACTTCTGTTTTTCTCCTGTGAAACTGTCATTTATTGCAGGATGGGAGTCTCAGCCAACAACCTAGAAGACTAGAGGGAAAATTATTTTTGCCCACCTACAGTTAGGAAAGGGAAATACGCAGACATTTTGAGGATGGTTGGACATAGACTCTGAGTTGGCATTGATATACAGACACTCAGAGCATCATCGGGCCTCTTGTTAGAGTGGAGACATATGGGGTCCAAAATCTAGTTTACAATGTCTTTTTTTTAATGGACCCACTAATTAGTAATTTTCTTAATCCTTAAATGCATAATTGGATGGATATACTTGGCAATTGATTTAATCCCCACATTTGTGCTTGGTCTGTGTGTATGGTGACAGCCATCACAGTAGGGAAGGCCAAATGGGTGAAATACGATCCTTCCTCTACCCTAAACTCCCTCGCCCTTATCTCAGCAGCCAAGGTAGTACCTCAAAAAAAATATTGTATCTTAGGGGATGGTGCTTACTGCTACACTTAAGGACATAAAGAAATCTCATGAATCCCTTAATTTGGTGGTCTGGCCTTGGCAGAAACTGGTTGGATCCTGAGAAATGATCATGGGCTGTTGCATGATAGGCCCATTCATGGTTGCCATTCCAGACATGGTGTCTGTGTTAGAACAGATTAACATGGTCTCGGGTACTTGATATGCAGCCCTTAATTTGGCAAATGTGTTCTTGTCTTTCCGATAAACACTTACTGTCTTGCCACAAGGCTATGTTACCTTGCCTATCCTCTGTTACCACATAGTCCAAAGAGATCTGAGCAGTTCCATAGAATATGATGTCAATTCACTGCATTGGTGACATGCTGATTGAGAAGGATGGGGAAGAAAGTGGCTAGTAAGTTGGAGGCCAAGGTAGGACGGTCTCTGCGGAGTATGGGAGCCAAACCCTATACCTCAATATATGAGAGAGAAATAAACTTCAGTTGCATTGAAGCTAATATATTTTTGAGTTGCTATCACATGCAACCAGTCTTGATCGTGATATGGGATCATTTGCCCCAAATAATGATATTTTAGAGTAATTTATCTTTAGAAGTATTTCTGATGCTAATTAGATTACAACTCATTGCCTGTTGATATTGCTACCAGTTCATGTCAGTAATGACAGATAAAAATCTTTCTGTTCTACAATGGGACCTAAAGTGAGAGGATATGATTCTAGGCTATCTAAAAGAGGGTTTTGCAATTAGGCAAGACACAAAGTGAGGGGAGGGCAGTAGAATACAGATGTAAATTACACCACTTAAAATTATTGACTTGGCTCTCAGGAGGCCATTGAACAGACCCTGTTTCTCACAGTGGCACAGGGACAAGGGCCCTCCCTAATAAGTGTGAGTAATCAGGGGAATTGTGAATAATCAGGGGAACTTGTGGAGATCAGTGAGTTGCCATTCGTATCTGACAGTCTATGGTTAAGGAGAAGTCAATTAAATTAAACTGGCCGGTAATTTGTTATTCTTAACAGATGTTCCCAAATGTTATGAAAGAGTGTATTAGTAGCCATTCATGCCCATGTAAAATATTATCTAAACAGTCTTTTTAAAAGATTTTATTCACTTATTTGACAGAAATTGAGAGAGAGAGAGAGAGAGAGAGAGAGTATAAGCTGGGGGGAGAAGCAGAGGCAAAGGGAGAGGGAGAAGCAGACTCTCCCCTAAGCAGAGAGCCCAATGCAAGGCTTGACCCCAGGACCCCGTGATCCTGACCCAAACTGAAGGCAGACACCTAATGGACTGACCCACCCAGGCGCCCCTGTACAATCTTATACATAATATTTATCAAGTAGGAATGGATACTGAATTTAAATTGAGTGATCAGCAGACCATTAAGTCTGTAGTTTAGTTGGAACTAGAAGATTGCCTATAAAAATAATTTGTTACTACATGAAGAAGCCTTACCAGGAATGCAATTTAAGAAACCTTAATAGGGGCACCTGGGTGGCTCAGTGGGTTAAAGCCTCTGCCTTTGGCTCAGGTCATGATCCCAGGCTCCTGGGATCAAGCCCTGCATCCAGGTCTCTGCTCAGAGGGGAGCCTGCTTCCTCCTTTCTCTCTCTCTCTCTCTCTCTCTCTCTCTCTGCCTGCCTCTCTGCCTACTTGTGATCTCTGTCAAATAAATAAATAAAATCTTAAAAAAAAAGAAAAAAGAAACCTTAATAAAATTACAGGTACCCCAGGGGTTAAAACTTTAATAAGATCCTCCAAGGCAAACTCTTCTCTGTCTCCTTTAACCTGGCACCACACTAACTTGGTTAAGGTTTCATTTTGTTTTGTTGCATCCCTAAAGTACTTGTCAAACCAGAAACTGGAAGGGTGAGGCCCACATTTACCAAAACCTAGAATATGATTTTAATTTTCATTGGTCTGTTAGAAACAAAAGGAGAATCTGCACTCAGGCACTCGGGGCAGTTTCACGAAACTGCAGGAAATTGCCAGTGGTATAAAAAAACCTCTTGCTCTGGATTAGTTTCCTTGACCTTTTAATCTCCTCATCCAATTAGACTAATTAGACCTCAGGACGAGTTAAGTCACCAGTTGAAGTAAAAGAAAACTGCATACTTCTACAGAGTTCAAAATACCTATAATAAAATGTGTAGCACTGACCTCAAGGGTATAGACAATATTTTCTCAAGTTTTGTTAAATTTCTTATGACTCAGCAAAATGCAATTTATAATTATAGGTAGTTCATTGAGAAATTTTAAATTTAAGCAAACACAACTCTCTTAGGACAACTAGCTTTCAGAGAAACAGCCCTGGCCGCCCTCTGTCAGTTGGGATGTTTAGGCCTTCCAAAGATCCATAAATAAAGGTTATTAAAACTGGTAAAGATGAAAATAGAGAAAAATAGAATCTCAGTCACACTTGAAGTATAAACTGGGATATATTTGCAGAAGGGCAACTTGGCGATGTTTTGAAGCCTTCAAAGGTGCATTCTTTTATCTAAGCCTTTCCACTTGAAGGAATTTTTTGTAAGAATATCATCACATAATTGAACAAAGATAATAAAATAACATTTCAGTTTAAATTATGACAGCGAAACATTGGAAACAATATATGACAATACATGATTGATTAAATCATGATACAAGGGTATCTGGGTGGCTCAGTTGGTAAGCATCTGCCTTCGGCTCTGGTGGGATTGAGCCCCTGCATCAGGCTCCCTCTTAGTGGGAAGCCTGCTTCTCCCCTCCCTCTCGCCCTGCTTGTGTTCCCTCTCTTGCTGTTTCTCTCTCTCTGTCAAATAAATAAATAAATAAAATATTTTAAAAATCCATGATACAAATGTGTAATGAAATATTATAAACCATTAAGACATCCTAATTGTATATTCACTAACATAAATGATTTCATGATGCTTTTGAGTGAAAATAGCATGTAATAAAGTACTATCAAGTCCATGAGCTCAATCTTGTTTAAAATCTGAACTTACATATTTGCACATGTATACGAATAGAAGATGTCTGGCAGTTTGCCGTAGAAAATGTTAACTGACTTTTGCTAGTGCTAGACATAACTTATTATGAAGTACTGGTAGCATACAGAGTCCTGAGAAATAAATACTTGCATATCTGACACCTGATACACTAACATTTTGCCATATTTGCCTCAGATACAGTCTATGCTTTTTGAAGATTTATTTATTTATTTTAGAGAGAGTGTGTGCACCTGTGGGTGGGAGGGGTGGAGGCAGAGGGAGAGGCAGAGAGAGAATTTCCAGCAGACTCCCTGCTCAGAGGAGGGGCTTGATCCCATAACCCTGAGATGACGATCTGAGCCAAAGTCAAGAGTCAGATGCTTACCTGACTGAGCCGCCCAGGCGCCCCTGCTTCAGATATATTCTAAGGGATAAAACATTTAAGGAATAGATGAAGCCCTTTATATTGACCCCTCAATCCCATTCCTTTCCTCTCTCTCCCTCCTCAAGTTCACAACTTTCCCAAATTTGCCAAAATGTCATCTTTACCAGGACTGTAGATTTAATATATATACAAAGTATGAATATACTGAGCGCCTAGGTGGCTCAGTGGGTTAAGGCCTCTGCTTTCGGCTCGGGTCATGGTCCCGGGGTCCTGGGATCAAGCCCCGCATTGGGTTCTCTGCTCAGTGGGGAGCCTGCTTCCCCCTCTCTCTCTGCCTGCCTCTCTGCCTACTTGTGATCTCTCTCTGTCGGATAAATAAATAAAATCTTAAAAAAAAAACCAAAGTATGAATATTTGACTGCATATATGTATATAAATAAATAATACAGTATATGTATTCTGTGAATATAATATATGGTATTGCTCATATCTTAAAAGGTCTGCATACATGTTATTATAAAGTGTGGGTCTTACAACTTTTTTTCATTTATTTTTTTTAAATTTTGTTTATTTATTTGAGAGAGAGAGAATGAGAGAGAGCATGAAAACAGAGAAAGTCAGAGGGAGAAGCAGACTCACCGCAGAGCTGGGAGCCCGATGTAGGAGTTGATCCCAGGACTCTGGGATCGTGACCTGAGCCGAAGACAGTGACTTAACCAGCTGAGCAACCCAGGTGCCCCTATGGTGTGTTTTTAAGAGTTACATATACGGGGGCACCTGGCTGGCTGAGTCAATAGAGCACGCAACTCTTGACCTTGGTGTTGTCAATTCAAGTCCCGTATTGGGCATAGAGCATACTTATTAAAAAAAAAAAAAAGAGTTAACACATACTGATATTTGTAGGTCTGGGTCATTTATAAAGTTAATACAGCGTTGTGCTTTCTCATGGACTACAAGTATTTATTCATTCAACTATTGATGCACATATAGTTTATTTCCTATTTTATGCTATTAGAAATAGTGCATTTTTAGGCTAAAAATTCTTGAGCATCTCTTCATAACCATCTGTGTAATACCTCTACACTGTGTTCCTAGAAGTGGAATTGCCGAGTCTATTTCTGTCCCAATGTCCCAGTCTCACAGTTTATATAGCTTTATAATGAGGAAGAATATCTCATAAAGGAAATCTCCTCTCCTTGATGGCCCCCTTTAAAATGGCTTTGGCAAGTTTTGGCACTGTGTACTGCCATAAGCATTTTGGAATCAGCTTTCCAGGTTCCGCAAAAACAAAACAGATGAGAGAAACACAAGCTAAATTGATCAGTCCCCCAGCGATAACAGCAATAAACATGCTGGGAGTTTTTTGGAATTGCACGAAACTAATCACTTTGGGAACAACTGACTGCTTTCCAATATCGAGGTTTCACATCTGTGGTAGATTATGCAGTTACTCCAAAGAGTCTTTTCCCCTTTCTGGGAGAGCATGATATGGCCACGTCCATTTGAAGTAAAGTTTGACCGCTTTCACTAAGCTGATGTGAAAAGTAACCTGTGCCATTTTTTAAAAATGACTTTATTTTTAAATAATCTCTACACCCAACGTGGGACTGAAACTCACAGCCGTGAGATCAAGTGTTGCATGCTCCACCAACTGAGCCAGCCGGGCTCCCCAGCCCGTGCGGCTTTTGAATTAAACTTGAAGCGCTATCACAGGCCTCTCTTCCCTCTGCCCTGAGAGCTGTAGCGCCCCAGTAAGAGGCTGCCCCCTCAGCCAACAGGCCAGAGTATGGACAGCCTTGAGCAGAACGCGGCTGTCCTGCGAGAACCATGTCACAAAAGCAAAAAATCCACTTTGCTGTTGGAAGGCACTGAGCTGTTTGTGTCATCTGTTAACTGCTTTATAACTAAGCCTAAAATGGACTAAAGGAGATAATTAATAGCAAGAGTGAGATGCAGTCATAAAAACAAAAAGCATACGACTTTGTGGCATTATCTCTGATGTTAAGTGGTGTTTGGAAAAGAAACAGTGAGGGGCGTCTGGGTGGCTCAGTTGGTTAAGCATCTGCCTTTGGCTCTGGTCATGATCCCGGAGTCCTGGGATCGAGTCTGCCTCAGGCTCCAGTCTCAGCTAGAAGTCTGTTTTCCCCTCTCTCCCACTCCCCTGCTTGTGTTCCCTCTTTCGCTGTGTCTCTCTCTGACGAATAAATAAATAAAATCTTTAAAAAAAAATAGCCAGAAAAAGCTTGGGCGTGTGCTCTCTCTGTCAAATAAATAAAATCTTCAAACAAAACAAAACAGAAAAGAAACAGTCCTTAAAGGCTAGGAAGAAGGCAATCCTGTATCACGAAGTGGTGAACGTTGGTGAAACATCACTGACGATGCCTTGGAAAGACAGGTATGGGGCTGAACAAGCCTAGGGGTTCAGGGAGACAGGACAGGAAACAGAAGGAGCAGTAATGTGCCTTCCCTCCTGTGGGCTGCATTTGGAGAGACACCACAGGAGATATGCTCAAACCAGATTTGGCGCCTTTGCAAACAAGAATGAGAGGGAGTAGAGGGAGCCCTGAATTCAGGGACTTTGGAGGAATAGAAGAAGCTACTGATTCTTAACTCTGAAGTCAGCACAATCTTGCCGAAGCTGACTGAGGCACCATCCGTAAACACTGTAGCTCTTATTTTCTTTACCTATTTTTGTACGTCCTTTAATAACCGTTAACCTTACTGGCAGGTACCAAACCATGTTTGTGATGGTAGGAAGTGAGATCTCTCTTTTAAAATACTTTGTAGGCAGATAGTCTCTCCTCTGCTGTCCTGCCCACTGCTCCCTTGAGGTGTTTTCAATAAACTTCTATCACTTTTGTAAAAAAGTAAATAAATTTAAAAATGGTTTTTGGTTAGTTTATGAGTTAAAAAAATAACCTTTTTTTCTTACATACAACAGGTCATCAACTTTACCAAAATATTAATGATTCCCATTATTAATGTTGTTTTTTTCCCCTTTATTTCTTCCCTTTGGTTTCATTGTCTTGTTGCTGAAATTTTTCCTTTAATATTTATTTTAGGGCTAGTCCGAGAGTCTGTGTTAAACTGTCTCTTGAATTACAGTTTTGTAGGCTGCTCTTAGACTGTCATTCTCCTAGATAATCTAGTTTTTGTTTTTGTTGTTGTTTGCGTTTTCTCTTTTGTAGCTGTGGCAGAGACTAGCTTCATGATTAACTTGTGCACAGAGCGAAACTGTACTTCCCAGTCCCTTTGCTGCTAAGCAGAGCCGCGTGACCAGTAGGTCTTGCCAATGTAATGTGAATTGGGAATGATAATGTCCCTTCTGATAGGAGGCAGTTAAGTGCCGGTGTGTCTTATCCACATACTCTCTCTTTCCTTATCTTCTGGCTGGATATAGCAGTTTCAGTAGATCTCAGAGATCACAAGGACCTAGAAAAAAGAGACTAGATCTCTGGAAGGTCATGTCATATGGAAAGCTTTTCTTCTTCCCCATCCCCCTCCCCAGCTTTATTGAGATGCAGTGGACATATAACATTGTGTAATTTAAGGTGTACAAAGTGGATTTGATACACTTAGATTTTTTTAAAAATTCTATTTATTTGTTTGAGAGAGAGCACTCATGAGCAAGGTGGAGGGGCAGAGAGAGAGGGTGAAGCATGCTCCATGCTGAGCAGGGAGCCCGATGCTGGGCTCGATCTCAGGACCCTGAGACCATGACTTGAGCCAAAGGCAGATGCTCAACGCACTGAGCCACCCAGGCTCCTCTCAGTGTTGTGTTCTATGTGAATTCTCAGTGCTATCTTCCTAGGAATTGGTCCTTTTGTAAAATGGGTTCAGCGTGTTTTGTCCTATTTTCTTTTCAGTACCTATGTTTCCTCTCAGAGGGTATTTTTCATCTCTAGAAGTTCTGTTGATTATTTTCTTATCTTTTCTTCATTTCTCATCTCACTAGGCTCATGTTTTCCTTTAAGTACTTGAATATAGTTATAATAGCTGCTTTATTTTTTATTTTTTTTAAAAGATTTATATATTTGACAGAGGGAGAGGGAACACAAGGAGGGGGAGTGGTACAGGGAGAAGCAGGTTTCCTGCTGACCAGGGAGCCCAATGTGGGGCTCGAGCCCAGGACCCTGGGATCATGACCTGAGCCGAAGGCAGCTGCTTAATGACTGAGCCACCCAGATGCCCCTGTTTTATTTATTTTTTAAAAGTTTCTGTGTTTTTAATCTTTATTTTTAAGGATTATTTTATCTTTTTTAGTTTTTTATTTTATTTTATTTTTTTATTTGAGGGAGAGTGAGTGAACATGAGTGGGGGGCAGAGGGAGAGGGAGAAGCAGGCTCCCCACTGAGCAGAGTGCCTGATGTGGGACTTGATCCCAGGACCTTGAGATCATGACCTGAACCGAAGGCAGATGCCTATCTGACTGAGCCACCCAGATGCCCCAAGCAATATTTTACCTTTTAATTTTTTTTGGTTAAGTAGCCTCTGTGCCCAACATGGGGCTTGAACTCATGACCCGAAGATCAAGAGGTGCATGCTCTACTGCCTGAGCCAGCCAGGCACTGCATAATAGCTGTTTTTAGAGTCCTTTCCACTGAATCCATTACTGCTGTCATTTTTCAATTCTGTTTCTGGTGACTGATTTTTTTTTTTTCCTCCTGGTTATAGATCACATTGTCCTTTGCATGTCTAATCATTTTCAGTTGGGTGCTGAACATTGTGATTTTACCTTGTAGAGTGCTAGGTCTTGTCTTTCTTTAAAAAATGTTGGACATATCTAACTGGAATTAAAATAAAAAATTTTTTAAAAATTGGTGGGCATTGTACTGATGGTCACTTAAATTACTTCCAGATCATCTTGATCACTTTGAGGCTTATTTTTAGCTTTATGAGTGAGAAAAGACTTCACTCTTGGGCTAGTTTAGTCTATCTACCAAAGCAAGATCTTCTGAACTCCACACTGGAGGCCTGGACGTTCAATAGGAACTTTCTCTAGCTGGTGAGAATTTAAACATCTTACAGTTCAGTGTGATCTCTGGGAATTATTCAGATTTTAGCTTTAATTTCTCTTATGCCCTGCATCAAGTATTTTCACCCAGTGCATGTGTAGCTTAATATTCAGCAACAGCTTCCATGGGCCCCCAAGTTTATCCTTGGAACAATTTCTCTGCAAATCCCTTTTTTCCTGGTACTCTGCCCCACAAAGTATCACCACCTAAGTCTTCCTGAACACTGTCTCTTCAGTTCAGCAATACCTCCCTGGTACGCTTGGATTCTGCACCACAGTCTGGAAATTGTGCCTAGGCAGAACATTGGGGGGATCGTAAGACTCACTTACTTGTTTTCTTTGTCTTCTTATGGTCCTGAACTGCTGTTGTGCAATGTCCAAAGGCTATTGTCTCCTGTATTCTCCACCAGTTTGGAGTTGTTTGTGGTGGGAGGATGTGTTGAGTCCCAGTTGTTCCATCATGGCTGGAAGTAAAAACCTGTCTTTGAGTCTTTAAAGCCACGTTTCCTTATGAAGAGCTTGGATAGAAAGACAAACACTCGGGGGCACCTGGGTAGCTCAGTCAGTTAAGCATCTGACTCTTGGTTTTGCCTCAGGTCATGATCTCAGGGTCCTGGGATGGAGCCTAGCAACCAGCTCTGAGCTCACTGGGGGGTCTGCTTGACATGATCTCTCTCTCACCTTTGCCCTCTCCCTCTGCCCCTCCCCGCCCCACTCACGCATGTGTGCTCATGCACTCTCTCCCTCTCTCAAATAAATAAATAACTCTTTTTAAAAAAAGCACTAATCCCGGGGGGCCTGGGTGGCTCAGTGGGTTAAAGCCTTTGCCTTCAGCTCAGGTCATGATCTCAAGGTCCTGAGATTGAGGCCCACATCAGGCTCTCTGCTCAGCGGGGAGCCTGCTTCCTCCTCTCTCTCTGCCTGCCTCTCTGCCTACTTGTTATCTCTCTCTCTGTCAAATGAATAAATAAAATCTTTAAAAAAAAAGCACTAATCCCATTCATGAGGACTCCTCCCTTATGACCTCCGAAGCTCCTCCCGCCTTATAATATCATCGCCTTTGGGGGTTAAGATTTAACATATGAGTTTTGGGAGAATGCATTCAGACCAAAGCAGTGGTTTAATCTGAGTGGAGCCTTTATTGACTCCCAGAGTGCCAGGATGTACTTGGGAATACTTGGAGCCAGGGTGTGACTGCTACTACTACTTTTTCTCTCTCTCCGTGTTTCTTATCTTTTCTTCTCTCATTGCTTTGACTGAATTTTCTGTCATTGCAGATCAGTTCTCTTCTTTTTCTCTTTCTCAACCTGAAGGCTAATGTTTATTAAGCTTCTATAATATTCTGATCGCTTTACATGAAAATTTCATTTTATGCTCAAGCAACCCTATAAGTTAGGTGCTCTTATTAGCCTAATATTTCATTTGCAGGATTGATCATGGATCATGGGTAAGTTACTTAAATTCTCTGGCTCTTATTTTTCTCATTTATGAAATAAAGTTAATGAGACTATCTACCTCATGACATTGTTTTTATGATTAAACCAGATATTAGTGCAAGATCTAGCACAGTGCTTTGCCCACAGTAAATGCTCAATAAATATTACTGCTCTTCGTTTTATAGAGGGTCATCATCAAAGTAAATCAGGTAGATGCAACTAGCCCTTTTCCCTTCCATGCATACTCTTTATGATAACATTTTTTTTCTTTGTAAGGTTGGATGTGATTTTATATCAGGGTAAAATTGTACAAAGTAGAAACCCGACCACCCTAGGGATACCCTGGTATGAGAGCAGGAGTGAGAAAGGTTATAAAAAGTTCCCCCAACTTATAGAATCCCTCTAATACTTCCTGGGCACTTTATTTCTGATTTCAAGTTGAACACTGCACATTCTCCTCTTTTTTTTTAAAAAGATTTTATTTATTTATTTGATACAGAGAGAGAGATCACAAGTAGGCAGAAAGGCAGGCAGAGAGAGGGTGGGATGCAGGCTCCCTGCCGAGCAGAGAGCCCGATGCGGGGCTTGATCCCAGGACCCCCGGAACATAACCTGAGCTGAAGGCAGAGGCTTAACTCACTGAGTCACCCAGGCACCCCTCTCCTCTTTATTTTAACTGGAGACCATGTACTGTTTGGGCTGTGATGTTATGAATATGTTAATAGTGTGGTCAGTGTTTTTTTGAAGAAGTCATTTATAATTAATTGTGTGTGACATAAGAAAAATGAAATCTTAACCTAGGTTTGATACCTAGAAGAAAAATCCAGATGCTATTATAGCTAATGTAAATTTCTGCAAAAGGGAGTCATGCCCTGGAGAAAGAAGGTATTTTGTTAAAGAATATCATGTCCAGAAACTTTGTAAATTCAGATTTTAAGATGATCAATTGTGAACTCTTTAGTTTTTCCTTTTTTTTTTTTTAAACTCTGTAAGTTTGAAGAAATAATAAGTTCTGGGGCACCTGGGTGGTTCAGTGGGTTGGGCCTCTGCCTTCGGCTCGGGTCATGATCTCAGGGTCCAGGGATCGAGTCCCGCATCGGGCTCTCTGCTCAGCGGGGAGCCTGCTTCCCCCACTCCCTGCCTGCCTCTCTGCCTGCTTGTGATCTCTGTCTGTCAAAATGGGTGAAATCTTAAAAAAACAAAAAACAAAAAAAACTAAGTTCTAACTAAGAGGGTATTATTTATTATAGACATTAGCTGAAAAGTCACCTGATATTTTTAAAGACCTTTAGAATCTTCAAAGGGCATTTTTTCCATTTTATTCTTTTTGTGATTTCCTAATTCAAAAAGAACATGAGGACTATGCACAACAAAGTAAGAATGCGAGATGATGTGAGAGTAATTCCTGCCCCAGACCAGGAGGGGATTCCATTGGGATGAGGAAGAAGTGGAATTTGGAAGGAAAATGAGGGAGTTAGAGATAAGCTAGAGTCTCTAAGAGAGCGGTGGGACCTGGTTGTCACTCTGGGAAGGGCCTGGGGTGGGAGGCAGTGATGCAAGCCTCTGATGGGATCTGAGAGTGGAAGAAAGTGTGTCACGCATCTTGAGTGTAGCCAGGGGACGGCAAACCTTTAAGAGAAAGCTCTCGTTTAGCAGGGCCCCAGAATAGAAGATACTGATGCCGAGAGAGGTCCCCCCACAGATGCACCCGATGTCAGCCTCCAAGGGGCTCGTGTACATCAGCCTGCAGTGAGGAAAGCAGCTGAGTGTGCCTCAGCCTCTGAGAGAGCGCTAATGGGCCTGAGGGGCTTGGGGTCAAGATGGAGAAGAATCAGGATTGTGTCTTGGTCATCACAGGCCATGATGAGATTATGGATTTAGCAATGACTGCCAGAACTCAATGACAAAGACCAGATGAGTGAGTTACAATTAATTCTGGGTAAAAGACAGGACCTCTGTATTTAGAAACCCTGTTCCTGTGGGAGCCTGATTTGTAGTACGTCACCCAGAAAGAACCTAGCTTATTTCTGAGGACAAGGGGGATAGGAGTACTCAATTACTCCAAAGTGTCTGAGTTTCAGCCTGGAAATGGCTGAATTACCTTGGATTGGCAAGATTAAGCTTTATACTGCTGACTGCCTTGGGGGCTCAGCAACTAAATTAAATATGGTTAAGGAGAAAGAAAAAAGGTTACATTTTTTTAGGTTATTGGAAAGTTTAATTATTTTAGATAAAATATCTTTAAAACATATTAATTATCTAAAGGATTTCCATAGTGATGACTCTTAAATACTGAGAAATTATCTCATGTAATTAAGGAGTTTTCTAACTCCCAATAAAATATTGGCACATTCTATTTAGACGATGTTACATTTTTACGCATTCAAATTTTGAGACTGTGAATTTCCTGTCTATTACCTTTGTGCAGTTAGGTCACATATTTCCCTATCTCATGGAAGAAGGTCTTCTGTGCTTGAAGGGGTTGTAGACAGGATATATCTGTTATCTGTCTACATCTCCATCTTTCTATCTCTCTCTGTCTCTATGTCTAGTTCTCTCTCTCCCCATCCCTCCATTCTCTCAAGAGTTCTTGGAGTCTCTAAATTAGTTCCATCCATGGTATTCTCAATAAATGAGCCAATATACTTTATTTTTTCTTTTAGCACATCTGCTCTGGTTCCTGTCATTTGCAACTGAAATTGTGGACTAAATAAAAGAATCTAGCAAATGGGCTCCTGGCAGGCTCTGTTAGTGGAACATGCGGCTCTTGATCTTTGGGTTGAAGGTTGAGTCCCTTGTTAGGGGCAGAGATTAGTCAAAAATAAAATCTTAAAAAAATGACTACTTAAAAAGAAATCTAACAAAAACACACAAGTCTTTTATGAATAAAATTATAACACCATGTTATGTTCTAAAAGAAGACCTGAATAAATGGAGGGATATAGCAAGCGGGCATCCAAGAAGACACTTTTCTATTTGGGAAGGAAACTCTCTTTTGTGTAACATTGGTGGAACCACTGTGAAAAATAAAGGACAGATATGCTCCTTTCCATCATCATCTAGGGAGGGGATTAAGGAGCATATGACTAGGTTCAGCCAACACATGCTACCCTCCTTGAATCTTGAAGGAGTGATACCAAGATTCAGAAGAGTTTACAAATTATGCATAGGCATGGTGGTCATAAGAATTCAGAGTCAGGGGTGTGTGGTGCTGCTGCTAGCAGCCACATCCCAGCTATGGTGGACACACCCTCAGGTGACCCTCCAACAAGTCACACCCTTGGATAACCCCTTCCTTTTGAGTGGTGGTGGACCCTGTGACTTGCTCGCAGCCCATAGAATAATGCAAATGTGAGGAGGTAGTCAGTTACTCTCTTGGTTTGCTGTTGCTGCTGTAAAAAAAACTACTATGACTTTATTTTCACTTATTTATTTTGAAAGTTTTTTTCATTATTATTTTTTCAGTAATCTCTACACCCAACACAGGGCTCAAACTTGGGATCCTGAAATCAAGTGTTGCATGCTCTTCCGACTAAGCCAGCCGGGTGCCCCTTAAATGACTACAACTTTAGGGGCTCAAAACAACATAGATTTATTATCTTATATCTCTACAGCTTAGAAGTTCAACATGGGTGTCAGTGGGCTAAAATAAAGGTGCCAGCGGGACTATATTCCTTTTTGAAGGCTCCAGGAAAGAATCCATTGCCTTCCCTTTTCCAGCTTCTAGAGGTCACTGCATTCCTTTGCTCCTGGTCTCCTGCCTCCATCCTTAAAGCCAGCAACATGGCACCTTTTTGACTTCTCTTGCATAATCATGTCACCCTCTGACTCTACTTTTCTCCCTTCCTCTTTGACTTTTAAGGACACTTGTGATTACATTGGCCTGCCCAGAGAATCCAGAAAAATCTATCTTCAGGTCAGCTGATTAGCAACCTCCATTCACCTGCAACTTTAATTGCCCTTTGCCATGTAATATAACATGTAATATAACATATTAACAGGCTCCAGGGATTAAGACATAGGCAGATTTGGGGGACATTAATCTGCCTACCCCATAGAACTGTTATTTCCCCCCAGAATTAACCTATAAATTTAATGCAGTGTTAATTAGAATCTTGCTAAGGTGATTCTAAATTTAATATAAAAGAGATAATATACAAGAATAACAAAGAGGTTTTTGAAAACTAGAAATAATGAAGAGCGACTTACTCTGCCAGACATAAAACATATTATAAAGCTAAAATAATAAAAATACTTTGGCATTGGCATCATAGGTGATGGTGTTATAAAACCCAGCAGTTCATTGGGTTAAAAGTAGAGCCCGGGGCACCTGGGTGGCTCAGTGGGTTAAGCCTCTGCCTTCGGCTCAGGTCATGATCCCAGGGTCCTGGGATCGAGCCCCGCATCGGGCTCTCTGCTCAGCGGTGAGCCTGCTTCCTCCTCTCTCTCTGCCTGTCTCTCTGCCTACTTGTGATCTCTGTCTTTCAAATAAATAAATAAATAAATAAATCTTTAAAAAAAAAAAAAAAGTAGAGCCCTTCTCATGTCATGATCTCAGGGTCCTGGGATAGAGCCCTACGTTGTGTGTGTATGTGTGTGTGTGTGGGGGGGGGGTCCCTTCTCAGCAGGGAGTCTGTGTGTTGCTTTCCCTCTGTTCCCCCACCCCCGACCATGCACTCACTTGAGTGCTCTCTCTTCCTCTCAAGTAAATAAATAAAATCTTTTTTAAAAAAGTACTCAGGCGCCTGGCTGGCTCAGTGGGTTAAGCCTCTGCCTTTGGCTCAGGTCATGATCTCAGGGTCCTGGGATCAAGCCCCGCATTGCATTAGGCTCTCTGCTCAGCAGGGAGCCTGCTTCCCCATCTCTCCCTCTGCCTGCCTCTCTGCCTAGTTGTGATCTCTGTCTGTCAAATAAATAAATAAAATCTTTTTTAAAAAAGTAGAGCCCTTCTACATCAAATACAAAATAAATTCCAGATGAAAATAAATATCTAAATGTTATTAAACCTTCAGAAGTACTAGAGTACATAGACACGCGTGCGCGCGCACACACACACACACACACACACACACAAAGACAATCTGAGTGGGGAAAATTATTTTGAAAAACCTGGAATCCAAAAAGGAAAATCTTGACATATTTGAATATGTACGAATTTAACATTTTTGTACATTGAAATATACCATAAACCAAGATAAAAGATAAAAGACAGGATGGGAGTGTATTTTAAATATATGCATCAAAAGTTCAGTATCTATTTTGTATTTGTGTGTGTGTGTGTGTGTATGCAAAAGAAAAATAATTAAAATTGAATAGAGGAAATAAATTAATAATTTCTTGAAGAAGAGAATTCCGTGTCTGATGAACATAAGAACTAATACTTGTTTGAAAGCAGAAATGCAAATTAAGCAATAATAATGTGTCTCTAATCATATTAGAAAAAAGAGCCATGTATGTCTGGTATTCACTACCAGAGTGGTGGAAATGGATGCTTATACCATCTTTGGAACGGTATTTTTTTTGGATAGTAAATTTGGGTTTTTTTTTTCCCATTTTTTTAAGTAAGAGCATGGAGCTTGATATAGGGCTTGAACTCACCTCCCTGAGATCAAGACCTGAGCTGAGACCAAGAGATGGACACTTGGTTGACTGATCTGGCCAGGCACCTCTTTCTAATACACTTTTTTCGAGGGGGTAGTATTTTTGAAAATTAAAATTATGTTCACATCTGTAAATAGAAATGCTGTCATATTTATAACACTGTATGTGTAATTATATTTGCCAAGGCCTTTTTAAAAAAAGTATGCACATAATTATGTTGTTGCAGTAAAATATTAAAAACAGTCAAAGTGTCTATGGATAAGAGAAGGGTTGAATAAAACACGGTACGTGCACCCTCTGCACAGTTTTAAAGAACGTGGCAGATCTTTCTGTCCTGTTGTGCAAAGATCTCTGAGACTTACCGGTAAGTGAAAGAGAAAGTCGCCACAAATATATTTAGAATTATCGCATATATGTAAAACAGAAATACATAATGTCTGCATATAACTAAGGAATAATTTATTATACTGCAATAGAATCTTTTATGTAATATGTGTTTGGAGGAGAACACATCAAATTGATCCTTCCTAAAAAAATCTTGTAAGGCTTTGATTCTTTGACTTTTTTTTTAAAGATTTTCATTTTTAAATAGTTTCTGCACCTGAGGAGGGGCTCAAACTCATAACTCCAAGATCAAGAGTCACATATTCCACTGACTAAGCAAGGCAGGCGTCCCCTCTTTGACTTTTTATAATAGGCAGGTGTCTATCTATCTATATACATATATATATATATATATATATATTTTTTTTTTAAGTAAATTCTACCTCTAGTGTTGGGCTTGAACTCAGGACCCTGAGATCAAGAGTGGCATGATCTGCTGACTGAGCCAGCCAGACACCCCTCTTTTACTTTTTTTTTAAGTTTTTGTTTATTTATTTGACAGACAGAGACAGTGAGAGAGGGAATACAAGCAGGGGGTGTGGGAGAGGGAGAAGCAGGCTTCTCGCTGAGCAGGGAGCCTGATGCGGGGCTCTATCCCAGGACCCTGGGATATGACCTGAGCCAAAGGCAGACACTAATGACTGAGACACCTAGGCGCCCCTAACTTTTTATAATAAACACGTTTATATATGACACGCACGATTTTAATATGCTTTTTGACCTGGTTAAAGAAAAACCCAGTGTAGAGAAAACCAATGGGGGAAAAATGTCCAGAAACTAACAGATATTTTGGGATAATAAGATCTTGAGTGCATGGATAATCCTCTTATGCCATTTTTATCTATAGGCACAACAACAAAGAGTGAGAAAGATGTTTAATGATGACTAATTTAAGTTTTTCTCTGCTGGGTGGCAATAGCTAAGTTAGTGAAAGCAAAGAGATACTTGAGGCTTTGAAGTACAAAGGCCAGTGTTCATACCCTCCTTAGTATATCTTACTCTCTTTGAATTTAGGCTGATTATCACTTCCAAGCCTTAGTTTTCTCATCTGTAAAATGGGTTGATAATAACACTGCTTAACAGGATCACTTTGAGGGTTAAATGAGCTAATGTCTGCAAATCACGAGGAACATTGTGAGTGCTTGTCACCATTAATTCTTTCATCCCATTTTCCAGGCTCCTTGGAGATGGAGTACCCCTTCAGGGGTTTTTGCTTCATTTATTTTCCTTAGGCTAACTTGTCCTCCTGATGTGTGTGTAATTACAATGACAACTTAATTTCATATAACGTTTTAATGTTTACCAACATTTTCACGTACTGTGCTATGCTACCCACCTTGAATCCTTGTATACAATTGTCAGTCTTCTTTTTAGCTTACTTCCACTCAGGTGCTCCGGAGTAAAGACAGTGGTCAATATATCGCCAGGAATGTTTTTGCAATAAGAAAATTCTGGGGCTGCTTCAGCCCCCTCATTTTATAGAACCTAGAGAGCTTAACTGTTCTGTTTAAGGGCCATTATACAAGTTAGCTTTTGCTGCATCACAAATACCCTAACACTTAGTGGCTTCAGATAACCATTTATTTGCTTCATCATTCTCTTTTTTTTTTTTTAAGATTTACTTATTTATTTTAGAGAGAGGGAGAGCAAGAGCCTGTGAGCAGACGGACAGAGGAAGAGAGAATCTCAGGAGGTCTCTGTGCTCAGCGGCTTATCATTCTCATGGCAGTTTTTATGATCTGAACCAGGCTCAGGTTTTCTTGATGGGGCTCACTCCTGTGTCTGGAACCCTGGCTGGGATGGCTGGAGCAGAGGCTAGAGCGCCTCTCCACATGTCCTCTTAACCTCCAGTAAACTAGTCCAGGTCTAGTCACACAGTGGTGCTGGGTTCCAAAAGCAGCAAGAGGGGAGGTTGCAATGCCCCTTGGGGCCTAGACTTACAATTCACATGATGTCACTTTGGTTGTATTCTTGTAGCCAAAGCAAATCTTGAGAACAGCTACAATTTTAAGGGCAGGGAAATAGATTCCACTTTTCTTTTCTTTTCTTTTTTTTTTTTTAATTTTTTTATTTTTTTTCAGCATAACAGTATTCATTATTTTTGCACCACACCCAGTGCTCCATGCAATCCGTGCCCTCTACAATACCCACCACCTGGTGCCCCCAACCTCCCACCCCCCACCCCTTCAAAATTCTCAGATCGTTTTTCAGAGTCCATAGTCTCTCATGGTTCACCTCCCCTTCCAATTCTTTTCTTTTTTTTATGGTATGTTAGTCACCATACAGCACATCATTAGTTTTTGATGTAGTGTTCCATGATTTATTGTTTGCGTATAACATCCAGTGCTCTATGCAATATGTGCCCTCCTTTTCTTTTTCTTTTTTTTTTTATTTATTTGTCAGAGAGAGAGGGAGAGAGAGCAAGCACAGGCAGACAGAATGGCAGGCAGAGGCAGAGGGAGAAGCAGGCTCCCCACCAAGCAAGGAGCCCGATGTGGGACTTGATCCCAGGACGCTGGGATCATGACCTGAGCCGAAGGCAGCTGCTTAACCAACTGAGCCACCCAGGTATCCCATGTGCCCTCCTTAATACACATTACTGGGCCAACCCATCCCTCTACCCCCTCCCCTCTAAAACCCTCAGTTTGATTCCTGGAGTCCACCGTCTCTCATGGTTTGTCTCCCCCTCTGATACCCACCTTCATTTTTCCCTTTCCTTCTCCTAATGTCCTCCATGCTATTCCTTATGTTCCACATATAAGTGAAACCATATGATAATTGACTTTCTCTTGTTGATTTATTTCATTTGACATAATCTCCTCCAGTTGCATCCATGTCCGTGCAAATGGTGGGTATTCATCTTTTCTGATGGCTGAGTAATATTCCATTGTCTATATGGACCACATCTTCCTTATCCATTTGTCTGTTGCAGCACATCTTGGCTCCTTCCACCATCTGGCTATTGTGGACATTGCTGCTATGAACACTGGGATGGATGTGCCCCTTCTTTTTACTACATCTGTATCTTTGGGGTAAATACCCAGTAGTGTGATTGCAGGGTCATAAGGTAGCTCTATTTTTAATTTCTTAAGGAATCTCCATACCATTTTCCAAAGTGGCTACACCAACTTGCATTTCCACCAATAGTGTAAGAGGGTTGCCCTTTCTCCACAACCTCTCCAACATTTGTTGTTTCTTGCCTTGTCAATTTTGGCCATTCTAACTGGTGTAAGATGGTATCTCAGTGTGGTTTTTTTTTTTTTTTTAAAGAAAAGGGTGGAATTTAATCTTTATTTACAGGACACTGCAAGAGAAGAGAGTCCACATAGAAATAAGAAACCCACTGGGAGGAGGAGCTTCATACAGTTTTTACAGTTTGGAACTGGTCAAGTAGAGTTTTGTTGTAAAAAGTGCTACAATAACAAAACACATTTAAAAAGAGTTCTTAGTAGAGAAACAGTAAGACAAACTTCTACCAAACAAAGCACACCACAAACAACTTTCTGCGTTGGCTGTACAAGCTAAAAGTTAAAGGTCCCAGCAGTGCCATCCTGAACCTGGAACGTATAGCCTTCAGAGGTAGTTTCTGGCACAACATTCTGATCTTCCTCTACAGAGAAATACTTCTCAATCAAGTTTAATGAAGCTTTGTACACAGACTCATTTTCATGGTTTTGTAGAGCCTCGATTTTGTCCAAACCTCCACATTCTTCAATCATTATACTAAGTTTCTCGGTTTCACCTAGTTTCTCAGCAGCCTGAAAGATGTTGGAAATGGCATCCAGAATGACCAGAATAATTTTGGTATCCTTCGCAGTTAAGAGGTTCATCAATGGTTCTATTATGCCACAATGGACGAGGTATACAATCTGTTCAACTGTCCCACCACTTGTATAGTTGGTCACAGCCCAGACAGCTTCCTTTTGTGTCTTAAAGTCTGCCTTAGAGAGAACACCAACGAGGAATGGGACTAATCCGTGATTCACAACTTGCTGGATCTGGTCCTGGCGGCCAGCTGTGATGTTTGACATTGTCCACGTGGCTTCCTTCTGAATATTAGTTTTGGGGTTCGTTAGCAGGCTAGGAAAGACAGCAAGCGCTCCTGCATCTATTACAACCTGAGTCTGTTCATCTGTCCCAGTGACAATATTTCCTATGGCTCTTAGCGCAGGAGTCACAATGGGCAATTCAGTAGCTCCTAGAAGCTTCACAAGCTGGGGCACAACTCCTGTTTTCACAACCATTTCAATCCGTTCATTTGGACCATCCGTCAGGTAGGAGATGGCCCAGCAGGTATCTGCTAAGACCTCTGGATCATCGTGATGCAGGAGACGAACTAAGGTAGGAAGAATCTGCTCGACGGCATCTAGCGGGGGTGCGGGGTTCTTGTTGCGACAAAGGTTTGAAAGTGTCCAAGTAAGGTTACGTAAGTAGCCACATGCTAACGATGACATATCAGGAACCGCGAGGAGAGCCAGAAGCGGATCAACTGCACCATACTTGATAACCAAGTCTCGAAAAACGGAACCGTCACCTGCAATGTTTCCTAGAGCCCACACAGCCTGTTCGCTGATGTGGGCGTGGGAAGATGCCAACGGGGAAATGAACGCTGGGATCGCGCCTCCATCGACCACAGCCTTGGTCTGTTCTGATGTCCCGGAAGCAATGTTGGTGAGAGCCCAAGCGGATTCAAACTGAATGGGACTACAATCAGCTCTGCCCAAGAAGGACACAAATTTTGGAATCAAACCAGCCCGGATTATGTTGTCTATGGGGGGCTGCTTTTCCCGAGAAAGCAGTTTCCTAGCAGCTTGAGTAGCCTGGAGCTGGCTTTCCAAATTGTTGCTATTTATGCCCTTGACAATGTCATCAACCGACCAATTTACAGTGCCCTGGTTGTTGCGATTTTCCTGCAGTGGAGAGGTAGCATCATCGGGAAACGAGCTTACGTTTCTCCTTTTCAGCATCTGGTCATCCTTCTTCGCTTTCCTCAGCTCCACATTAACTTCTATTCGAAGCCGCCTCATTTCTGTACTGTCTTTCCCCTTGTTCTTGAATCTGTTAAGGCGGGCAGCTGGTGAATTAGCATTCTCGTTGGTGGACATGGTTATGAGACAAAGGGAGAAAGCTACACGGCCGGCTCAGGCTTCCACGGGAGGCGGTCCGGGACGCGCAGGCTGCAGGTCAGCTGCCCTCAAAACGTCCACCACGGATCACCCCAAAGACGGTGTCCTCAGTGTGGTTTTGATTTTAATTTTCCTAATGGCTAGTGATGTTGAACATTTTGTCATGTGTCTGTTAGCCATTTGTGTGTCTTCTTTGGAGAAGTTAGACTCCACTTTTTGATGGTAGAAGCTGAAACAGGGAAAGGCGAGGGACTGTGGAGATTTTTTTGTGATCTGTCCTGTTACATAACAAATTAGTGGGTGTGCTTTGATGAGAAGTCAGATCTGATGACTGTTGATCCAGCAATTCCACTTCTGGGACTGTATCCAGAGAAAATGAAAACACCATGTTGAAGAGCTAGCTTCATCCCATGTTCTCAGCAGCATTATTTGTAATAGCCAGGTCATGAAAGCAACCTCAGTGTCTCTCAAGGAATGATTGGATTTAAAAAATGTGAGATATGTATACATATGTAATTCAGCCATAATAAAGGAAATGCTGACATTTGCCACAGCATGGGTGGAACTTGAGGGTGTTATGTTAAGTGAAATAAGTCAGACAGAGAAAGAAATGTACTGTAGGATCTCAGGTACACATGGAATTTCTTTTTTTTAAAGCGGGCTCCATACCGTGTGGAGCCCAACATGAGGCTTGAACTCATGACTCCAAGATCAAGACCTGAGCTGAGGTCAAGAGTCAGACACTCAACTGACTGAGCCACCCAGGCGCCCCTATACATGGAATTTTTTTGGAAAGCTCATAGACAAAGAGATCAGATTTGTTGCCAGAGGCGGGTTGTGGGGAATGCAGGGATTGGATGGAGGGGATCAAAAGGTACAAACTTCCAGTTATAAGACTCATAAGTTCTAGGGATTTAAGCAAACAAACAAGCCCCCGATGGTGGTTGAATCCAGACCCACTGCAGTCTATTTCTGTAACAACAACAACAAAATACTGAAATCTGAATGCATTCCTTTTTTTTTAAAGATTTTATTTATTTATTTGACAGACAGAGATCACAAGTAGGCAGAGAGGCAGGCAGAGAAAGGAGGAAGCAGGCTCCCCACTGAGCAGAGAGCCCGATTTAGGGCTCCATCTCAGGACCCTGGGATCATGACCTGAGCCGAAGGCAGAGGCTTTAACCCACTGAGACACCCAGGCGCCCCATGAAATCTGAATGCATTCTTAATTTGCTTTTATTCTCTTAATGTCCCTAGAAATGCATGGCTTTCAGTCAAAAGACTATACTGGAGATTTTTTTTTTCTTCATAAGATCTACTAATCATGGAGTTAGCTATCTCAGAGAAGTACACTGACTTCTCAGTGACATTCTTAAAGAGTGACAGTAAAACTTACCTTCTATAGGCTGAATCTAGGGCAAAACTGTTAAAAAAGATGAGAGAGTGATGACAGTATACATAAGGACTTTAATGTCCCTGAATCAGTCACGAATGGAAAGTTAAAAAAAAAAAACCCGAAATACTTTAAAAAGTCTGCCTCAGGCAATCAATCTCAAAATGTTTGACATTTCATTTATTGGAAAAATGTAGCTTTTTGTAATTAAAAAAGTTTTAACAGCTGAAAGTGACTTTAAGACCTGTTAAAATCAGGTCAACGAAGCTGCGGCTGATCTCAAAGTTTTCATCTTAAGGTGGAGGGGTTGGAGGCTGTGGATTTTGAGCTGTAAGTGTGTGTAATGGGTACTGCGGAGGGAAAGCACATCCCAATGAAACATGTTTAGATCAGGAGGATGCCTAGGTTTGCTGAAGCCTAGGGGATCTAAAATCAGTTCTATTCATGTCCTACTTTTGTAGGACCTATAAAAGAAATAAGCCCTATGAAGGTAACATTCTTTTGGAAGTCATCCTTATTTGATTTGTCGACTCTGTCAACAATATCTTGATGGCGGTGGGCACCTGGTGTCCACTGGATCGAGACAGCTCACTACAGCAGCACGAAGGCAAGAAGAGGATTCATCATGCCATCGGGGTCCTCACCTCACCTCCTGTGTGGACTGGGTTCAGTGTCCACACTAGCGGGTGCTGGGATGGTCCAGTCATGGCTTACAGTTGGATCTAGGTCCGTAGTCTGTGGATCACTGATTGCTAAGGATAAATGGTCTACCTCCCCAACTGCCTCTGAGTGATGAGCGGATGGCAGCTTTATTTTATTTGCCTGGCTCCGCGGTCTGCAGCCTCCTTCACTCGGAGCTCTGACTGTCCTCTCAGAGCTTCCTGTGCTCTGAGTGTGCCAGCTCTTTTCAGATGCGGGGCTAGTCACTTCCCAGCTAGGGTTCGGAACAAGTAAGAAGCCTCTGGAATGCTCAGTTTCAGGTAGAATTTTATTTGGAAGGAAAGTAACTGACTCCTGTACACTTAAATGATAAAGGACTTTTATTGGAAAGATATGGGGTGGCTCAGCAAAGCAGAAAAAAGCTGAACTAGCAGGCCTTAGAAAAGATGGGAAACAGGGACACTCCAGGAAGCAGGGGGCGGGAGGGAATTCAGGAGAATCTCTGCGCATTCCAAAGTGGGGAGGGGATTGTATCTGTCTGGCTTGTATCAAATTGACCAGAACAAGGGCAGGGCACCTTGACTGACAGTCCAGAGAGATGGTAGGCAGTGTGGGAGGGGGTGATTGCCTACAGAAATTTGAGATACTCCCTTCCCAGTGAGGGGGCAAGGAGCTGCTTGGCTGGCTTCCTCAGTTGGGAGAGCAGAGAGCTTTCAACTCTTAATCTCAGGTTCATGAGTTCGAGCCCCACGCTGGGTGTAGAGATTACAAAATAAATAAACTACCGAACAGACAAATAAGGAAGGTGGCATGGAATGCTGGCTGGGCAAAATAGCAGACATCTCTACACTTTGCAAATAGGTGCCATAGTGTTTCTGGTCAAGCGCCCTCTTCGGGCGTAGAAGTGTGGGCGGAGGAGGGGGGGGGGATTTTTTTTTTTTAAACATTCCATTCCTGAACTTCATGGAACTGCTCTGAGTTGTGTTTATTTGGATTTTGGAGACAGTATGCCTGGGTTTGAAGCCCAGGCCTGCCATTTCTTAGCTGTGTGAACTCGAAATGGTTACATACTTGACCTTTCTGGATGCTGGTTTTCTTATTAGAAAAATGGAAATCCTCAAAGTATTTTCATCACAGTGTTGATATGATGATTAAGTGAATTAATACATCGTAATACATTTGGTCTAACATCTAAGAGCTGGATATTCTCAGCTATCATTAGGGAGAGGTAATGCATTGTTGTATTGTTTGAGATCTTTAACTATGGTTTAAAATATTAATTATGCTTACTGAAATTATGAAATGGACTCCTGGCTTCACAGGTGATACTATTACTGTTGGGTTTTCACTGCATTAGTTTTATTTGCTGCTGTAATAAATAACCACAAAGTTAGTGGCTTAAATAAATGTATTGCTTGCTGTTCAGAAGGTCAGTGTTTTATTCCTTCTGGAGAAGAGGATCTATTCCTTGCCTTTTCAGTTTCTAGAGACTACTTGCATTCCTTGGCTCCAGGCCCCGTCTGTCTTCAAGGCCAGTAATCACATCTCTCAGACCTCTGTTTTCGGGGATCAGATATCCTTCCCTTTCCCTTTTAAGGACCTCCTCCCTCTCTCCCTTATAGGGACCCTTGCCATTACGTTGGACCTGCCTGGATAATACAGGATACTCTCTTCCTCTCAAGATATTTTTTCTTTAAAGATTTTGTTTTACTTTTAAAAAGATTTTATTTATGTATTTGACAGAGAGAGAGATCAAAAGTAGACAGTGTGGCAGGCAGAGGGGGAGGGGGAAGCAGGCTCCCTGCTAAGCAGAGCCCCTGAAGCGGGGCTCCATCCCAGGACCCTGAGACCATGACTCAAGCTGAAGGCAGAGGCTTAACCCACTGAGACACCCAGGCACCCCTTAAAGATTATATTTTTAAGTAAGCTCCGCACCCAATTTGGGGCTCGAACTTAAACCTTGAGATCAAGACTCGCATGCTGTACCTGCTGAGCCAGCGAGGCGCCCCTCCCTCCCAAGATCTTTGATATAATCATGTCTGCAAAGCTCTTTTGCTTTACAAGTTCTGGAGATCAGGACGTGGACTGGTGGGGGAGCGTTATGCTGCCTACTGCTACACTTAATGAATAGTTGCTGCATTATAAATTGCTAATGAGTTCTTGTCGGGTGCAGTGGTTCTTGATGGGGGATGACCTTGTTCCCCTCCCTCACCCAGGGGATATTCTGATTGCTGGTGATTGAGGGTGGGTGGACATTTGGTGGGTAGAGAGGCCAGGGATGCTGCTAAACATCCTACAACATGTGGAACAGCCCCTGCACCCAACAAGAAAGAATGACCCCACCCGAAATATCAGTAGTGTTGAGGCTGAGAAATCCTGCTTTAGCGAGTATCCCAATTTTTTCCATGACTGTGTTTTTCCCCTTGATGATTTGATTCATTGTACCTTACAGATTATAGGAAAGGTGTACCTTACAGATTATAGGAAAGGTGATTTTAGCCAACTGAATTTGGGTTTTACCAAACCGTGTTTCCTATCATTAAGCAAGTATAATTTTGTCTGTTAAGACAAAGAAACTATCCTTTATGAAGATTCTTTTAGAAATGTAATGATATAAGACTGAAAAATACTCTGGAAATAAGAGGCAAATTCATTTTAGACTCAGTGTTTCTTTTTTGGGTTTTTTTTTTGGTAACTTTCATAACATTGATTTAAATAAAACATTTATTTTCCTTTTTGTAAGAGGGGAGGGAGCATGACTATAACTGCAAAATTTTCTCCGTGGAGGGTTTGTGAACCTTCTAATGAACTTTCCAATGTTCTGTATCAATCCATCCCGTAAGTCCCTGATTTTGTAAAGGCAGTCTGTATTTTAGAGTTTCCTTGTGAGGCTGTAGATTGAGAAATTATTTGATGTAGGTGAGGAAGCAATGTAAAACAGTCTCTGTTCTCTACCTCACCGGAAGACACAGGGCTGCGCACCATCTCCCTCAGAGACCTGAGAAGGGAGGGAAGAAGAAGCTGTCTTTCCATTAATTGATGAAGGTGCTTTTACCCAGAGCTGTGACTTTCTCCCAGCAGCTGGCATCCTGCAGCTGGCTGAAAATCACCCAGTCCCCTGGAGATGGCAGTAGCAGGCAGGGATGGAGATCTTTCGGCAACCAGCCACAGCCAGAACTGTAGTCTCCTGCTCCAATCTTGGTCTGTGAGGACAGGCAGCCATGATGGATCCTTGTGGCCGCAGAGCGCTGATTTTGCTGGTGGCTGTTAGAGTGAACCTCCACATTCTGTGTCCCAGAAGTTTAGTTCTCAAGTGCTGCCTTCAGTCCTTTCTGAACAACGTCTTGTGTAAGTGAATGAATACATAAATAACATTCCTGGTGCTGGTTAAGGGCTTCCACATTTGAAGCCCTATCGAATCGCAGGCACCATATTAATTGGCACTGAGGTTGTAAGAGCGAGTCCTTGGGCTGGAGAGGTTTAAAAACACACAAATCCGTGATTTCAGCATAATCTACAACCACCAAGTAACCCAGTCCTGTCAATGCCAGGGGATCAGCTTAACCCAGCCAGAGGGGTCAGAGACACTTTCCCGATGAGATGGTACGTGGGCTGAGTTGGAAAGAAGTTAGGCAAGTGAAGAAAGATGAAAAGAGTGCTCCAGGGGCACCTGGCTGGCTCAGTTGGTAGAGCATCTGATTCTTGATCTCTGGGTCGGAAGTTCCAGCTTCATGTTGAGCATAGAGATTACTTAAAAAAAAAAAAAAAAGGAAAGAAAAGAAAAAAGAAAGAAAGAAAAAGAAAAAAAAAAAAGGCTCCAGGCTGGAGACACAGCATAAATGAGATAGACGGTGGGACACATCACGACATTTGCTATGTTACTGGGTTGACACATGAAAGCCAGGGTGACTGGAGAGTTAAGTAGCAGCCCAATCAATCATGTGCTAAAAAATAAAAATGCTTTGGAATTAAGTATGTTGGTGGTATGCAACAGACTCATCTAGGGGGTCTTATTTCCAGTGGATTTCCTCACTGCGTATGTGGAGGTTTCTACACACCCTGCCAACTAGTGGACCTCGTGTTGGAGTTGACTTAATCATGTTCCGCCACTCAAAGCCCACTGTCGTCTCCGCCTGGGCAAAGCTCTTCCCTTTCATGCTTGCTTGTTTCTTTCATTATTTACCAATGTTTTCCTCTTTATCCCTGGTCCTCCTTTATCCCTTCAAAGTGAGTTGAAGTACTCCCATTCCACTTCAACTCTGCTCCCCGCTCTGTTCATGGATCTTTATTTGAAAAGAAATAGTGTATTTAAGAAGATGTATTCATGTTAATTTTACTAAGTGGTATTGTGCTCTAAAGCACGTCTCTCCCAATTTTTGTCTCTTTGTTTTTCTGCCTTTGTCACACTGCTCTAAGGTACATCTTAGTTCCTTGCCCCCCCCACTTTTTTGAAGTAGGCGCCACACCCAGCATGGAGCCAGTGCAGGGCTTGAATTCACAACTCTGAGATCAAGACCTGAGCTGAGGTCGAGTCAGGTGGTTAACCGACTGAGCCACCCAGGTGTCTAGTTCCTTGCTTCCAACTGCAGTGTGACTGCACACATTTTGCTTATCCAATGTATCATGGTGGATACATTTTTTTAAAATCCTAGATCCTTCCACGGCAAATAACTCTTTGAGGAGCATCCTTATTCATACCCCGCTAAGGATCAGATGAACACTTTTCTGCCCCTGCAAAGTCCTAATTCCATGAGTCTGAGGTGGGTCCCTGATAATTTTTTAAAATTAATTTTGAAAAAAGTAATCTCTACACCCAACGTGGTGCTCGAATTCATGATCCTGAGATCGAGAGTCACACGCTCTTTGGACTGAGCCCGCCAGGCACCCCCAGGGCCCAGATAATTCAAATACAGTTAGGCTGCTATTAGAGTGAGGTAATACAGTGAGAAGAAAGCAAACAATGGTTCTCTGACTCTGGCATGTATTAGAATCTTCTGGATGTATTGGAAGACACCGATTGCTGGACTCAGGTCTGACCTCGCACTTGCACGAACCCAGGAAGTAAATGCCTCCTTAAATGTTGCCTAATCCTAGTTCTGGCCCTGGCTGGACTCGACCCCATGCCCAGAGTTCTTGATTCAGTAAGCAAGTAAGTCTTGGAAACCGGTATGAGAATGTGCATCTCTAACAAGTTCCAAGGGGGTACTGCTCCTGCTGGTTCAGGGGCCACACTTTGAGAACCCCCGCTTTAGGACCCTGCTATTCAAAATGTAACCTGCAGACCAGCAATACCCAGGGTACCTAAGAGTTTATTCGAAATGCAGAATGTTGAGCCCCATCCCTGATCTACTAAACAGAATCTACATTTGAGCAAGATCCCAAATAAAGTTTAAGAAGTACTGCTTTGGAAGAGACATGGAGGGTACATCTTTGTACCAAGGGAATTAATTACAAGGATGCTCCCGAATTTCCTGAAAGCAACTAGGGGATACTTTTCAGGGAAGCTAAAGTCTCAGGGTATCTCATCTGGAGGCTCCCCATGTCTGTTTGCCTTTTACTTGGGGGTGTGAACTGTGATCACTTGGCTAGAGTATGGTCTAATTTTTCTACTACAAAAATATGTTTTGAGAAATTATGTTCACTTCCTGTTTGATGCAGTTACTAAAGAGAGACCGCCCCTGGGTAAGGCATGAAGGGCAGCTGGGCTGTCTCCCCACCTCTTTATTTCTGCCCCAGGACGAGGAAGAAAACGGTCAGAAGATCTCCCTCCTTTCCAAGAGTGCAGCTGGCAGGCTTCCAGGGCTGGCTGAAGGGTGAGGTCAATCCACTCCTCAGATCCGGTAAGCTGAGGCAGCTCGTGGTGCAGGGCGGCTCAGAAACAGGAAGACAGTCTATTCTGCAGCAGAAGGCTGGAAGCTGTGCAGATAATACACTACTTGACATAGCTTAGAATTGCCTTGGACAGAGAATAAAAAGTTAAAATCCCGCAGACACAAATAAGCAAACCCGACTACCAGTGTTCAGAAACTTCTATGTTGTTGCTTTTAAGAGCATCAGAATGATGCATTGTCCAGAGAAAGGAGCCTTGCCTAACTTCTGTAAGGATCTAAGACACAGCCCTGTCTGAAAAGAATATGTTATAGGTCACTAATGCCTCGATTAAAAAACAAACCCCAGAAAACCACACCCCTCTGTTGCAGCTCGCTCCTGACGCCCCATGCATACACTCGCCCAGCTGCTAGAGCTGGGAGAAACAAAGGAGGAAGCGTGCGGGGGCGGGGGCGGGAGAACACTGTAGATATCGTTTCAGAGACTATCCATTCCTGCCTCTAACAACATATAAACAGATTCCGTGGATGAAATTCCTCAGAACAGTGACTCCTCTTGAAAAACATAACTCTTGTATCTTAACTCCCCTCGTAGGAGTCAAGTGGAAACATTTCTGGGCAGACAGCTGAGGGTTATTCCTCTTCAGGTTAAGCCCACGAGTTTTCTGCCGTGCACGCAGTCTAGGGAGTGCTGAGCAATTTAGCGCTCACGGAACACGGCTTCAAGGAGAGGGTATTAGCGCCCCCAGCAGGGGAAAGGAGGAGATGTAATGAATAAACGGAACCGCTCTCCGTGGCTAAGGGTGCATCATTTTATGACTCCGCCCTTGCTCGCATTTCCCCACAGCCCAGATTATATCCTCCCTCATTGCTCTTCTAATCTCCATCCAGAAGTTTTCCATGGTCCAGCTCTCTCTTACATGAAGCCTTACTGGATTCCGCCCATCCCCGTTTACCAACTGGAATCCTCTATCTGGCTCTTAACACGTTATTTGTTTCTCTAATTCAAAGCCTGTGCCTCTCACTTTGGGAGGGAACGTTTTTTATTGTGGTAAAATATACATAACATGAAATTTAATCATTTTTAGGTGTACAATTCAGTGGTATTAGATGCAGTCACAACACTGTCCAGTCATCACCATTATCCATTTCCAGAACTTTCTCATCATCCCAAACAGAAAATCTATACCTATTAAACAATAACTGCCACCTCCTACCCCTGGTCACCTCTATTCTACTTTCTACCTCTATGAATTTGCTTATCCTCGAGACCTCGTATTAAGTGAGATCATACGGTATTTGTGTGTGTGGGTTTTTTTGTTTGTTTGTTTTTACTGTGTCTGGCTTATTTCACTTAGTATATTACTGTATTCAAGTTTCACCCATGTTGTAGCATGTGTCAGAATTTCCTTTTTAAAGCTGAATGATATTCCACTGCATGTACATGTTGAATTTTTGTTTGTTTATTTAAGTAAGCCTTATGCCTAACGTGGGGCTCGAACTCATGGCCCCAAGGTCAGGAGTCGCATGCTCCACCAACTGAGCCAGTCAGGCATCCCTGTGTACATCACATTTTGTTTATTCACGCATCTGATGGACATTTGGGTTGTTTCCACCTTTTGGCTCTTGTGACTAAAGCTGCCATGAACGTGGGTATGCAAATATCTGTTTGAGTCCCTGCTTTTAATTCTTTGGGGGTATGTACACACACACACAAGTAGGATTGCTGGATCATAGGGTACGTGCATGTTTAAATTTTTGAGCAAGTGTCCTTCATTGTTTTAGTCTACATAGACAAAGAGAAAAAACAAGAGCCCAACTAATAATGTGTGTGGTGTCTGGTTAGAGCTCACAGCTCAACTCCTGGAATGATATCTACTGACAATTCAGTCCAGTCGATCCATTCCAAACTCCTGCTCTGACCAATGCATCCACTCCAGGCTTGGGGGGTTCCAAAAGCAAAGGGGCCATTTCGTCATGTCTTTGGCAGAATTACTGTGACCCCCAACCTCTGCTACTTTTTTTTTCTCTGCTTCTTGGGTAACCTTGCATTTGTTTTGTGCCCTAAATGGCTCTGCTAGTTTCTTTTGTTGACTATTTGCTCCCCGATTCCCCAGGAGGAGCACAGCACTTTTATTTTAAGATTTTATTTATTTGACAGAGAGAGATCACAAGTAGTCAGAGAGGCAGGCGGGGAGGGGGGTGGGGTGGAAGCAGGCTCCCCACTGAGCAGAGAGCCCGATGTGGGACTCGATCCCAGGACCCTGAGATCATGACCTGAGCCGAAGGCAGAGGCTTAACACACTGAGCCACCCAGGTGCCCCAGCACAGCACTTTTTATCTCAAGCTACCTTCCTACCTTCTCCATCTCCAGCCCCCACTCTATAGCCTTCTGCTGCCTCTGAGTCATTGACCGTTGGCCATTCAGAGTTTTCAAACTGCTCAATAAGTAGCTTTGCTGTGATCAAGACTGTTGGTGGTCACCAGTCTGGCTCTTCTCTGTGCTGGGCACGCAGCTAACCAAATTTCTCCACCACCCTTGTATCTGAGTGGGATGATATGTGGGATGATATGACTGAGTTCTCTGTGGAATTTGGGCCCAATGGATGTATGCCACGTCTAGACCTAACCTAGGCCCAACCTCGTCTATATATTTGTCTCCTCATCTGTTAACTAGCTAGCACCAGAGCTACTGGAGACACAAAATGAAAGTCTCTGGGTTCCTGAGTTGTCATCTGGAGGACAGCGGTCCAGGACAGCTGCTCGTACAAGAATGTCCACATAGCCCTTTGGGGGAGGAAGGAAGAAACTTGATTGTGTGAAGCCACTAAGATGGTCCTACTCTGGTGAATCCATTTGCGTTTCCAGTTTTACAACTCTCCTTAATTAAGACCTAGACTAAGATCATGTGAGGCTGTTCTGAATAGCCCTTATTTTTAAAAAAGATTTTATTTATTTGACAGAGAGAGAGTACAAGCAGAAGGAGCGGCAGGCAGAGGGAGAGGGAGAAGCAGACTCCCCACTGAGCAGGGAGCCTGATGCGGAACTGAATCCCAGGACCCTGGGACCATGACCTGAGCTGAAGGCAGACACTTAACCAACTGAGCCACCCAGGTGTCCCTGTATAGCCCTGATTTTGACAATCTTTTTTTTAAAGATTTTTTTAAAGATTTTATATATTTATTTGACACAGACAGAGAGATCACAAGTAGGCAGAGAGGCAGACAGAGAGAGAGAGAGAGAGGGAAGCAGGCTTTCCGCCAAGCAGAGGACCCTGAGATCATGACCTGAGCCAAAGGCAGAGGCTCAACCCACTGAGCCACCCAGGTGCCCCCTTTTTAAAGATTTTATTTATTTATTTGACAGACAGATCACAAGCAGGCAGAGAGGCAGGCAGA
Organism: Lutra lutra; assembly: GCF_902655055.1. Lineage (NCBI taxonomy): Eukaryota > Metazoa > Chordata > Mammalia > Carnivora > Mustelidae > Lutra > Lutra lutra. The sequence continues at coordinate 73,072,127 of NC_062296.1, read as the reverse complement.
GAGAGAGGGGGAAGCAGGCTCCCTGCTGAGCAGAGAGCCCGATGCGGGGCTCCATCCCAGGACTCTGGGATCATGACCTGAGCTTAAGGCAGAGGCTTTAACCCACTGAGCCACCCAGGTGCCCCTTTGACAATCTTTTTAACTATATTTTATCATTCCTACCCCTGGGTCTCAAATTAGGTGCTGTCCTTTGACTCACTGCCCTCTCAGGCTTGTTTTTTTTTAATTTTCTGGTGATTTTTTTCCAGGGGATGGAAGGCAACCCTGTCCTAGCGTCTTTGCAAAACAGTGTTAATCCCAGTGCCAATCCAATCTTGAGCTGTAAAATACCCCTCAAAATTCCTCCCAGAGGACTTAAGAACCGTAAATCAATAAGAAATCCAAGAGATTGTGACATTTCCATGAACTGAGTAAGTATGCATTAGTATGATCCCATGGTACCCTTTTATTATTCTTTATTTTACAATAATTAGTTGAGCACATGCCAATTTTTTTTAATCCCAACTGGGCCCCCCAAAATTAGCAAGAACTTGAGGGTAGGGATTTTGAATTCCTTTCTATATCTCTAATAATGTCCAACATGTTATCATGCAGATTTAAGCCATCACTGTCTGTTGAACTTGATGGAGCAACAGACCTGTGACCTCACTGATTCAGTGACCTCCTCTAGCCTACCGATACGTGAACTTACAGATAGGATCTACCTGTGTACTCTGGGGAAATTTTTTTTTTCTAAACTCTTGCCTAGAACCCAGTGTGAATTTTTTAGTCGACTTCAGTGAGATATAATTTACACACAATAAAATGCATAGGTATAAAATATATAGTCTGATGAGTTTTGACAAATATGAAAAGCCTTAAAAGTTCTATAGCAATAAAGATAAAAAAACATTTCCACCACCCAGAAAGTTTCCTTATTCCCCTTGAGGTCAGTCTCCCTTCACCACTGCCATCCTTGCTGCCCCAAGGGACTAGTGACCTTATTTCTATTACCATAGATTCGTTTCATGCATTCTAAAACTTCATATAAATAGAAACTCCATAGTGTACGCTCCTTTACGTCTGCCTTCCTTCCAACACAATGTTGGTGAGAATCACCCAGATTAATCCAGGTATCAGCAGTTCATTACTTTTTAGGCTGAGCAGTAATCCCTTGTATGCACATCCCACAATTTGTGTATGCATTCATTCATTGATGGGCATTAGTGTAGTTTCTAGTTTGCCGATAGGAAGAAAGCTGCTCCAACATCTTCTACCAGTCTCTTTGTGGATAAATGTTTTCATGTCTCTGGGGCAAATACCTAGGAGCAGAACTGCTGGGCCGTGCATGAGATGCGTGTTTTAACTTTATAAGAAACTGGCAAACCTGTCCCCCAAGTGGTTGTGCCATTTTCTACTACCACAAGCAACCTATGAGAGGTCCACTTCCTCCACCCTCCTGGCGTCCCTTGGTATGCGGTTTCTAGTATAAATTTATTTGTAACGAATATTTCATTTTAGTTTATTTTTAAAAATTTATTTATCTATTTTAGAGAGGCGGGGGGAGCAGAGGGAGAGGGGGAGAGAGAAATCCAAGCAGACTCCCCACTGAGTGTGGAGCCCAAAGGGGGGTGCAGTGGGCTCACTCTCACCACCCCCATCATGACCTGAGTTGAAATCAAGAGTCAGATGCTTAACCTGACTGAGCCACCAAGGTGCCCCCAAATATTTCATTTCAGAAGGAGAGAGACAGAGAGAGACAGGTTGATGGGAGAGAGGCAGAGGAGAGAGAGGGAGAAAGGGGTTGTGGAGGGAGAGAGGAGATGAGAGGGAACAGGGAGGAGGGGGAGAAAAGAGGCCAAGAGAGGAAAAGAAAAAAGTGCAGTATCAAGAAACAGAGTCATAAATACAATCAGGTTTTCCGGTGTCTGCTCAGATCTCTTATCAGATAGACTGCACTGCCTTTCAAGGGAGAAACATGAGGCCGTCTTCTTCCTGTTAACTGCGGGGGTGGTGTGAGCTGGACATTATTACATAGAGTTTATTCTAGGAAGCCAGTAGTTTTTCAAGTATAATTTGGACGGGAAACACTGCATTTCTAAAAGAATTATTTGCATGTCAGGAACTGGCAATAATTTTGAAGTCCCTGTTCACACTGTAAAACCTAGCTGTTTCGTACTCGCAGGAGGAGACATCTTTCTTTCTTTTGTTAATGCACGGTAATGAAGGTGTGAGTCACTGTAGGCACATTCAAACAATGATCAGCAAGAGGCAAAAGCCAGTAGTTATGACAGATAACATGGGGAGAGAAGGGCAAGACACACGTTCTTAAACTTCGCTTCTACCTAAACAAGCACGAAGCTGATCTGGCTCAGCGGGAAAATACAATGAATTGTAATTAACGAGGTATGATTCAAAGAACTAATCTTTCTAGCGTCAAAGTGTGATCCTTCTGAGAATGACGAATTTGAATATAGAAAACAAAAGAGGGATTCTAAGTAGTGAGACCAAAAAAGTGGCTTTAAAAAAATTAATTAGAAATGACCACCATTATGAATATCTGCTTACTACTGGAACTATGCTCTTTACTGAGACATAATGTAATGCCACTCCTCTGCTCCCCAATGCGGGACTCTGGCTTATTGGTAAAGTGTCCATCAGCTTTTACTGTAGACTACAGTGAAGGAGAGAGGTGTTCCTAGCTCTCTCACTTTGGGGTCCTTATTTTGTATCCAGTGGGTAGCGTCTCCTGGGGACAGTGGGTGGGGAGACAGAGGCAACTCCCCCCACTTGCATTAAAAGACATTTGTCTCACTTATCACCAATCAAGTCTTAGCCAACACCCTCTCAACCACAAGCAAGGCCAAGAGGGTGAGCCACGGCTCCTCCTTTTCCCAGTACCCTGCATATGGCTTGTGATCTCTTTTCCCCACCCCTGAAAAGCTCTCTTCAACCAATTGAATTAAGGTGCCCAATGAATGGAAAGCATATAGTAAATACTAGCTTTTATTAATTGACTCATTCATCATTCATTCATTCATTCATTCACGTACTTAATGTTTATTGAGGTCCTGCTGCAGACCAGGTACCAGATGCTGGGCATATAAGTGAATAAAGCGGACAAAAATTTCTGCCTTCGTACCAGTAGGGGGAGACAGATAATAAAAATAATAAGTATGTAAATTGTGGAAAGTATTAGAAGGTGATGTATATGGAGAAGAAACAAAGCAGGATAAACAGAATGGGAGTTTTGGGGGTAGGAGGAGGCACGCCACTGGGATAACAATAATTCATTACTCCTATTGTTTTCAGTGAAGCCAGCCCACAAAGCGGGATTTATGTCTCCCCTCCTAAGCCACCACTACCATGACAACCTAGAATGGTGTCTCAATGATTCTAGATGGTCCATCTCCCACCCCAGAGAAGGCTAAGCCGGGATAGCATTATGTTTTGTGTAGGTAGCCAATCGCTATCACGCATCTCAGCATCTCGGAGTGTCACGTGATCGGCCAAAACCAGGAAATAAGCCTCTGTGCGCAGTGCCCGCTCTGGTGTGGCATCTGCCCCCACTCCAGGGTCACAGATCATGTATTGACTGATGACCTGCTTTCCCCTCCCTTCTTTTCATGTAAGTAGTATATCGTCCCTCATGTCTAGAAGTACTTTTTATGACACAGTTTGATCCCTGGCATGGTCTTTTCCTTTGTATACATTGCGATTTCTGAACAATTCCATTATTTTAGCACATTTAGTTAGCTTCTAAATTTCCACTGTGATGAAGTTACTTACTTACTTACACATGAAATTACTTACACATGTCACTTTGGACATCTTTGTGGTTTTATCCTTAAGCTAACTTGCAAAAATGGGTTCAGAAGAGATGCATAGTTTTAACATTTTTTGAAGCAAATTACCAATTGCCCATTAGAAGTCATGGATTAGCCCCACCTCGCCAGCTATGTATGAGAACGCTTATTTTCCTGTATTCTTACCAGTGCTTGGGACATCATTCTTTTTACTTTATTAATTTGAAATGTGATGCTTGATATTTCAGTAATGTTTTCAGTTGCCCTGTCTTCGTGAGGTTTACTGGCATTTGGATGTCTCCTTTTGGAAATTGCTCATTTTTTTTTAAAGATTTTATTTATTTATTTGACAGAGAACACAAGTAGGCAGAGAGGCAGGCAGAGAGAGAGGAGGAAGCAGGCTCCCTGATGAGCAGAGAGCCCGATGCGGGGCTCGATCCCAGGACCCTGAGATCATGACCTGAGCCGAAGGCAGTGGCTTTAACCCACTGAGCCACCCAGGTGCCCCGGAAATTGCTCATTTTTCACTGGAGCCTTTATCTTTCTTTTTGATAGCTAAGAGTTCTTTAAGGGTCTCAGCTTTTTTCCACCATATATGTTATAGCTACTTTCCCCGCTTTTAAAACTGTGCGTTAGTTTTATTTACAGAGTTTCTAAAAGAGATGTATTGATGTTCTGGCACTTAAAAATTTCAGTTAAATTTATTATGGCTTTTTTCCTATGCTTTCTTGATAAGTGCTTTTTGCATTTAATTATGTAAATATCCAAATTATGTAAATATCCAAATTCTCTACATTTTCTATATTTTTTTAACATATAGGTAAATGGTAATATCTGGAGTTGATTTTTTTAGAGGTTTGTTTTTTTTTTTTTTTAGAAGATTTTATTTATTTATTTGACAGAGAGAGGACAAGCAGCGGGAGTGGCAGGCAGAGGGAGAAGCAGTCTTCTCACGGAGCAGAGCACTACTGAGTGCACTCACTGAGCACATGGGGCTCCATCCCAGCACCGTGGGATCATGAACTGAGCCAAAGGCAGCCGCTTAACTGACTGAGCCCCCCAGGTGCCTCTGGAGTTGATTTTTGTGAATGGATTGATGTAGGGCTCCTACTTAACTTTTTCTCAAGTGCTTGTCTGATAGTCTCAGGACTACCTCTTCAATAATCATCCTATCCCTACAAATAAAATACACCAAAAATATCACATAGCTATTGTAGAATTACTTAGAGATACACCTATGAAACTAAACAATATGAAGTTGCTATTTTGGAGCCCAAAATAGTAGAATATTGGCAAGCCCATACAACTCAACTTAATACTAACCCGTGGCAAAGTGAAATTTCCATTTTTTAAAAAGGTGATGTCAATATTTGAACAATTGGAAAAACAAGCTCTGTCAAAAAAAAAAGATGTCAGTTGTGTGTAATCAAGACATTTTAGCTTGAATAAATGAGGTGAGATGAGGTGAAGTCAGTGAGTGGGGTTGACACTCGAGCATTTTTTCCCCCTAAAAATAAACATAAACGCTGCACACTGCATTTTTAAAATATAATATTCTTTCCCCCACTCCATGGACTTCTGGGTCCACTTCGCACCAGCTGAGTTGGCTCGCTGAGCAGAACTCTCCTTGTAAGATCTTTCCTCCTCTCTGTCTTTTCCCTGCTGGCCTCATTATTAAAAATGTGCTACTGTCAGATATAAATGATGTTTCTCGCTAAGTACGCTCAATAGCATTTCCCTTTCACTCTGTTTTTCCTCCAAATCTCACAATAAGCCATCTTGCCTTAGTGAGAAAAAGATCCCAAGCCTCTCTGACTATTCCCAGGCTCGAGAGTTGGCATGACTGGCAGTCTGAGGGATTGATTCATAACCTCTGGGCACTGAGGCAATTATAAGTTGCCCATAAGCTTTGCTGGACTGGCAGATCAAATGAAAAACTTGGGCATCTAATTCTGGGTCAGCAAAGTTCTCCTTTCCTGACGCCATGCGAGAGAAGAACTGTAACTCGAAGAGGGAATTCTTTAGAGAACAATGACAATCATTTCTATTTTCCCTTCTCATCATCATGAAACATGATAATGATTACTTCTTTCTTCTTCTCTATCTGTGCCCAAAATTGTTTCGCTATTCCTGACCTTCAACATTCCTTCTACAGTCTTTCCACTAATCTAGGAATAGGGGCAGAGAAAGGCGAGTTTCTGGTGTTCGAAGAAAAATGAAAGTCAGAAATAGCCCTTGTTTAACCTCAAGGTTTTAATATTTCCCTTCCCATAATCCTGTGAGTTGTCAATGATTTTTATTTTCACTAATGAGGCAATAACTCAAGAGCTGGTCCTCTTCTGTCAGGAGACAAATATTATGAAACAGAACTGTCATTTGTCTCCGAGCTTTGCTTTATGCAGAGGCGTGTGTGTATAAGCTTGTAAAAAAAAAAAAAGGGCATTTGCTCAGCCAAGAGAGAATGAGCTGTAATAGACTGATTACTAAATGGTTTATCATAAAAATCTCAGTACTGGAAAAGAACAGTAAAGGTCAGATGGTTCAAACTTCTCTCTACAAACATGCTTGTTCAGAGCTTAAGGGCCAAGTTAACCAGTTTTCAAAGCTGCTAGACACTATCATCATGTAATTGTACGACCTCTTTCTTCACAAAATGTTCGATGACACATGGATTTTCAAATGGATTGTCTTTAGAATTTTGTGACATTGAGAAAAATTGTAGATGTCCTAGGCTAGGTTATAATACTCTTAGGAAAATGATTGCTTCTCCAGAAGCATGACTGGTTCACTTTTCAGTTTAGTTTTAGCTGTTACTTACTGGCTGTGGGAAGAGGACACTGATCCCAATATCCTTGGGGCTAATGGTTAAATTACCAGCCCTCCAGGGACAGCACATCCCTGTTTGCCCTTGGGGAGTCCCCAGTCCCTTTCATAGACAGGAGGCTTGGTCATGTGACTTCCTTTGGCCAATGGGACATTAGCAGATGGAACACAAGCAAACACTAGTAAAGTGCTTGTGCATTAGGGTTTGCCTACTCTTTTGCTGCTTTTTTTTTTTTAAAAGATTTTATTTATTTGAGAGAGAGAGAGAATGAGAGAGAGCAAGCATGAGAGGGGGAAGGTCAGAGGGAGAAGCAGACCCCCTGCTGAGCAGTTCAGTCCCTGGACTCCAGGATCATGACCTGAGCTGAAGACAGTCGATCAACCTAACTGAGCCACCCAGGTGCCCACTTTTGCTGCTTTTAGAATCCAATTTTCATGTGAAGAAATCTGGGCCAGTCAGCTAGAGACTCATGGCTCGGTGAATAGCCAAAAGCAACTGCCAGCGCGTGAGTGAGGCCATCTTGGACCATTCAGTCCCAGTTGAACCACTAGATAACTGAAACTACATAAAAGCAGGGCCAGCAGAAGAACTCCAGAGCTGAACCCCGCCCCAGCTGCTGACCTACAGAATCAGGAGCAAATAAAATGGCTGTTGTTGTAAGTCACTAAGTTTTAGGGTGGTTTGTTTTGAAGTAATCAGTAACTACGGCATTCCTGATTCATGGTGAAGCCACATATATCTCTGGGGTTAGGTTTCCCAGTTAATGTGTAAGGAAAAAAAATCATGTAAAGTCAAAATTGCCATTGGATATCCCTTAGGCAGTTACCGTTTACAATTAAAGCAAACATTTTTCCCTCTGCTATTGGGAGAGATTGTTAATTTTATTTTGAGCCCTAGATGAAATAATTGGCTTGTGTTTGGGGCCATGTTATGTGACACATACATTCTGTATCTTTAAATACTCACTTTCTAATCCACTGGATCATCACTGAAATCATTCCTGTCTTGCAAACGCTCCAACCCCTTGTCTGTCTTCCTGTCATCACGTTCTCCTAGCAGAATTCTTAACCCTGGATATAGTCAATTATCCATCTACTCCACCATGAAATTTGCTGGAAAAAATGATACAACCTCTGTTGAGGATCGCTAAATTTGTTACCGCAAATCTCTAGTAAGCCTTCAGTAGACCTGGCTAATCCTATTATATTTCTCTAGTAAATTCACTTCCCAAATCTGAGACAACTATTTCACACTTTCTTCTCTCTTCTTTTATCTCCAAGATCCCCCCCTTCTCCCAACACTGATTTTAAGTGTAAGATTCAATGATTTTTGACAAATGTATACACACTGGAACCACCACCGAGATCAAGATAGAGAACATTTCTGTCATCCCACAGAGTTTTTTCATGCCTTTTTAATAGACATATATCTTCATTTTTCTTGAGTAAATACCTGAAACGGCGTTGCTGGGTCAAAGTGAGCATATAGTTGTTAGGATTTACCACCAAATCTAAGAACAAAGAATTTTGCAAGCATCACAATCAGCAGCTTTGTATTGAGTGTCTCTGGCACACAGATACAGGCTTCCTTCTTGCCATCCCAGGCCCGGAGCACCTCAGTGAACTTTGAGGTCATCCAGGGGACCATATCCTCTCCAGAAAGGTCTGAATCTCTGAACCAGTGCCTTTCTCCCAGTTTGTTCCTTCTTGGGTTCCTCTCCCAAAGCTTTAGAAATAGTGGCTGCTTCCTTCATTGCCATTCCTATAGAGCTAGTTTCACTCTTCTTAGTAGTAGTTATGCTGCTGTTGCTAGTTAATAATGACTTATACTAAATTTTCCCACTGCAAATTATTGTTGTGGTTTTTGTCTCCTGAGCTGATGCTGGTTAGTGTACCCCACGTCACCACATCTCTTCTAGTTCTCCTCAAGAACATGTGCTGAAACATCCACCCATTTCTACTGCTGGCAGCCAAGCCCAAGTTGCCAACATGTCAGAACAAATGCTTTCTGTCTGGTTTCTCTCCTTTTCCATTATCCTGTTCCCAGACTTCCACAGTCCATTAATATGACAATATGACAGCCACAGTGAGTGGTCTCTCTCCTTTTTCTTTTTCTTTTTCTTTCTTTCTTTTTTTTTTTTTTTTTTTTTTTTTTGGTAAGCTCTGTGCCCAATATGGCACTTGAACTCACAACCCTGAGATCAAGAGTCACATGTTCTTATTGAGCCAGCCAGGACCCCCACTGTGCTTTTAATGTAAATTCACTTATGTTACTGCATTGCTTAAAACCCTCCCCTAAGGACTTCGGTTTTAGCTTAGAGGTGTAGAGAGCTGGATGAGAGTCTCTTCCATCCATACAACAAGGAAAATCTGGACATACTGGAAATCAGTGATTTTTCTTGAATGAACCAGAAAACTGAGGTTATAGGGCAACCACATTATCCAAAATCTGAGGAATGCCAGGTTCTTACAGGGAGGTAGAGGACCTGAACATTTAGTGATTCGGGGCAGATGCTCCTGGACTCCATAGAAGCTGGCAAGAGAATTCGGCCAACAGTTTTTAAAGAATTGCTCAAGGCCGAGTGTGAGCTAGTTTGAAGATGTCATTCTCTTGCAGGATTTTCCTCCTCAGACCCCACCAGGCATTCAAAGGGAAGTTCAGGGACAATGGTGACAAAGCTTGCATCAAGCCAGGACTGGCACAACACAAGTAGTTATTGTAGGGCACTGGTGAAAAACCAGTGTAGTGCAAAAAGAGAAGAAAAAAGCAACTCTACCTCCCAAGGAAAAGCAAGAATATGTACTAGGTCAGGTTGCCTGGCTGGCTCAGTCCGAAGAGCATGTGACTTGATCTCTGGGTTGTGGGGTCAAGGCACCATTGGGTGTAGAGATTACTAACAAAAAACATGTAAATAAACTTAAGAAATAAAGAGCACGTACTAGGCCAACACTACAGCTGGAGAGTCAGTGCACTTGTGAGACTCAGAGACTCTAAGTCTGAGGCTTAATCAGACCATATGAGACTGCTTTTGTCTCCTGGCCCTCACCACAGGTCAACAAGCATCAGGTAAAATTAACAGTACGAGAGAGCAGGCTGGGAGAGGTGGGGGTGGCAGGGGTCAGACTTGGGAGAGACACACACTCTCAGTGAGAGACACACACTGTCAGCGAGAGACACAGTCTCAGCGGTATAGCACAAATGGGAACTCCAAGGCCGGAAGCAGAGACATCTAGAAAGTAACTCTGGCAAACCAGCCCACATCAAGTATTTTGCAAATGACCTTGTTTATCTTTTTGTTGGATCCCTGGAATGTGGAACAGTACTGGCGCTTACTACGTCCTCACTAAACTTTGAATGAATGACCCTCTGTTAGTTGCTACATCCAGACACCAACGAAGAGAACATCAGATTCATATCTCACTGAATGAAACGGTCAGAATCATCTGGTATGAAAATATCAATTTATTTAAATTTGAATATATTCAAATAAGTAATGTTTAAATAATTATTTCTCTATTTGATTCTTTTTTGCTTAACACATATAGTTTAACTCACGTAAGTTAAATGAATAGGTGATGAAGTTCCGCTGCAATATCTTTCTTTTTTTTTTAAAGATTTTATTTTATTAGAGGAAGAGAGAGAGAGAGAGAGAGAGAGAGAGTGTGTGTGTGTGTGTGTGTGTGCATGCAGGGGTGGGGTTAGAGGAGCAGAGCGAGAAGGAGAGAATCTGAAGCAGGCTCGATGTCCAGTACCAAGCCCTACACGGGACTGGATCTCACAATGCTGAAGTTATGACCTGAGATGAAGTCTGAGAGTCGAGGGACGCTTAACTGTCTGAGCCACCCAGACACCCTTAAAAGATTTTATTTTTAAGTACCTTTACAGCCAACGTGGGGGCTCAAACTTACAACCCTGAGATCAAAAATCACATGCTCCACTGACTGAGCCAACCAGGCACCCCAATATCTGTTTTCTTTAAACAGTGACCTGTACCTTAGAAACCCCTTTCAAGCTGCAATCATGCAGGTTACATGCTGCTGGTAGCTGCATCTTAACCTAAAATTATCGGTTTTGAAAATGATTCAAATGAGGGTTTGATCTGGGAGATGGCCTCATTCACAAACAGCTGGCCAAACAGGAACAATGAATGAAAGCAGATGTAGAAGAAGCAATCTCACTCTATTGGGGATCATAATAGACACAATCCCCGAATCTTCATTCATGTATAAAATCTGTGGGGATGGGGAGCCTTGGGAGGGGGTCCAAACGTCAACAAAGTAACCCATCTTTGTTTTTATATCGTCTTAAAGGTTAATAGTTCAGCTCACTAGGCATCTTTCTCTTATCTGTAAGTTGGTAGAATTGGACCAATGACCTCTGTGGTCTATTCTCGTTTTTTTTTTTTTTTAAGATTTTATTTATTTATTTGACAGAGAGAGATCACAAGCAGGCAGAGAGGCAGGCAGAGAGAGAGGAGGAAGCAGGCTCCCCGAGAGAGCAGAGAGCCCGATGCGGGGCTCGATCCCAGGACTCCGAGATCATGACCTGAGCCGAAGGCAGCGGCTTTAACCCACTGAGCCACCCAGGTGCCCCTCTATTCTCGTTTCTTAAAATTGCTAAAGAAAATTTAAAAAGGGGCACCTGAGTGGCTGAGTCAGTTGGGAGTTTGCCTTCAGTTCAGGTCAAGAAACCAGAGTCTCAGGATTGAGCCCAGCTTCAGGCTTCCTGCTTACAGGGGGTCTGCTTCTCCCTCTCCCTCTGCTCCTCCCCCCTGCTTGTGCTCTCTTTCTCTCAAATAAATAAATAAATAAAATCTTTAAAACAAATCCTTCATTATAAAAAAAGAAAATAAAAAAAAATCCCTCTAGCATAGATAGTAGCATTACCAAACTGAGAACCATACTCCATTCCTCTAAACACACAGACATATACACATCTATCCCTTATTATCTTCTGGTGCATTTGTCAAATGTCTTGTTTCCTGTCTTCTGTGTTTTGTGGTGTGCATGCATGCATTTGTGTTTGCTCATGTGTGGGGGTTTTAGACATGGCTCTATGCTTTTTATGTGGCAAAAAATTCTGATAGTCTGAAACTAGACTTTGATTCTCAGGGCACTAGACTTCACGTCTGCATTGCAAACATTCTACTTTTGATATTTAGGGGAGGAAGAAATAAGAATAGAGGGGCACCTGGGTGGCTCAGATGGTTAAATGTCTGCCTTCAGCTCAGGTCATGATCTCCAGGTCCTGGGATCAAGCCCCATGTTGGGCTCCCTGCTCAGCGGGGAGTCTGCTTCTCCCTCTGCCTCTCCCAACTGCTCCTGCTCTCTCTCTCTCTCTCTCTCCCTGTATCTCTGTCTCAAATGAATAAATAAAATCTTTTTAAAAAGAAATAAGAATAGAGAAAAATGAAGTAGGACTACAAGTTATGTTGGGCAAAATTCTCTTTAATTGGCAATACTTTAGGAACTCATTGGAGGTAAGCTTTTGTGTCTGCATCCGAAAAAAATTATGTTAGCTTCTCATTTCAACTAGCTTGCATACAGTTTTAATTATATTTTAAGGATTTTAGTTATAAATAATCTCTACCCCCAATGGGGAGCTCAAATTCACAACCCTGAGATAAAGAGTTACATGTTCTACCAACTGAGCCAGCCAGGTACCCCTACAGTTTTAATTTTAAAAACTCATACTTTCTTGATTGATAAATATATTCATTCAGTAAAATAAACATCTATGGAACACTTACTATGTGCCACCTGTTAGTTTCAGTTATGGATAATATATAGTCTCTAATCTTAAGAAACTCAGGGTGGATGGGGCGCCTGGGTGGCTCAGTGGGTTAAGCCGCTGCCTTCGGCTCAGGTCATGATCTCAGGGTCCTGGGATCGAGCCCCGCATCGGGCTCTCTGCTCAGCAGGGAGCCTGCTTCCTCCTCTCTCTCTGCCTGCCTCTCTGCCTGCTTGTGATCTCTCTCTGTCAAATAAATAAATAAAATCTTTAAAAAAAAAAAAAAAAAAAAAAGAAACTCAGGGTGGAGTGGGGCTGGGATAGGGAGAATAATGTAACAAACTAAACTAATAATTGTTTAAAAATTCAGTAGGGTGATAGAATGTTGCTCAGTAAGAAAAAAAATTATTTTAGAAAAAATGTATAAGAATCCAAATTATCTTTTCATTTATTATTACCCAAGACTTAACTTACAGAGAACACTGAGAATATAGAATATACTTATTAAAGGGATGAGAATCTAATTTTATTACTTTTTTGATTCACAAATATAATTTATTTTTGTCCTGGTTTTATTTCCCTTCTTCATTTAGTTATTTTTAAAATTGAATTTTACCCGCCCATGGTCGAGAGCAGTGGTTTCTCAAAGTGTGGTCTGCGGACCCCTGGGAGTCCCCAGGATACTTTCAGGGTATCTATGAGGTCAAAATAATAATACCAAGACTTTATTTGCATTTTTCTCTGTGTTGTAAATGCATTCATGGTGCAAAAGCAAATGTGGGCAAAACTGCTGACTTCTTAACACAAATAAAGACGCTGACAGCAAACTGTACTAATAGTCATTATAGTCTTTACATCCACATAGTTGCCCCCAAAAAAGGCAATTTCACTTACAGTGTCCTTGAATATGCAATAAAAATGGTTAATTTTGTTAAATTTCAACCCTTGAACACATATCTTTTTAATAGCATGGAGACTACTTAATTTAAAAAATGCGACTAATAGAGACATACTACAGTGTTGCTGGTGTGGGTATTTGGTAGATGTTTTCTCAAACATGAATGAACTGAGTCTGTCACTATAGGAAATTCAATTAACAGTGTTTGTTACCAATAAAAACACTAGCTCCCCTTCTTGTTTTGTTTTGTTTTTAAACAGGTCCCTGTCTCATGAATGGTAAGGGATTTGTGAGGTGCATTAGACCCAAAGACCTTTGGAATTTGTTGAAAGACAACTCAGTTTCCATGAGAAACAAAGTACAAAGGTTGGTATGCAGTTCTTTTTTTTTTTTTAAGATTTTATTTATTTATTTGACAGAGAGAGATCACAAGTAGACAGAGAGGCAGGCAGAGAGAGAGAGAGAGAGAGAGAAGAAGGCTCTCTGCTGAGCAGAGAGCCCGATGCGGGACTCGATCCCAGGACCCTGAGATCACGACCTGAGCCGAAGGCAGCGGCTTAACGCACTGAGCCACCCAGGTGCCCCATTGGTATGCAGTTCTGAGTGTTTTGTAAATAAATCCAGATGTGATTGCTTTCACCATCCTGTGATTTGTAAGTTTTGCAGGTAGTTAAATGCATCATGAGTTTACCCACATATTCTGTGCCTTTTCTTGGAGGAATTTCCGTTGTTCAGAGCAATCAAGCTCACAGGAGAAGAAATCGCTTGCTTACCACTTGCCCTTCCCTATGTACACTAGTTTACAAGGATGCCCCTCACCGTGACTGTAGATGCCATTTATAGCTGTACAGTGGGGTGGTCAAAGTATGGGAATACGGCCTATGGAAAACAGGCTGAACTGCTGGCAGACAAACTTTAAAAAACCCATATGTTACATTTATAAAGTTAGTTTACAACAGTTTTCTAGTTCAGAACTTTTATGATATTTTAAAAATGATGTATTTCCTCATTACATAAATAACACATACTCATTACAGAAAATTTGGGCAAGAAGAAAAAGTGTAAAGAAGAAAATGAAAATGCTCCATAATCTCACTATCCCAAATTAACTATGGTTAATAATTTGGTGGGTTTTCTGCCAGGCTTTTTTCACATCAGAGCCCGGCAGAGCTGGAAGAGACCTCGGAGATGATCTCATCCAACCTACTCATTCTACAGATGAAGAGAAGCATTGTGCAGTGCAGATAGAGTTGGAAAAACCCTGGATTGTATCATGTGTGCAAGCCATCGCAAAGGGCTAACCCAGCCCAAGAGCCTGGCTCGGAAGGCCTTCCTGCTTTGGTCCTTGCCTGCGGTAGTGTGACGTTTGGAACTACAGCAGTCATTTTGTGTCCTAAGGTGAAAAGCCTGAGGACAAAAAGCTCACACACTGAGGGTGACAGAGTGCAATGAGAGAAGGAATATGGGTCTTTAATGATATAACTGAGCAGCCAGACTAACCCTAGTATCGGCTACCCTCAGATCTCTTGGTGAGAAAAGTAAATACTTTTCTTGCTTCCGTTCTTTAAGTTGGATATTCTGTTACTCATAGCACCCAATTTGTAAGTTCCGTGACCTTGAACACATTCAAGTATTAAATATTCTCTGCCTAGGTGCCTTCATTGGTAAAAGAGAGATAATACACACAAACATTTTACAAAATTATACACACTCATTTGTATTCTATTTCTGCCCTATAACTGTCTATCATGACATTCTCCTGTGTTCTTCAAAATATTTCTATAAGCACGGTCTTTGATGGCTACGGAGATGTTTGTCATAGGTTTCTTTCCAAACGCCCCTATTGTTCGGCATTACATTGTTGGCAAATGTTCTTTTATATAGGGAAAGGCTGTAATGTACATGAGTTTTGTACCTTCACTTCTTTTTTGAGAATCAATTTCTAGAACTGGAAATCCTGTGTCACTTATGATATCAAAGCCACATTGCCTCCCCTCTGTCTTTTACAGACTTAACCTTGCTGTTAAAAGCTATTAAAAGTATACCAGGTGTACATGAGGAGTGACTGGCTGGCTCAGTCAGCAGAGCGCGTGACTCTTGATCTTGGGGTAATGAGTTCAAGCCTCGTGTTAGGCGTAGAGCTTACTTTAAATAAATACATAAATAAATTTTTAAAAGAGATTTTATTTGTTTGACAGAGAGAGACACAGCAAGAGAGGGAACACAAGCAGGGGGAGTGGGAGAGGGAGAAGCAGGCTCCCTGCTGAGCAGCGAGCCCAACGCCAGTGCTCCATCCCAGGACCCTGGGATTGTGACCTGAGCCGAAGGCATACACTTAACAACTGAGCCACTCAGGCACCCCAATAATAGAATTTTTTAAAAAGGCGTACCTTAGTATGGAAAGCTCTTTTAAATAAGGGATGCGTTTATGTGGTTCTAAATTCAAAGTATACCCTGGAAAATTTTCCTCCCGTTTCTTTTCCCTAGCCACCTGGTTCCTCTCTCCAAGGTTTCTGGGAAACATTTCCAAATGTGTTCTAAGCATATATGGGGTCGCGGCAGGAAACAGATGGTACAGTCAAGTTAATCAATTTAAGGAAAGGGGTTATTTACACAGTAGAGAGAGGTGTTGGGAAGCCCTCAGTCACAGCGTCGTTCCCTGGAGCTAGTAACAAGGGCTTCCGAGGATTAACAGGGGAAGAGAGGAGAAAGTGGACCTGGAGGCAGGAAGGCTGTGTGGAGAGCGCTGGCTTCCAGGAGCCTGGACCTTCGGTGGAGTTGCTGCTAGCTTGTGGTGACCCCAAAGGGAGGTGCTGAGTGAGTAACCCCCCGCCCCCCACCCCTGAGTTCCCTCGTCTCCTATTGGTGCTATGCACTTGTGAGGGCCGGGGCTAGCTTCAGCATCTCCTTTCATATTAGGAAGCCTGGGGTTTCGTGACAGCATCTCTTATTTTCAAGGTTGGTATACAGAGGATGGCTATGCCGGATTTCTCAAAGCAAGCGTGGCCCTTCTCTCCAGTGCATTCCTTATTCTTTTAATAGAAGGAGGGTCCTGTGGTCCCTCCAGAGAAAAGTCAGGGATGGCAGCTCTCCAGTTACGTATATTAATCCATTGCCACATTCTCCCTCCCTCACCTTGTGACCTCTTCTCCGTGCTCTGTCAGGCAGTCCCAGCCTGTCTGCAGTATGTCAGGCCGTCATGGCTGTCTGCCCAAAGCTTCAAGAACCAAGACCGGTCCCAGGCGTCCCTGCCAGGAGTTAAACTCTGCATCACAAGAGAGTGCTTGGGTGACCTTAGGCTCTCTTCCACCTAGCCTTAAGATCCACTCCGGGGGTCTGCTCCCACTGGGCCCAGTCGTTTTTCCTAAGATTCTTCAGACAACAGTGCTTAAAGCCTAGTGCTTTTCGAGAGTGGGGTTTGCCCGTGACTGTCCAGGTTTGAACACTGATCGTCCCCCATCCTGGAAACCCCATCAGTCCTAGGCAAACCTGGATGGTATGTCCCCCTAATTGAGAGGTCCAATCCCAGGGCAGCAACAATGAGGGAAAAGGGAAAGCAAGGCAAAGCAGTAGGGAAAGCAAATGCTTGGTGATTCATTAACAAGCCAGCCAGACCTTCAAGAGAAAAAAAAGGCAGCTAACTGTTGGGTCATGTGACTTGTCCTTTGCTGGCCACTGCTCCTGGGAACCCATCTTTTGGAAGGAAAAAGGAAGAGGAAGGTGTCTGCCGACTTCCTCCCGCCTCCTGTCTTTTTTTTTTTTTTTAAGATTTTATTTATTTATTTGACAGAGATCACAAGTAGGCAGAGAGGAAGGCAGAGAGAGAGGGGGAAGCAGGCTCCCTGCTGAGAAGAGAGCCCTATGCGGGGCTCGATCCCAGGACCCTGAGATCATGACCTGAGCCAAAGGCAAAGGCTTAAACCACTGAGCCCCCCTGGTGCCCCTCTCGTTTCCTATCTTTCATTGGTCAGAGTTCACCATAGGGAGGGTTCAACTCTCTGCCATTCAGGGCTCTGCCACCTAGCCTTGCTGAAGAGCTGCTAGGGAGGCCATGTGGCATCCCTCCCACTGTAGTACTTGTGAGTCGGGGGTGGGGTGCGGGAGAGACCAGAGCCCCGTGCTTCTGGTCATATCAGGCCTCTGGGCTCTGGGGCTGTGGGTGTGGTCAATGGAAGCATTAACAGGAGACTGGAAGGTGGGAGAAGGACAGGATTTTTTTCTACTCTTCTGCTGGACTGTGAGTTGCCATATCCTTCTATCAAAGGGCATAAATTCTTTCTAGTGGTCCTTTCCATAGAGCCAGCTAGTCTGTCCTGATTCTAGTCATTCTTTCTTCCCTCTGCTCCCTCATGTTGTTGCTAGCCCTGGAGAATGACACCATCCCTTCTTTGAACCCTGCCCCCACCTTTGTAAGTGGCTCCGTTCTTAACTCACCTCCATTACCCAGTTTAAATGTGGGGTGATTAGAAACAGCAGCTGATCCCACAATCTTTATCATTACTCTCCCTGCTTGGTGATCAAACTCCACGCAGAACCATTTGCTCTCACAGAACCTTGCCCTTCACCTCTACCGTGTGATCATTTGAATTATTGCGATGTCACTGAATCCCCAGGGATTACCAACGTTCTCCAGGAAGTTCTCTACTTATTCCTCAATTTTGTGATCCATCCTATTGAAGAATCCCATTTTGGTGCTCTGTGTCTTAGGGCCAATTCTGGGACCAATAACTGTACCATTCAGGGACCTGGCATATACCCTATGGCACATTTTTTTTTTTTAGTCATTTTTTATAGTAGATTTTTTTTAAAGATTTTATTTATTTATTTGACAGATAGATCACAAATAGGCAGAGAGGCAGGCAGAGAGAGGAAGGGAAGCAGGCTCCCTGCTGAGCAGAGAGCCCGATACGGGGCTCCATCCCCGGACCCTGGGATCATGACCTGAGCCAAAGGCAGAGGCTTAACCCACTGAACCACCCAGGCACCCCTGAAAGACTCTTTTTTATTCTCAAATTTCTCCTACCTGAGATCATGACGGGAGCCAAAGGCAGAGGCTTAACCCACTGAGCCACCCAGGTTCCCCTTGTTGGATGTTTTTAATTCACCATTTTGATAGCTGTCTGGAGAACATACTAGGGTAGAGAAGGGATGAAAACAGGAGTTCTCAGGAGCCTACTGTGGTAGCTCAGAAAAGGAACTGCGGTGTTTTGAACTAATATCTTAAAGTAGGAGGTGGAGAAAAGGGGATGCACCTGTGGTATGTTTGGGCTTAGAACCAACACAGATTGCCTAAAGGGAGAGAGAAAGGAAAGAATCAAGGGCAGCATCTATCCTTTGGTTCAGTCTGAATGATGGAGATGCTAATAACTGCTACTAGGAAAGCCGTGGCAAGGGAAGGTTGGGTGTCCGGGGTGGGACATTGAGAGTCCAATTTTGGACACGTTAGTTTGATACCCAGATGGAAGTCAGGTAGGTAGTTGGCTCCTGAAGCCAGGCGTTCCGAAGATGGGGCAGGGCTGGGGGTCCAAGTGTGGGAGTCCTGAGTGGAACAGATGGCATCGAGAGCTGTGGCACGGGGTGAGTTACGCAGGGAAGTGGTGTAAGATAGAAAAGAAGACCCAGGGGCTCAACCTTCAGAGACTGGGAAGAAGAGGCAGAGTCAGCAGGGAGACTGAAAAGGGCAAGCGTGGTAGGTCAGGGGAGTTTGGCATTCTCGAAGCAATTTCGAGAGAGTGAGCAGACAGAAATCCACTGAAAGATTAAGGATATTTAGGAGAAAGGAAGTGGACATAATGAGCGTACACAATTCTTCCAATAAATTTTACTGTGAATAGAATAAAGAAACCCAGCTATACATTGTTTAATCTTTCTTTTTCTCTCTCTATAAATGCAATGTTTAAAGATGCTACTTTTTATAACATTTAAAAGAATGTTAAAAGCTTAAGAGACATATTTGTTTATTTTTAAGATTTTTAAAAAGATTTTTTAAGGATTATTTGTATCTTAGAAAGAGAGAGCGAGAGAAAGAGAACAAGCAGGGGGAGCAGCAGACAGAGGGAGAGGGAGAAGCAGGCTCCCTGCCGAGCAGGTAGCCCCATGCAGGGCTCCATCCTAGGACCCTTAGATCATGACCTGAGAAAAGGCAGACACCTAACTGACTGAGGCACTCAGGTGCCCCCATGAGACATTTTTTTAAAAAGCAAAATATTTATAATTTCTTCGTACTTGCCTGGCTATTTTTCTGGTCTAGGTAACCTAGGCTGCAGTTGGCTCATCCCTGATGGGTTTGTTCATGTGTCTGGTTGTTGACTCTATGTCAAGTGAGGCAGGGGATGAATTGGCTGTGTGTCCTTCATTATTCAGTGGGCTAGCCTGGGCTCACTCGCACTGTTGTGATTATAGAGCTCCCAAGAGCAACGCTCAAGTGCTTTTCAAGTCTTCGCTTACGTCACATCTTCTATTGTTCCATTAACCAAAGCAAGTCACATGGGCAAGTCAAGAGTCAGTGTCAAGGGCATGTAGAGAGAGAGGAAACTATTACAGTTCTTTTTGCAAACATTCCCCCACAGCTATTAGTGTGTTTCTAATTATGTGAATTCATCCTCTGAGTTCCTCACATTAGAAACCTCAAAGTTATTTTCTACCTCTCTTTTCTTCTCCTAGTGTAAAATGGGAAATTATTTAATTAGCTAAGTAAAAATGTGTTTTGTGGGAAATCATTTTCTCTCAGTACTTTAATAATCCAAATATTAATATAAACTTTGATTGTAGACCGATTACTGTTTTAATTAATCATATTCAGAAATTAGGAAGAAATAACATAATTGGCAGACTGAAATATAAAATTTATTTAAATTCCGTACAACAAAATGTATCTTAATATCCCAGTAATATGTTTCATTTTATTTGTTTTCCAACAAATATGCAGAGGGAATCACCAATAAGTGGTAATATTTAAATACTTAGAAAAAGTATTAAGTGCTACTCCAGGCTTATGTGATTGTGTATATGCTTCTTATCTGAAGTTGGCAGCAACTGAAATTAAATTAAATGGTTTTCCAAATGACTGCATTGTCAACCCACCTTCTTCCAGCTAACTGGCTCATTTCGGTCATTGTTGCCTCCCAAGGGGGTCCCTTGCACATGTGTGTCACATACTGACAATCCCATATGGCACTAAAGCTTCCTATAACTATTGGTTGGTGCAACCCTATAAGGGGCCTTTAATTAGTTTAATTACTTATTTTTTTAATTTCTTAAAATATTTAATTTATTTAACCAGGAGAGAGAAAGAGAGAGAGAGTGTGTGTGTGAGCACAAGAGAAGGGGAGCAGCAAAGGGAGAGGCAGACTCCCCGCTGAGGGAGCCCAACTTGAAGCTCAATCCCAGGACCTCAAGATCATGCCGAAGGCAGATGCTTAACTGCCTGAGCCACTCAGGTACCCTATTTTTTAAAATTTTATTTTAATTCCAACATAGTTGATCTACAGTGTTATATTAGTTTCAGGTGTACAATATAATGATTCAACACTTCCATAGATTTATTACTCAGTGCTCATCATGATAAGTGCCCTCCTTAATACCATTCACCTGTTTCACCTATCCCCGCCCCCCCCCCCCACTCACCTCCCCTCTGGTAGTCATCTGTTGTTTTCTAGAGTTAGGAGTCTGTTTTTTGTTATGTCTCTTTTTCCCCCTTTGTTCATTTGTTTTGTTTCTTAAATTCCACGTATGAGTGAAATCATATGGTATTAGTCTTTCTCTGACTGGTTTATTTCGCTTAGCATAATACTCTCTAGCTCCATCCATGTGGTTGCAAATAGCAAAAATTTTAATTCTTTTTGATGGCTGAGTAATATTCCATTACACCCACATGCACATGTGCGTGCGCACACACACACACCCCTCACATCTTCTTTGTCCATTCCTCTCTTGATGGACACTTGGGCTGCTTCCATAATGTGGCTATTTTAAGTGAAGGTGCAGTAAAAATAGGGGTGCATATATCCCTTCAAACTAGTGCTTTTGTATTCTTTGGGTAAATACCCAGCAGTGCGATTGCTGGATCATAGGGTAGCTCTATTTTTAACTTTTTGAGGAACCTCCATACTGTTCTCCACCGTGGCTGCACCAGTTTGCATTCCCACCAACAGTGCACGAGGGTTCCCTTTTCTCCCCATCCTCACAAACGTTTGTTTCCTATGCTGTTAATTTTTAGCCATTTTGGCAGGTGTGAGGTGATATCTCACTGTAGTTGTGATTTGTGTGTCCCTGATGATGGGTGATGTTGTGCACCTTTTCATGCGCCTGTTGGCCACCTGGATGTCTTCTGTGGAGACATGTCTGTTCATGTCTACTGTATAAGGGGTGTTTTAGAAAACACTGCATAGGGACCTCCCTCCCAGGAGGGGTGCACTGGGATACAAGCATGACATTGTAGTGGCATATTGTTGGTTTCCACTCAAATTAGCTTTGTAACCATTTGGGCCTGTTTATTCACCTGGAAAATAAGAGATTGCTTTTATGAAGTCTTTCTCAACCCCTGGCTCTCTGAGTCCATGTGGGTTCTGCTGGTGGGATGGAATCAGCACTCTGTCAACCATACACACAGAGCAGGGCCCCTGAACACCCCCAGTTCTGGTTAATACGGGAGGCAGGAGCAATCCCAACCAGTGTCTGGTAACAAGTTTATCATTTCACGGATGCAAATTCAAAGTTCAATGACACAAGTACAGTAGCCGGTAGGAATCCAAAATCATGTGCACCAAAGAGTTGCACTCATTGGTGACTGCTGTTGGGTCCAGGTGTTAGGAAATGTCTGTGCAGCATCACCGTGTGGCTGAAATGACTGTCCACCTGCATTCTGAAGTTCATCAGGTTGATGGAATCAGGAGGGAGCGGCCACCACTTTTTTGGTCCCAGATCTCTCTGAAAATCTGTGACTGTCCTTCAGGCCATGAGCATATGCATGGAGCTATGCCTCACATGGGCAGATGAGTAGGAAGGTTCCCAGGTCTCACGTGCCCTGGGAAGCCTACTCGCCTGGCTAACCACTTGCTCCCCTTCCTACTGCTGACCTACGTTGTGACATCAGTCCTTATGGGCTCACCCAAGCCAGTCAAGCCAGTCAACCTGAAAGTCAGTTCCTCATTTCCAGGTATATTCTGCTCATTCCCCTCATGTTTATCTCCCTCAGTTTGCTTTTTCTCCGTACTCCTCAGGGCTTCTGCGTTGAGTAAACACTTTGTCAACCTAATGTCGCATTAAGAGATTTTAGAATAGATCTGGGAGTCCCGAGTCTCACAGTCTTTAGAGCTGAGTCCGAAACTTTGTTCTAAACTATCTCTGTCCCTGCCTTCCTCACTCTCTGCTGCCCATTCTTAGAAGGGCAAAGAGCCAAGAGCCCTCGAGTTCCTCAACTGCCCTGTGAAATAGACTGTTTTCCCGACAACATAGGACCTCTGTGGTGAGTTGTTCAAAACTCTTCATGCGAGCAGCTGAACAACTGTGATTCTCAGGGGCACATGGGAGTCCATCATGAGTACTTTAAGCTGCAAGTAGCATGAAATCTGCCTTATGACAGCTTCCATAGAAACAGGGCTCTCTCTTTTTTTTTTTTTTCTCAGAACAGGAAGTCTGAACTTAGGCGTTCCTTGCATTTTTCCAGGAATTCAAGGACTTTGGAGCCAGCAACTCTACAATCATTTGAGCTTTTCCTTCTGTTTGACCCCTTACAGTTTTTATTCTAGCTTTATTGAGATATAATTGACATACAGAATTGTGTAAGTTTAAGGCGTACAACATGATGATTTGATAGACTTGTATATTATGAAATGATTACCACAGCAGGGTTAGTCCACCCCACATAATTATCATTTCCTTTTTGTAGTGAGAACATTGAAGTTATTCTCAGCAACTTCTAAATATATAATATATAATACAATATAATATTGTTAACTATAGTCATCGTGCTGTACATTAGATTCTCGGAACTTATTCATCTTATAATTGGAAGTTGGAGCCCTTGACTGGCATCTCCACCAACCTCGCCCCAACCCAGCCCCTGGTGAACCACTATTCCACTCTCTGCTTTTATGAGGATGACTTTTTCAGACTTCGCATGTAAGTGATCACATACAGTCTATTCTTTGTCTGACTTATTTCAGTTAGCATAATGCCCTGAAGAGCCATCTATGTTGTTGCAGATGGTGGAATTTGCTTCCATCTCTTGCCCAAATAATAACCCATTGTATATGTATGCTACATCTTCTTTATCCATTAATCCATAGAAGGACAATTAGGTTGTTTATATATCTTAGCTATCATAAATAATGATGCAGTGAACATGGGAGTACACATCTCTCTTTGAGACCCTGGTTTTATTTCCTTAGGATATATACCCAAAAGAGCGACTGCTAGATCATATGGTAATTCTACTTTTAATTTTTTTATTTTATTTCTCAAAACTTTTTAGTTTTTAACATTTTTTTCTTAATTTTATTTTTTTATAAACATATAATATATTTTTATCCCCAGGGGTACAGGTCTGTGAATCGCCAGGTTTATACACTTCACAGCACTCACCATAGCACATACCTTCCCCAATGTGCATAACCCCACTCCCCTCTCCCAAACCCCCTCCCCCCAGCAACCTTCAGTTTGTTTTGTGAGATTAAGAGTCACTTATGGTTTGTCTCCCTTCCTATACCATCTTGTTTCATTTACTCTTCTCCTACCCCCCAAACCCCTCATGTTGCATCTCCACTTCCTCATATCAGGGAGATCATATGATAGTTGTCTTTCTCCGATTGACTTATTTCGCTAAGCATGATACCCTCTAGTTCCATCCACATCGTCGCAAATGGCAAGATTTCATATCTTTTGATGGCTGCATAGTATTCCATTGTGTATATATACCACATCTTCTTTATCCATTCGTCTGTTGATGGACATCTAGGTTCTTTCCATAGTTTGGCTATTGTAGACATTGCTACTATAAACATTTGGGTGCACGTGCCCCTTCGGATCACTACGTTTGTATCTTTAGGGTAAATAGCCAGGAGTGCAATTGCTGGGTCATAGGGTAGTTCTATTTTCAACTTTTTGAAGAACCTCCATGCTATTTTCCAGAGTGGCTGCACCAGCTTGCATTCCCACCAACAGTGTAGGAGGGTTCCCCTTTCTCCGCATCCTCGCCAGCATCTGTCATTTCCTGACTTGTTAATTTTAGCCATTCTGACTGGTGTGAGGTGATATCTCATTGTGGTTTTGATTTGTATTTCCCTGATGCCGAGTGATGTGGAGCACTTTTTCATGTGTCTGTTGGCCATCTGGATGTCTTCTTTGCAGAAATGTCTGTTCATGTCTTCTGCCCATTTTTTGATTGGATTATTTGTTCTTTGGGTGTTGAGTTTGCTTAGTTCTTTATAGATTTTGGACATTAGCACTTTATCTGATATGTCATTTGCAAATATCTTCTCCCATTCTGTCAGTTGTCTTTTGGTTTTGTTCACTGTTTCCTTTGCTGTGCAAAAGCTTTTGATCTTCATGAAATCCCAATAGTTCATTTTTGCCCTTGCTTCCCTTGCCTTTGGTGATGTTCCTAGGAAGAAGTTGCTGCGGCTGAGGTCAAAGAGGTTGCTGCCTATGTTCTCCTCAAGGATTTTTATGGATTCCTTTCTCACACTGAGGTCCTTCATCCATTTTGAGTCTATTTTCGTGTGTGGTGTAAGGAAATGATCCAATTTCATTTTTCTGCATTTGGCTGTCCAATTTTCCTAGCACCATTTATTGAAGAGACTGTCTTTTTTCCATTGGACATTCTTTCCTGCTTTGTCGAAGATGAGTTGACCATAGAGTTGAGGGTCTATTTCGGGGCTCTCTATTCTGTTCCATTGATCTATGTGTCTGTTTTTGTGCCAGTACCATACTGTCTTGATGATGACAGCTTTGTAATAGAGCTTGAAGTCCGGAATTGTGATGCCACCAACTTTGGCTTTCTTTTTCAATATTCCTTTGGCTATTCGAGGTCTTTTCTGGTTCCATATAAATTTTAGGATTATTTGTTCCATTTCTTTGAAAAAAATGGATGGGTACTTTGATAGGAATTGCATTAAATGTGTAGATTGCTTTAGGTAGCATAGACATTTTCACAATATTTATTCTTCCAATCCAGGAGCATGGAACATTTTTCCATTTCTTTGGGTCTTCCTCAATTTCTTTCATGAGTACTTTATAGTTTTCTGAGTATAGATTCTTAGCCTCTTTGGTTAGGTTTTATTCCTAGGTATCTTATGGTTTTGGGTGCAATTGTAAATGGGATTGACTCCTTAATTTCTCTTTCTTCTGTCTTGTTGTTGGTGTAGAGAAATGCAACTGATTTCTGTGCATTGATTTTATATCCTGACACTTTACTGAATTCCTGTACAAGTTCTAGCAGTTTTGGAGTGGAGTCTTTTGGGTTTTCCACATATAGTATCATATCATCTGCAAAGAGTGATAGTTTGACTTCTTCTTTGCCAATTTGGATGCCTTTAATTTCTTTTTGTTGTCTGATTGCTGAGGTTAGGACTTCTAGTACTATGTTGAATAGCAGTGGTGATAATGGACATCCCTGCTGTGTTCCTGAACTTAGCGGACAAACTCTCAGTTTTCCCCATTGAGAATTATATTTGCGGTGGGTTTTTCATAGATGGCTTTGATAATATTGAGGTACGTGCCCTCTATCCCTACACTTTGAAGAGTTTTGATCAGGAAGGGATGCTGTACTTTGTCAAATGCTTTTTCAGCATCTATTGAGAGTATCATATGGTTCTTGTTCTTTCTTTTATTAATGTGTTGTATCACATTGATTGATTTGTGGATGTTGAACCAACCTTGCAGCCCTGGAATAAATCCCACTTGGTCGTGGTGAATAATCCTTTTAATGTACTGTTGAATCCTATTGGCTAGTATTTTGGTGAGAATTTTTGCATCTGTGTTCATCAGGGATATTGGTCTGTAGTTCTCTTTTTTGATGGGATCTCTTTTTTGATGTTTTGAGAATTCCCCTGAGAAGCCGTCTGGCCATGGGCTTTTGTTTGTTTGGAGATTTTTGATGACTGTTTCAATCTCCTTACTGGTTATGGGTCTGTTCAGGTTTTCTATTTCTTCCTCGTTCAGTTGTGGTAGTTTATATGTCTCTAGGAATGCATCCATTTCTTCCAGAGTGTCAAATTTGTTGGCATAGAGTTGCTCATAGTATGTTCTTATAATTGTCTGTATTTCTTTGGTGTTAGTTGTGATCTCTCCTCTTTCATTCATGATTTTATTTATTTGGGTCCTTTCTCTTTTCTTTTTGATAAGTCTGGCCAGGGGTTTATCAATCTTATTAATTCTTTTGAGGAACCAGCTCCTAGTTTCATTGATTTGTTCTATTGTTTTTTTGGTTTCTATTTCATTGATTTCTGCTCTGATCTTTATGATTTCTCTTCTCTTGCTGGGTTTAGGGTTTCCTTCTTGTTCTTTCTCCAGCTCCTTTAGGTGTAGGGTTAGGATGTGTACTTGAGACCTTTCTTGTTTCTTGAGAAAGGCTTGTACCGCTATATATTTTCCTCTCAGGAGTGCCTTTGCTGTGTCCCACAGATTTTGAACTGTTGTGTTTTCATTATCATTTGTTTCCATGAATTTTTTAAACTCTTCTTTAATTTCCTGGTTGACCCATTCATTCTTTAGAAGGATGCTGTTTAGTCTCCATGTATTTGGGTTCTCTCCAAATATCTTCTTGTGATTGAGTTCTAGCTTCAGAGCATTGTGGTCTGAAAATATGCAGGGAATGATCCCAATCTTTTGATACTGGTTGAGACCTGATTTGTGACCCAGGATGTGATCTATTCTGGAGAATGTTCTATGTGCACTAGAAAAGAATGTGTATTCTGTTGCTTTGGGATGAAATGTTCTGAATATATCTGTGATGTCCATCTGGTCCAGTGTGTCTTTTAAGGCCTTTATTTCCTTGTTGATCTTCTGCTTGAATGATCTGTCCATTTCAGTGAGGGGAGTGTTAAAGTCCCCTATCATTATTGTATTATTGTTGATGTGTTTCTTTGATTTTGTTATTAATTGGTTTATATAGTTGGCTGCTCCTACATTAGGGGCATAGATATTTAAAATTGTTAGATCTTCTTGTTGGACAGACCCTTTGAGTATGATATAGTGTCCTTCCTCATATCTTATTATAGTCTTTGGCTTAAAATCTAATTGATCTGATATAAGGATTGCCACTCCTGCTTTCTTCTTATGTCCATTAGCATGGTAAATTGTTTTCCACCCCCTCACTTTAAATCTGGAGGTGTCTTCGGCTCTAAAATGAGTTTCTTGTAGGCAACATATAGATGGATTTTGTTTTTTTATCCATTCTGATACCCTGTGTCTTTTGATTGGGGCATTTAGCCCATTAACATTCAGGGTAACTATTGAGAGATATGAATTTAGTGCCATTGTATTGCCTGTCAGGTAACTGTTACTGTATATTGTCTCTGATCCTTTCTGATCTACTACTTTTAGGGTCTCTCTTTGCTTAGAGGACCCCTTTCAATATTTCCTGTAGAGCTGGTTTGGTGTTTGCAAATTCTTTCAGTTTTTGTTTGTCCTGGAAGCTTTTAATCTCTCCTTCTATTTTCAATGATAGCCTAGCTGGATATAGTATTCTTGGCTGCATTTTTTTCTCATTTAGTGCTCTGAATATATCATGCCAGCTCTTTCTGGCCTGCCAGGTCTCTGTGGATAAGTCTGCTGCCAATCTAATATTTTTACCATTGTCTGTTACAGACTTCTTTTCCTGGGCTGCTTTCAGGATTTCTCTTTGTCACTAAGACTTGTAAATTTTACTATTAGGTGACGGGGTGTGGACCTATTCTTGTTGATTTTGAGGGGGGTTCTCTGCACCTCCTGGATTTTGATGCTTGTTCCCTTTGCCATATTAGGGAAATTCTCTCCAATAATTCTCTCCAATATACCTTCTGCTCCCCTCTCTCTTTCTTCTTCTTCTGGAATCCCAATTATTCTAATGTTGTTTCATCTTATGGTGTCACTTCTCTCTCGAATTCTCCCCTTGTGGTCCAGTAACTGTTTGTTCCTCTTTTGCTCAGCTTCTTTATTCTCTGTCATTTGGTCTTCTATATCGCTAATTCTTTCTTCTGCTTCATTTATCCTAGCAGTGAGAGCCTCCATTTTTTATTGCACCTCATTAATAGCTTTTTTGATTTCAACTTGGTTAGATTTAGTTCTTTTATTTCTCCAGAAAGGGCTTTTATATCTCCCAAGAGGGTTTCTCTAATATCTTCCATGCCTTTTTTGAGCCCAGGTAGATCCTTGAGAATTTTCATCCTGAACTCTAGATCTGACATATTACCAATGTCTGTATTGATTAGTTCCCTAGCCTTTGGTACTGCCTCTTGTTTCTTTTTTTGTGGTGAATTTTTCTCCCTTGTCATTTTGTCCAGATAAGAGTATATGAAGGAGCAAGTAAAATATTAAAAGGGTGGCAAAGACCCCAGGAAAATATGCTTTAATCAAATCAGAAGAGACCCCAAATCGTGGTGGGGAGAAAGGGGATAAAAAGAGGTTCAAAAATTTAAAAAAAAGCAACAATTAAAAAAAGAAAACAAATAAAAAATAGAAAAAAGAAAAAATATATATATATTAGATAAACTAGTTAAAAAACGTTAAAAAAGAAAAGGGTAAAAGTTAAAAAAATTTAGCAGCAGAAGATAAAAAAATTGAAAAAGAAAAAAAATTAAATTAACTGCAAGGCTAAAGAATCATGGGGAGAAAGCCATGAGTTCCGTGCTTTGCTTTCTCCTCCTCTGGAATTCCGCTGCTCTCCTTGGTATTGAAACTACACTCCTTGGTAGGTGAACTTGGTCCTGGCTGGGTTTCTTGTTGATCTTCTGGGGGAGGGGCCTGTTGTAGAGATTCTCAAGTGTCTTTGCCCCAGGCGGACTTGCACCGCCCTTACCCGGGGCTGGGCTGAGTAATCGGATCGGGTTCGCTTTCGGGAGCTTTTGTTCCCTGAGCGCTTTCTGTAGAGTTCCGGAGGGCGGGAATGAAGATGGCGGCCTCCTGGTCTCCGGCCCGGAGGAGCCGAGAGCCCGGGGCCCCACTCCTCAGTGCGCCCTCAGAGAACAGCGCCCAATGACTCCCGTCACCCTGGCCTCCGGCCGCGCTCCGAGCTGACCGAGCCTGCGACCGGTTCAAGGCAACCCCGAGCTGAGAGTCACTCCTCGGCTCTGTCTCTGTAGCCGGCTTCCCCGTTCTGATACCTGTAAGCTCTGTGACACTCAGACACCCGATCCTTCTGTGACCCTGCGGGACCTGAGGCCACACTGACCCCGTGTGGGCTTCACCCCATTTAAGCCTCTGGAGCGATGTCCCTCAGCGGAACAGACTTTTAAAAGTCCCGATTTTGTGCTCCGTTGCTCCGCCGCTCGCCGGGAGCCGGCCCCTCCCCCCGCGGTCTATCTTCCCGTCGCTTTGGATTCACTTCTCCGCCAGTCCTACCTTTCAGAAAGTGGTTGATTTTCTGTTTCTAGAATTGCTGTTCTTCTTCTCTTCGATCTCCCGTTGGATTTGTGGGTGTTTGCAATGTTTAGATAAGCTATCTAGCTGATCTCCTGCTACCTGATGTAGTCTCAGCCTGCTACTTCTCTGCCATCTTGACTCCTCCCTCTTTGTTCCATTTTCAAATATTAACTGACCATATATGCTTGGGTTGATTTTTGGCTCTTGATTCTGTTTCATTGGTTTATGTGTCTATTTTTGTGCCAATACCATATTGTTTCTTTTTAAAGATTTTATCTATTTGTATAATGGAGAGAGAAACAGCAAGAGAGGGAACACAAGGAGGAGGGGGAGAAGCAGGCTCCCCACTGAGCAGGGAGCCTAATGTGGGGCTCGATCCCAGGACCCTGGGATCATGACCTGAGCCAAAGGCAGATGCTTAATGAGCCACCCAGGCTCCCCAATAGTACCATATTGTTTTGATAATTATAGTTTTGTAATATAGTTTTAAATAATGAAGTGTGATGCCTGTAACTTTATTTTTCTTTCTTGGGATTGCTTTGGCTATCCAGGGTCTTTTGGAGTTGCATATGAATTTTAGAATTGCTTTTTCTATTTCTGTGAAAAATGGTAGTGCAATTTTGATAGATACAGCATTGAAGCTATAGATGTTTTTGGGTAATATGGACATTTTAATGATATTAATTTTTTCAGTCCATGAACACAGAATATTTTTCCTTTTGTTTCTTCTCCAATTTCTTTCAACAAAGTCTTAGTTTTCCGAGTACAAATCTTTACCTTCTTTTTATCTATTCCCAAGTATTTTTATTTTCATTGATGCTATTATGAATTTGATTGTTTTATTTATTTTACAGATATTATGCTGTTCATATATTGAAGTGTAACTGATTTCTGTATGTTGATTTTGTATCCTTCAAGTTTACTGCATTTGTTTATTAGTTCTAACAGGGTTTTTTTTTTTTTTTTTGCAGGGGTGGGGGTAGAGTCTTAAGGATTTTCTATATATAAGATTATATCATTTGTAAACAGAGACATTTTTACTTCTTTCTTTCTGATTTGGATGCCTTTTATTTATTAATTTTTTTGTTGCCTTTTATTTCTTCTTGCTTGATCTTTCTGGCTAGGGCTGCCAGTAGTGTATTGAAGAGAGGTAAGAGTGAGCACCCTTATGTTATTCCTGACTTTAGAAAAAGTTTTCAGTCTTTCACCATTAAGTGTGATGTTAGCTGTGGACTGTCTTTACTATGTTGAGCTACTTCCTTCTGTACCTAATTTGTTAAGTATTCTTATCATAAAAGGACTTGTGTTTCATTAAATGCCTTTTCTGCATATATTGAGATGGTGATGTGATTTTTTTTTAAAGATTTTATTTATTTATTCGACAGAGATCAGAAGTAGGCAGAGAGGCAGGCAGAGAGAGAGGGGGAAGCAGGCTCCCTGCAGAGCAGAGAGCCGGATGCAGGGCTCGATCCCAGGACCCCGAGATCATGACCCGAGCCGAAGGCAGAGGCTTAACCCACTGAGCCACCCAGGCGCCCCGGTGATGTGATTTTTTTCTTTTCTTTTTCTTGTTTATTAAGTTTTTATTTTAGTTCCAGTATAGTTGATTTTTAACTTTCACTTTATTTATGTGGTGTATCATGTAGATTGGTTTGCATACGTTGAACCATCCTTGCATCCCAGGGATGCACTTGGTCACAGTCAGTGATCCTTTTAATGTGCTGTTGAATTTGGTTTCCTAATATTTTGCTTTTTTTTGCATTTATATTTATCATGTATTGGTCTGTAGTTTTTTCTTGTAGTTTTGGGGGATGTAAATTCCTGTTCAGTTTTTTGGAAGAGCTTGAGACAGATTGGCATTAACTCTTTTTTTTTTTAAAGATTTTATTTATCTATTTGTCTGAGAGAGAGAGCACAAGGAAGGGGAGCAGTAGGCAGAGGAAGAAGCAGGCTCCCCACTGAGCAATGAGCCCCATGTGGGACTTGATCCCAGGCTCTGTGATCATTACCTGAGCAGAAGGCAGATGCTTAACTGGTTGAACCACCCAGGTGTCCCAGCATTCACTCTTCTTTGAATGTTTGGTATAATTCCCCAGAAAATCCAGTTGACCCTGGGCTTTTCTCTATTGTGAGATTTTTGGTTATTGGTTTAATTTGCTTCCTCATTATTGCTCTGTTTAGGTTTTCTATTTCTTCATGATTCAGTCTTGGTAAGTTGTATGTTTCTAGGAATTATCCATTTCTTCTTGGTTATCTACTCAGGTGGCATGTAATTATGCAAAGAGTCTCTTATGAGCCTTATGTATTTCTGTGGTATCAGTTGTTATATCTTTTTTCACTCAATGTTTTTTATTTGTATCTTCTCTCTTTTTTTCTTAGTCTAGTTGATCTTCTCTATTGTCTCTCTGGTCTCCATTTCATTTATTTCTGCTCTGATCTTTGTTATTTCCTTCCTTCTATTAACTTTGGGCTTAGTTTGCTCTTTTCTCTGTTTCTTGAGGTGTACTTACATTGTTTATTTGAGATCTTTGTTATCTCTTAAGATAGACATTTATCACTATGAAATTCCCTCTTACTTTTTAAAAGATATTTTATTTTTAAGTAATCTCTACACCCAAAATGGGGCTCAAACTTCCAAACCCAAGATCAAGAGTTGCATGCTCCACTGACTGAGCCATCCAGATATCCCTACAAAATTCCCTCCTAGAACTGCTTTTGTTGTATCCCATGAATTTTGGTATCTTGTATTTCCATTTTCATTTGTTTCAAGATTTTTTTTAATTTCCCTTTCGACTTCTTCTTTGACTCATTGTTTGTTCAGGACTATGTTGTTTAATATCTCCAGATTTGTAAATTTTTCAGTTTTCCTCTTCTTATTGATTTCTAGTTTCATACCATTGTGTTCAGAAAAGATGCTTGGTATTATTTTAATCTTCTTAAATTTGCTAAGACTTGTTCTATGGTCTAACCTATGATGTATCTTGGAGAATGTTTCATGTGCACTTGAGAAGAATGTGTGTTCTGCTGCTATGGGATGGAATATTCTGTATATGTGTTTTAGGTCTATTTGGTCTAAAGTATAGTTCAGTTGCAATGTTTATTGATTTTCTGTCTGGATGATCTATTCATTGTTGAAATTGGGGTATTGAAGTCTCCTACTATTATTGTACTGTTGTCTATTTCTCCATGTAGATCTGTTTGTATTTGCTTAATATATTTAGGTACCCTGATGTTGGGTTCATATATACTTATGGTTATTATATCCTTTTGATGAATTGACTCCTTTATCATTATAATATGACTTTTTTTGTCTCTTGTTACCATTTTTAGCTTAAAGTCTATTTTGTTTCAGGTAACTACTGCTACCTCTGCTCTCCTTTGGTTTCCACTTGCATGGGATATCTTTTTCCATTCCTTTACTTTGAGCCCATGTGTATCCTTAAAGCTGAAGTGAGTCTCTTGTAGGTAGTTTATAGTTGTGTCTTTTTTTTTTAATCCATCCAGCCACTCTATACCTTTGATTGGATAATTTGATTCATTTACCTTTAGAGCAATTATTGATAAGTACGGATTTACCAATGCCATTTTATTAATTGTTTTGATTCTTTATCAGATAAAGCACAGATCTCCATGTCTTTTGGGTTGGTTACTGGAAGATTATTGTGGTCCTTTGGTGGTGTCATGTTTCCCTGATTTTTCATGCTCATGAAGTCTTGTGTCACTGTCTCCCCATTTGAGGTAACCATCACCTCCTCTAGTCTGTACTAGGAGACTAGTCTGCTAGTCTACTAGCCTGTTTTTGGGAGATAAATACCTTCTGTCAGCACTGGTAGGGATTCTGGGGCTTTCCAGACCTTCTATGGATATACCTGCTCAGTGTTTCTGCTCCCTCTCTTGGCAGAATTCTTAAGCTTGGATGCCTCTGTTGATCTTGCAAAGTACCAGGCCTGTGTGGCAATAGCCTTCCTTTTGCCTCCCCAAGGGAAGAGCTAAAGCTCAAGCTTGTGGTCTCTTCCTGTCCACAGATTTAGGCAGGCTTTCTACACATGCTCGCTAGCAATCTGCCAAAGCTTGCTTTAGCTGATCAACAGCATGCAGAGGGAATCTGTCACAGGGTGGGGGTGTATGTGCATGAGGCATGAAGCACAGGGCCCATTGCAGGGATCTGTGGGTGACGTGCTCTGAGCTGCACATAGAGTCCCGGGTGCAGTTATTAGGATCTGCATCTTTTAATGCCCTCCAGGTGTCCTGCCTGCTGCCCCCAGCCTCTTCCCACCCCTCAGTCATGCAGCTCACAGTTCAGTACTCTAGATGGGGTAAGAGAGAAAAACAGATCTCTTCGGCAGCATTCTGCAGAGTTGGGGAAGATGGGTACTCATTCACGTACTCCCCATGGGAGGAATCATGGACCGGGATGGTTTCCTTGACACTGAGCTGTGCAACCTGGGAAAGGGGTGACACAGGAAGGTCCAGCTATTCCTCTTACTCTCTCCAGTGTATCTAAACTCATAATTTTTTTCTCCGATGGTGTGTTGCAACTTGTCCGCTGGAAACCTGGACTTGTACAAAGTTTCTCTTGGACATGGGTAACTATCTAAGACTATGTTCTCCAAGGGCTTCTGGACCATGGCCAAAAGGGACTGGAACAAGTTTATGGGCCACTGCAGGGTCCACAGCTGAGACCAAGATTTGTCTACTCATTACCTGATGCAGGGATGGGTGATACTTTTTCCAAGTCCCTTGGCTTACAGTGCTCAATCACATAGCTCCCTCAAAGGCACTTTTTTTTTTCAATTTTTTATTTTTTCAGCATAACAGTATTCATTATTTTTGCACCACACACAGTGTTCCATGCAATCCGTGCCCTCTCCAATACCCACCACCTGGATCCCCCAACCTTCCACCCACTGCCCCTTCAAAACCCTCAGATTGTTTTTCAGAGTCCATAGTCTCTCATGGTTCACCTCCCCTTCCAATTTCCCTCAACTCCCTTCTCTCCATCTCCTCTTGTCCTCCATGCTATTTGTTATGCTCCACAAATAAGTGAAACCATATGATAATTGACTTTCTCTGCTTGACTTATTTCACTCAGCATAATCTCTTCCAGTCCTGTCCATGTTGCTACAAAAGTTGGGTATTCATCCTTTCTGATGGAGGCATAATACTCCATAGTGTATATGGACCACATCTTCCTTATCCATTCGTTCGTTGAAGGGCATCTTGGTTCTTTCCACAGTTTGGCTATTGTGGCCATTGCTGCTATAAACATTGGGGTGCAGATGGTCCTTCTTTTCACTACATCTGTATCTTTGGGGTAAATACCCAGTAGTGCAATGGCAGGGTCATAGACCAGTGGAACAGAGTAGAGAGCCCAGATATGGACCCTCAACTCTATGGTCAAATAATCTTTGACAAAACAGGAAAAAATATACAGTGGAAAAAAGACAGTCTCTTCAATAAATGGTGCTGGGAAAACTGGACAGCTATATGCAGAAGAATGAAACTCTACCATTCTCTTACACCGTACACAAAGATAAACTCAAAATGGATAAAAGATCTAAATGTGAGACAGGAATCCATCAGAATCCTAGAGGAGAACATAGGCAGTAACCTCTTCGATATCAGCCACAGCAACTTCTTTTAAGATATGTCTCCAAAGGCAAAGGAAACAAAAGCGAAGATGAACTTTTGGGACTTCATCAAGATCGAAAGCTTCTGCACAGCAAAGGAAACAGTCAAAAAAACAAAGAGGCAACCCCTCAAAGGCACTTTTGCCCATGAATAGATTCCAGGTTGTTGTTAAAATGGGGATATGAATGAGGGACCTCTTATTCAGCCATGTTGCTGATATCACTTCTGACTTTTTATGGTTTCAAGATGGCTGTCTCAGCTCCATATTTTCATGTATTTAAAACCAATTTAGTATACGCAGTATATCCAAAAGTTAACAGGTCCTAAAGCAGCATTTCCCAAAGTTGAGTGACCCTGGGCAAGTTTCTTACCTCTCTGAGATTCATTCCTTTAGTTAACAAATATTTATTGCTATGTGCTGAGCACTTTGCTAAGGAAAGCTTAGCAAAACAGTGATAGTTGCTGTACTCAAGAAGCATACATTGTAATTGCATGTTTGACATCAATCAAATACCCAAGGAAATAAATGTGTAATTATAAGTTATAGCAAATTGGGACGCCTGGGTGGCTCAGTTGGTTAAGCAGCTGCCTTCGGCTCAGGTCATGATCCCAGCGTCCTGGGATCGAGTCCCACATCGGGCTCCTTGCTTGGCGGGGAGCCTGCTTCTCCCTCTGCCTCTGCCTGCCATTCTGTCTGCCTGTGCTCGCTTGCTCTCCTCTCTCTCTCTGACAAATAAATAAAATCTTTAAAAAAAAAAATAAGTTATAGCAAATTATATGAAAGAGAAGGAAAAAAATTCTGTAAGAACTGTAGTATCATCTGTCATATGGAATAATACACTATCTCTTTGAAGAATTAAATGAGATAGGGGTGCCTGGGTGGCTCAGTGGGTTAAGCCTCTGCCTTTGACTCAGGTTTTGATCCAGGGTCTTGGGACCGAGGCCCGTGTTGGGGTCCCTCTTCCACAGGAAGCCTACTTCTTTCTCTCCCTCTGCCCCTCTATCCACTCATGCTCTCTCTCTCTCTGTCTCTGTCTCTCTCTCTCTCTCAAATAAATAAATAAAATCTTTTAAAAAGTTAAAAAAAATAATTAAATGAGATAATGTATGAAAATCACTTTGCATAGCATCTGGTGTTCAATAAGTGCTCAAGAAACAGGAGCTATTTTGATATTATTATATTTTTGCCATGTAGTTCCAAACTATAAATATCTTACATGTTGAACTGTGGCTGATTTATAATGGTGAATTTTTCTTAACAGTTTTTGGCTCATTATTATCATTTACTACAGTTGTTTGTTATTTTGCCCTTCCGTATTGAAGAATTGAGTATATGTATGCTCTATGTCCCCAAACACACATATATGTTTTTTTCTTGTGCACACTGATCACGGAGTTCTCCTAACTCTACTGCTGTCATAGAGAACTGACAAATTATGTGATATCATTTGCATTATTTTCTGCCAAAATACTAAGAATTGATATTATTTATAACAAGCAGAAATCAGACTGACATCTAAATCATCCCTGCCAGTGTTTATGATCAGTTATTTACTTAGGTCTGTTTCGTTTTTCCAGCCATCCTGCAAAATCTTACTATTTTGATTTTTTACTTCACCTTATGCCAATCTTTTGTCTACTTGGAAAGCATTCTTGGCACATGGAACTAGGAGGGAGACTGCTGTCACTGGCAGCCTCTGTGCCATTTCGAGAGGATTGCTGTGTGGCTGGGAGGGAGCAGAGTGCCTATCTCTGAGGACAAAAGGGTGGAGTTCCCCTTCATGGTGTGGCACAGGGCATACCCAGGGCCTGTGCTGTGATGTGTCTCTGGTCTCTTGTGCTGTTTTCCTGTGCTTGCAATAACGCAGGTCTTAGAGTCATGTGATGTGGCATTGTAGAGTGGAGAGGGCTTTAAAGCCCTCTTCCCAAAGTCCACTTAGAGCCATTCTATGGTATCTTCATATCGAGGGGTCTTTCAAATATATCTTCCCCTTAGAAGAGCGGTGGTTCCAGCTACATAAGGAGGAGGAATTATTGGTGCTGCTTTACTTAAATGGGATCTACGTGTACTTGAAAAACCTTTATCAACTGTGAAGTAGAATTTCAATTTAGGGAAAGAGTCTTCTGGTCTGTCATAAAACTGAAGATGGGACTATATCTCCTAGATGATGACGATAATAATAATACAATATAATAATAATAGTGATAGCTAAATTTATGACATCTCTAGTATCAGTTCTACACAGTAAAAGGTCAAGTGAGCCCTTTGCCTATTGACTCACATAATTTCAGCAATACATGCCTGTGGGATGTACTGTTATTCTGAGATGAACAAACCGAAGCTTGGAGGAGTTGCAAATGTCCAAGAGACTATTACAGAGGCCACATGATTGCTGATTGTTTTCTAAAAATAATTTTGGATATGTAATTATTTTTATTTATATATATTTTTATTTATATATATATGTGTATATATGTATATACATACACATACACACACACACACACACACACATATATATACACGTTTTAAGAATTTTACTTATTTGAGAGAGAGAGAGAGAGTACACAAGCAGGGGGAGTGGCAGACAGAAGGAGAAGCAGGCTTCCTGCTGAGAAGGAGCCCAATGCGGGATTTGATCCCAGGACCCTGGGATCATGACCTGAGCTGTAAGACAGATGCTTAACCGACTGACCCACTCGGGTGCCCAGTGTATGTGCTTCTTTAGACTTTACAAACACGTTATTTCCACTTGAACTTCTTCCTCACAGGCTTGTAAGAATCTGCTCCAAACATATCTTGTCCACCATCAATTTTTGCACCTTTCCTCTGAGAAACCGGAAAGCCTTATCCACAGAGCATTATCCACGTCCCAGAAACAAAGGACTTGAGTTTGGGCCCGAGTGCCCCCTCCATGATTTGTCCTAGGCCAACGAAAGTTTCTTATCTGGGTAAATAGTGGTTTGGGTAAAGAAGCAGATTGCCCAATGTTCCCAAGAAGCCCTTCCCATGCTTAGAAGGGAAGACAGTGCCAACCGCTGCCTCCAGGCATCCCTCTTCTCACAAGGAAGCCAGGCAGAACCAGGAGCTGGAAGGCTCCTTCCCAGCCACTAGAGGCCAGCAGGCCACAGTCAACAACCTTGGAGTTGGAGAGTGCTGCTTCTCACATTGGGAGAACCATGAGGAAATGCTTCTTCCAAATGAGGAAAATCGTGCTAGAATGTTCTTAAGAGAACATTCTACATCTTTGAATGGGTCCTCCCATTCAAAGGGGGCCCTTATTTCTCCATCTGCTCCCTCTGGGCTGGCCTTGTGTCCCAGGACCCTGACCCAAGTAGAGGCTTGAAAGCCTGTGTGCTGGGACTCACCATGTGGCTGCACACACAGCCCTGAGACCACCATGGGAATGAGCCTGAGTTAGGCTGTGGGATGACGAGACACCCATGCTGGGCCATGTCATCCCCACTGGTTTTACCCTCAGCCAGCTGGGCCCTGGCCACTTGTCACTCAACTAAAAGAAAGAGTGGGAGAGTGCTGTGGAATGGGACATTATGAATAATTGATTGCTGAAAATTCTCCTGGTGACCCAGTATGCTTGCTCTCTAATGCAGGGGAAAAAAGCCATTTTTCATGGTGAGGCTGCTGTTCTCTTTAAGAAACCAAAGAGTTAAGGTCTATGTGGCCTTGTTTTGATGACAGCTTCTGTCTAGAGGGTGATATCTTTATCAAGTAGTCAAGATGTAGATGAGTAGCAGAGGGATTCCTGGAAAACTACCCCTCTGCTGTATATTTCATAATAGCAATGGCCCCATCTATCTCCAGAGAGGGAAGGAGGTGGCAGCCAGAGAGGGTTTGGTTTATTTAGTCTGCCCTCTCCAGACTAAATAAAGGTTTATTACTTTTCTCTACCTTCCATCAATCAGCTTGATGTTAGAGAACTAAAAAGGTAAAAGCAAACCTAATCTTTGTGTCTGCTCATAAAAGAAAACGGGCAGAATATTCCCTCATTCCTGACCTTGAAAGTAACTTTTTCAAAGTTGGGTAAAACCAGGGAGCATTATCTGATTAGAACTGGAGACTGGGAGAGAGAATCTATAGCTTTCAACTGCAGCTTTGACACTTCTCCAGCTGTCAAGTTCAAGGTGGCAGACGTTTATGGGCACCTCCTCTGTGCAGGGAGCCAGGCTGCTGATGCCAACGACACAGAGATGGACAAGACACGGGGTCTGCCCTCTCCAGACTCACAACATATCAGGGAGTGAGCAACACATAACTATGATACGCTACAGAATGTATTAGAGTCCAGAAACAAACGCATGGCTTTTTTCTCCGCTGCTGCGGTTTCTCCAGTTCCTGCATGCCAGCGGTGCCTGTCGTTGGGCTGGATGTGCATGTGCGCCCGCCAGACTGGAGAAGCCACTGTGTGTGGCCACCACAGCCATCGGGGCCAACCTGAGCACTTTGGGAATGTGGTATGTGACCGGGTCTGGTCTGGGTAGCAGATGGCTCTGCCAGGCCCTGCGCTCAGCTGCCTGTCTCCTGCATCTGTGGCATGGGCATGGCCGAGGAGAAGCTTGGCCACAGTGCTCAGTCCTCAGAGATCCTCAGGCAGGGGCAGGACCTGGGCCTGGATTAGATAAGTATCCGCTTGTTCCCCCAGGGAGCCCAGGAAGGTAGGCAAGAAAGGGACAGTCCTGACTTTTCTGTGATTGGCCCAAAGGGCATTCAGGGCATCTGTGAGCTGTCTGCTCCTTCCAGAGAGGCCTCCTGGCAGAGGAAGGGCCTGGTGGATAACAGCTCCTGGCAGCCCGTTAGGCCGATGTGCCTGTGACCCCATCGTCCTTTTCTTTCCCAGCGTTGTGTCAAATACACAAGAAACCTTCATCTTTAAAAAAAAAAAAAAAAAAAGAGTCAACGGATGAAGAAACAGTGATGGGACAGATGAATTCTGACTTCCCAGCCAGGACAAGTTACTAGAGTAGGTGGGCTTTGCAAAAGAACTTGGTTTTCATGGGCGGAAATGGCAGGGAAGATGACCGCCTGAGACGTGGTAGAGCTGGGCGGCTGCCTTGGATGGAGAGTCGGAAGCCGTATCTCTTGGAAGCCTTGGCCTTTGTACCTTTGAACTGTTGGATGAGAGAGACATAAATTTACATCTCATTTAAGTGCTTGTTTTAAAAAGGGGGTGGGTGAAACTGGTTAGAAAGGTACAAACCAGGTAATAAATAAGACACAGGAATGTAATATACAGCATGGTGACCATAGTTAAAAATACTTTAGATTTGAAAGTTGCCTAGAGTACCTCTTATAAGTTCTTATTACAAGAAAGCAATTCTCTAACTCAGTGTGGTGAAGGATGTTGGCTAAGCTTATTGTGGTGATCATTTCTCAATATATACAAATATCAAATCGTTACGTGATACACCAGAAACCTATATAATGTTAAATGGCAATTGTACCTCAAATTAAACAAAAGCTGTGGGAGGGAAATGCTAGACAAAGAAAAGAACAGGGGCACCTGAGTGGCTCAGTCCATTAAGTGTCTGACTCCTGATTTTGGCCCTGCTCATGATCTCAGGGTCATGGGATCGAGCCCCATGTTGGGCTCTGTGCTCAGTGGGTAATTGTTTGAGATTCTCTCTCTTCCCCACTCACACTCACTCTCTCTTTCTCTAAAATAAGTAAATAAATCTTTAAAAAACATAAAAAGTTGAAAGACAAGAGAGAGACCAACGATGTTAAAACTTGAGAACTGACCTTTGGATTTAACAAGATGGAGGTCATAAGCCACCACAATGGGAGAGGGAGATGGTAGAGTGCTGGGGAGGAAACCATAACTGGGACCTGCTGGTGAGGGTATGGGAGATTAAGGAAACAGAATCAAGTAAAAAAAGGTCCTTCAAGGGGTTTTGCTTAGCTGAGGGGGAATATGTGGTTAAGAAAATGCTGTTGTTGGAAGGGAAGGAAAAATGAAATAGGATAAAAGCAAAGAAAGAGGCAAACCGTAACAGAATCTTCATGATAGAGAACAAAGTAAGGGTTGCTGGAGAGGAGGTGGGCAGGAGATGGGGTAATTGGGTGGAGGGCGCTTGTTGGGATGAGTGGGGGATGTTATATGCCAGTGATGAATCATTAAATTCTACCCCTGAAACCAATACTATACTTTATATTAACTAAGTTGAATATAAATAAAAATTTTAAAAAGGAAAAGGCTGTTGTTTTGCTTTTTAATATGAAACGTTGTAAATACATGATGGCTACATCTTCATGAAGATGTGGTTGGAAAAGAGAAAGGAGCGCTACAGGATGAGGGGACAAAGGACAGGAGAAAGTCACCAAGTAGGCACAAGGGCTGGGATCCAGTGATTAACAGACCCCTGGGCTCCAGTAGGGGTAGAGACATTTCGTCCATGCTAGAGGAGGAACACGTGGGTAGAGCTGCAGTGACGACGACAAGGAGGGGAGAGATGCAGCCGTTCCCTTTTCTTCTAATACTTGAGTGTAATTTGGATCGAGAGCCCCAGCTGAGAGTGAGGAGGCAGCAAGGGGTGCTGAACACTTGAGAAG
This sequence comes from Lutra lutra, assembly GCF_902655055.1. Taxonomy (NCBI): domain Eukaryota; kingdom Metazoa; phylum Chordata; class Mammalia; order Carnivora; family Mustelidae; genus Lutra; species Lutra lutra. Next base: position 73,030,131 of record NC_062296.1, on the reverse strand, counting down.
AAAGAAGAAGGCATCCATCAGTGTTCTCGGAATAAGAGGGAGTGACTTCAGCTGCCGAGCATCCACTTCAGGTCTTTTTCGTTTTGTTTTGTTTTGTTTTTAAATCATAAATTGAAAGAAGCAACTCAGCAGAACTTCCACAGCCAGTAAGGAGAACGAAGTGATTCAGAACAATGTTCCAGCTGGACAAAATAGTTTTTCAGTCTTCTTAAAAACATCAAGTAGGTAAATGAAATAGTAATGAGAGACTGATCTGGGAGGACATTTGGAACGGTGACGGCAGCATCCTGACCAGGCAGCTGAGAGAACAAGTTGTGCTTTGACGGATTCTCAGGGCGAGGAAGGTAAAAGTCAGAGTCCAGGGGCTGTCAGGGGTCAGGACGCTAGTAGTCCACTCTAGGAGTCAGGAAAAGCCAGAAGCCGACTTACCATGAACTTGCAGCCCAGACTCAAGTCATCCAAGAAGATCAGAAAATTTCCTGTCCTACAACTGGATGGAGGGATCATGAATTACTGCCCCTGCCACCAGCAGTGGCAAAGAAAATTCTCCGAGAGGGGAATTATATTTTCAAATAGAATCTGGAGGCACCTTGCTGGCTCAGTCAGTGGAGCGCATGACTCTTGATCTCAGGGTTGTAGGTTCAAGCCCCACACTGGGCATAGAGCTTTCTTAAAAATAAAATCTTAAACAAAATGCAGTTGGAAGCACACAAGCAGGTCCTCCATTACCTTGCCCCCACGTACTTTTCCAACAATCTCTTCTCGACCTTCCCTTTCCTATGCCCCATCCTCACGGCCCATCCAGTCTTCACTGCACTCTTGTAGCTTTTATTCTGCTTCACATACTTTCTAGTTTGCTGCCTTTGTTTTTGTGCTTATCTTTTTTTGAAAAAATTTTTAAAGATTTATTTATTTATTGGAGAGAGAGAGAGAGAGAGCCAGAGAGCATGAACATGCATGGGGGGAGGGACAGAGGGAGAAGGAGAGAGAGAAACTCCAGTAGACTCCCTCCTGAGCATGAAGCCCGGCATGGGGCTCAATCCCAGGACCCTGGGACCATGACCTGAGCCAAAATTCAAGAGTTGGATGCATAACCAACTGAGCCACCCAGGTGCCTCAGAAATAAATGTATATTATTGAAGCCAGCCACCTACGGTATTTCATGATAACAGCCCTCATGAGGACAGATTCCTGCCGCTCAGACCCTCTTCCAGCTGCTGTATCTCCTACCTAAACCAGCGTAATGCCTTCCGATCTAGTCTGCTTCCACTGCTGCTGCCAGCCTGGAGCTGACACGGTGTCCAGTCATCAACATGATCAACTCATGTCACTCTCCTGCTCAAAATTCCCTAACAGATGTCCTCACACTTAAAATGTAGTCTTCTCACCATGGCTCACAAGGCCCGCCCTGTGTTACGGAGGCTCGCTCACCTTATGGCCTTACCGCCTACCGTTTCCCCTGTCCCTCCCCACGCCACCTACTACAGTCCCATTGGCCATTTTGGTGTTCTTCAAAGGCTCCAAGGTTATTTCTCCCTCAAAGGCTTTGTACTTGCTGGTACCTATGCTGTAAACAGCTTTTGGGGACACTTCATACAGCTCTCTCCCTCACTACATCCAGGGCTCTGTTCAAATGTCACTTCCTTTGAGAGACATTCCTTTAAAATTCCATCTAAACTTGCAGCCTTTATTTCCATCCCCCTCAGTCCCTTAAGCCTGCTGCTCCCAAACACTCACCATCGCCCCATCACTGTCTCCTTGATGCCTACCTCAGTTAGTTTTACATTCACTGCCACAGTCCTGGCATAGTACCTGGCACATGGCATTTAAAAAATATTTGCTCAATAATTAACTGAACAAATGAATTATAAATTTTTATGTTCCATTCTTATTTGTAACCTCACATTGCTGAGAAATCATTTTACTTAATGACTATTTATCTTCCTAATGGCGACTTCAGACACTTACGGTTCTCCGGAAATTGTCTTCCCTTTTAGCTCAGTAGTCACAGAGAGTGTGACTTTGTTTTGCTTTTTTAGCTTCCCAGAATCATTAGAACACTCTTCCTGCGCTCCCATCTCCCCAAAGTGTAAGGCAGACATATGCTCCTCAGCTTTATTTTTTTAAAATAAGATTTTATTTATTTACTGGAGACCACACACACACACACACACACACACACACACACACCCAGAGAGATAGAGAGAGAGAGAGAGAGCACAGAGGGAGAGGGGGAAGCAGACGCCCTGCTGAGCAGGGAGCCTGACACGGGGCTCCATCCCAGGACCCTTGGTCACAACCGAAGCCAAAGGCAGACACTTTTCCACCTGAGCCCCCCAGGCACCCCTTCTCAGTTTCTTTCGAGGCTCCAGTGATGGCAGCGCCGGTGCTAGCCCATATAGCATCTATAGAAAAAGGTCTGTAATCTGAGCAGATGCAGTCTCCAGGGCTCACAGTGAAGTGTGAGCGTAGTGCTTTTATGCAGATTAGAAATAAAGTCCTGACAGATATAACGACATGGTTTCCTAGTTTACTAAGAAGATAATGCCCACCAAGTAATCCCCATACACTGTCAACCATATCCTTCCCTCTTTCCTGCCTGCCTTGGAGGAAGCCCTGTCTCCACTGGTTTTGGTCAAGGCTGACTTCTGTACATAGGTGCTGCTTCCTATCATGTGCCCCGGCACCTACCACACCCATTACCCTTATTCTCTCTGGAATCCTGATCTCTAATTTGCTTCCTCCCTTCCAAATATAAGTGGGTTTGTACTGCTGTCATCCTAAGGAAATCTCTTTACATTGTCACTGTGCCTCAAAAACTCAAAAACCAGATGCCTTGTTGATTCCTTGACTTCTCACTAAGCTTTTGAGAGCAGATTCTAACTCAAAGCCCTGTCCACCCACTGTAGCTCTTTGAATTCTCCAAGTCAGTGGCCCCTTATCCTCTTCTCATTCTCTTTGACTTCTGTGCAGAACCGGGACACCCAGTGGATACCCCATTCTTCTTCTCAAACACTTCTTCCTGTGGCTTCCAGAGCACCCCTGACATCTGATTCCCTCCTTATCCCTTTGACTGTTGCTTGCATTTTCCTGATTCTTTTCTGTCTTCCAGATCTTTGAATTTTGGAACTTCCTATCATCTTGTCTTTAGGTAGTCTCTCTTTTTACTTTAAACAATCTCTAATGAATTGCATCTGTTCCTGTATCGATAACTCCCACTTCCTAGCCAATACTATTAAATCTACATTTTGGCCCACTTCCTTTCTTTTCTTTTTTTAAGATCTGATTTATTTATGAGAGAGAGAGAGAGAGAGAGAATAAGCAGGGGCAGGAGCAGAGGGAGAGGGACAGGCAGACTCCATACTGAGCGTGGGGCTGATGCAGGACTCAGTCCCAGGACCCCGAGATCATGATCTGAGCGGAAACCAAGAGTCAGTCACCCAAGTGACTGGGCCACCCAGGTGCCCAGTTTCTTCTCTCTTTCTTAACGATAGACCATATATCTTATTTCCACATAGATTTACAACATGCATTTCAAACTCAACCTATCTGTAGCAGTGAGGGTTTGAGCAGAGACAGAACTACTAGGAAATCACATATATATGATTTCTTGCAGGGACTTGAACTTTTGTACTTGTAGAAGTTAGTCAACTACTTCTGTAAAGCTGTGGTCTCCACACTGGATTCTGTAGCTTAAAGTTAGCAGGGTGAGCAACTGGGAAGGGAAGATAGCTGTTAATGCAAGGACAAATAGGAATCCATGAGAAAGGACTGAAACCCATGCTGGTCTCTCACAGCCTGTGCCTAGAACCTGGATGATGTAGGTGTCCTGCAGGAGAAGCTGGCATCCTTTGCCATGGGGCTAACCATGCATCTGGTCCAGCAGTCAGAGAATCGGAAGGTAGACAATGTGGAAGACAGAGCAGCGGCAGGCCCAGCTGCTGACCCACACCAACCAGGTGAGCCAGCAGATAAGTGGCAATGTGCATGAGCTGCTACCTGGTGTCCCTGCACTGGCCTTCTGAATCACACCCAGAATGTCTCCTGTGACAAGTTGTAACCAAACACATTCACTGAAAAGAATTCTGGGAAACAAAGATTAGCCTAGGCAAGCTGACACATTACAAAGCCACCCTACTTTTCAAAATTAGATTCACTATCTTCCTGTGCCTTTTTTTCTCAGAAAAATTGCCCTTCTGACACTCTCCCTGTCTCATTACATCCTCCTACTCATCTAACCTAGAACCTCTGACTCATCTCTACCTTTTTTCTCTCGCCACCCTGCCCCCTCCCCTCATGGCACATCCAGTTAGTCACCAGGTCTTGCTAATCCTAACTTAGTAATTTTTTTTCACATTTATCCTCTTCATACAGTTCGATATCCTAACCGTGTCTTGTAGGGAGCACTGGTCCAAATGCCTCGAGTTCTTCCCCACCCCATTCACCTTCCACATAGTCACCAGGATGAACATTCTAAAATTTAGGTCTAATCCTTCATTTTCTTAATATAATGTCACTCATGGATCTTTTAATCTATAGAATGAATGAAAACCCCTAAGTAGGTAGATTGGATTAGTGTTCCTAATTCTTCCCTCTCCTCACAAATAGAATTATATATCCATGCTCTTTGCCACGTGACTGCAATTCTTTATGTGGTGTGAACACAGTATACTTCCCCATTCCACGTGACTTGCATTGGTCAGCGGAATCTTGGCTGATGAAACATGAGAAGACTTCAGCTGTGCTTACATGGCTTGGATCCCCTGCTCTGGTTCAGTTACTGTCATGAGGAATGCATGCCCGGAAATACATTCTCTGTGCAGCTGGTTATGGGTCCCAGAGTGAGACATGTGGAGCAGAACTGGTCTGCAGCCTGAAGCCAACCCCAGCTAAACTTGTGCAGGCCCAGCAAAAATCAGCCAAAATAAGCCAAACCTCAGCTGACCCACCCGTGATTTAGAAAACAAATGTTTGCTGTTGGAAGCTGCTAAGATTCGGGGGTGGGGGGGAGGATTATTTGTTACACAGCATTATTGTGGCAGGAGTGGAGTAATGCATTTAATATACTAGCCTTCCACAACTTCAGCTCTGCCAGACTTTCAGTGCCAATGTCAAACCATTTCCTTCCATGCGCCTAGAGTTATACTTGTTCTCGTGCATGGAGCACCTGCTCTTTTCCTTCCAGACTGACTTGCTCAGACACTCAGCTAGAGAGTGAGTAGCAGCACTGAGGTTCATGTATGTCGCAGTCCAGATCAGCATGTGTTATTCTCACATTTTCATTCTGTCAATCTGTTCTCCAGCCATGGAGTTGCTCAGGATTCTCCAAGCATGCCTATAATGCGAAGCCTATACTTCTCCATCTACTATTGTAGGTCAAGTTTCAGGCTCCCTTTTAGGTATAATCTGATCATATTAATAGTGTATAAATTTCTTGAGTGCTGTGTTCCCAGACAGTGTTCTAAGTTACTCATTTAATCTTCACCATGATCCTATGAGATAGGTACTGTCTTTGTCACTGTAATGGAGAAGAAAACTGAGACCCAGAGAGGCCAAGTAATTTGCAGTCACCCAGTGAATCACAGATCCAGGATTCAAACCCCATTTAACTCCAGAGCCTCTGCTCCTCACCACTCTACTGAATCCCCATCAACTCTTGGGTCTTTGTGTCCCTGCCCTGCTCTGCACATACCTATATTCCAAGCCTGCACATTTCATGATGATTATTTATACCACTATTCCCCCCACTTCACAGTGAACTTTTAGAAGTCAAGGAATTGATCTTATATGTCTGGTACCTAGTAAGTGGCTGGCCTGTAGCTTCTTCTCACTAAATGTGAATGCTGTTTGCTGTTGAACTGTTTTGTCATCAAATTTTCATCACAAATTGCTGGAGAACTGATCTAAATTGCCTTTCTCTGATACTTGAAACTGACACAACGTATTTTGAGAATGATTTATAGAAAATCATGTATTTCACACAGTTAGAAAGGATAGAACGATAAGGAATGTTCCAATTTTCCCTCAGGTGCTTGTCCTTTACACATCAGTCAAACAATCAACAAATCATGCCTGAACGCCTCCCCTCCTCCTCCACAGAAACAGGCCAACCACTGGTACTGGAGATAGCTAACTAATTACTTTGTGCTCTGGTGGCTGTATTTCATTTTTTTCAGATCCAGTACTGTTTTTGTGTCTTTGAGCCAGTGGGATCAATGAATATGGAAAGAACTTAAGATAAAATAGAAATTTTACCTGACAGCCTTTTCTGGAAGCTTCAGTGGTTCCGGGAGAGTTTATTGATTCCTAAAGAAAAATTACCATTCTCTTCTAAGGAAGGGTGAAATATAGGGAGGTTTAGTGAATAAAAGGAATTAGAGCAATTAGCATAGCCTTTTAAAATCAGGCTGATTTCTATTGATTAGATTGCCTTAGAATTGTTGAAGGTAATTGAAAGTACATATGGGAGCAAGATAGGAGTTGGGTCTGTCAACCAAGACCTGCCTTTTGAAGAAAAAAAGCCCAGTGTTGAGAGAATTCAGCTACAAAAGTGAAGGGAGAATTTCTGAAGGTTTCAGACTGTAGTAAAAGTATTTTTGCTTTATAAAGGTTAGGTGGTCATAGTTTTGCAATGAGATTTTTGAGACCAAGTACAAAGTATCTGCTTAACACAAAATTCAAAGCAAAAAGAGAAACTAGAGCTAATATTTATTGAACCTATTAGGCCTATGTTAGTGGGTTATTTTCTTTTAGTGAGTTATTTTCTTTCAGTGAATGTATGGATTTTTCTTTTTTGGTGGTAGGACATATTAGACACAGAGTCACTGTCCTAATCAAACTGAAAGAAGACATACAATAGAATTCAAATATTTCAGCCTTGTTCCCAAGGAAAAAAAATAGGTGAGCAACATTTTCTTCCACAGTGTTGACTACTTACCAGTTCTGTATGAATATACTCAATGAAAAAAGTGGATTTTTGAATGGCCTAGTGATTTGTTTGGTCAAATCTTGCCTGGGTTTTAGAGAATTAAAACAGATGCATATTTCCCTTATCATATGCATTTGCTGTATGAACAGAATGGTTTGTATCCCAGATGTGGGGAATGCAATCTAAGAAAAGTAAATCTCAAGGTTGAAGAAGGAATATAATGATGAAAAACGTAATTGAGGCAAGAAAGCACAGAGCTCAGTATTTTGTTAGTTTAGGTAATTTAAAAAATCATTTATTTATAAGGAGGAAGACAGAAGATGATGCTTTGGTGGTTCTTTGTGTGGTGTGATAGCATGAGATGAATGGTACACAATTAGGGCATATGTAAAATCACATTTTAATGAACTGGAGGAAGAGTTGGCTTTGAATGCAGGCCTGCATTCCCAGTGGAAGTCAGGTATCATTTCATCAAAACACATGTTCTCATTGGTTTGCTCGCACTACCACTTGTTTGCTGTATGTGCATTGCATTCATTTATTCATGAATGTATACTGAGTCTGTTCAATATGCTTGGTTGAGGATACAGTAACTCTTTTAGTCTTCCCAGACCTGTCGCTCCCACCATCTTTCATTTGGGAGTAGAAGTCACCATCTGCCATGCTTTCAGAACCAGGCACAAGGAACAGCGCTCCTGCCATGGGACCTGCCTGTGGAGGGTCCCACTTGGGACCTCTTTTGATTACAGTCCTCATGGGGACATGAGGAGTCCATGGGACTGAGGAAATACGCCCCCTGAGTTAAGTCCGCTGAGAATTTGTGACCACTGAGAGCCTCTTCGAGCCCAAATTCTAGGTCAGGGCCAGGTTCATAAGTGTGCCTTCTGTGTGGTCCTCCAGGGCCCTGGGCTCAGAATGCCCCACCCTTGATTTAACACTCTGTTATTTCTGTCTTGAAAGGCTTCATAATTTTATCTTTGAGCTTGTGTTTTGTAAATGAAGTCCGATGGGACAGTGGGCATGCACGTGAGCAGGGGAGGTACACTGCATTTCCACTCTTCTCCTTCTCAGTGGTTCATTGTCTCTCCTCTAACACAAAAGCATTTACAGTGCCCCCTGAACCTGGGATTCTGCTGGATCTACATGTGTGGGAGTTTTGTGAGACTCAGAGCAAGCACAGAATAAATGTGTTACATCTATGATGGAGGCAGTGAGGGCAAATGACCCAGAAAGGCCACACTTGCCACGTGCGCTAGAACTTGTTTGAAGGCAGAAGGAAGTCTAAGAAAACACAAACAAGCAAGAAACCCTATCCTATCCTTTCTTACTCATTTATTCTCCTCTATTAGTTAACCACTTTTGCTGAAGATGAAGACACAGAAAGGAAGAAGGAAATAGGTGACTACATAGTTCCTGTTCCTATCTCTCCTTCCTTACTCATCAGGACACTGAAGGTACAGACCATCGGTAGAAAATGCACAAATCAAGAAGTGAAATAAAAAAACTGTTGAGTTGATTTTGTGCAGGCTTTCCATTGTTCCAGTAAGAATGAAATACAAATGCACATGCTGGTTTTAAAATAGGAATTGTGTAATTTTAGTGATCCTTCATATGAGTGAAAAGCTCTTATATTTGCATTTTTTAATTTATTATTATTATTTTAAAGATTTTATTTCTTTACTTGACAGAGAGAGATCACAAGTAGGCAGAGAGGCAGGCAGAGAAAGAGGGGGAAGCAGGCTCCTCGCTGAGCGGAGAGCCCAGTGTGGGGCTCGATCCCAGGACCCTGAGATCATGACCTGAGCCGAAGGCAGAGGCTTTAACCCACTGAGCCACCCAGGCCCCCCTTATATTTGCATTTAAAACTGACACTGCATGGTATAAAGATGAATGATAAAAATCCATGCCAATAATTTAAAATTTTACTTTTTCTTTTTTAGAATGGCATTAAATAGCAAATAAACAACACGGTGACAGGTCTCTTGCCTTTTGAACGAGGGGCTTTGCATTTCCATTTTGTACCAGGCCATGCCAATATGCAGCTTGTTCCTCTCAAGAGAGCGGGGACCCAAGAATCTCTTGCCCAAAGGGCTCTTATCCCCCTTGAGACCTTTCTCCCAAATGCATTCTTCTACTGCATATTTAAGAACACATGTATTGTCTTTGTACTTTCTGTTTCCTTCACTAAACTCTGGGTATATGTGGCACCTTGCTCACATTTGTATTGCCAAGTTCTAGAGCAGAGGTTGACTCCCAGTAGGTACTCGATGCATACTTGCTGTTAGTGAATGAATGAACGAACAAATGTGAACAGGGAACTCCCTGTCTTCAATGATTTTAAAATCTACAGGGGGCAACAGGCAATATGAATACTGTGAAGTTAAATTTGATAACAGGTAGTACAAAGTAAATGAATGAATGACCAAACAAAAATAAGGTGCCATGGGCCCACAGAAAAGGGGCATCTAACTCGCCTTCAGAGACTGGGCCGATGGTGTTCTACTTTGGGGGAACCTTAGAATTACTTAGAATTCTTGAAAGCGAGGTGACTATGTTAATTGGCCACATCCCAGATCAATGAAATCAGACTCCCTGGGAATGGGACCCAGAGAGCAGTAACTCCTCAGGTGATTCTGAGATAAAGCCCAAGCTGAGAACCACAGGTTTGGCGCTGGGTCATGAAAGATCAGCAGAATTCAGGCAAATGATGCAGGGCAGTGGGGGAAGCCAAGGTGGGATGATGACATAGTAGGAGAACAGTAGATGGATTGGTAAAAATTTCTTTAAATTCTTGGAGCTTTACTCATCTCATCTGTAAGACATGGCTAAGAATATTCAGCTCATGAGGTTGTTGTAGAGATTAAAGAAAGACCCGATTTCTCTCAAGTGCCTGGTTGGTAAGAGGTGTCCCATGATACAGAATTGAGAGTGCTCATGGGTGCAGTTGTAGACGATTTGTTTTTGTGTGTATGTTTTCTGGAGTGTAGAGACTCTACTACCAAATCTCTGAGCATTTCTCCACGGAGACAAGGGCACGCTGAAGGCCTCGCACAGACTAGAATGTGGAAACAGAAGCCAAACGAAACAGAAATCAAACAGAAGGCCCAGCAGGTTGCTTGTTTCCTGCTTGCAAGCTTCCTTGTCATTAATAATTAGGCTCTGCTCTATTCTTATCATGTTTCTCCTTGTCAACTTGATTTTCAGTCCACCTCGCCTGCCCTGGCTCAACACAATTCCATCTATGTGCTTAAGGGACAAGGAAAGATATTTCCATCAGCATGTCCCAACAGCCTGAAGGACTCTGCATGCCTTCTTTTGGGTTGGGGTCCTAGAATAAGACTCAAGGGTTCCAGAGGGCTCAGGAGGTCCTGAGTGCACAGATGCCAGGGAACAGTTTGTGCTAAATCATTGGATCCAAAGTCTCAGGGAGATTCAGTGAGTGAGTTGCATCAGCCCAAATCTACAGGACCGTCATGGAGGCAGATGCCCCGCTAGGCCAACGTGGTCCTGAAGTGGAGGCGGTTGGGGCAGTGCTTCTCAAGCTGTCTGTGGTAAAGAATTAGATATTTAAAAGATTTTCAGCCCACAGCAAACCAATACGTTTGTAAAAATGCAATAAAACCCAAATCATAGAAAAATAAAAGAAAAAAGAAACAAAGACATAAAATTCAAGTCTGTCTTATTAGATTCAACAGACATAAAATTACATTTGAATAAATATAATCAAAGCAAATAAAACAAAAAAGAGAAGCACAGAAAGCATATATGTTGTTTATGAAAATGTGCATATAGACTATGAATATAATCACCATCACATATAACTTCCTGTTATGCTATAGTCACAACTAAACACAAGTGGAGCAAAGTGGCAATTCCTTATATTAAATGCCTATATACATTTTTGAACAGACATCGTATGTACCAATATTTGCAGTTTTGAGGTAAGGAACGAGGCCTCCTTCTTGCTCGTTAGCTAATCTAGACATGACTACTCACAGGGCATAATGCATATCTAAAATGTTTCTATGTTGGGCACCTGGGTGGCTCAGTGGGTTAAGCCTCTGCCTTCGGCTCAGGTCATGATCTCAGGGTCCTGGGATCGAGTCCAACATCGGGCTCACTGCTCAGTGGGGAGCCTGCTTCCTCCTCTCTCTCTGCTTGCCTCTCTGCCTACTTGGGATTTCTGTCTGTCAAATAAATAAACAAAATCTTTAAAAAAAATAAAATGTTTCTATGTTTTGTTTTAATAACACTCATAGTAGAGAGATCAATCTTACATAAGTGTGTTATGGGAAAGGGAAGACAGTATTTTAAGGCAGTTTCAGCAAGCTGGGGAATATTTGTTTTTAACTTTTATCCAAGATGAACTAAGTCATGCTGTATTTTCAAAATTCATCTTCAATCTTTTATCAGCAGGTTGTTCTGTTCTAACAATTAATCTTATAAAATATAACTGAATTTTTCTTTTTTTTTTTGAAAGGGAGGCGTTAAAGATCCATGAATTTCCCATGTGTGATTTTTTTTTGAAGGAAAATAAAACTCAAAATGTTCTATCAGAGTTGTAAGGTCTTCAAAGAAAACTTTTTGCTGATTATACAATATCGAGATCATTACCCAGGTCTGTGGTAACTGTTAAATTATGAAGTAGGCCATAACAATCTGTACGAATTTTATTCTTCCAAGGTTCTACTTCTGTTTTGGTTTTTAGATCTTACCTGCCATCGAAAAACAAGTCACACAATGTCCTTGCACGGGGTAAGCACAGAGCTCAGATCATAAATATAGTGAAAATATAATATAAAAATGTCAAACTGGCTGTTTAATTCCTACCTTTAAAAAGTTGGATTAAACTGGTTTCCTATTTTGCAGAAATGCTGAGAGTTTATTCTGTAGTGTAAACATTCTAGATAAACTTTTCTCTTGCTTATCATCATACCCAGTATGCAATAATCATTATTTATGTTCAGCTTCTATGTTATCACAAAATATAGACACTAACCTGAAGTGTAATGCATTAGTTTCTTTTTAAAAGATTTTATTTATTCATTTGAGAGACACGTCATGATCCCAGGGTCTTGGGATTGAGCCCTGAGTTGGGCCTCCCTGCTCAGCAGAGAACCTGCTTCTCCATCTCCCTATGCCCACCCTGACACCCCCGCTCATGTGTGCTCTCTCTCTTGCTCGCTCTCTTCCTCTCTTTCAAATAAATGCATAAAATCTTTAAAAAATGGAGATGATAACATCAATCTCAAAGTGTTGGTGTGAAGATGAAGAAGTAAAGCATTCACACATTCATTCAGTGAACACATATCTAATGAACCCCTATTATGTACCAGAAACTGTTTGAGGAGCTTTGGTTACACCGATGAGCAAAACAGACAATGGTGGGACAGAGATAATAGTAATAACAACGACCAAACAAGTAAATAATGAAGTTCATAAAAGTGATAAAAGTGACAAGCCTTGGGCGCCTGGGTGGCTCAGTGGGTTAAAGCCTCTGCCTTCGGCTCAGGTCATGGTCCCAGGGTCCTGGGATCGAGGCCAGCATCGGGCTCTCTGCTCAGCGGGGAGCCTGCTTCCTCCTCTCTCTCTCTGACTGCCTCTCTGCCTACTTGTGATCTCTCTCTCTCTGTCAAATAAATAAAATCTTTTTTTAAAAAAAGTGACAAGCCTTATGGAAAAACGTGCCCCGTCGAGTGTTGTAAGGGGACTCATGGGTCCTGGGGCAGGAGGCGGGAGGCGGGAGGTGGGAGGGAGGCTGCAGGTGGACTGGTGTGATCAGGAAAAAAATGTGATTCGAAAATGCAAGCAGGAGGACTAGCACAGAGCCTAGGTAGTACTTAGCACAGAGCCTAGGTAGTACTTAGCAAATGGTAGCTTTCATAATTAGTTCATGATTCCTTCTGGTCGCCCTTCAGAAAGCTAAAATGCCTTTATTTTGGGGTGATCGTTACAGGTGAGGGTGTGCCCCCAGCAGCGCCTGCGCACGTGCACACCTCCTCATGCCACAGAGATTTGGTGTGGATTTAGCCACCTCCTTCTCAAGCACATTTCTGTTTGCATTCGTGATCATTTGGGGGGCCAAGATAAGTGAGAGTTAGCTTGGTTTGAATGTAGAAGGGGATGAAATGAGCAGCTCACAGACTTCTGGGCTAATTAACACAGAGGGAGCATCAAAAGGCTGAGACTAGCCTTTGAGTCCCTCCTCACTCGCCGTGCATCTAACTTGTCTCTCCTTAATTGGTTGAAGTGTCACTGTCTCTCTTGATCCTGCAAGAGGCATTACATTTGGCCAAAGCCATGGGAGAAAGTATATCAGGGAAGTGACAAGTGTTGTCAGTTGACCTTTACGGTTGATGTTTCTTGAAGATTGAACTTCCCATTGCTACCTTCTCAGGAATAACTTACTTCTACACAATTGTACACACACCATGACAACACTTTCATTAGAAAAAACACAGGATGGGTGTCTACAGAAAGAACGGTTATCTTAGAGTGCTGGGATAATTGGAACTTTCCCATTTTCTACAATTGGCGTGTATTTTTTTTTAAGTAATCAGAAATACCCAACAAGTGCTATCTATCTATCTATCTATCTATTTATTTATTTATGGAGCAAAAATAACCAGTTCTTGGTAATACACAGAGGCTTGCTCTTTTGCACTTTCGTTTTCATCTTGGGGGAGGTGGAGGAGTGGAATATATTGGTTTGGGGACTGTTCGGAGAATTTCTCTTTTGGATTTTATCTCCACATTCTCTGAAAAACTCTGCATTTACTACTCAGACTGCTTCGCTGTGTTATTATTAGACTATCCTCCTCCAAACTTGGCCGGAAAACAAAGGCCCCTCCAGATAAGAATCTCCATGATGTGCATTTTCAGAGCAAGTCCGAAGCTGACACTCAAAGAATCCGTTTGTGTTTTTAATTTCAAGTGCTATGCAGTAAACCAACAATCTATAGAGATTATATAAAAGGGTCCTATGTTGCTTTGAGCCAGTTTTACGGGGGGAAAATCACCACTGAGGAAGAGCAAACATTTAAATAATAAACTGGCAGCCGCTGGTCCATTAGATGTGTCCACAGGGCCGGCTCCCTCAGTTTTCAGTTTCACTGTGATCTGTAGACACAGGTCTCTGGGACTGAGCTGGTGGTGATGGGCTCTGTTCCACCGGCACCTGCGCTCCTTCAGAGCAATACCTTTTATCAGACACCTGTCATATAGTCCTTTATAAGGAAGAGAAGATGCAGTGCCAGCTTGGAAAGGGAGAAGAAAATACCTACCAATTTCAAGTTCCCGAATGGCCATTTAAATACTCGTAGAGTGACCCCTAGAAGCTGGAAACTCTCGATTTCTACAATGTTCTGAGCGCCATTCTTGGGAGCATCAGGATCTGTCCTCAGACAAAGCTTCATCCCCAAAGTTAAAGCTCATAGTTTGCTAAATTAAGTACTCATTAATGATAAGGTCTGTCTTTAGAAAGTATATTTCCGGTGATGATCTTAAAGAAGCCAAGTGAAAGAATGTGTTCTTCCCGTTTGCTTCTGGAAACAACAATCCCCTTGATTTTCTCTTCACCAGCCCTTTCAAATGGCCCAGGGGTTCGGTGCAGTGATTTTCTGGTAGCTTGCTTTTTCTTCTTCAATCACGTAGACTGCCTTTCCTTGGGATCGCTGGTTTAGCTTTTCGGTTGCTGTTTACACCTGGTTACCCTGACTTCATCTCAGATGGGCCAGATATTGACTGCTTACTCACTGCTGACTTACTTGTGAGGCCTGTCACTTCCTCTAACCTCTGATCCTTAATAACTGTCCCTGTGCATTTCTCCACCTGCCATAACCACAGCTGTCTGTGCCCAGGCCCAACCCAACGAGGCTTTAGCTCTACCACTTTGAGCTGAGAGCCAGTGGAGTCAAACAGGCAATTCAATTTACATTCCCAAACTCCAGTGCACTTAGTTCTTTGAGTCAGTGGATTTACTTTTTGTGCAATTAATGAGCAATTTTTTTTTTTACTGCACTAAATGATAAAGTCAAAACAGAAAATAGGTCATGTCTCAAACAATGTCATATTTCAGCCTACCCCACCCCTGCAAGAATACTGAGTATATTTGGTTGGTGTAAGGAATACCATTTTTAAAAAAGATTTTATTTATTTATTTGACAGAGATCACAAATAGGCAGAGGGGAGGGGGAAGCAGGCTCCCTGCTGAGCAGAGAGCCCGATTCGGGGCTCGATCCCAAGACCCTGAGACCATGACCCGAGCAGAAGGCAGAGGCTTAACCCACTGAGCCACCCAGGCATCCCAGGAATACCATTTTTAATGTGGTTTAAAGTTTCATTATTGGATCTCAAGGCAGAAAGATGCTGCTGACTCATTTTATCTGACCAAAGTAGACAATGGCAGTAGTAGTTGAATATGAACAGCCAAGGACCCTTAAAGCTTAAAATTGATGCTGTAAGACCTGCAGTAAAGAATCTCTCCATTATCTAAAGCCCTCCACCTGAAACCCACTTCACACATTCTATCCCATTTGGTCCTTATTGGTATTTGGGCTCTTCTTCCTCAAGAGGAGTGTGAATGCCTTGAGGTTGGGCATCGTCCCACACATATTGTACCTTCTACAATACCTGGCACCAAACCTGGTGTCCCGTTGAGTCTCCAAAAATCGCTGAATTGAATTCATGGTTAACCCAAAGAAGGAAAAGGCTTACACTGAAAAACAGAGATTTATGCAATTTTTTTTAAGGTGGTAACACAGGAATGAAGCAGGTTGTAAATAATACGTTAGAGGAAGTGCTTCAAAAGAACCTTGGGGGAGCCTTTAACCACTCAGAGCAGGTTGACATCCTATCACCTTAACTATGGAGAAAGAGAATCAAAATGGGTTTAGAATTCAAACAGCCATTTAAAAAGTTAAAACTGCTATTAAATAAAACCAGTATGACATTTTTATCAAAAAAAAAATCTGAAGGTATTGGATGGCAAAATAACATTAAAAGATTCCTCAGACCAGTTTAATTCATCTGGAATGAAATGAGGGGGGAGCGGTTTTATCTGGACATGGAGGCATTCAGCCTCCTCCCTATCAGACAGAAACTTTCAATCCAATGAGACCAATGCAAACACCGCAAAACATTCTCCATGTATCATCAGAATACAGAGCGACGTGAGTTACCAAAAAATGCTGAACAAAGTCTGAAGTACTACCACTGTCAAAATGCTGACATTGATTTTATTCACTTCTTGAGATCTAAATTGGAAAATCAAAAAGGATCAGATTGAACACAGGTCTTTATGATATACTATAATCAAAGACAATACAGGGCTAGGACTTCAATGCGTAATGGAAGGTCTCGTAGGATGAAATTTGCTGATTCTGGAATGGAGGAATGAGCTGCCATTATCGGAATGAGTTTTTTTCCTTAACTTAGTGATTTATTACTCATGTTGCCAATTCACTGATCATTGTCCTGTCACTCAGACAAAGAAATCCAGAGCTTTGTAAAGAATAAATAAGGAAAGGGAGAGACCTAAACCCACGAGATGATGTGCAAATAAAGAAAGAGAAAACTAATTTGCTATCAAATGGATTTTATCTTTACTTAAAAACATACAGAAGCACAAAGAAGCAATTCTTCCCTGCGGCTATATATAGAAGCAGAGTCGCTTAAAATTTTCTTAAGAAATCAGCTTTCCCAGATAAATGTATTTATAGAGAGAAGAGACATGCCAAAACGGAGTTGGGAGAACTGAAGCCTGGAATCCCTGTCCTCTGTCAGATGACTGCTCCCTTCATGAATGTACCAAGGCAGGAGTCTCTAAACTATGGCTCATGGCCTAAATCTGACCCACAGCCTGTTTCTCTACTTGCCAAGGGCCAACCATGGTTTTCACATTTGCAGATGGTGGCAACATTTATTTTTAAAGAATACTATTTCATGACGTGTGGAAAGGACACGAAATTCCTAATTTGGGGTCCACAAATAAAGTGTCATTGGAACATAGCATCATGTGCTCATGCATTGTCCGTGGCGGCTTTCTTGTCATAACTGTGCACCCGAGCAGTTGGAAGAGAACATATGGCCCAAGAAGCCCAAAACTCATTATCTGGCCTTTTATAGTAAAAGTTTGGCAAACCTTGTGTTTTATCATTCATGACATATTTACACTCAAAATGGACGTGTTTCCAAAGAGGCTGGGACTTCGTGTGGCTTGACATTGGAAGGAAACAATATTCTCTTATGCATGTGCCCAGATACACTTACCTCCGTGCACATACAAATGGGGCACCTCCCGATGACCTGTAAGGGCAGCTAATACAGCTCATGGATGCTTTTGGTGGTTTTTGCTTTTGTTTTTTTTTAGCACGAGAGAGAGCTATCAGGATGGGGGTGGATAGGAGGCACAGAGGAAAAGGAGACAGAGAATCTTTTTTTTTAAGATTTTATTTATTTATTTGACAGACAGAGATCACAAGTAGGCAGAGAGGCAGGCAGAGAGAGAGAGAGGGAAGCAGGCTCCCCACTGAGCAGAGAGCCCGATGCAGGTACTCGGTCTCAGGACCCTGGGACCATGACCTGAGCTGAAGGCAGAGGCTTTAACCCACTGAGCCACCCAGGTGCCCTGGAGACAGAGAACCTTAAGCAGGCTCCATGCCCAGCATAGAGCCCAACTCGTGGCTTGATCCCATGACCCTGAGATCATAAAGTGAGCCAAAATCAAGAGTCAGATGCTTAACCGACAACTGAGCCACCCACGCAGCCCTCATGGCTGCTTTTGGTAGAGGGTGAATTCACACACTACCTAGAAACCTGGTTCTAAGAGATGAGCATTTGGAATAGATTCCTGGTGGTTTTTCTCTTTTCTCTTTATGAGTAGAATAGATGGGCTTCAAGTGACTGAGCTATTTCATAAAATTTTAGACACAGAGAGGAGAAATACCAAAGTCAGGTCTTTCCAAACGTAAACATATCAAATGTCACCAGTACCAATGAAAACCGAATTCTTCTTAGAAACCTGTCACATTAAAAAACAATCACAGCCTCTTTGACACCAACTCACTCCCATACACTAGAATGCATGCTCAGTTGTGTGTCATCAGAATACTGGAGGACTTGGCCGGAGAGAAAATGGAGTGCGCCCAGAAAAATATAATTGTTGAGTTTCCTGGTTATGGCTTTCTTATTTTAAACGACTCAAGTGTAAATGCAATCATGACCTTTAAACATCCATGCGTTGATATGTGAAAACTATTCAATACATGCAGTAAACAAGCAGCCCAGCATTATATCTCTAATGTAGTCTGCTACTGTCTCACAGCACGTTGATTCGATAAATATAATTTGTGATGTTGCTATTTGGCAGAAAGCCGTTGTCCACCAGCAGGCTCTCTGAGGAAGAGTGTCCCGTAAAATATATTTAATAGGAAAACAATACATTTTAAAAAGTTTTACTTGGTGCATGCATGCATGCCCCCGAGGATAAAAATAACCAGTGTGGGGATGTAATATATAAATCAAGAGATAATATAGGATGCCAGCAATTTTTATTCGAATTTTCTCATGTTGGAATATTGTGATGTCTCTGTGGGATCCGGTCACTGAAGACGCAAAGCAAATGATTGTGGGGAACAAGGAAGAGAAGCCCTGTATAATGTGTGGGCGGAGGAAGGACATTTACGCTCAGAGGACTTTGGACAAAGCCTCCCAGAGAGCATATCTTCTGCCACAGGTAGTATGGTTCATTTAGTTGATAGCAGAAAAGGCCACAAATTCCTCCCATCTCTGTATGTACTCCCTCTGCAAGTTAATTTGGCTGCTTCTCCCAGCAAGAGGTGGAGTCTATCTTCCTACCCTTTGAATCTGGGTAGCAAATAATGACACAAATAGAATCTTCGAGGGCCCCTGTCCTCCCTTTGGGGTTTGCCCTGTCTTGGTGCTCTTTGCAAACCTGAGGCCACAGTGTGAAGAAGCCCAGGCTGGTCTGGGCTTCTTCGCGGAGCAGACCATCATCTCAACTGTGGCCTCTGAGACCCTGCCCCCCACCCAGGCCAACTACCAA
This sequence comes from Lutra lutra, assembly GCF_902655055.1. Classification (NCBI taxonomy): domain Eukaryota; kingdom Metazoa; phylum Chordata; class Mammalia; order Carnivora; family Mustelidae; genus Lutra; species Lutra lutra. The sequence continues at coordinate 73,011,139 of NC_062296.1, read as the reverse complement.
ACGTGTGAGTGAGACCGTCTAGATAGCCCAGAACAGAACCTCTCGCTGATCCACAGACTCAGTGGATTTAATAAATGCTTATTATTTGAAGCCAGCACGTTGTGGAGGGACTTGGTATGCAGCATGAGCAGAGTCAGGGCCCAGGTATTGGGTCCTGAGTGGTTCCAGCATTGGGGCTGGGGGTGGGGGGGTCCAAACACACTGCTTTTGCCCAGAATTTGCCTGACTGTGGGGGCTATTATATACAAGTCTGCGGAAGACTGCTGCTTATGTGCTGGTTGCTGGGGCTTATTGGTGGGGTGTACGGGGATCATGTCAAGCCCCAGGGGACCTTCTTGGCCTGGCAGCCACCTCCATGAAGGGACTTATAATTCTGGTTCCTGGTGTTTCCTGCTGGTCTGCCAAAATGGCTCAGGTCCATGAAGTCGGGGAATGCCTGGAACTTCCTCCACCAGTTAAGAGTTCTTTATACTCCACAACCTCTGAAGGGCCTCTGACACGCCATGTGTTTCTTGGATTTGTCCTGACTCAAGTGAGAATCTTTGGGATAGTCACAGAAGCTGCAAGGACAGGGACAAGGGCAGACATCCACACTATAGGTTCAGGGCTGGGAGAATGCCAGGCTCTCTGGAGGCAAACCACATTCATGAAGAAGGGGTTTTGCCCTCCTCAGAGTTCAGGCAATTTCATGGATGTCCTGGGCTCTAGACTGGATCTGGCCACAAACTAGCTCTACATTTCTGATGACAAGTGAACAGACAAACAGAATGCTTCACTTTTCTGGGTTTCCATTTCCAAATCTATGAAGTGCAGAAAACTGGGTCAGAGGCTATTTACTGTCTTTGGTGGATTTAACAGTCCTTGAAAGTCATCTCCCAGACTTTGCACCATGTCCTTCTCCAACCCTCACTTTGCTCTGCCACGACCCCCCCCACCCCCGGCCCAGAATTGTGATTTTGAGGGAGAAGGGAGGGAGGCCCATTTTAGGAAGAGGACCGGAGTCATGGCCATGGATTCTACCTGAGCTCGTCTAACTGATGTTTGGTGACTTCGCTTAGGGGACCATTACTGGGGGTCTGGCAAAAATGTAGTAGAGGAAGTGTTCGGGGTGGAGGGGGAGCAGCCCAAAAAGTAGCCTGGGAAGGGTGTCCAATTTAATGTGCTCCCTTGTAAATAATCTCCCATCCGTGGGGTGGCGCTTTCTCTCGCAATCTCTCTCCTCCACCTCTTCCTCCCTCCTCCTCCCTCACTCTGCCAGATGATTGACTGATCTTGTAAGGTAAGGACTTCAACCTGTGGGTTTACTTAATTCATTTTTCTCTGTGAACTCTGTTATCCTAACAAAGTTTTGGTTTCTACACTGCATTCATAGACTAACCATTCTCAGTATGTTGGGGTCTTGTTTCTTTTTAAAAAGATTTTATTCATTTATTAGAGAGGTGGGAGGAGCAGGGAGAGAGAGAGAGGGACAAGCAGACTCCCTACTGGGTGTGGAGCCCCAAAGCAGGGCTTGATCCTAGGACCCCGAGATCGTGACCTGAGCTGAAATCAAGAGTCGGACACTTACCCGACTGAGCCACCCAGGTGTCCCTTGTTTTGCTTTTTAATACTTGAGTTTTTTTTCCTATTCTGAATGCTTACAAGCTGGTCCCAGCTCAAAACCTACCAATGACTTCCCATCAGATAAAGTTCTTACTAGTTCCAATGGCCTGAACGTTACCTTGGAACAGCCTATCCTGCTGACCTTACACCCACCACTCTCTCCGTCACTCAGCTCCACTTGCAGCTTCTGGAATACACCAATGCTGTTCCCCCTTCATGTTCCCAGCCCAGGTCCTCTTGTGACATACAGCTCTACTGGTAACCAGGGTTTTTTTTAAGTTTCCCAGTAAGTTCTAATGTGTGGCCAGGGTTGAGAATAACTGAGCTAGAGTGCCATTTATGCTCAAAGCTTTTCCAGTTTAAATGTGGGTGTAAACCACCTTGGAATCCCACTCCGGTGCAGATTCTGATTCAGGAGTGCGGAGGGGCTCAGGATTCTGCCCTTTAACCCAGTCCCCCAGGTGATGCTCATCTCCCAGCCGATGGTGAGTTTCCTGAGACTGGGGACTGCACCCCGCTTCATGCCACCTGTGAATGTTTGCTGACTGAAAGCTCTGCAAGTTACCTCAGCTTCCTTTCGTAAAAGTGGCATGCCACCACCAGTAGGTTCTCATGGCCTCAACTAGGACAGGATATGTTACCCAATCAAGATACCAGGCTCTGTAACATACATCCGGCTGTTATAATAGGACTTCACACAGGTGAACACTTTGTATTAAATCCTTACATTCCAGAGCCCTAACAACTTTATTTTGGACTGTGAAGGAAGCTTTCATCTCTCTTGCCATGATAAAATGTGTTCTTGTTCTTCAGATCCTTCCCCGTGGTTATTATAATCTCTTCAGCCTTGCTGGGTTTGACATGGAGTGAGGTAGATTTCAGCCAGAGAGATTTTCTGAGGGAAAAAAATGAGAAAGTAAAGATGCTGCTCTACTTTCGGCATCCAATATCCTCTGTGTGGTCATCAATAGCACTGATTCCTGACACCCATACTACAAAACTAGATTTCCAGGTCTGTGTTCTGTCAACAACTTCATCAACTGCCTTTATAGCGTTTTCTTCTGAAGTCTTCTTTGTGTCACTTTATATATCTTCCCTGCCCAGAGTGTCCGCACCGAAAGGACATCTCTCAGGTGCCCCACTTAGTCACCCACTAAATCCAAAATGAAGTCACCCCTGCTCTTGCCCCATCTTGCACCAGCAGAGAAGATAATCTAATTTCAGGGGCTGCAGGCACTCTCCTCCCCAGAGCATGAGAAAATGGGATTTCTTCCTAACGAGGTTAACAGGGATATTGTTGTTTCGGGCTTTGCCAACAAGGGGAAGATTGATCCTCTCCGCTCTCTTTCCTGATTCTGAAGAGATTGCGGACCTGGGATCTGCAGTGCCTCTGGGTCACGTGGTAATTTAAAATTGATGACTTGGAAGGAGAATGGAGATAAAGATGCTGTCCTGGGATGTGGCCTTTTAGAGAGAGGTGTTGTAATTTGGGGGCGCGATGTTCCCTCAAGCAGTTCTTTGGAAACACACACACACGCACACACACACACAGTGGTTCAGGGATGTACTTTAGTCACTGACTTCATCAGCCAGACACTCAAGGCCACCTGTCTGAGCATAGAGGCAGAGATGTACCATTTACTGATTAGAACAGGGGACCACGAGGGTGCTAATTAACATCTTAGAAGTACAATAGTATGATTCCATTCCATAAATTCAAAAGCAGACATAACTACTATGTTCTTAGAGTCCAAAAAGAGGTTGCCTAGGGGTGGGGGCTAGTGACTGGAAGGAAGCCTAAGGAGTGCTTTCTGGTGTTCTGAAAACATTCTAGTTCTTGAATCTTTTACTTCGGTGTGTTCATCTGCTGGAATCCCACTGATCTATACCTACTTCTGATTTGTGTACTTTGCACACCGTCCTTCATGAAAAATACACCAATAAATATCCAACACTTTTAACACTCTTTTAAATAAAGTTTTCCACTTAGGAAGAAATCGTAAGTTGAAGAAATCACTGTCTGAAAATGTATCTGAAAGTCAGTTGTTCAATTTAAGGACACACGCCCTCCTCCAATGAAGTATTCATTCTCCCCCTCAGACTTCAGGGCTGTGAGTGTCAGGCCTCTTCTTGAATCTTAGTTTTGCTCCAACTGTGAGGAACACCACGAAATCTGTGACTTGGAAGGAGCTGTAATCTTAACAGGCTTCTTTATCTTATTAATGAATTATATCTTAGATATGTGCTTACATTGAAATATGCAGCCTGCCCTCAGTTATTAGTCACTGAAACCGCCCCACATCTCCGTGAGGACGTTCACCCTCAAGGCCTGCTGGATAGGATGAGGGACCTTTGTGATCAAGCCTCGCGCTTCCTGGATACTAATTAGGTCTCCACACAATGGAGCTGGCCTGACTTACCAAGTTAAGGAATGAATCAAAGTGTTGAGACAGATTATATTGGTGCCTGCTTTACTCCCTAGGAACAAACCAGATATAATAAATGAATTCTTGGTTTTTTTTCCCCTCCCTGTTGTAAATTAATTTTTTAAATTTCTAGGATGGGGATATCTTCACATGGCTCATGAATCACAAAGTACAAGTTGTATGCAGGAAATGATGTTTCTCCCACCCCTACCCTCTGTCAGGCCGTGTCCACCCCCCCACCATCCCTTTTGATAGTGTCTTTGTGTCTTCCAGAGATGATTAAGGTATACTCAAATAAATTTTGAAATGATCAGTAAGAGAATTCTGTCAGGCTTCTATGCTCACTTAAAAATAAAAAATCCCTGTTTTAGGACCTTGCCACTCAAACTGGGGTCCTTAGACCAGCAGCATTAGCATCACCTGGAAGTTGGTTAGAAATGCAGAATCTCAGGCCCCCAGTCCAGAGCCACAGAGCAAAATCTGCATTTTGACAAGATCTCCAGGGTATTTATAGAGGCCGAAAGTGTGAGAAACAACATTTTAGGGGAAAGGGATCTGAAGGAGTAGTCAGATCAGTGGGTTACAAAGGTACTCAGCTTATTCCAAAGGAGTTCTTTGTCCTTTGGAGGAAGAATTAACTCAATGGAGTCTCATTATCCTCGTCACAGTTTCCTCAGAGATTTTTCTCTTGTGTATGCATAAAATGATGCGCAGCTGTCTTAGGCATTTATGGCCCTTAGAACGCTCGCCCCGTCTCTTCTACCTCCAGCACTTGAGGACTTTCATCTGTTGCACGTCTGGAACTGGAATGTTGAAGGTCTGGGTGCTGGGCAATGGACATGACCCCAGGGAGTTGGCATCAGGGCCTGCCTCATAGAATTGGGGAAGTTGCTGGCTTCTTAGTCATCTTTCCCCAAAGTCCTTGTCTCACTCCCTGACTCTATTGCTGGACTCTATTTGCTTTTCTTTAGGCCTTGGTTCAGTGCTCTCAGATGGAGGTGGCACCACACTCCTTTCCAGCCACCATGCCCATCAACCTTTGTCATTGCTCTGGGCAATTCCTTTTGGGTTCAGGGATCCTACCCACAGCCCTCGGACACGTTTTCCTGTTTCCATCTGAGGATTTGGAACCAGTTACCAACAGGAAAAGCAAAGGAAAGCAATTACTTTTACCTTCTCCTTGCTTCTCAGAATAAGAATGTGATGATATTGTTTATGACTTGCACGGGAGGGAAGAAATTCCATGGGTTGGTTCCCTCTTGCATTGACGCATGACCTTCTTTTTGCTAGTGAAGTGTGCTGATGTGGGACGTTGTTGGTATGGGGATATTTCTGTTTTTTTCATGAAGGGACTTAACATACTTCTCACTTCCTTTCCTCTACTTTTCAAGTTCTTTCCTCAATAGCTATTAGCCACAGAACACATCCTTCTACCACCTAACTCTTTGCTGCTACTCTACAGTTCCTGCATTGCAATTTACAGTCATTAGGCCTCTGTCATAGTCTGATGCTGAGGACTTTTCCTACTGACTAAATGACATTTTTAAAATTTCTCTTGTGACAAGTACACTTAACGTGAGATCTCCCCTCATAAGGAATGTTTAAGCATGAGATATGTTGTCATTGATGATTGGGATGATGCCGGGAAACCGAAGCCTTGTGCTTGTCCAATTAATTTTTATTAAATTATCATAGGCATACAGAAGTGCACCTAAAGGTACAGCTCAGTGAGATTTCCAACCTGATTACAGCCCTGAGACCAGTCCCCAGATTGAAAAACCCAAGCGTGTCTAGCACCTCAGCTCCCTCCTGCCTCCTGCACGGTCACCACGTACCCCCGGGGGTAACCACTCCCTTGAGTCCAAAGAGCGTATTAAGGTAGCACGTGTAGGCTTTGCAAACATGGTGGCCTACAGTGCGCACCCTCGGGTCTGGCCGCCATTACTCAGAGTCATGCCTGTGAGCTCCAACTGCACTGAGTGCAAAGCTGAAGATCATGAATTCTCCAGCGCGGCATTACTTACCCATTCTATTATTGACGATTGTTCTGCGGTTTCCAGTTTGAGGCTATTATGACGAGCACTGCTATGAATATTCTCGTACAGGTCTCCTCATGAACGTACGTAAGTTTTTTTCTGTTGGGTATACCCCGAAGGTGAAAGTTGCTGGGTGATGCTGACTTCTTAATGTATCAGGACTGATCACCTCGTGCGCACCTGTGCCGGAGAAGCAAGGGATGTGATTAGAAAGGTAGGCGTGCACTCAGATGCACAAGGATAAGCAGAAGAGCTGGAATCTTTTCTTCCCCCATGTGAAAAAGGAGCTTTCGGCTTACCAGCAAGTTCTGAACTCCTGCCTTATTCCAGCTTTCCAAGGATGCAGTGTTGATTGCTTTAGTTTATTTTATGATTTTAATGAGATCACCCCACTGCTGCAATAGCTTTTCCAAGCATGACAGAGTCAACTCTCGGTTGTTTGCCAGCGGCAGCTAAAAAAACTGCTCTTCGTGATTTTCTGCTTCGGAGTCTCCATCCTTGAGGGTGAATAGTAGAGGCAGGACATGCCATGCACAGAGGAGGTGGTCCTCTGCACACCGTCATGGGGATGATCTGCCTGGACCGTAAATAGCCCTGCCATAAATACCCTCTTCCTGCAGGGCCTGGAACCCCCACCACTTAAGCGAGCATTCGAGGTTAGCCCACTGAGGCAGGGGAGATGCTGCTGGAAGGCTACTGCGGAAATGTATGTGTTTCCTGCAGAGAGAAGAAGGGTCTTTATCTGTCTCCCAGGGGGTTAGTAAGTCATAAACTTGGCAGTCAAGAGAAGTCAGTGCATGGGGCACTGGAAAGAGGGTCTTCACGGAGGCAGCCCGGCTAGGACGTGCTGCGATGGGGACCTGACGGGGAGGAACAGAGTCTTAAGGCAGTGTACAAAGAGCTTAGACCTGGGAGGGGGGGATTCACAGAAAGACCCCCTGGACCACCCCCAGGCTGCGGTTTAGAGAACACCCAGGAACAAAATGCCTGCTGAGAAGCTCCTTGGATCTTGAATGGTCTGTATTTCTGACTCTCTGATTTCATCTGTTGAGTAAAACAGTATTTTGATTCATACATTTAAAATCTTTGCCGTTTGTACTTTCTTTATTATGCTAATCTTATTTAGGTATATTTTAGCCATTTCTTGTGGGAGAGGGTAATGGCGCCATAATTTGATACCTTCTCAGCTCCAAGCTATTCAAGACTTTTTTCTGTTAAATGTATAATATTTTTCTCTATATTCATACATATATATTATACATATACATAATATGTGTTATATGTGTGTGTATATATATATATATATAGTGTTTGATATCATTAAATTTCATCATGATAGTGATTTTGAGGGAGAGGAGGCAAGCTCTTAGAGTCTCACCCACACTGAGCAAGCTTAAAGAATCTTTATTTTTTTATGATGATAAAATAAGGCATAGTTATAGGAAATTAAAATTTTACAAAAATGAAGAAAGTAGAAACTGAAAGCCCCGCATACCTGGACTGTTTGTTAAAGGTATAGCAGGAGTTAGGGATATCTGTTGTGCATAGTTTTTGATGATCAAGGGCATATTTTTAAAAAAGTAGCATCAACTACTTCTCATACAACAGATTAAATACATGCCTTATAACAAATGGCCTAATTGGCCAAGGGGTGGGGTGGCCCTTCTGGGAAACAGAGCAGAGCCTGACCTTCTCCTTTGCCTCTTTCTTGCTCCTTCTCCACCTTCCACTAAAATTTATGAAACAGAGTAACCAACCTAACAAGACAGTTCTACACATTCAAAAAAGAATTTGAAAAAGATAAGACATTTATAAAAATCGCCACAAAAGATTGTATAAGAATGTTTACAAGGCTTCCTTGTAATAGCCAAAACCTGGCAGTGATCCAACTTTCCATCAGCAGAAAAGGGAATAAACAAATTGTGGTATATTCACATAACAGAAAACTCAGCAAGGGAAAGGAACAAGCTACTGATCGTGTAACATTATGACTGATTCTCAAGAATGTTTGTTGAGCAAAAGAAACCAGAATCAAGAAACATACTGTATGATTCAATTTATGTGCAGGTCTTAAACAGTTTAACCTAATCTGTGGTGATAGAAATCAGAACAGTGGTTGCCTGGGGTGGGGACTGAAGGTGTGGTCTTGAGCAGGGATTGCTTTCCAGGGCACAAGGGACTTTCTGGGATAATGGAAATGTTCCACATTTCAAATGAGGGGGTGTTTTCATGGGCATAGAGATTTGTAAAAATTCACCATTGTCTTATGATCTGTGCCTCTTATTGCATAGAAATTATATTTCAGCAGGAATAATCTTGGGGGCGCCTGGGTGGCTCAGTCAGTTGAATGGCTGACTCTTGGTTTCAACTCAGTTCATGATCTCAGGGTCATGAGATGGGAACCCTGATTTGGGCTCTATGCTCAACAAAGGGTCTACTGGAGGTCCTCTCCCTCACACCCTGCTCCTCTCCCTGTTCCCTCTCTCTCAAATAAATAAATAAAATCTTGAAAAAATAATTTTTAAAGAATTTCCTAGTATGTGCAATAGGGCCTGTAATGTTTGGCTCCGTGGTTCCAGTTATGCTCCCTATTTCAGGGGCAGCTACAGTGGACAACACTGTCGCTCCTCCCTTCTGCCCCAGGCCTTCCTCAATGTCAGGGACAGGCTGAGCCCCACTAAGGCTCTGCCCATAAATGCACATCTCTGGGGCCACCATCGAGCAATGAAGAACAAGGGCCTGTGGATGGATACTCCCGCCTGTCGGGTGGACAGTTCTGGAAGATCTTCTATAGGCTGTTCAGTGGTCTTGGTGGAATTGAGGCCCTGTAAGCTGCATAAGCTCCCTTACTGTGGCCCGTTCTTCCTTACATCACTCTCCCTTCACTATCACTCCTCCATTTTGGGATCCACTCCCAAATGAGTGCTGCTGTCAGAGGGACCCAAACTGATAAAGGTCCACAGTGTGCGGGAGAGGAAATGGCTGTGCTTCCTGCTTCAGTATTTCTCTGCTTCCTTATTCCTTTCTCCTTCTCCTCTGCTTTCATTTAAACATTTTCTATGAGTGTATTTTAGGAAAATAGAGGGGAAGGAAGACATGTTGGAAGAAGGTTAGTAATAGATATCCTGGACAGGAGAAGAAGTAAGGGAGAGGTATATATATGTGGATATATATATACATATATATATAAATGTATATATGTATATATACAGACATACATTATATATATACATACATACATACACATAATTATATATATTATATATTATTATATATTACCTATATATATATTCCCCATGGAAGCACCATTATCTAATTGCAGAACATTTTCATCACCTCTGAAGAAAATTGTGCCCACTGGAAGAGACTCCCCACCCCCACTTGTCCCTGGTTCCTTCACTCCCCAGGCTCTGGAAATTTCTTTTCTTTCTTTCTTTTTTAAAAAATATTTCTTAGAGAGAGAGAGAGAGAGCACAAGCAGGAGGGAGGGGGAGAGGGAGAGGGAGAAGCAGACTCCCCTCTGAGCAGGGAGCCCGATGCAGGAACCGATCCTAGGACCCTGTGATCATGACCTGAACCAAAAGTGGACGCTTAACGGACTAAACTCCCAGGCATCCCCACCTCTGGCAATTTCTAATCTGGTTTGTGTCTCCATGGATTTACCAATTTAGGACATTTCATAGAAATTCATTTAGTCAAAAGGTATAAACAACCCAAATGACCATCAAGAGATGAATGGATAAACAAAATGAAGTATATACACCCCGTGGAATATTATGCAGCCATGAAAAGTGGTGAAGCTCTGATACATGCTACAATGTGAATGGATCTTGAAAATATTCTAATAAATGAAAAATCCCAGTCATGAAGGACCACATATTGCACTATTCCGTTTACATGAACTGCCCATTTATGTAGGTTGGACCCACCCTTTGGCTAGTATGAATAGTGTTGTATGAACTGTAATGTACAGGTTTTTGTTTGAACACCTGTTTTGAGTTTTTGGAGGTGTGTGCCTAGATGTGGATTTGTTGAGTCATTTGGCAATTCTGTGTTCAGTTATTCGAACGTCCACCAGATTGTTTTCCATAGTGGCTCTACCATTTCACATTTCCACCCATGATGTATGAACGTTTCAATTCATACACTGTCTTTTAAAAATTATTTTAATTTTTAAGTAATCTCTATGCCCAATATGGGGCTTGAACCCATGACCCAGAGATCAAGAGTTGCATGCTCTACTAACTGAGTCAGCCAGGCTCCCCTATACATTGCCTTTTTAAATTTTTTTAATTTCTTATTAATATATAATGTATTATTAGCCCCAGGGATACAGGTCTGTGATTCACCAGGTTTACACACATCAAAGCTATATATTGCCTTTTTAAACCTATTTCTTCCTCAAGCCTTCCCTCAACATTTATGGGAAATATATATACACATACATATTTGTTATATATATATATACACACACACACGTGTGTGTGTGTGTATATCCCTCATTCACTTCTCCCTGTTGTAGATTTCTCTCATTAACCTTCCTTGCATGCACGTCCATTAACCTCTATTTTTCTGAAAATGTAGTCCTTTCCACTGACAAACCCCCACTGAGACTATTTCAAACCATGAAAGAAGTAGGGCTGAGGTCACAGTCTCTTTTCTCCCAGGAGATTCTTTGGTCCCTGAGGACATCTACCCACCTCCTGACCAGAATCAGCTCTGTGTTGCACTGAGTACTGGGAGACAGAATTTTGGCCAGGACCTAAAGGGATAACAGTAGTTACCATCTGATAGATTAACTTCACCTGGATTCCCCACCTCCTCTTTCTCTTTTTCTTCCTCCCTCTCTCAGAATATTTTGTGTAGCTTTTTAAGTCATACTCTAAGAATGTATTATTTATAACTATAAAACAATAAATCAAAGGGGAAAAAATGTGAGGTCTCTTTTTTAAACGTTTGTGTGTTTTTTTTAAGTTTTTATTTATTTACTTGAGAGAGAGGAGACGGAGAGAGAGAATCCCAAGCAGACTCTGCACTGAGAACAGAGCCTGACACAGGGTTCCCTCCCACCACCCAGAGAGCATGACCTGAGCCAAAACTGAGAGTTGGAGGCTCACCTGACTGAGCTGCCCAGGTGCCCCAAAATGTGAGGTCTTCTAAAAAAAAATTTTCCCCAGTGGTATCTCAGTATTTAAACACACAACACTATTTAATTATGCAAATGTAAAGTTGCTTATCAAATTCCCTGTAATTCATGACATGCTAAGTTGATGTTGGAGGGAAAGAAAGTTGAAGTTCTTTTACCAGGGATGCTCATGGTGACTGGTACACAAGTGTGAATACACTAACAACCATTGAAGTTAGTGCACTTTACACCGGTGAGCATTATAGTATGTAAGGCATCTATGAGCAAAGCTGTTTAAAAAAATATTGGCCTTGCCCAGGGAAGGGAATCAGTACTGATTTTAGCTGACAGTTTTTCTCCTCTTTTAAATATGTTTGGTAAAATTCCAAGGATCATAAATAATGGAGAAAGAATGAGACACCTGTACCCATGTACGATTTTCGCCGGATGTCCTATTTCCCAACTTCATTCATTAGTTAGATTATTTAACAAATATTTAAGTATTAAATGAATAGGAAGTTGCTGTTCTTGCCTCATGGAAATCAGGATCCGGTGGAGGAAATAGAAGAAGAGACAAGAACTTACAGCAAGCTGCTGAGCAATGCCCTAGTAGTGTAAGTTGCAGGTTTTAATTCTGAAAAAGAAACAGATTTCTTTAAAACAAAACAAAACAAGGACTGTATGGAATGGGACGCTCTGACTTGAGGGCCTATACTTTTGCAGGACCAAATTGGGCAGTGCCCCTGCAACCCCTCCCTTCCCCTCATTGAGATTCAGGGACAAAGAAACTTGTCTGACCCATCAGGATGGTCCCCAATTAAGGCACATGTATTAGTGATATTTTCTCTATTCTTGATGCTCAGGTGTCTGGGGCTTGAGGACAGCTGACCAGAAAGGGATTGACCCTCAAAGGGTTAGCTAATTCCTAGAGAAAAACAGTTCAACCTGGAGTATGCCTTTCATATGCAACTTAACAAATCCAGACTCCACACCTCCTCCTCTCCTCCATCTGGCTCTTACTCTCCAGGCCAATATTCCTGGGTCCTTGGCACCCCAGGGCTAAGTATCAGACAGCTCAGCACAGCACCCCCACCAGCCTGCAGAGATTATTCAGACAAGCCAACCCTAACCTGCTTAGCCTGCCTTGCCTTTTCCTTGCACTGAAAACCACAGTAAAGGCTTCTACCCACATTCTGCCTTTCTTCCCTCTGCCTCCTGAGAAACCCTGTTCTCTGTGTGGCCCTGCATGGCATGGTGTGGCCCTTCTTCTTAGGATCTGTAAAGAACAAACTATCATTTCAATGGTTAACATCTGTTGGCTTCACAGTATATTACTTGGATAATAAAAACCCTACATTTTATTTTATTTTATTTTATTATTTTGGGGGGAGAGGAATAGAGGGTTTTATTTTATTTTATTTTATTTTTATTGTGTTACATTAGTCACCATACAGTATATCATTAGTTTTTGATGCAGTGTTCCATGATTCATTGTTTGCGTATAATACCCAGTGCTCCATGCAATCAGTGGTGTCCTTAATACGCATCACCAGGCTAACCCATCCCCCCACCCCCCTCCTCTCTAAAACCCTCAGTTTGTATCCCGGAGTCCATAGTCTCTCCTGGTTTGTCTCCCACTCTGATTTCTCCCCGCTTCATTTTTCCCTTCCTTCTCCTAATGTCCTCTGTGCTATTCCTTATGTTCCACAAATAAGTGAAACCATATGATAATTGACTTTCTTGGCTTGACTTGTTTCGCTTAGCATGATCTCCTCCAGTCCCATCCATGTTGATGCAGAAGTTGGGTATTCATCCTTTCTGATGGCTGAGTAATAGTCCATTGTGTATATGGACCACATCATCTTTATCCATTCATCTGTTGAAGGGCATCTTGGCTCTACGTCTTAAAACAGCTCACTGTAGTTAATGATAAGTCTTTGCAGAGGAAGGGAACCAGAAGTTTCTTGTATGGGGTGGCTCTCTTCTGCCCAGGGCCCAAGCATTAGAAGGGAAGATTTGTTCTGCATGTAAACAACAGGGATTATCAGGATAGATTCAAAGATGCTGGTAAGCATCCCAAGAAATTCTAAGAAGTATTTGGTAAAAAAATACTGGGCTTTCTTCTGTTTCAGTAGGTCAAGACTCCAACATCAATTCAGCACGTCATGAATTCATGGAAGTTGATAAGCAACCTCAAGTTTGCATGATTAAATAGAGTTGCAAGTTCAGATATTGAGATACTACTGGGGGGATTTTTTTTTTCAAAAGCCCTCACACTCTTTTCTCCCTTGATCTATTGTTTTCTGCTTATAAATAACACATTCTGATAGTAAAAAATAAAAAGCTACATTAAACTTTCTGATATAGGAAGAAAGGGAAAGAAAGAGGTAGAAAAAAGAAAAATGATACAGGTGAAATTTCTCTTTCCAATTGTAACTACTCTTATCAGTTTAGATTCTGTCATAACTCTGTATCCAATGGCTCAGTACAGCACAGAACTGGTTCCAGGCAGGAGGTGGGTAAATTTCCTCAGGGACCAAAGAATCTCCTGGGAGAGAAAAGACTGTGACCACTGTCTCACTTCTTTCATGGTTTGAAATAGTCCCAGTGGAGGTTTGTTAGTGGGAGGGACACGGAAGTCCCCAAAGGGACTCATTATGGAGAAGAAGATTGGGTCCAGTACCAGGCTCTACATCTGGATGGATGTGAGGCTGTCTCTGACGCTGTGTGTGGTCCAGGCTAGAGAGCTTTCCTTACAAAAGGGGCTTTAGGGGCAGTAAGTGAGCATGTGAAGGTAAACGTGGTTAAAGCTGAATGACTAACTAGAGTATTACTGTCCTTCTGTGAGGTATAGCTGTAGTCTACAGAGATCTGGACTGGGGTAAGTGTCCCAGCTTCCCAGTGACACCTTACAAGGACCACAAAGGCAAGAAACAGAGGTCTCTCAAGGATGGAACAAAAGATAGCTAACTCTTTGTGCCAAATTAGAATGCATCACATGCCTTTATTTAACCGTTTTACTTTAACACACAACAGTCTAATGAGAGGGTTTCAATTAAAAATTACTCCCATTTATGGGGTGCCTGGGTGGCTCAGTTGGTTAGGCGTCCAACTCTTGATCTCAGCTCAGGTCTCCATCTCAGGGTTGTGAGTTTAAGCCCTGCATTGGGCTCCATGCTGGGCATGGAGCCTCCTTAAAAAAAATTACTCCCATTTCCAGAGGAGTAGCTGAGACACTGCATGCTGAAGTAGTTCATAATGCTGCTGAGGGACTGTGCTAAACTGTACTATTATTCAAAAATATTCACTTTCCTCTCCACACACCCTCTCCCTGCTCCGTTGGTTTGGGACTTGACCAATGCACTTCACTTACCCATTCTTGCACAACTACCTCAAAAGTGAGTGGCTAAAAATACTATGATGTCTCATGATTCTGTGGTTTTGTGGGGACTCCATGGGAGTTTCTTCAGCTTGTCTCCCTCAGGATCTCTTCATGTACCCACATCAACTGGGATCTAGCTGAGGCCACAATGTCCAAGATGGCCTCTCATCCTTCAGGACTTCCTGTGCATGGATTCTGCGTCCAGTTTGGATTTCCTTTCAGCATGCCAGCTGGGTCCTAAGACACAGGAGGTGGAATCTGCTGACCTTCTTTTTTTTTTTTTTTAAGATTTTATTTATTTATTTGAGAGACAGAGATCACAATTAGGCAGAGAGGCAGGCAGAGAGAGAGGAGGAAGCAGGCTCCCTGCAGAGCAGAGAGCCCGATGCGGGGCTTGATCCCAGGACCCTGGGATCATGACCTGAGCCGAAGGCAGAGGCTTTAACCCACTGAGCCACCCAGGCGTCCCTCTGCTGGCCTTCTTAAGAGCTGGGCTTAAAAATCATAAAGTGTCACTGCCTGCCACATTCTCTTGGTCAAGGCAAGTTCACAAGGCCAGTTCAGATTCAAGAGGATAGGAAATGGCCTCATTTTTTGATGGACGGAGCAGTACATACATACAGAAAAGGAAGGAATTGATGCTAGAAACCATACCATGTGACTTACTTTCTTTAGTAAAAAAAGAAATGTGATTGGATGTGACATCTAAGCAGAAGTTTTAAGAGTGCTTGCAGAGTCTGGTTTAGCCTCTGTTGTCTTCCACAAGAGCATGCCTTTCTCAAATCAAGTTTCCTGCTTCAGTCAAGAAGACATACGGTACGGTACAGACCCTACCACGCCCCAGAGTCAGAAGCACACTCAAGACAGCTTTCCTCTGGCTACCTACATGTCAAGTGAAGGAGAAATATTACATTCATTGCAGGAATTAATGTTTGTTTGTTAGGCAGCATAACCCAGTGATAGCTGACTAATACACATATAGAGCTGGGATTTGAACTCGGGCAGCAGAGTTTGAGATGCCGGGTTCTCAGTCACTACACTGTACACTTCACCTGGAAGTGGGATTTTGACTTTGGGTTAAGGAGGCCTTGAGTGTTCTGAGACAAAGTGTTCAGGAAATGCTGAGAGCGACAGTGTGTAAATATAAAGAGGTAGAAGCTACAGGAGGGAACTGAACTGTTATTAGGCTATATGATCAAATTTATATCAGAAGGTAGACAAGCGAGCCATGCTGCTTATTCAACTAATATGTTGAATTAGAATATTGTAACTGCCACTCTAATTAAAGGAGGCTTTTACTTTCTACTTTTATTATTTATCATTTAAAAAATCCTAAAAAACAGACCTAGGTTTCTCTGTATGGGGGAGTCATACTCCATTCCAAGTTGACTTTGCAAAAATTTTTACTGATATTAAAGATTGAGACAGACAGAACCATTAAGAATTTCATTTTAAATGCTGAAAATTCCTTGTCCACAGTCCAATGGTCATCTCTCAGTTTTCATGTTATCCAACCTGTGAGCCTTATGAGGCTGAATCTAGTATCCCTCATCCATTAATTGTGCTTCTTTCAGGTGGCTTTTGAGACCCTGTATTCAGGTTTCCTCCTCCCTCCCTGGTTGCTTCTTCTCTATGTTTTATGTCTTTGCCAGGACCTCCTTTCCCTGCTGTCTCAGTAGTGGAGCACTGTAGAGCTTCATTTTTTAGTCATTGCTTCTCCTCTAGCTATCCCCACTTCTTGGTGAACTCATTTGGTTTTGAAAGACTTTAAGGTTCCCTGGGTGGCTCAGCTGTTTAAGCATCCAGGGTCCTGGGATTGAGTCCTGCATGGGGCTCCCTGCTCAGTGGAGACCCTGCTTTCTCCCCCTCTGCTCTTCCTCGCATTCATTCTCTCAGTCTGTCTCTCTCTTAAATACATAAATAAAACATAAAATCTTAAAAAATAAACACTTTAAATACTCTCCATATATCAATGACCGCCAGTTTACCTATAGTCCAGACCTCTCTCCTCAGCTTGAGATGCACACATCCAGCTGCTTATTTGACATCTCGTTTGGATGTCAAATAAACATCTCAGAATCACCATTCCAAATGGAACATCTGGTTTCCTCCCTCTCTACTTCTCCTGTCTTTTTTTTTTTTTTTTTTTTTTTAACCTCGGTTGATGGCAATTCCACCCTTTGGGGAGATACATAGCCCCATGATTTTGGAGCCGTCTATATTCTTCTCTTTTACACTCCATATTCAAACCCATCAGGAAGTTCCATCGATTTTACCTTCTACATGTACCCATAATCCTCTCGCTTCTCATGACCTCCTCATGACCACCCTGCTCTGAGCCCCCATCATCCCTCACCTGACTTATTGCAATTGCCTCTCTATGGGTGTTCTGCCTTCTACCTTTGCTCCCTTGTAGTCATTGTCAACATAGTAAACAGACTGCTTCTTTGGAATATAAGATGATGGCACTTCCCTGTTTCAGTGGCTTTTTATTTTATGTTCATGGAAAGCTATAGTCCTTACTTTAACTTACAAGACTCCAAATATGATCTGGCTCCCATCGGAGAACACCTCATCTTGTACCCTTAGTGCAGGCATAGATCTAGACACGTAGTAGGTATATAAATATTTACTGAATGAACAAATGAATGAAACTAATTATAGGAGAATCCTTCAGTCCCCAAGTCCTATATAAGGTAAGAAATGTATTTTTAGAATAGAGGTGTTGTTGTTGTTATTGTTTTTAAGTCAGAAGTCCAGCAAGTTGTGTTCATGTTTTCCACAAAAGCCTGTAGGACGATAAAGATGGTGATGAGTTTAGCCTACCTCACCAAATTCTTCGTTTTATTCTGTTCCTGGGACTGGGTTGAATGAATTCAGCAGCCCTCAGCTACACTGTAATGGCAAATGACCACATCTGGCTTCTCTGAGCTCACACAGCTGTTCTTAACTCCCTGTGGGTTTATGTCCCCTCCTCTTCTAGGAAACTGCACTGCCTATTGGCAATTAGCCCTAATGAAGCAGCAGGAGTTTCCTGAGGGGAATGCACTGCTGACAAGTATAATTATTATTAGCAGCTGTAGGGCCTCTGGCTCCATGAAGGGAACCCATCCACCTGTCAGAGCGGGCAGCAGGACTGCTAAAGCTGCACCTAGCCGTCAGTCCAGCCCTCTAAGCCAGGCTACTGTGTGAGGAAAACAAGAGACTGCCATTTGGAAACCAATTGAGAGCATTCACTTCAAATGTTCAAATTTCTGCTGCCCAGCTGCATGGGTTTTGGACCCACAGCAAATCACCAATTCACATCTCTCAGTTCAATGTGATCCTTGTCTCTTTCAAGCATCCTTAATGCCTACCTCTGCTTAGAAATGATCTGGGGACTCCCCGCAAGGAGGCATGAATTTCTAATTGTATTTATTTTTATCAAAGAAGAAAGGAAGCAAGCTTCACTAATATTTAATAACTGACACTAGTTTCTTCAGTGTGTTAGTGTATGAGACCTTCATGTCCCACTTCTGGGAGATTTGCAGTTCTTCAGTGAGAAGGGTTTGCAGTGGCTCCCTTTTGGTGCTGTATTTCTATGGAAGATTAAATATGACTGCAAATTCTTTTTTACTTCTGAAAGATGTAATCTGATTACACTCTCATTTGAATCCAAGCTGGCCTTAGAGACTTGCTTGACCAATAGTGTATGATGGAAGTGATGCTATGTCAGTTACAGGGCTAGCCTATGAAGAGACTAAGAGCTTCTGCATTGCACTTTTAGAACCTTATGGCAACCATGCTGTGAGGAAGCTCAAGCTATCCAAATGGAGAGGCTATGTGGAGAGATGCCTGATGGCCTTGGTGTTCTGTCTTCCAGGCAACTTATCCTAGATGAGGTCCCAAACGTCATGGAGCAGTGATGAGCTCTTCCTATGGTGCCTTGTCCAAATTCCTGACTCACAAAATTTTAATATTTAATAATACTAAATTATTGTTTTAAGCTCATACACTTTGGCATAGTTATACAGCAGTTGTTAGTAGAAACAGTTATAGTTTGGAGATGCCTGGGTGGCTCAGGTCATGATCTCAGGGTCCTGGGATTGAGCCCCACATCAAATTTCCTGCTTGGTAGGGAGTCTACTTCTCCCTGTTCTTCTCCCCTACAGCACACTGCTCCTGCTCTCTTTCTCACTCTCTCAAATAAATAAAATATTTAAAAAAGGAAACAATTATAGTTTTTGTAAGCCTAGTTGAGAGGATTTACAGATTATATTAAGAAGTTTAAATGAACTCTTGAGACACTGATAAGGGCCTCAAAAAATTCTTACAAAGAATCCTCAGATGGATGAAAATACCCAGACTACTACAAGGAAATTTAGGAGCTGACACTCCTTCTCCACTTAGAACTAGGTCTTCATCAGCTGTATTTGAAGTAAAAATAGTGACACTTTCATGAAATCTAACAAGTAGTTAAGCAAAAATTTGAATTATTAAAGAAGATCATTTGAAAAATTAATATGTATCCACTGTCATTAACAATATACATCACCCTGAATATATACTAGTCTTCAGAAATTAGCTAACATGAAGCTATCAAGATTAGCAAGACATCAAAAGTTAAGTATTCAGAACATGAAACCAAACTTCTACAATTCACTAGAAGTATTTTTTTGGTACCACTCATTAAAAGGATATTTATTTTATTTTACCCCATCCTTAAAAAATATTGGTTCTTATGTGTTTTGTAATTTCTATATTTTAGTATGGTAGTTATGTATAAAAAAGATAATATGGTTTCACACACGAATTTAAAAAATTGTTATGAAATATACCATACACATAAATTATACACAAAGTGGTATAATATGTATATAGGAAAATTAAATAATAATAATAATAATAATAATAATAATAAAATGCACATTCATGGACCTACCACCTACTTTCAAAAATAGAACATTACCACCACCTTAGAAGTTCCCTCAGAAGATCCTATATAACCCTCAATATAAAATTGATAATTTAATGTTATCAACTAGCTCATTTACATCACAGGGTTTTTCTTAACTGCATATGAATATATCTCTTAACATGCTCCTTGGTTTTCCCTGATTAGAAGTGTAGGGGACTGGATTTGTACTGGATGCATTCTTCAGTGACCTGGCCTTTTCACTGACCTTTGTGTCTCTGAGCCTTGCTCATGCTGATACATGTGGCTGTAGTTCATTCATGTCCACCTTTGGAGAGCATTCCTGGGTAGGACTATGTCTCAGTCTGATGCTCTTGTTACTTATGATGGAGAATAGGTTGTTTTCAGCATTTTGTTCTTAGGAATAACACTGCTGTAAGCATCCTTCCTATATCCCCTGGTCCCTGTGCAAGAAGTTCTCTAGCTTATATCCCTAGAGGTGGAATTACTAGGTCATAGATATGTGCTGTTCAACAGTACTTTTCCCCAATTGATGAGCTTCTATCAACAGCGGATGAAAGTACATGTTGTTTTACATATTTTGTCAATCCTTTTTATTATCTGACTTCAGTTTTGCCAAACTAGAGTGTGTAAAAGGGTATCTTGTGGTTTTAATTTGTATTTTCCTGAATACTAGTAATTTAGCATCTTTTCATGCCATGGCCATTTTTATTTCCTCTTTGATGAAATGTATACATCCCTTTTTCAATAGCACCCTCTCTTAAATATTATAGCCATTAAATAAGATTTGATGTCTCACAGGGCAAGTCTTCCCAGCTTGTTTTTCTTCTTCAGGAGTGTTTTGGTTATTGTTGGTCCCATTCTCTTCTATATAATTTTAGAGTCAGCTTGTCAACTTCTGCACTGACCCCACTGAGCCCTTGATTAAAATAGCATTGATTGTATGGTTTCAACTGGGAAGAACTGACATCCTTACAATACTGAATCTTCCAAACCAAGAATATGCTGTATTTCTCCAGTTATTTGAGTCTTCTTTCTATACACTACTATAATTTTCTCTTAAAAAGTACTCATCTTTTTCTAGATATATTTCTGGGAACACTTATCTATACTGCTAATTTTATTTTAAAAATTTCTCAAAGTACTTCTTATTTATTTATTTATTGTTAACATAAAATGTATTATTTGTTTCAGGGGCACAGGTCTGTGATTCATCAGCCTTATACAGTTCACAGATATCACCACAGCACATACCCTCCCTGGTGTCCATCACCCAGCCACCCCATCCCTCCTACCCCCCTCCACTCCAGCAACCCTCAGTTTGTTTCCTGAGGTTAAGAGTCTCTTATGGTTTATCTTCCTCTCTGGTTTCATCTTGTTTCATTTTTTCCCTCCTTTCCCCTATGATCCTAGGTCTTGTTTCTCAAATTCCTCATTTCAGTGGGATCATTTGATAATTGTCTTTCTCTGAGTGACTTATTTCGCTTAGCATAATAGCCTCTAGTTCCATCCATGTTTTTGCAAGTGGCAAGATTTCACTTTTTGATGGCTACATAATATTCTATTGTATACATATACCACATTTTCTTTATCCATTCATCTGTTGGTGGAAATCTAGTTTCTTTCCATAGTTTGGCTATTGTGGACATGGATGCTATAAATGTTGGGGTGCTTGTGCCCCTTTGGATCACTACGTTTGTATCTTTGTGATAAATACCTAATAGTGCAATTGCTGGGTTGTAGGGTAGCTCTATTTTCAACTTTTTGAGCTATTTCTCCACATCCTCACCAATGTCTGTCATTTCCTAACTTGTTAATTCTAGTCATTCTGACTGGTGTGAGGTGGTATCTCACTGTGGTTTTGATTTGTATTTCCCTGATGCCGAGTAATATTGAACACTTTTTCATGTGTCTGTTAGCCATTTGGGTATCTTCTTTGCAGAAATGTCTGTTCCTGTCTTCTGCCCATTTCTTGACTGTATTACTTGTTCTTTGGGTGTTGAGTTCAATAAGTTCTTTCTAGATTTTGGATACTAGCCCTTTATCTGATAATGTCATTTGCAAATATCTTCTCCTATTCTGTCAGTTGTGTTTTGGTTTTGTTAACTGTTTCCTTTGCTGTGCAAAAGCTTTTTATCTTGATGAAGTTCCAATAGTTCATTTTGCCCTCGCTTCTCTTGCCTTTGGTGATGTTTCTATGAAGAAGTTGCTGTGGCTGAGGTCAAAGAGGTTGCTGCCTGTGTTCTCCTCAAGGATTTTGACGGATTCCTGCCTCACATTGAGGTCTTTCATCTATTTGGAGTATATTTTTGTGTGTGGTGTAAGGAAATGGTCCAGTTTCATTTTTCTACATGTGGCTGTCCAATTTTCCCAACACCATTTGTTGAAGAGACTGTCTTTTTTTCCATGGAACATTCTTTCCTGCTTTGTCGAAGATTAGTTGACCACAGAGTTGAGGGTCTATTTCTGGGCTCTCTATTCTGTTCCATTGATCTATGTGTCTGTTTTTGTGCCAGTACCATACTGTCTTGATGATGACAGCTTTGCAATAGAGCTTAAAGTCAGGAATTATGATGCCAACAGCTTTGGCTTTGTTTTTCAACATGCCTCTGGACATTCAGGGTCTTTTCTGGTTCCATACAAATTTTAGGATTATTTGCTCCATTTCTTTGAAAAAAATTGATGGTGTTTTGATAGAGATTGCATTAAACATGTAGATTGCTCTAGGTAGCATAGACATTTTCACAATATTTGTTCTTCCAACCCATGAGCATGGAATGTTTTTCCATTTCTTTGTGATTTCCTCAATTCCTTTCTTGAGTATTCTATAGTTTTCTGAGTATAGATTCTTTGCTTCTTTGGTTAAATGTATTCCTATGTATCTTATGGTTCTGGGTGCACTTATAGTTGAGATAGACTCTTTAATTTCTCTTTCTTCTGTCTTCTTGTTGGTGTATAGAAAGGCAACTGATTCCTGTGCATTGACTTATATCCTGCCACTTTACTGAATTCCTGTATGAGTTCTAGAAGTTTTGGGGTGGAGTCTTTTGGGTTTTCCACATAAAGTATCGTATCATCTGCAAAGATGCTAATTTTATTTTATTTTACTTTTTGTACTGCTAAGTTTAAATGGCAATTACAAAAAAATATATATTTTCTAACTACTTTTCCCCCCAGTGTACAGAAAAATTTATTGGCTTTTGTATTTTGTGTTTGTGTTCAGAAATCTTGCCAATCCATCTTCCCCCCCACCACTGAATTGTACTTTCCACCATGTCTTTCCTCTTCATTTCCCTCCTAGTGATGTATCTTGTCTTTCTTACTTCCCCATCACATGCACTTTCCCTTTTCGCCTCTTCATTCACTCAGACTATTTTTATCCCCTCACACTGAATCTTTTCCACTCTCAGAGAATACTCACTCAACACAGTAGCATCTTTCTTCTGCTCCAGATTGTCAACCCATCTTATTAATTTGAATAATCTATCCATAAATTCTCTCTGCATAGGAAATTATAGTCACATACCAAAAAAAATTGTTTTCCTTATCAATCCAAAGACTCTTTTTTTTTCTTTTACTGTATTGGCTAAAACCTCCAAAACAATACTGACTGGAAGCTGTATCAGGGGCTAAATTATAGTAACAAAAAACCTGCAAATCTCAGTGACTTATAAAAATTTTTTCCTTATTTGTGCTTCTTGTCCATACTGGGCTGGCAGTAGCTTCCAGGTTATTTTCATTCCAGAACCAAGGCTGAATGGGCATCCCCTATCTGGGGCATTGCTAGAAAGTTAAATATGGTGGAATCACACAGTGATGCTTAAACCTTTCTTTAGAGGTAGGGCATGTCACCTCCTATCACTTTCATTAGTTGAAGCAAGACTGTTGGCCAAGGCTGACACTATTAGGGTGGAAATGTGTAGTTCTAAACAGGGAGTAGCTTCAAATATTTTAAGCAGTAATACAACCTACCACAGAGGGCATACCCCCACTATTTTACTAAGAGTACTCCATCTTAAAAAAAATGCTTCACATTTTTTTTTAAAGATTTTATTTATTTATTTGACAGAGAGAAATCACAAGTAAGCAGAGAGGTAGGCAGAGAGAGAGGAGGAAGCAGGCTCCCTGCTGAGCAGAAAGCCTGATGCGGGGCTCGAACCCAGGACCTGGGATCATGACCTGAGCCAAAGGCAGCGGCTTAACCCACTAAGCCACCCAGGCGCCCCAAAAAAATGCTTCACATTTTTGAAGCAAGTTCAATTTTCTCTTTTGAGCATTTTGGCTTTCTCCTTCTGTCAACTCCACCTTCTCCTAAGTTACTGCATCTTTTTCTGCTGTCCAATGTGGGATCCATTTTCCTGTGGCTGATTTCTCTTGATGTTTGCCCAGATTTACTCTCCTTGCTCCTCCATTAATGTCTGTATCCTGATTCTCTTTCAGTAAAGTCCCTCACTTTCTTCAAGACCTGGTGGAGAAACAACTCTTCCATGAATCCTTTACTGAATAAGCCCAGCTTTCCTCACTAGGATCCCTAGAGGATGTCTTCCATATCACCAAGCCATTGACTAACTCTATATTGCATTGTACTCTTTTTTTTTCTCAAATATTTTGTTTATTTATTTGAGGGAGGGGCAGAGGGAGATTGAAAAGCAGACTCCCCACTGAGTTGGGAGCCTGGCCTAGGGCTTGATCCCAAGACCCTGAGATCAATGAATTGAGTAGAAGGCAGATGCTTAACTGACTGAGCCACCCAGGTGCCCCTGCATTGTACTCTTAAATTATTCAGTGCCTACAACATATGTCTTTTTTACATCATTATATATAAGAAATAAGAATTAAATGAGTGGATATGTGAAAACCTCTTATATTGTACCTAAAATGTGTGTTTGTTTAATTATTTAAGAGTATTTATACTATATAGAGAACAAGAGAAATAAAGGCAATAGGTAAAATAATTAGAGAAGGAATAGATTGCTAATAGATTGAGACATATTAGATGTGATAAGGTAAGTAGAGCATATATGTTGAACATCTACAAGAAGATCCAAGTCAGGCTAAATAGTCACAAGAATTGTAGATTTCAAAAAAAAAAACCATTTTATTTATTTGAGAGAGAGAGAGAGAGCACAAGTAGGGGGAGCAGCAGAAGGAGAGGGATAAGCAGACTCCTTGCTGAATGGAGAGCCTGATGTGGGGCTCGATCCCAGGACTCTGAGATCATGTCCTGAGCCAAAGTCAGATGCTTAACTGACTGAAACACCCAGGTGCCCTGAAAATTGTAGATTTCTTAAATCAGTCACTTATTAGTGACTCCTGTTCTAGTTCTACATGTCCTCTGTTTGAGACAGATAGTAAATTATTGGAAAATTATAGCAGTGGCCAGGCATACTTGTCCCTGTTTCTCACTGATAGAGCAAGAATATATTGTCTCCAGGTAATCTGTTTGATGAGTCTCCTTGTTAATTTTTAATTCTGATCTTCATAGCCACATCATCATAGGTGATGTGACAGAGAGATACAGGACATATACATTTTGCATAACTCATGATTCAGGTATTGTGGTCCTACTATTCCACTGTACCCTATCCCAGATTTATTAACCCAATCCATTTCTTTCCCTTTACTACTCACTCTATTTTCTATGTCAATTCAAATTGTGTGATTTGAGAGTTGAAATTTGATCTGCGAGACTTCTTGTTTCTTATCTTTTGGGATAGATTGTCTGATAGTGTTCGTGGAGTCTCCCAATTCATCAAGGTAAACTTCCCACCATGGCAGTTTCCATCTCACTGTAGGTGTCAATCAGTATTGATGACTGTCAAAAACAAAAGCTAAAGCCCAAAATGGAGTCTCTTAAGTTAGACTGCATCACCAAAGTGGGCCTTAATATTTAACCTAATTGTAGTTTCTACCTCCCTTAGAAATGTAGTCTTTACTGGTCAGTCAAGAATTTTCTGGTCAGCACCAATGAGGTAGTCTGTCACATTGGGCCTCTCGATCCCCCAAAAGCAAGATGAGGTAATCTGCATGATAAAACCCCCAAGATTTTCCCCCTAAGGGAAAGTGACTTTCCCTGAAACAGTCCTTTCTTTTTATTATTAGCAAAACCTCCTTGACCTGCCCTCTTTTTCTATAAAAACCTTCCATTTTATACAACTCCTTGGAGCTCTCCTCTGTTTGCTAGATAGGATGTTCCCTAATACATGCATTGCTTAATATAGCCAACTATATCTTCAAATTTACTCAGTGAATTTTGGTTTTGTCTTTTTTTTTTTTAAGGAGGCTCTATACCCAGTATGGAACCCAGTGTGGGGCTTGAACTTATGACCCTGAGGTCAAGACCTGAGCTAAGATCAAGAGTCAGACGCTTAACCAACTGAGCCATCCAGGCACCTGAGTGAATTTCATTTTTTAACATTATCTTTTCCCCATTAAGCCCTTTGAAGGCAGGAACCATTTTTTCTACTTTTCTATGATTCTCTCTAGCAACCAGAGTTGGACATATGACAAATATTTAATAAATATTTATCGATGAATTTTCTTCCAGTTTCAAGAAGGCAGGATGTGAGAACCATGATGTGACTAATTGTGTTCAACTGTATGAAGGATTCTTTAAAAAGTAATCTCTATGTCCAATGTGGGGCTTGAACTCATGACCCGGAGATCAAGAGTTGCATACTCTACTGACCGAGCCAGCCAGGCACCCCCAACCATATGAAGTTTTATAGGTATACTTCCAGCTCTTAATGTATGTAATTTTGAAATAGTAGTGGGTTGTTTTTTTCACGTACAGTATCCAAACAATTATTGATTGGTATATGTGTGTGTGTGTGTGCATGTTGAGTGAGTTGTGGACAGTGGAGAAGGCAGAGGAGGGAGCTAATACTTACCGTACAGTTGCTCTGTGATGTGATCACTTGGCATTGTGCCAGTTAGCTACATAAATCACATCATTTAATCCATGATAACAGTGGTTCTCAAACTTTAGCCTGCTAGAATCACCTGGAAGGCTTGTTAAAATAGAGATGTCAACCCCACCCTCTGAATTTTTGATTCAATGGGTCTCAGGTCACTTGCTTCTCAAGTTCAACCTTGATACTGAATATCATATCAAGAATATAAACACTGATTTATATTTGCATAGACCTTTATAATTTTTTGTCTCAAATTCTATCTTATTTATTCTTTATTATTTTTTTTTAAGATTTTATTTATTATTTGAGAGAGAGACAGTGAGAGAGAGCATGAGTGAGGAGAAGGTCAGAGAGAGAAGCAGACTCCCCGTGGAGCTGGGAGCCCGATGCGGGACTCGATCCCGGGACTCCAGGATCATGACCTGAGCCGAAGGCAGTCGTCCAACCAACTGAGCCACCCAGGCGTCCCTTATTTATTCTTTAAATTATAATTAGGAATGAATCTTATTTAATCCTGTGTGGTGGATGTTATTATTCTGGTTCTAAAAGTAAAGAAGATCTCAACTGAGGGACATTCTTTTTTTTTTTTTTCCCCCTGCAAAAAGCTTTATTGTTTCCATTTGGTCCACGGGTGGGGAGAGGGCTCCTGGGTGGTTGAAAAGCTGCCTAGTGGCTTCAGGGAGAGGCTCAGGGCACAAGCCTTGGCACCAGCGTGATGCCAGAGGTGTCCCTCAAAGACTGCTGAGCTTCAGAGGCTCCTAGTGGTGCTCGAGGGTCAGCCTCTCGAAGAGATACTCGCCAAGCCCAGCCTGGGGGCCGGCCAGCCTGCGGAGATGAGTCAGCTGGTTGCCATCTTCTTGATGAGTTTCCCCTACTCATGCAGGAAGTGGTTCTCTGGGAAGTCACAGGGCTGGGGTTCTGTGCGGGCAGAACCCAGGGCATGCAGACCCAAACAGGCCTGGTTCTGGTTCTTCTCCAGAACCAGGGCGGCTTCCCTGGCATCTGCGGCTTTACTACATTCCCCACCCCCCACCACCACCCCCCTGGGACGGCTCCTGCACATCCTAGAAGAGGGCGCCACCGCCGGGCTGGTTTTGCATGTTCAGGAGACGCTGGACGCCCTGGGTCTTCTCCTCAGCCGACTCACCGAAGAAATGTCCCACACCTTCCACAGTCACATTGTCCCAGTGGAGATACCAGAAGAGGTAGGTGTAGGAGGCTTGCAGATGCACGTTGACCAGGGGTTTTATGACAGCCTCCCTCCCACCCCAGGGATATCCTACTGAGGAATGTGGGAGCTCATGGTTGATCAGTGATAAGGAGCTAGGCTCAAAATTGGGTGGGAGGGCAGGCGGAAGGAGAAGCAGACTCCCAACTGAGCAGAGAGCCCAACTCAGCTCAATCCCAGGACCTGAGCGAAGGCAGTTGCTTAACCAACTGAGCCATCCAGGCGCCCCCTGAGGGACATTCTATAAAATATTTGTCATGTTCTCTACAAAAATGTCCCTATCACAAAAGACTAAGAATAGGAGACTAAAGTAGATGAAAAAACTAAATGCAGTATGTGATCTTGGACTGGATCCTGGAATGAATGTTTTCTTTTGGGGACAATCGATTTGTTTGGAACATAGACTGTTGATTAAACAAAAGTATTGTGTCAATGTTAAATTTCCTAAATTTGAATTGTGGTCACATAAGAACTATATCCTTGTTCTCAGGATATACACATTGAAATATGAAAGGGTTAAGAAGCCTAAAGATGTAGTCTGCTCTCAAATAGTTCAGAAAAAGGGAAACAAAGGGAGAGAATAATAAAGCAGTTCTTTTTACTCTTCTTGCTCATTTCTCGAGCTGAAGCTTTCCCAAACTAAATAGTAGAACAACAATAACAACAATAATCAAACTCAACAGGATCCAAACCTGTCCAAGGATATTTCCTATTCTCACCACACACCTGTGAGGCTCCTCACCAACCCCTCTTGCCCCTCAGACACTGCCTTCCTTACTGAGTTTCCTCCAGGGTGCTCCATGGCCTGGAGCTGAAGGTGTTCTTCTAGGGCTCACAGGAGGTGACAGACTGCGCCACTTTGCCTAGGACGATCTCAGTTTTAGCACTGAAAGTCTCATGTGCCCACAAAGTCAAAGTCCTGGGCAAAGCAGAACAATTGGCCACATTACCCCATGGTTAAACTTTTACCATATGCACTGCCGAGTGAGTCTAGGAGTCAGGAGAAGGAGGTTTTAAGGCCCCGATGCATGCTGGGAAGTTTAAACCTCAGTTACCTGTTTCCCCTTCAGCACCAGCCTAGCAAGTGCCACCCAAAATGCCCTTGAAGGGCTCATTTAACTTGTCCAAGTTCTCACGGCTACCCAGTAGTATAGCTGAGCTAGAACCCAAGCTTGCGCCCCGTGCTTCATTTATTCATTCATTCATTCATCCATGAATCTAGTCAGCTAAAAGCTGTACTGAGTGACCATCTACTAAGTAACAGGCACTGGTTTAGGCCCCTGGGATATAGCTGTGAACGAAATAAACAAGAACCCTGCTCTCTTGGAACTTAACAGTTGGGAGAAAGATGGATAATGCACAAATGGACCAGTAAACAAGAAAGAGTAAGTGAGAAAGGATTTCCAGAAGATTAGAGTGAATGTGACAGAGTATCCCCCAGGTAACTACTTTAAATTAGAAGAGTAAAGCAAACTTTGAATGACCAAAAGGAGACAGTTATGGAAGCTTGGGGAAGGACGCACCTGGCTGAAGACAGAGCAAATGCAAAGACACTGAGGCAAGAATGATTTTGGTATCTGCAAAGAATAAGAAGAAAGCAATGTGGTTGTGGTAGAGTGTGTGTGTGTGCGTGTGTGTGTGTGTGCACGCATGTGCGCTTATTAGGTGGGTGATGGAGGGAAAGGAAAGGGGAAAGAAAGAAAGAGAAGGGGGAGGGAGATAGAGACAGAGGGAGCTTGCTCTAAAAATTGTGGCAAGCCATTTGAAGGCTTTAAGCAAGTACTGACAGGATCTTGATATTTTATAAGAGGATTTGTCTGGGTGCAGTGGTTCAAGTAAGATGATGGTGACTTGGATTATGTCAGTAGTAGTGGAGATGGAGAGAAGTGGAATTTGGATGAAGAGTTGGCAGAGCTTACCAATGGATTGGACATAAAGGGTGAAAGAATAAAAGGAATCAAGCATGGCTCCTAGAGTTCTGGCTTGAGCCGTTCTCTGGAAGGCAGCTATTTAGGGAGATGGGGAAGGTGGGTAACAATGGGGAAGCCGAATGACAGGTCAAGAGTCATGCTTTGGCCATGTTAAGTCCGATGTCTGTCCCATGGCCACATGGAGTTGTCAAATAGTCACTAGAACTGCGAATCTGATGTTCTAGAGAGCTGTCAGAGCTGGAGATCGAGGGCTGGGAGTCTCCAGTATATAGAGAACCTCAGCTTGTGCTTGGAACTGAAGGAGGTGGCCTGAGCTTCTCCCTGGCTGTGGGTGCTGTCTGGTGTGGAGGCTGGTCAGAGGGGTAGGAGCCAGCAACGGAGACCTAGGGAAGGAAGGGGGAAACCAGAGGCCAAGGGAGGAAGCTCTTTGATTATGGTCCACTGCCCTCCACCCCAACTGTGGGAGAGGTGGTCTACACAGTCTGATATTTACATGAGGTCATAATAATCCTTTAAATTTGAATAGCACTTCAGGTGAGCAGGGTGTTGTTTTTTTTTTTAACCCAGGTTTTCTCATTTAACCCACGCAACGGGCCTGTGGGGTGTGTGTTATTGTCGTCATTTCAAATGTGAGGGAACTGCTACCAGACATGTGCAGTGAAAGTCTGGGATCCCAGTGCATCCGCAGTCAGCTTCCCGAGCGGAGCTTGAAGCACAGGTTCTTGTTTAGGCAGCTCACTGAGCAGGCGCTCTTCCACGAGGAAGGGGAAGTGGGAGAGGGCATAGGAAGAGAGCTAAGCAAGGATGTGGTCTAGACTGGAGGCTGATTTCTGCCAGATCCCACGGGAGCCCCGGGGACACTAAAAGCCCCAGAGAACTGGTCCTCCCTGGAGATGGTTGGCCTTTGGTACTCTCGCATCAGTCACTCATTGGCTAATGGCTGCTTCTGGAAGGGGAGGGGGAACCTTATCATCCTGCTAGAAGGGACTCCCATTTGTCTGAGAGCAATTTCTCAGAGAAGATAGTCCTGAGCAGTTTGCTGCCTATACTGACAGCAGCCAAGGGAGGAGCAAACCAGTCAAGAGAAGGCTATCTGGACATCCCACCAATGGCGTCCCCCAGGCAGTGCTAATGGGCACTGGGACTTGAACCCAAGTCTTCTGGGGCTATGTCCCATGAAGTTCCTCACCAGCTTTGCACTGCACTGTTAGATCACTATGGGGTCCTTTATGAAGAGCAGTTTTCTACCATGGGAGGTGGAAGAAATAAGACCTGAAGAATAGGAGGAGGACAGAGTCATAACCAAGAGGTTCTAGTGAAGTAGGGGTAAGGCAAGATACTAGAAATAAAGGATAAACTCGACCCCTTATTAACATTCCATATAGGAATTAAAATAAGTCTTACATTCCTGTGTCTTCCATTTTAAAGATTTAATTTGCAAAACAGGTAACATGAAAAAAATATTCAAATTTGGGACAGTCAACTTACTGGAAATGGGAAACGGGGTTGGCTGGTAAGATTGTTCCTGTAAACATTGAAAATATCTTTCTCTGCATAAAACACATTGGTTGATTTCAGACGTTTTCCTTGGCTTCTTTTCACGAGCTCACTTTTAAGACAACACTGAAATTAGTTATACTTTGCTATAAAACCCCTAATAACTTTCATGTCCATTTTTCCCTTCTTCTGTGACCTCAGGATAATTAAGTGTCTTTTTCTCCCAAGAAGAAATGTGAAGCATGTGGCGAGCCTGCTGGCCTATTTGCTGATTTATGGGTCAAGTCTTCAGTTATTACAGAGAAAATTTGAAAGTCTCTGATTAAGAAGCCCTGCTGATTTAAGAATCTCACTAGAAATATGTGCATAATTAATTATCTACAGATAATAATTCAAATTGTCCCTGGGTGATTCATATCGCCCGCTTTTATTAAATTATCCTTTTTCTGGGAGATATTCAGGTCTGCACAAAGTAAGATGTAGGGATGCACATAATATTGTAAGAGGTTGAACAGAAAGCAGTTTTCCTGCAGAAGAGCATTGACTCCAAATTTAAAGCTAATTTTCACAAGGCAGTGAGTGTGTGTGTGTGACTTATACAGATGTGGTTAAGAAAATTTTCTGTCTGTACATGTTGCAGCTCTCGGCTTGTTTAAAAATGTTTTCTGTGCAAAGATAACCATTTCCTTGTGAGTGGTGGTAGAGAGAAGCAGAATAAAAATAATCAAATTATTTCTTTGAAAAAAATGGAAACAGAAGTCACCAAGGTCCATTTTTAGCAAGACACATGGTCCTGACAAGGCATTAGTTAGGATGTGTCACCCTTAAATATGTGGGTTTATTTAACAATGGAACGAGTAGATATATAAAGAACAGAGCTCCAGTACTGAGAATTCAGAAAGACCTATTTTTCTTTACTTTCTTTCTTTCTTCTTCTTTTTTTTTTTTTTTCCAGGAACGAAGATAATTTTTTTCAATCTCTCTCTTTTTATATAACAAAAAGAAGAAAAGAAAATCTTCACAAAACAGATGCAGGGGTATTCAGGAAGGCAGATGTCAGATTCAGAAAAGAGGTCCCCCCCCCCAAGTCTGTGCTCTCCCCGCATGGCCATGGGGTGGGGGAGGGGTGAGGGCAGGTTTAAACAGGGGCTAGACTCCTTTTTACCCAAAAACCTGATTGAGGTCTGCTCCTAAAGAACCTGACTTGAGTTGTTGAGGGGGAAGAATTTCAAACAAGCATACAAACCTTCTGGAAGCTCACTGCTTCTCCACGTTTTGATTTTTCAGGTTATTTTAAGGTTTTCATACCTCAGGCAAGGTGATTTATTATTATTGGGACTTTATATAACTCTTTAGTCTTGCAAAGTGCTTTCCAGTCATTTCTCTCTCATTGTGCACTATGCCTTCCCTCTCTGCCACTGTAATTGGTTTGGGGGGAGGCAGCCCTCACTTTCCTAGGGAAAAGAAGATGCTGTTTCTGATATGAGGCACTTTCTGAGGTTTTACCTTTGTTTCTCCTTCACTTTCCTTCTTCTGAGCTCATTCCCTGCAGCCACCTATCACCTTCAGGTTCTCTCCTCCTACACCTTCCCCATCTCTGTCCTCAGATCCCGCACAGCCCTGAAGTTCGGACTCCCCACCCCCCACAGCGGGCTCCTGCTCTCACCTCTGGGCCCCAAGTGGTCCAGAGCCAGCCTAGGGTCTGTCCCTGGGGAGCGGGCCTCGCTCTCACGCACCACCTCCTCTTGCAGCCGCACTTCTGCGATCTCAAACAAACCGGAAGCAGCGCGTTCCGGCCCGGCCACCACTGAAAGCGTCGTCATTCCCTGCGATACGCAGGTCCTCTGCAGTTGAACCCTGTGACGTTATCCTTTTGGTAGAGCAAAAACAATGAAGAGAAGCCATTTCATGTGCTTCAAAGGGAATGCGATCGCTATGTAACCTTAGAGCTGGCCCCTACCGCTTCTCCCCAGCCACCAGAGAAAGTTGGGGTGGATTCTTTCCAAACGTTATAGACAGCCGAATCCTCCATGCCAGGGCACTGTGGTCCCTATTTGCTCCCAGATGTGAATCCTTCCAGTTATCTTTCCTGTCCACACCTTTCTACCAGGCAGCTTGCCACTCCTATCCCATGGTCCACTTGTCCACAACCTGGCTCACTCCCCCTCGGTCCCAACCAAAGCCCTGTCCTCTGTGGGTCTCTCAAGCAGAGATGCTCCATCCCTCATTCACAGGGTATCAGGTTGAAAGGTGGGGCAGGCCCTCACCTGGCTCTTCATGCTTCTTTCCGGCCACTCTCTACCCTCTGGGCTTTGGAGACCCACAGGAGGTAACTCTGCCACTCTCTAAATCTCCTCATCTCTGTCAGCTTTCAGCTTGCTGGTCACTCGCCCTCAGTCAGTGACTCTCTGTTGTTTCTTCTCCACCCGCGTCCTGCCATCATCCCATGATCTTTGTGGCCTGTGGAGATAACAAACCACCCCTACGCTTTCAAGGTGTGCATCTTCTCCTCTTCTGCGACCTTGACCTCCACTCCCCTCCACTCATGCTTTTCGTGGCCTTATTCTAGAACTAGTCATTCTTAGAACTGCACCACTTCTGACGTCTGCCGTTCACATAGTCCACTCTGACCAGTCTCCTAAATGTATCCCCGCCTCCCCTCCGGCCCCGTGATCACTCCGTTGCTCCAACCACACTCACAGGTCAACCCAAGGAGCTACCTTCACTTGACCCACTAATTTCTCCCTACGTGATATCAGTTCCCTCCAGGCTTCCCTTTTCTTTTCTCTCTCTTTTTTTTAAAGATTTTATTTATTTATTTGAGGGACAGAGATCATAAGCAGGCAGAGAGGCAGGCAGAGAGAGAGGAAGAAGCAGGCTCCCCACTGAGCAGAAAGCCTGATGCGGGGCTCGATCCCAGTACCGTGGGACCACGACCCAAGCTGAAGACAGAGGCTTTAACCCACCGAGCCACCCAGGTGCCCTTCCTTTTCTGTTTAGCTTGTATCTTGTGGTCTCTAACCTCTCTCTTGCCAGGATTCTTAATGTCTTTGTTCTATCCCTTTTATCAAATCCATGTGCCAAAACCCTGTTCTTGGATGGATCCAACTTCTGCTTTTTGCTTCCATCTAGACAGTTGAGCATTTCTGGGGAAAATTACACCACTGGTACAACCATAAATCCATGACTTCTACGTTCCCCCAGGACCACCCTCCATGCCACCTTGAAGTCCCTCTATGTCTCATTTCAGTCCTCCTCAGTCTCCACAGTGACTATTTGAAAGCTTCTTCATGCTTACCTTATCTTTGGTCTCTCATTCACCCCTTCAGTCTCTGTAGAGGTATCTTGGTTTCTAGGTCCCTGAGAAAAAAAGTCAGCAGGCAGGAACACTTAAAATTTCTGTCTGACAGACTTAAAATATCTAACCACATTCTTACTCCTTTCTGTAAGGATGGAAGAGATGCCCCTCCTTGCTATCAATACTTAAACAAATAAGCCTTTCTACTCTCTTTTTAAAGATTTTTTAAAAATTTTTATTTACTTATTTATTTTTAAAGATTTTATTTATTTATTTGACAGACCAAGATCACAAGTAGGTGGAGAGGCAGGCAGAGAGAGAGGAGGAAGCAGGCTCCCTGCTGAGCAGAGAGCCTGATGCGCGGCTCGATCCCAGGACCCTGGGATCATGACCTGAGCCGAAGGCAGAGGCTGTAACCCACTGAGCCATCCAGGCGCCCCTGATTATTTTTTATTTTTAAGTGATCTCTACACCCAACATGGTGCTCAAACTTAAGATGTGATGATCGAGAGTTGCACACTCCATGGGCTGAGCCAGCCAGGCGCCCCAGGCCTTTCTACACTTAATAAACCTTTGCATTCCATGTTCTCTATCCTCTTCTTTTTTCCCATTCCCTCTTACATTTTTTCAAGGTTAACTTTCCTAAAAGTATGGTCCACTCTCACTGTCTTCATTTCCTACTTACCATAATAGCCTCTTCAATCCACTACAGTCTCCCTTCTGTCCTCGCCACACCATGAAAACTGCTCTGGCCAAGATCACCAGGAATATCTCTTGTTGGCAAACCCAGTGAAGTCCCTTGTCCCCAGTTCTTACTGCTCTCTTGGCATCCTCCTTATGTTTAAACACTCCTTTCCTGGAGCTTGGTGATATAGACCACTCCAGCTTTTCTCCTACCTTTCTGGCCACTTCTTCTCAGTCTCCTAAGCAGCCCGTACTTCCAGTATTGAGTTCGGTTCTTGGCTGTCTTATGTTGTTACTCTGTGAACATCCTGGGGACAGCTCATGCATGCTCATGGCTTCAGTTATCATCTGCACACCTCTCTCTCCTCTGGTTGTGTTCGTGTGATGGTTTCCTTTTTTCTTTTTTCTCTACTGGTTATTCATTTCCTTCACCATTTGGTGCCTGGATCACTTTCAACCAAGGACTCTATCCAGACCCTCAGTATTTCCAGTACAACCTCAGTTACTTTTCTTTATTTACTGGGCAAATAAAAGCTATTGTTAACCAACTACAGTTCACTGGCATTGTGTTTAGTATGAGAAAAACTTCATTTAGATCCCAGTTCTAGAACTCATATTAATTGACTGAATGGCAATCATTTATTTGAACTAATTTTGATTTCTTGGATGAAGCTTGAAATTCCAAATTATATCCACAAAAATCTGTTAAGCTTTAAAAAAGACATTTGAAATTCTTCAATGCAAATGAACACATTCAAGTCTGTGTATAGAAAGCAGAAGGAGCCTGAGACTTATTTTGGGATACTCATTGCTGTTTTGAGATGTCCCCCAGATTCAATACAGTTTGGAGAAGGATTTAAGAAAATGGGTGATGTCGTTATCCTCAAACAACTGTAACACCGTAACCATCTACTGAAGTGTGTGGGGGGGTGATTAAGGGGGAGCTGCAGAATGAGTATGTGATTTGTTTTTTGTTTGTTTGCTTGTTTTCCTTAAAAATTTTTTAATAACATGTAATATATTATTTGCCCCAGGGGCACAGGTCTGTGAATCGTCAGGCTTACATACTTCACAACACTCACCATAGCACATACCCTCTTCAATGTCCATAACCCAACCACCCTATCCCTACTCCCCCACCCCACAGCAACCCTCAGTTTGTTTTGTGAGATTAAGAGTCTCTTATAAAGGTTTGTCTCCCACCTAATCCCATCTTGTTTCATTTTTTCCTTCCCTACCTCCTAAACTCCCCACTTTGCCTCTCAAATTCCTCATATCAGGGAGATCATATGATAATTGTCTTTCTCTGATTGACTTATTTCGCTCAGCATAATACCCTCTAGTTCCATCCATGTCGTTACAAGTGGCAAGATTTCATTTCTTCTGATGGCTGCATAGTATTCCATTGTGTATATATATACCACTTCCTCTTTATCCATTCATCTGTTGATGGACATCTAGGTTCTTTCCATAGTCTGGCTATTGTGGACATTGCTGCTATAAACATTTGGGTGCACGTGCCCCTTCGGATCACTACATTTGTATCTTTAGGGTAAAGATCCAGTAGTGCAATTGCTGGGTCATAGGGTAGCTCTATTTTCAACTTTTTGAGGAACCTCCATGCTGTTTCCAGAGTGGCTGCACCAGCTTGCATTCCCACCAACAGTGTAGGAGGGTTCCCCTTTCTCCGCATCCTTGTCAGCATCTGTCGTTTCCTGACTTGTTAATTTTAGCCATTCTGACTGGTGTGAGGTGGTATATCATTGTGGTTTTGATTTGTATTTCCCTGATGCCGAGTGATGAGGAGCACTTTTTCACGTGTCTGTTGGCCATCTGGATGTCTTCTTTGCAGAAATATCTGTTCATGTCTTCTGCCCAGTTCTCAATTGGATTATTTGTTCTTTGGGTGTTGAGTTTGATAAGTTCTTTGTAGATTTTGGATACTAGCCCTTTATCTGATATATTGTTTGCAAATATCTTCTCCCATTCTGTCAGTTGTTTTTTGGTTTTGTTGACTGTTTCCTTTGCTGTGCAAAAGCATTTGATCTTGATGAAGTCCCAGTAGTTCATTTTGCCCTTGCTTCCCTTGCCTTTGTCGATGTTCCTAGGAAGAATTTGCTGCGGCTGATGTTGGTGAGGTTGCTGCCTATGTTCTCCTCAAGGATTTTGATGGATTCCTGCCTCACATTGAGGTCTTTCATCTATTTGAAGTCTATTTTTGTGTGTGGTGTAAGGAAATGGTCCAGTTTCATTTTTCTGCATGTGGCTATCCAATTTTCCCAACACCATTTGTTGAAGAGACTGTCTTTTTTCCATTGGACATTCTTTCCTGCTTTGTCGAAGATTAGTTGACCGTAGAGTTGAGGTTCTATTTCTGGGCTCTCTATTCTGTTCCATTGATCTATGTGTCTGTTTTTGTGCCAGTACCATACTGTCTTGATGATGACAGCTTTATCATAGAGCTTGAAGTCTGGAATTGTGATATCACCAACTTTGGCTTTCTTTTTCAACATTCCTCTGGCTATTCGAGGTCTTTTCTGGTTCCATATAAATTTTAGGATTATTTGTTCCATTTCTTTGGAAAAAATTGATGGTATATTGATAGGGATTGCATTAAACATGTAGATTGTTTTAGGTAGCATAGACATTTTCACAATATTTGTTCTTCCAATCCATGAGCACGGAACATTTTTCCATTTCTTTGTATTGTCCTCAATTTCTTTCATGAGTACTCTATAGTTTTCTGAGTATAGATTCTTTGCCTCTTTGATTAGATTTATTCCTAGGTATCTTATGGTTTGGGGCTCAATTGTAAATGGGATCGACTCCTTAATTTTTCTTTCTCCTCTCTTGTTGTTGGTGTATAGAAATGCAAGTGATTTCTGTGCATTGATTTTATACCCTGATACTTTACTGAATTCCTGAACAAGTTCTAGCAGATTTGGAGTGGAGTCTTTCGGGTTTCCCACATAAAGTATATTATCTACAAAGAATGATAGTTTAACTTCTTCTTTGCTGATTTGGATGCCTTTAATTTCTTTTTGTTGTCTGATTCCTGAGGACTTCTAGTACCATGTTGAATAGCAGTGGTGATAATGGACATCCCTGCTGTTTTCCTGACCTTAGTGGAAAAGCTCTCAGTTTTTCTCCATTGAGAATAATATTTGCTGTGGATTTTTCATAGATGGCTTTGATGATATTGAGGTATGTACCCTCTATCCCTACACTTTGAAGAGTTTTGATCAAGAAAGGATGCTGTACTTTGTCAAAGGCTTTTTCAGCATCTATTGAGAGGATCATATGGTTCTTGTTCTTTCTTTTATTAATGTATTGTATCACATTGACTGATTTGCAGATGTTGAACCAACCTTGCAGCCCTGGAATAAATCCCACTTGGTTGTGGTGAATAATCCTCTTAATGTACTATTGGATCCTATTAGCTAGTATTTTGGTGAGAATTTTTACATCTGTGTTCATCAAGGATATTGGTCTATAATTCTCTTTTTTGATGGGGTCTTTGTCTGGTTTTGAGATCAAGGTAATGTTGGCCTCATGAAATGATTTTGGAAGTTTTCCTTCCATTTCTATTTTTTGGAACAGTTTCAGGAGACTAGGTATTAATTCTTCTTTAAATGTTTGGTAGAACTCCCCTGGGAAGCCATCTGGCCCTGGGCTCTGGTCGTTGGAAGATTTTTGATGACTGCTTCAATCTCCTTGCTTAATGGGTCTCTTCAGGTTTTCTATTTCTTCCGGTTCAGTTTTGGTAGTTTATACGTGTCTAGGAATGCATCTGTTTCTTCCAGATTATCAAATTTGCTGGTGTATCGTTGCTTGTAATATGTTCTTATAATTGTTTGTATTTCTATGGTGTTGGTTGTGATGTCTCCTCTTCCATTCATGATTTTATTTAGTTGGGTCCTTTCTCTTTTCTTTTTGATAAGTCTGGCAAGGGGCTTATCAATCTTATTAATTCTTTCAAAGAACCAGCTCCTAGTTTCGTTGATTTGTTCTATTGTTTTTTTGGTTTCTATTTCATTGATTTCTGCTCTGATCTTTATGATTTCCCTTCTCCTCCTGGGTATAGGCTTTCTTTGCTGTTTTTTCTCAAGCTCCTTTAGGTGTAGGGTTAGGTTGTGTGCTTGAGACCTTTCTTGTTTCTTGAGAAAGGCTTGTATCACTGTTTACTTTCCTCTCAGGAGTGCCTTCGCTGTGTCCCACAGATTTTGAACCCTTGTGTTTTCATTATCATTTGTTTCCGTGAACTTTTTCAATTCTTCTCTAATTTCCTGGTTGACCCATTCATTCTTTAGTAGGATGCTCATTAGCCTGCATGTATTTGAGTTCTTTCCAACTTTCCTCTTGTGATTGAGTTCTAGCTTCAGAGCATTGTGGTTTGAAAATATGTAGGGAATGATCCCAATCTTTTGGTACCATTTGAGACCTGATTTGTGACCCAGGATGTGATCTATTCTGGAGAATGTTCCATGTGCACTAGAGAAGAATAGGTACTCTGTTGCTTTGGGATGGAATGTTCTGAATATATATGTGATGTCCATCTGGTCCAGTGTGTCATTTAAGGCCATTATTTCCTTGTTGATCTTTTGCTTGGATGATCTGTCCATTTCAGTGAGGGGGGGTGTTAAAATCCCCTCCTATTATTGTATTATTGTCGATGTATTTTTTTGATTTAGTTATTAATTGGTTTATATAGTTGGGTGCTCCCATGTGAGGGGTATAGATATTTAAAATTGTTAGATATTCTTTTTGGACAGACACTTTAAGTATGATATAGTGTCCTTCCTCATCTCTTATTACAGTCTTTGGCTTAAAATCTAATTGATCTGATATAAGGTTTGCCACCCCAGCTTTCTTTTGATGACCATTAGCATGGGAAATTGTTTTCCACCCCCCACTTTAAATCTGGAGGTGTCTTTCGGTCTAAAATGAGTTTCTTGTAGACAGTATATTGATGGTTTTTTTTTTATCCATTCTATCCATTCATGTGTCTTTTGATTGGGGCATTTAGCCCATTTACATTCAGAGTAAATACTGAAAGATATGAATTTAGTTCCATTATATTACCTGTAAGATGACTGTTACTTTTTATTGTCTCTGTTCCTTTCTGGTCTACTAATTTTAGGCTGTCTCTTTGCTTAAAAGACCCCTTTCAATATTTCCTGTAGGGCTGGTTTGGTGTTTACAAATTCTTTTAGTTTTTGTTTGTCCTGGAAGCTTTTTATCTCTCTTTCTATTTTCAATGATAGCCTAGCTGGATGTAGTATTCTTAGCTGAATGTTTTTCTCATTTAATGCTCTAAATATATCATACCAGTTCTTTCTGCCCTGCCAGGTCTCTGTGGATAAGTCTTCTGCCAATCTAATATTTTTACCATTGTATGTTACAGACTTCTTGTCCTGAGCTGCTCTCAGGATTTTCTCTTTGTCACTAAGACTTGTAAGTTTTACTATTAGATGATGGAGTGTGGTCCTATTCTTACTGATTTTGGGGGGGACTCTGTGCCTCCTGGATTTTGATGCTTGTTACCTTTGCCATTTTAGGGAAAATTTCCAGTATAATTCGGTCCAATATACCTTCTTCTGCCCTCTCTCTTTCTTCTTCTTCTGGAATCCCAATTATTCTAATATTGTTTCATCTTACGGTATCACTTATCTCTCGAATTCTCCCCTTGTGGTCCAGTAGTTGGTTGTGTCTCTTTTGCTCAGCTTCTTTATTCTCCGTCATTTGGTCTTCTATATCACTAATTCTCTCTTCTGTCTCATTTATCCTAGCAATAAGAGCCTCCATTTTTGATTGCACCTCATTAATGGCTTTCTTGATTTCAGCTTAGTTAGCTTTTAGTTATTTTATTTCTCCAGATATGGCTTTTATATCTCCAGACAGGATTTATCTAATATCTTCCATGCCTTTTTTGAGCCCAGCTAGCACCTTGAGAATCATCATTCTGAACTC
This sequence comes from Lutra lutra, assembly GCF_902655055.1. Taxonomy (NCBI): domain Eukaryota; kingdom Metazoa; phylum Chordata; class Mammalia; order Carnivora; family Mustelidae; genus Lutra; species Lutra lutra. Next base: position 72,970,131 of record NC_062296.1, on the reverse strand, counting down.
TAGATATGACATATTACCAATGTCCATATTGATTAGGTCCCTAGCCATCAGTACTGCCTCTTGTTCTTTTTTTGTGGTGAGTTTTTCTGCCTTGTCATTTTATCCAGATAAGAATATATGAACAAGAGAATAAAATACTAAAGGGGTGGCAAAGACCCCAGAAAAATGTATGCTAACGAAATCAGAAGAGACCCAAATCAGGGGAGAAAAAAAGGGGGAAAGGAAATTTTAAAAATTAAAAAAAAAAAAAAAATATATATATATATAAAAGAAATTTTAAAAATTTTTATATTAGACTGGTGAATAGAACAGAGCCACCCACTTGATTCTGTGTGTATTTTGGTCTCAGAAGCAACTACCTCCCAAAAATCTAAAGAAAGAAAAACTTATATATATACCAAAATAAGAGTAAACACAATGAAGGGATGGAATATGACTGTAAAGATGAAAATTAAAAAAAAAAAACTTCTAAAAAAGGAATTGATAAGATAAGTTGGTTGGGAAAAGAAAGGAATAGAAACTGGAGAGAATTTGCTCAGGCTGGAGACTAGAACAGAGCCCTGTGCTATGTTTAGGGTATATTTTGATCTATTGGAAGAAATTGTATCCCAAAATTTTTTAGAAGAAAAAACCCTATATTTATACAAAAAATAAAGTTAGATACAATGAAGGATAAAATATGACTATAATAATGAAGTTTTAAAAGATTTTTTAGGGGTGCCTGGGTGGCTTAGTGGGTTGAGCCTTCAGCTCACATCATGATCTCGGGGTCCTGGGATCAAGCCCCACATTGGGCTCTCTGTTCAGTGGGGAGCCTGCTTCCCCCTCTTTCTCTCTGCTTGCCTCTCTGCCTACTTGTGGTCTCTCTCTCTGTGTCAAATAAGTAAATAAAATCTTTTTTAAAAAGATTTTTTTAGAAAGGTATTGTTAAGATAAACTAGTTAAAAACATTAAAGGAGGAAAGAGGAAAAGTTTAAAAAAATTAGAATAAGAAAAAATAAAAATAAAAAAATTTAATTAACTTTGTAAGACTAAATAATCATGGGGAGAAAGCCATGAATTCCATGCTTTGCTTTCCCTTCCTCAGGAATTCCACTGTTCTTGATCAGTGAACTTGGTCTTGGCTGGATGTTCTTGCTGATCTTCTGGGGGAGGGGTCTGTTGCAGTGATTCTCAAGTGTCTTTGCCCGAGGCAGAATTGTGCCACCCTTGCCAGGGGCCAGGCTAAGTAATCTGCTCGGGTTCACTCTCAGGAGCTTTTGTTCCCTGAACACTTTCCGTAGAGCTCTGGAGGACGGGAATGAAAAGGCGGCCTCCCAATCTCCAGCCCGCAGGAGCTGAGTGCTCAGGGGCCCCACTCCTCAGTGCGCCCTTGGAGAAAAATGCTCAATCACTCCTGTCTTCCTGGTCTCCAGCCGCGCTCCGAGCTCACCTGGCCTGTGACAGAGCGTTTCTGTCTCTTGCTCACAGCCCCGTTTGGAGTCTCCAAACCCAGCAGGTTCCTTCCTCCAGAGAAGAGGAGTCTCCCCAGACCTGCCACTTGTGGGATCCCTGCTCAAAGAGCAGTGGCCTGACTGTGCTGCGTATCACGGTTTAAGGTAACCCCGAGTTGAGAGCTCACCCCTTGGCTCCGTCTCTGTAGCCAGCTTCCCCGCTCAGATACCTGCGAGCTCTGCCACCCTCAGACACCCCCATCCTTCTGTGACCCCATGGGACCTGAGACCACACTGTCCCTATGAGGGCTCCACCTCTGCTTAGCCTCTGGAGCGATGTGCCTCAGTGGAGCAGACTTTTAAAAGTTCAGATTTTGTGCTCTGTTGCTCCACCGCTTGCCAGGAGCCAGCCCTTCCCCTTGGGGGTCTATCTTCCCATGGCTTCAGATTTGCTTCTCTGCACGTCCTACCTTCCAGAAAGTAGTCGGTTTTCTGTTCCTAGAATTGCTGCTCTTCTTCTCTTCGATCTCCTGTTGGGTTTGTAGGTGTTGAGAATGGTTTGATAACTATCTAGCTGAACTCCTGCGACCTGATGTCATCTGAATTTGCTACTCCTCTGTCATCTTGACTCCTCCTCTCGAGTATGTGAGTTCAATACAATGCACCAGCCTTGGAAATAGTCACTTACTCCCAGAGTGAGCTGCAATTCGCCATGTCAAATGAATGCTAGACGACTGTATTTATTCATTGTATGATCTCTAAATCTCTTGGGTGAAGGAAAGGAGGGTTTTTAAAATTTTGGGTTTTTTTTTAAAAGATCTTATTTATTTATTTGACAGAGAAAGATTACAAGTAGGCAGAGAGGCAGGCAGAGAGAGAGGGGGAAGCAGCCTCCCTGAGAAGGGAGCCTGATGCGGGGCTCGATCCCAGGACCCTGAGATCATGACCTGAGCTAAAGGCAGAGGCTTAACCCACTGAGCCACCCAGGTGCCCCCCAAATTCTTGGTTTTATACTTACTTTTCAAGTTGCCAAATATGAATTTGATAGAAAAACCTTGCACCTTATTCCACCGAATGAGACTTCTCCAATAATGTTTACAGATGACTAGTCTTCTCTCAGCAAACATGTTTAGCAAGAGGAACAACGCACTTTGAAAACGCCTATCAAAGGAATTTAATCATAGTATAGAGACTCCCAGGGTGAGCCTGGGTAGTGCAATTCCTGCCCCGTTCACCATTACAGGTTTATTTAATATATTCTGCACAGTAAGGCTTCATATGGCAGTGAGGATGCTTGATTTAGGCATTAGGATGTTTCTGATCCCCTCAGAAGCTTTTCTGCCTCAACAGGTCGCAAGCTTCCATGGCCGGCTTTGATGAAGCCATTTATCTTGGTGCCAGCAGCAGGCTGTTGAAAGCGTGCATGTGGGAAGGCATGCGGCAGATTATGCACGAACTTGTGAAGTTAGGAGATTATTATTGACAATCAGCTTGGAGGAGATTTAGGCAATGTGTCCTTCTGCACAAGGCTGCTAAACTGCCTTCCTTGAGACGCTCAGAGGGAGACAGGGAGGGGTTCTTTCCTCTCAGCCCCTCGCTCTTCCCAAGTGTGCTTTGGTTCAGAGAGAGACTAGGAAAGAATTTCTGGTGGACATTGTACCCATGTGATGAGAGAGCTTGACTCAAAATTTGCATAGGAATGTCTGTGTCATGCCCTTCCGGGTAGCATCTTGGCAATCCACAAAACCCGTGCTCGAAACACTAAGCAACCCAACTGGTAGCCAGTGCAAAGAGCCCACATCAAGTAGCTTCTGCTGTATGATACACTTTTCCAAAACTTGGTGGCTTTCACCATCAGTCATTTAGCTCATTATCTGGTGGGCTGCCCAGGCAGCTTTTCTGGTCAAGGCTGGCTCTATCGATTTTTGCTGGTTTTCTTCATGGGTCTCCGGTGAGCTGGAAAGTCAGCAGGTGATGGGGGGATCCAGAATAGCCTCAGTTACATGTTCAGCAGTTGACTGGCTATCTGGCTATTGGCTGGCAGCTGACTGTGGTTCTTCTTCATGTGGTCTCTTATTTTCCAGAAGGCTAGTTGAGACTTAGGATCCCAAGCATAGGAATAGGGCAAACCTTAATATGCAAGGACTTTTTAAGCCTCTGCCTGAGTCATGTTGGCTAGGGTCCCATTGGCAAGAACCAAATCACAGGGCCCAGATTCAAGGAATGGGACACATCTTGATGGGAAGGGCTGCAATATTAATATTGCAAGGGTGTGGACAGAGGGGCTGGGGGACGATTTTTGGCCATTTTTATAATCTACCACAGAGCCACTTAGCATTTGCCAAGTCTTCTCACATGCATCATCCTCACTCCAACCATGTGAGATGGAAACTATGATTCCCATTTTGCAGATGAATAAACTGGCTCAGGAAATCAAAACAGCTTAATCAGATGGAGAACAATAGCATTCTTGCCCCGCACCACAGCAGCCTGAACTACACGCAGTGGAGGAACTCTGTTATACTCTTAGCTCTAAAAGCATGCCCTTGGGACCTCAGCATTTTTTGCTCTTGTTCCTGATATCACGGGGTTCCCAAAATTAATGAGAAGCAGAGTCATTTCCTGGCACTTGTTTCAAGTTCAGATTCCAGGGCCCCACCTGGGGTTCTAATTTAGTCAAATCTGCTGACAGCCAGGGAGCTATTTTTGAAGCAGGTGACTCCGGGAGGCTCTGATGCAGCTCCCACACTGAGAAACACTGGTTTACATCAGGGTCCCGGGTGTTCCTAACATGGTGCATTTTTCCGTTATGGCGGAGAGCCTGCCCTTGCTTTCCAGAGCCATGAGTTAATAGCATTGGGGCAATTACTTGATTTCTCTGAGACTTAGTCTTGACATGTACAAAGGGCTGGGATGGAGATGTAATGAATACCCTAAGAAACAGTGAGCCTGGGGGCAGGTGGGTGGCGCAGTGGGTTAAGCCTCTGCCTTCGGCTCCGGTCATGATCACAGGGTCCTGGGATCAAGCCCCGCATTGGGCTTGCTGCTTGGCGGGGAGCCTGCTTCCCCCTCTTTCTCTGCCTGCCTCTCTGCCTACTTGTGATCTCTCTCTCTCTCTCTGTCAAATAAATAAATAAAATCTTAAAAAAAAAAAAAGAAAGAAACAGTGAGCCTGGTGCCTGATAGATGCCCAGTAAATGCTATTTTTTCTGTTCTCTTCACCCTGACAGGCTGTAGGACCCACTGATAAGGGAAGTTGATGTGAAGTGGAAAAATTGTTCCTAGAATGCTTTGCAGACGGGCACTGTCAACGCCCATAAGGGAGATATGATGGTCAAATATTCATCAGCACCTCAGAAAGCACATAGCTCCGTTGGGGGTGTGGACGAAGGTATCAGATTTGTCAGAAGTCTAAGAATCATGACTGGAAAGAGTGACAGGCCTTGGAGGCAACAGCTGTTGTCATTAGAGGCCAACGATATGCACAAGAGGCACAGAAGGGCTGGTCATGCCTCAACCCCTCCAGTCTTTTCCAAATTGCTGTGAACTTCCAGTGTCAGCACAATTGTCTGTGTGCCCCTAGACAATGACAAAATGTATAATGATTCTATGTTAAGACTGAGCCTTACCAAAGTCGATTGTGTCCATGTGGATAGAATCCTACAGAATATTTTCTTTGAATCATTTCAATGAAGGATCTAAAGCATGGCACGTAGTAAGTTATTTCCAAATAATGTGAGAGATTTTCTTGAAGCCTCTGTGCTACAGTGATGACCAAATGGCTGGTTTCTTCAAAGTTTTTTTTTTCTTTTTTTCATCTTGGCACTTTTTTCCCTATTTTTTAATGCTGCTTCTCCCACTGCATCTCTCTCCGACAATTCTCCTTTTCCTTGGTAGTTTCTGTCTTTGGAAATGTCGTGGTTTTCTTCTTTGTCCCTTCTTTCTTGTTTTTGAAAAAGAAAAGGCATCCTCCCCCCCCCGCCCCGGGCTTTTTTTTTTTTTTTTTTTTTTACCCAAAGAGCCAGAATCCATTTTATAAATGTGTGCCTTTACTGTTACCGGCCTTCAAATTTCTCTGCGGCTGTCATCTGCAGTAGACCAGTAGATGGAGCTCATCTCCTACGGTAACCACCGCCGGAGTTAGTAGGGTGGGGTGGTTTCCCCTCCTCTGCCGTTTTCCCTGCAGCGAGCTGCTGGAACACAAAGCGAACCTCCTAATCTTGGCTAGACTAGAGCATATATACTTTTCCGACTCATGTCAGCAAGGCAGGGCTTCGTGGCAGCTGATCTAGGTAGGTGGTAGCTGGAGAACAATGAGGGCTTCCGCACGTGGGCATGCACATGGGGCGGGGGCCCCTGTTTTGAAGAGTTAGCAGCTTTGCGCTCCGTGTGCCCTTTCTTTCCCTTCTCTCCCTGCCCCTCCTCCCTACGATTCCTTTTGGCTATCCGCACTTGACCTCTTTGCTGTTGCTCCGGAGTTGCAGAGTCCCTAGGATAGAGAGCCCGTGCACTTCTCTGAAGACCACTAAGTACAGTTAGAACGCGTTAGAGCTGGAAAGAAACTTCTGTGTCATCTAAGATTGAAAGCAACAGGGCCCAGGTTACCAAAGGAGCCCTGTTGGCATTTGGGGTAGCCCTCGTTTCTGATGGGACCGGCGTCGTTGTCCTTGCTGTGGCTGAGTGGGCATCCCTTAACCGTGGGCTCATGGCCCGGAGACTCTCCCAACTCGCCCGTGTTGACTGAAGTCACTCGACGCCGCTATCAAACAGCTGATTTGATCTTTTTCATCAAATCAAGCGTCTGTTTTGACTTTGCTGTATGATGGGGAAGATGCAAGCGTCAGCTTTTGAATGAATTTGTTCCGTATGTTGCCTGCTGTAGCAGCTATCATGTGCATTCGGGGACTTGTTGGATATTTAGAGTTTGTCCAAGGTCCGTCTGAATCAGCTGAAGTACTTGAAATAGACCCGCAGATTCATGGATCTTATTTCTGTTCTGTAGCATTAGAATCTTTTGGCTTAGGGCTTGGCAATGTGCATTTTTAGCAAGTTTGAAGACATCGGCAGCTTGAGAACTTATGAGATGTTGCTGGTCACTAATTTTTTGAGGTCCCTCACCTGTTTTGGCTGGGCCTCCACTTTCCACCCCCCCCCCCCCCCCCCCCCGTTCTGGGGCCAGCGTAGCTTAGGGGCCATGTTCTGTGCAGAACTTGGGCCTGGGAACCAATAATATCAAGTCATTGTCCATTTTTCTGAGTGAGAGCTGGGATTTTCTTTGGTAAAAAATAGTTCAGAAAAGCCCATTTGAAGAACTTCTCTTCAGGGGAAGCCAGCCACTTGCTTCTATGATGATCAAAATAAGGACATTTGTCCTGAAACTCTATTAGAACGCTGGGCTGGCATCTTGTGAACGGTAAGTGGTGTGATAAGACATTACCAACAACCTCTCTCATTCTACATATTTGAAGATCCTAATATTTATTATCTATGACCAGAGACTTCATATCAAAAGGCCAAAATACTGCCTTGAAGAGATTCGTGTGGAAACGTAAAGAATTGGCTGATTCCAAGACATTTTCCAAGTTTCTAGGATTTTGCCGGTTGCATCTTAGGGGTCTGTGGCAGAGGATCCTGGGGAGCCTTCTTCCTTAGGACAGAACCCTTCTTGCTGTCAAGGTGTTCAAAGACTGCCCTGAATCTAGCTCAAGGCCACATGTCCCAACCTCCTTTGCGGATAGTTGTGGCCATGTAACTAAGTGGTAAACAGAAACGTCACATGGGACTTCTGCTTAAAGGACTCATTGGGGAGGGATCTCCTTTTGTCTTTTTTCTCTCCTTCCCTTCTGCTCCTTTGAAGGTGAAATGTGAGAGGAGGAGTTCGACTGGTCGTCTTGGACTGTGAAACAGCCTGGAGGGTAAGAAGCAGTACTGAGGGTGGCAAAACAGAAAAACCAAGCTTAGTTTTCTCGTAACTTTGTGGTAGTGCCACACTAGCCCCAGACAGACTGCTTTCAGACTTATACATAAAAAAGAAAATCTGATGTTTTCTGCTGCTAATATTTTGAGTTTTGTGGGGGTTTTTGTTGTTGTCATTTTGTTTTGTCTGATTTTTAGAGAGGGAGAGAGTCCCAAGTGGGGAGGGACCGAGGGAGGGACCCAGGGAGAAGGAGTGAGAGAGAATCTTAAGCAGGGTCCACGCTTAGTGTGGAGCCCGATGCCAAGGGTGCTCTCACGACCCTGAGATCATGACCTGAGCTGAAACCAAGAGTCTGACACTTAGCTAACTGAACCATGCAGGCGCCCCAAGGTTTATGTTTTAAATGCAATGAAACTAGTTCTGATACACATTATAAATCTCCTTCTGTTACAGGGGTTCTCAAACTTTATCCTGTATCAGAATCGCCTGGAGGACCTTTAAACACACACATTGCTAGGGCCATCCCTAGAATTTTGGAGCCAATAGGTTTGGGGGCTGGGTCTGAGAACTTGCGTTTCTAATGAGCTCCCATGTAAGGCTAATGCTGCCAGTCCTGGGACTGCACTTTGAGAACCACTTTTCTGTCAAGACTATCTTACATTGCTAGCCAGCTGCCTACTCAAATCATTGAGGTTGAGCATAGGGCCGCTAATTTCACACCTCTGAGTTGAAACTGTAAGAGCTTTCTCCTGACCTCAATAAAATCCATACAGATGCCACAGTTTATTGGCTAAGAGCCAAGTCACTTTGAGATTACTTGGTTCAGCTGCAGTGCCTTCTCTGAGTCATTCTGGCTGCCTCCTCCCTTCCTTGCTCCCTGATCCTAACTCTTCACTCAACCTTTTAACCAAAATATGCAAACAACTTCCAGAGAAGCCTCTTACATTCCACCGGGAACTCCTTTAGGGTCATCAGTTCAGACCAAGTTCAAGATGGAAGAGAAAGCATTCCATTCTCCTTATTCATGCTGGGCAAGACCATTTTTCTTATATCTGCTGGGAGGCAAAACCATGTTGGTGGAAAGGACAAGTGTATTCCTTCTCATGTGATAAAATGCCAGATCAAACTTGGGATAGCGTTGGTGGTTTCTACTCCCGGTCAGGGCTGACTTGCCCTTTGTTACTGGGGCTTGCTAGCAGCGGCTCTGCCTTTGTACCTTTTTGCTGGGTGGGTTAAGTCTAGTCTTTCCCACCTCCTGTAACCCACTCCAAGTCCTCAGGAAATCCTATCTTAATTTACGTTCCCCAATATTTTGTCGTAATTCCATTATTCAGTGTACTTTGGAGTCAGGCATACCTGAGTTTGAAGCCCGTCTTGACTACTTACTCTGTGAGCTTTAGCAAGTGAGTGACCTGAGATTCAGGCTCCTCATTTGTCAAAATGCAGCTAATTGCATGGATTTCACAGGACTAAGGTAAAGATGAAATTAGATGATGCTTATAAAGGGCTTAACACAGTTCCCAACTCCTGGTAAGTGCATAGTACACAGAATTTATTATCACTAATGGCAGCCTTTCAATCCACTGAAGAAAACTTTAGTCCCTACATGATACCAAAAGCAGGACCTACAAACAAACAAACAAACAAACAAAAACGGACACATTGGACTTCATCGAATGAAAAGTTTTGCTTTCCAAAAGCTCCTGCTATGAGAAGGGAAAGACAAGCCACCGACTGGGAGAGAATATTTGGAAATCACATGTGCAACTAAAGACTCATATCCAGGGGCTCTTGGGTGGCTCAGTGGGTTAAGCTTCTGCCTTCGGCTCAGGTCATGATCTTGGTCCTGGGATGGAGCCCTGCGTGAGGCTCTCTGCTCAGCGGGGAGCCTGCTTCCCCCTCTCTCTTTGCCTGCTTCTCTGCCTACTTGTGATCTCTGTCTATCAAATAAATAAAATCTTAAAAAAAGACTCATATCCAGAATATATAAAGAACTCTCCAAATTCAACAGTAAGAAAGCAAACAGTTCAGAGGCTCAGTCACTTAAGCACTGGACTCTTGATTTTAGCTCAGGGTCATGATCTCTGGGTGACAGGATCAAGCCCTGCATTGGGCTCCACACTGGGCATGGAGTCTGTTTAAGATTCTCTCTCTCCCTCTCCCTCTGCCCCTCCTTCCCCCTGCTTGCCTATGCTCACTCTTTCTCTCCCTTTCTTAAAAAAAAAAAAAAAAGAAAGAGTCCAATCAGAAAATGGACAGAAGACTTGAATGGAAGTTTCACCACAGAAGACAAATGGATGGCAAATAAGAACATGAAAAGTTATTCAACATCACTAGCCATTAGGGAAATGCAAAATGAAATCATGAGAAAATACCACTACATCAGAATGGCTAAAATGAAAAGTGACTCATCATACTGAATTCTGGGACGAATGTAGAGATATGGGATCTTTCATAATTGCTACTGGAAATGTAGAATCATACAATCATCTAGAAAGGAGTATGGCAATTTCTTTAAAAAAGAAAACATATACAACTGATCATCTCAGAGAAATGAAAACATATACATGGATATTCTTGGAAGCTTTATCTGTAGTAGCCCTAAACTGTAAACAACCCCAATGTCCTTCATCAAGTGAATGGTCGAACACATTATGGTAAATTCAATCCAATGGAATACTAGTCAGCAATAAAAACGAATAAACCATTGATACACACAACAATTTGGATAGATTTTAAGGGCGTTATGCTGAGTATCTTAGTCCATTTGGGCTCCTATAACAAAATACCACAGACTAAGTAGCTTATAAACAACAGAAGCTTACTTAGCACAGTTAGAGAATCTGGGAAGTTCAAGATCAAGTTGCTAGCATGGTTTCATTCTGGTGAAGATCCCTTTCCTGGTTGATTGCCTGTAACTTCTTCCTATGTCTCCTTATGAAGGAAGGGGCCAGGGACTTCCATGGGTCTCTTTTATAAAAGTAAGAATTCCATTCACAAGGGCTCTACCCTCACAATCTAAGCACCTCCTGAACACTTCCTAACACCCTCATCTTTGGGGGGTAGGATATCAATGTAAGAATATGGTGGAGGAAGGCACAATATTCAGATCATAGCACTGAGTGAAGAAAGCTAGTCTCACAAAGTCTTATACTTTATGGTTCCATTTATGTAACATTCTTGATGTTATGTATCATTTGTAATGGCAAAATCATAGAGAGGGAGAACAAAGAGGTGGTTTCCAAGGGTGAGGGAAGGGGAATGGAAGAAGGAGGCATGACTATAAATGATGGAGCACAGGGGAGTTCCTTTCTAATGGTGATGTCACAAATTCACACATGTGACAAAATGCCATGGAATTAGATATAAAAATGAGTGCCTGCAAACAGTGGTGAAATCAGAGTAAGATTTGTGCTCTGGTGACTTGTGCCGATTCACTGCCTGGTTTTGATGCTGCATGACAGCTCTGTAAGGTGTCATCACTAGGGGAGGCTGGGTGATGGGTACATTGTGTTGTGCTATTGTTGTGGCATCTTGTGAATCTATAATTATTTCAAAATTAAAAGCTATAAAATAGCAACAATAAAATTGCAGCCCAGTCACTGTCAATAACCAATTCAATCAGTAAAAAGAGAGGAAAAAAATCCTCAGAAATACTGGTTTTCATAAATTAATTCATTGGAGAAAAGCGAGATTTTTGAAGAGATTTGTGATTGATACTGAATTTTTCTTCAGATGGTTACTAGGTTTGTTTTTTCTTTCTAGAGCTGGGTACCTGTTGTGTTATCATCAGAGCTTTAACATCCTATGGAACATTGAGTGAGAATTCATTTTTAAAAAGGAATTTAGTGTTGAAATTATCCTCTGATCACAACATAACCTTTCCCCCATTATACAAATAAATGTCTCTTTCTGGGCACATTACAGAAATGTCTAATTCTCTGCCACTTTAAAGTTCTAGGTAGAAATGATAAGGTGACTTTTTGTAGCACCTTTCCCTAAGCATGAAGAGTTAATAGCGGGTGGTAGTGTCGAGCAGTGTTAAAAAGTCACCCAGAGTTGAATCCAGTGAAAGGACAGCTTTAAAAGAGCAACAGAGCAATTCAACCCTTAAGCAGAGACCTTATTTATATGCCACATTTCAGCTGGGAAGAGATTTTATGACCAAATCTTAGAGCCTTAAAGATGAAGTCTATAATGTAAACATGCCAACAGCATTAACTCTAACAGCACAAGGCGGGCTTGGCGCACAGCCCCATTTATTATTTTGGTTCTCCTCAACACGAAAGACATTTCAATAGTCAGTATAACACTTTCACTTATATGCTTCTCATCTATGAACTTTGAGATGCAACACAGAACTACATGTAAAATTGAATTATAAACCCCACTGTATATTTTAACCCACAGAGTAGATTCAAACTTTGGGTTCTGGAATGGACTTTGATCACTTCTTGCCCTCTGATAAAATAGACTTTGGGATATAGGATGGGCAAACCAAAGCTTCCTTCTGATTCGTTCTGGCTCTTCTTTCTGGAAGAAGTAAACAACTGAGAACTGCTATCTTTTGTGGCCTGAGTTGCCATCTAGGTTAATTTGGTTAACGTAAAATAAGGTCACGGATAGAGAAAGCCACAAAAACTATCAGTTATCTGCTTTCTATAACTCTTGCTTCTGAGCCTTCATATATGCTCTTCCCTCTATTTACAGTGCTCTTCTATCCTTCTCTCTACCTCAGACTTTGCCCCTGCCCTTGAGAGGTTAATTTTTTTTTAAAAGAAGTCTCCACACCCAGGGTGAAGCCCAACGTGGGGATTGAACTCATGACCCTGAGTTCCAGACCTGAGGAAAGATCAAGAGTCAGAGGCTTCACTGAATGAGCCACCCAGGTGTCCCAGAAAGGTTAATTTTTATTTATCCTCTAGAACTTAGCTCAAAACTTACTTTCTAAAGGAAATCCTAGATTACATCAAGGCCCCCATTATACTCTCTCGGCATCCTGGGCTTCTCTTTCACAGCATTTATGACAGATGTAATTGAACAATTAATTTAATAGTTTTATATTACGTATTTTCTACTATACAGTAAAGTCTACAAGGGCAGAGAGATGTCTGACTTGCACAGATTCATATCGTCAGTACCCAGTACAGTGCCTGGCATATACTAGGTATTCAGCAAACATTGGTTGAATGAAGTAAAAAATGCAGGAAGACAAAAGTAGAAGCCGAAGAATGGTAATAATCGCATTATCTATGTTTATTGAGCACTTAGTACACATAATGCTAAGCATTGGGTAAATGCTTTGTGTATGTTATGCTATTCAGTTCTTACCACAACTCTAAGGTAAATACTATTCTTATCCCCATTTAACAGATAAGAAAACTGAGGATTTAAAAAGTTTAAGGAAGTTGCTCAAGGTTACATAGGTAGTAAATTTTTTTTTAAGTAGTCTCCATGCCCATGTGGAGCCCAAAGAGGGACCTCACATCAAGACCCTAGCTGATCAAGAGTCAGACGCTCAACCAAATAAGCCACCCAGGCACCCCTTGCTGGTAACTTTTAGAGTCATGTAATAGCTTCTTTCATGTTCCTTTTCACTCCCTTCTCCCTCTTCCATCCATTTTATATCTACACTGACCCTTTCTCAGTGGAGAAAACTCCCAATCTCAATGATGGACAGAAGTACCTTTGTTCTGGACATTCTTTGAGGACCTTGCTCCCTGGGGACGAGCTGCTTCTAGAGCATGTATTTGATGTGGTAGCTAAGGGCAGATCAAGTTGCAAGTTGAGAGCTTCAAAATATCTTTGTGGCAGTCTGTCTGTGTTTGGATATGCTGAGGCAGGTTCAAAGGCAGTGTTCTGCTTGTTCTAATATATATGATAATGCTGTATTTTAGTTATAGGGTACTTTTTTTAAAAAATCAAGGGTCTAAAAGTTCTTTTTCAAGATACCAATTTTGAATAACATGATACAGTTTTAAATACGGACTCATAGGCTGTTGAAGACCCCCAAATGTGAGTAGCAAACTGCTAATATTTAATATTTTTCCAATCTGACTCACAGTTTTCCCCTCACTGATGCCAGCTAGTGCCTTCATCATGACTATCACGGTTTAGCAGTTTTAAAATATACGTTACATACCAAGTAGGCTGTGGTAGCTTTCTCAGTAGCATTTGGAAACACATTAAAAATATGCAGCTTGACTTTTCATCCCCTTCACACCCTCTGCATTTCCCTTTTGGAGAGCTCAGAGGGAGGCATAGTGGGAAGAAAATCAGCCCAAAGAAAGGAAAAAATAATTTCACCCCTGTGGAAAACAACGTGCAAACACGAATCTATTGTTCTTTTTTTTTTAAAGATTTATTTATTTGAAAGACAGAGATCACAAGTAGGCAGAGGCAGACAGAGAGAGAGCAGGAAGCAGGCTCCCCGCTGAGCAGAGAGCCCGATTCGGGGCTCGATCCCAGGACCCTGAAATCATGACCTGAGCTGAAGGCAGAGGCTTTAACCCACTGAGCCACCCAGGCGCCCCATGAATCTATTGTTCTTAATTCAGGTTCTGGTTTCCATGCCTGCCTTTTTGTGTCTATCATTTTATTTGCGTTTAATAGTGATTTTCTATTTAGAGGTGTTCTTTTAGTTACCTCTCCTCATATCTGTCTTGCTAGTCCTGCTGTTCCACTTGCTCCTCCAGCTTATTTTTATGTTGTTCTTGATTCTCGCTCTTCATTCACCACATTCATTCACTTGATTTGCATCCTTTCCAAAATCTCCACTCTCTCTTTGTTTCTCCAATCCCAGACAGGTCTTTCTTCCAACTCCAAGAATACATTGACTCTAAACCTTAACCCTTTTAGTTAACTAATTTTATTTCCTTAATTAATCCCTGTGTGTTTTATTCTCAAAATCTCTCCACAATTTTCTCTAATTGAATTTCCAGCTCCGTATTTTCTTGTGAGGTTTCCTTCTGGCATGGCATTTACTTGTTTACTTTTTTCCTTCATTACTGAGTTTAATTGGAGAGGCTTTTTTTTTTTCCATCTCTGTTTTTTGTCTTCCGATGTACGTGGACTAAACAGTTTGAAACAGTGAACAAGGGGGGCAAATAGAAGGAGTCTGGAGCTGGAGTCAAAAGGTCAGTGCTCATGTCTCAGCTCTGCCACTTAGTCCTTAGAAGCCCATCTGTGGAATGGAAATACTAATATTACCAGCCCAGCTAAGGGATCAAATGAGATAAAATGATGTAAACAGACTGTAAATGTCTCCTACTCAGGGGATTTTTAGTCCTCACGGAAGTGCTCATTTCTGTAAAATGGCACCTCTTTTCCAGTTAGCACAGGGCCAAAACAAAATGATGGAAAATGTGAACTTAAGCGGTAGAAGTTGAAAACCTTATCAAATTCTCCAACAGGTACTGGTTAACCTTTTGGTAAATACATCTTGGTAATGGTGGCATAGAAGATGCTGACTGTGTCTCCATCTCTTGGCAGTAGTATGCCCCAAGAAGGCTGTGGGAGAAGTGGAGGCCTATGGAAACTCACTTGCAAGATGAACATTAAACTAGAATTCAAATAGAATTAAAAGAGAGCTTAAGTTCTTGGATCCTTGGGGTGCCTGGGTGGCTCAGTGGGTTAAAGCCTCTGCCTTCAGCTCAGGTCATGATCCCAGGGTCCTGGGATCGAGCCCCGCGTCGGGCTCTCTGCTCAGCAGGAAGCCTGCTTCTCCCTCTCTCTCTCTCTGCCTGCCTCTCTGCCTACTTGTGATCTCTGTCTGTCAAATAAATAAATAAAATTAAAAAAAAAAAGTTCTTGGATCCAGAGGCTGTCATTTCAGTTTCTCATACAGAGATGGATTCTTATTTTCCTCATTTATTTAAATGGGTTGTACAGATTTTGCCTAAGCACTTTTTAGTAGTGAATCCTTGCTCTTTCAAGAAGCAACTGTTTTGTTTTGTGTAAAATGACCCATAATGTTTGCTTGCTCCTTCAAGTGACTTCCTGAACAAGTCCAATTCTTCTTACCTGAGACAGCTATTGGATATTTCTGAACAGTTTCTAGGTTATTCTTTTCCTCTGGCTGCATTTCCTGTCCCTTGAATGGTTTCTCACATAACATGGATATTCGTGCCCGTCAACATTCTCAGATTGCTCCATTTCTCAATGGCCTCTATGAAACTGAGCCTCCAGAGCAGGATGCTATAGTCTGGACCTATTCTCCCCACAGAGGTCTGGACAGTATGGTGTCACTGAGGAGGCTCATTTGCCCTGGGAGCGTGGGTGCTGTTGCTGGTTTGAGAAAGCAACTCTGCAGTCCATAGAAATCTCTAGCAAGAGTCAATAAGCTAGTTTTTCCATGTATGTCAAGAACTTGCATAGATTAATTTATTTTCAGTAAGACTATAGAGAGCTTTAAACTATGAATAATGAATTTCTTATTATTATGTAGAAACCAGAGGTGTCCATTCAGTATAATTGGAATTACTTGAGGTTACGATATTCCATGTGTCATGTTTGTGCAAAGGATAGAATGCTCAGTGTCAACTTCTTATTTATCATTCTTCTTTAACATTTATTGAGTTTTTACTTTGCTCTCTGCATGTGAAGTCTTTTACGTATACAATAGCCCTATGAGGTAGGACAGTTATTACTCCCATTTTATCGATAAGGATACTGAGGCACAGAGAGGTTTATTAATTTTTCCAGGGGTAACTGGCAAGTACATCTGAACCTGGGAAGTCTGACTCTGAACTCCATCCAGCCTCACCTCTCCATGCAGTGCATGATTGCAAAGTATTACCTAGGGGATTTGGTGGATTTTTGTTAAAGGAGAATATCTGATCAAGTCCTTATCCTGATTTCTCTCTCCCAAATTTTCAAGGTCCATTCCATGGAACATTGGTACTTTAAGATGACATGAGTGGGGGGACGAGGGGGGTAGTTCTCATGTTAAAGACCACACAGTCAGTTGCCATTTTTAACTCTGTCACTTTGACCATGCTACACTAAAGACCTGATTCAAATATAAGCGGCAGGTTTCCATGAGATAGTATACAAGAGAGCCCTTTGTAGATGCCAAATACATGGTACATGCTTATAGCTTCCCAGATCATTCAGGAATTTTACATGCCTAAGAATGCCACTTAAAACAGTTACTTCTTGGCTCATTTACATATCCTTTACAAAGTATTCCCAAACTCGCTGAGTATATGGTTATCGGCAGTTACAACACACGTAATTATACTGAATTAGGAAGTTTAAGACCCAAATATGGATGCTATGTTAGAATAGAAACACTGGGTGCCTGGGTGGCTCAGTGGGTTAAAGCCTCTGCTTTCGGCTCAGGTCATGATCCCAGGGTCCTGGGATTGAGCCCTGCATCGGGCTCTCTGCTCAGTGGGGAGCCTGCTTCCCTTCCTCTCTCTCTGCCTACTTGTGATCTCTATCTGTTAAATAAATAGAATAGAAACACTGGTAAAGAACAGGAAATGAGAAACTGTTTAAATCCTATCATGGTCTTTTGTAATTCTCTGAATCAGAAATTCAGTTGAGTTCAACTGCCGATGATGCTCAAGGAAGCATGGAGGAGAAATTTACATGAGTTGTTTTGCGCCGCCCTTCCATGTACTTCAATAGCAACCACAACAGCGACAATAAAGACACAGAGCAATTCTCTAAGTTAACACTGTGTTTTAATAGAACAATGAATTCGAGCACTCTACGGCCATCTTTTTTTTCCTATCATTATAGTCTTATTTGCTAGCTGACTTCCTTTTATCCATCTCTGTCCCTCACACACCATGAATAACTCTTTCAGATCTTCATACCACCCCCCTTCACATGATGTATTTACTGAATTATCAGGGCCCACTTAAAAGCATCACTTTGGGAGACTAAACAAATTAAGTCCATTCAATCTCTCTGTGTAAATGACATTTTCAAAGACAAGTTGAAAAAAAAAAAATCAATCCATTCGGTAGAAGACACAATAAAAATGTCACAAAAACCAGGCGTAGAGTCAAACCAAGCAAGTTTGTACATTTTTATTATTATCTTTCCAAAATGGAAAGGAAAATAGAGAATACATGAACCTTGATTTTTGAGACCAGCCTGGGAAACTGTAATTACATTAGCAACATCCAACAGTGCTATCAACACTGAGCAATTCCTCTCATCTCAGCGCAGCAGCCGACTCAGAAAAATCACACCTTCCAGTTCATGGGATTTGTGACACTTAGTAATGCATGTGTAATTGGGTAAAAATAGTCCTTACCACAAGCTTTATTTTTGTTTGCTTCTGTATTTCTCTAAAGGAAAAAAAAAATACTCATGGATCTCTTTCTGCTTCTTTAAGAAAGCTATAGTCAGATCCCCTTGGAAGAAGTATATAGTATGACCTTCTTCAATCCTAGTCACCTGAAGGCTGCCATATTCCGGACAGGAGAGAGTTGTGCCAGCAGAAGCCCTGGGAGCTCTTCCTCCCCCTACAAAGATGCTGGAGGTGCTGGGAGATCCCAGGCATCTGTTAACTAGATCCCTTTGCCTCTTCTTATGCCTACTTTTTCTCCTGGATGCTATTTCCACAGCATAGTCCTAAATTGTGAATCATATAATGTTCCTCCTCTGTTCAAACATCACCACGGCTTTTTCTTGCTGATTGCTTCAAGTTTAAACTTCCCAGGATCCATCCAGAGAGTAAATTCTTTAGGAAATCTAGTGCCATCTACTCCGTAATGCCTATTTACCTCTTCTCCACATCTCCAACCCTCTGCCCTTGCCTTGCTTTGTACCTGTGTTCCCCCCCTGTTGATTCTGGGTTCCCTCCGTGAGCTGACTTCCCTTCTCCTTTCTGCTTGTTCAAATCCCTGCCTTTCCTCCAGTTCCTATTCACCTTCCATACCATCCATGAAGCCTTCTCTCTTTATCTTCCTATCATTAGGTTGGAGACCTTTCCTGCAAGAAAAAGCCAGGATATACAAAGACAGAAGGGAATTAGGTGTGGAAAACTTTACCCCCACCTTTATTTATTTATTTATTTTACTTTTTTTTTTTTAAAAATCATGTTTATTCAACTATAACATACACACAGAAAAGGGCACAGATCATAAGTGTCCAGCTCGATGACTTTTTACAAAATGAACTCATCCATTTATCAGCACCCAGGTCAAGAAACAGAGTATAATGAACATCCCTGAGTCACCCTTTTGCCCACATCCAGTCTCTCTACTGGCATCCTCTAGGATAACCACTACCATTATTTCTATCACCATATATTAGTTTAACTAATTCAAACTTTATTCAATTCAGGAAAAGAGTATTCACTCTTTTGTGTCTGTTTTCTTTCCTTGAACAATATGTTTCTGGAATTCACATATGTTGTTACATATGGATGTGCTATGTTTATTCTCATCGCTGTGTACTATTATGTTAATATACTTCAACTTATTATTGATTCTACCATTGATGAACAATTGGGGAAGCTTCTAGTTCAGAACTAATTATAAATATTTCCACTAGGAACAATTTTGTACATGTCATTTTCTGAATATATATTTGCATTTCTTTGGGGGAATATAAGTAGGAGTGGAATTGCTGGGTCATAGGATATGCACATTGATATGCCAAATATTTTTCCTAAAATATTCCTGTAATTATTCCTACTGACAGTCTAACCAACAATGTATAAACATTCTGGTTGCTTTATTTCCTCACCACTCTTGCAGGGCTGGTTTAGTGACCACAAATTATGTGTTGGGGTATTGACCTATTTTTATTGATTTTGAGGGGGCTTCTCTTTGCCTCCTGGACTTGAATGCCTGTTTCCTTCCCCACATTAGGAAAGTTCTCTGCTATAATATGCTCCAATTTACCCTTGCCACCCCCCCTCTTCTTCTGGGATCCCAATTATGCTAATATTGGTTAGCTTCATGGTATCTTAACTCTCTCCTCATGATCCAGTAGTTCTTTATCTCTCTTTTTCTCAGCTTCTTTTTTCTCCATCATTTTGTCTTTTATATCTCTCTTCTCTCTTCTGTCTCATTTATCCTAGCAGTTAGAGCCTCCATTTTTTATTGCATCTCATTAATAGCCTTTTTGATTTGACTTAATTAGATTTTGGTTATTTTATTTCTCCAGAAAGGGATTCTCTTTTGCTTTCTATGCTTTTTTCCAGCACAGCTAGTATCTTTATAATTGTTTTTCTGAACTTGAGTTCTGACATCTTATTTATATCCATTCTGATGGGTTCCTGGTAGACAGTACTGCATCTTGTTCTCCTTTTTGAGGAGAGTTTTTCCATCTTGTCATTCTGTCCAGAGAAGTATAGATGAACAAAAGAACAAAATACTAAAATGGCTGCAATGATCCCAGAAAAATATATACTAAACAAACCAGAAGAAACCCAAAACTGGAAAAAAATTTAAAAAGAATATAATCAGACAGGTGAACAGAACAGAGTAATACACTAGATCCTGTGTGTGTTTTGGTCTGTTTGTTAGAAAACTAGATCCCAAAATTGTAAAGAAAGAAAACTTATATACGTACAAAAATAAAATTAAATACAATGAAAGGATAGAATGTAACTGTAAAAATGAAAATTAAAAAGAGATTTTAAAAAGAGTTAATAAAATAAGAAGTTGGTTGAAAAAGGAAAGAGAAAAAAAATAAAATTGAAAGACTAAAGAATCATATGAAAAACCCCATGAATTCTATATACTCTTTTCCCCTAGCCCAGAGTTGTGCAGTTCTCAGTGATCTGTAAACTTGATCTTGGCTGGATGTTCCTACTGATCTTCTTGGGGGAGGGGCTGGTTATGCTGATTCTCAGGTTTCTTGCCCCCTGGTGGAATTGTACCACCCTTGCTGGGGGCCAGGCTAAATAATTTGCTCTTGGATTGCTCTGGGTTGCTCTATGTGGCTTTTATTCCCTGAAGGTTTTCCATGCAGCTTTAGAGGTTGAGAATGAAAATGGTGGCCTCTGAATCTCCAGCAGTGAAGCTGAAACCTTGGGGTGGGGCTGGGTCCTCAGTGCGTCCTCAGGGAAAAGCAGTCAGTCACTCTTGTCTCCCCGATCTCCATCCTCACTCTGTGCTCACCTGTCCTGTGACAGCATTTCTTTCTCAGGCACATGACCCCCTTTCAAGTCTCCAAATCCTACAGGCTCCTGTGGTGCTACTGTGCCACTTCTCCCTAGGGGGATAGAGGGGTGTCTCACCATTTCTGCTGTTAGTTGGGCCCCTGCTCCAAGATCAGTAACCTGACTGTGCTACAGTTCACAGTATATAGCAACCCCAAACTGAAAGCCCTCTCTCAGGTTCGCTGATTGCAGCTGGCTTCCCTGCTCAAATGCCTGGGAGCTCTGCCACAATCAGGCACCCCCAGTCTTCCATGACCTGGAGGATCCTGAGACCACACTGTCCCACCTAGGATTCTGTCCCGCTTTGCCTCCTGAGCACCTTTCAGCCAGGAACATCCCTCACTTAAGCAGACTACTAAAAGTTCTGATTTTGTGCTCTGCTGCTATATCACTTTCTGGTAGCTGGCTTACAGAGGCTTCCTCCCCATGCCGTTTATCTTCCCATATATTGCCTCAGATTCACTTCTCTGCACCTCATCCCTTGCAGAAAGTGGTTGCTTTTCTATTTGTAGAGTTGCAGCTCTTCTTTTCTTAGACCTCTGGTTGAATTCAGGTGTTCAGAATGATTTGATAGCTATCTAGCTGAATTCCTGGGACCAAATGAAACTAAGGTCTCCTACTCTGCCATCTTGGACTATCTCGACTCCTCACCTTTAGTTCCATGTAGTCTAAATATATAATTGCTACATTTCATTCCATTTCCAGCTCCACTTAGATGTCTCATGGCATCTTGAACTTGAGAAGCATCCCTACTTTCTATCAACATCCGCATACCTTCTGTAAGGTTCCCTCTTTCTTTTTTTTTTTTTTAATTTTATTTATTTATTTGATAGAGAGGTCACAAGCAGGCAGAGAGGCAGGCAGAGAGAGAGGAGGAAGCAGGCTCCCTGCTGAGCAGAGAGCCCGATGCGGGGCTCGATCCCAGGACTCCGAGATCATGACCTGAGCCGAAGGCAGCGGCTTAACCCACTGAGCCACCCAGGCGCCCAAGGTTCCCTCTTTCTAACAATGATATCATCCTATACCCAGACACCCAAAGCTAAAAATCCAAACACTGTCCTTCAAAATCCTTTATTTCCCATCTGGTCACCAAGAACTATAGTTTCCTGTCTTCCATATTTCTCAACATCACTCTCTCTTCTCTTCTTCACTGGTTGAACTGCCAGGTTTTCTCTGAACTCTCCTGCCTCTTTTCTAGCATCTTTCCTCTTTCCTTACTCTCTCCCTTATCCTCCTCCACCTTGACCCTAAACATGGGAAGCCCAATGTGGCCCACTCCACTCTCTCTATCTGCAGTGTATTTCACTGTTTCTTCTCTTCAACATCTCCTATTTGGTTTTCAAGAAACCATTCAGGTAACATCACACCTGAGGAAGCTTCCAGGACACCCACCACTCTCAAGGGAAGCTAAAATTTCATTTCTCTGTGTGTCTTTACTTCCATCATAGCACTCAAATATCAGAATTAATGTTGGTCTCTCCAACTAAAGTGTGAACATCTTGAGGGTAGAACACCTAGCATCTATCACAGTGCTTGAACACA
This sequence comes from Lutra lutra, assembly GCF_902655055.1. Lineage (NCBI taxonomy): Eukaryota > Metazoa > Chordata > Mammalia > Carnivora > Mustelidae > Lutra > Lutra lutra. The sequence goes on along the minus strand of NC_062296.1, from coordinate 72,948,107 downwards.
ATGAAGTCCTCCTAAGGAATTATTCAGTGAATGAATAGCCCATAGTTCTAAGCTTCTCTGTGTGGTATTTTTAAAAGAATTATTCATTGGTTTACAGACATAAGTGTATCTTTCTAAGATTATAATGACCTCAAGAATAAAAAAACTCTGTGTCTCTAAAACTGCACTTGAATAACCTCATACACAAGAAGAAGTGTGATAGATACACTAGAGATCATGACTGAGAGTAATGGGTCAAATATGTGAGCTGATCAGGAGGCTACATTTATACTTTTACTTCTCTTTCCTGCTCAGTCTTTAATGGATACATCTTCAGCTTATTGAGTAGAAGGGTAATCATTTTTCAGGACATCACTTTCATGTCTAGCCAAGGGCACCCATCAACAGAGCCCATCATCAGCTGCGGTTGACCAGGGCTCTAATTTGGCTGTTATCACTGAACTCTTTTGTAAGAAAGGTTGACTAAGCAGTGACCTTGTCTATTTCACAAGATATAGAGAGCTCTCCCTCTAAACTTCTCCCATAAGTTACAAGACCTTTCATTTTAATGTCTGGGAGCTATAGATGATGTATAAATAACCATCAAGCAAGTTGTGTGGTAGAGAAATAATAGCAGATCAACAATCCAACAAGCCAGAATTCTGCTCTTGATGAAACTATTCAAATAATAATTTATTGGTACAGTAGTTTCAGTTTCTTAAACCTATACAGAATTTAGAATGAAAAAGAAAGTATACGTAATTCAGTAACAGGGATAAATGCAAGAACCAAAATGCATAAGAAAAGCTCACATATTGCCAAACAATTCCCTGTGCATGTCTTTTTTTTTTTTTGGACATCTGGTGGACCTGGGGCTTGATCATGTTTTATGATAATTCAAAACATGGCATTGCCTACACATTTGCCATACTCCTGCTATATTATATTACGTCATATGGCTCCTCTATCCCAGCCAAACTGTTCCACAACTTGGCCCTGAAAATGCTTCACATTCTGGCTCCTGCCTGGACACCCCCACCCCTCATGTCACCCTTTTCTAAGTCATGCTCTTTCAAGACATAACAAGACCCATAAAGAGCATATAATGCCTCAAAGGCAAAATGGATACTAATTTGGGAGGACTTAATTCTTCAGACAGAAAAGAATTCCTAAGGTGGTTGGGTATGGGTATGTTGAATGCAATTAGAATATTGTCTTAGGAATAATCTCACCTCCACCTCCAAGAAATTACTATGCTAAAATAGATAATTGCAGTGCCCTGGTCAACTTAGGAGGGTTAAATATAATAATTAGTGACTATTACCTACTGAGTGAGTTAAGGCCAAACTTATCTAAGGAATAAAAAGCAAAGCAATAGTAATTCTGTTCTTAAGTTCTTGGTGTTTTCAAAGTGCTTAATATATATTATTGCATCATATTACTAGCCATATTACACAAAGAAGAATAACTGGTAGGCTATAGCCCCAAGCATCAATAACACTGTTATGGCCAGCAAGTTCTCTTCCTGCTTCACATCCTAAATAGCATCAGATCATTCACTCACTCAGTCAAAAATATTTTTTGAAGGACACCTAGTTGGCTCAGTCAGTTAAACGTCTGCCTTCAGCTCAGGGAGACTGGCTTCTCCCTTTCCTTCTACTTGTCTCTCTCTCTCTGTCAAATAAATAAATAAAATCCTAAAAAATTTTTTCAAAGATTTTATTTATTTATTTGACAGACAGAGATCACAAGTAGGCAGAGAGGCAGGCAGAGAGAGAGGAGGAAGCAGGCTCCCTGCAGAGCAGAGAGCCCAATGTGGGGCTTGATCCCAGGACCCTGGGATCATGACCTGAGCCAAAGGCAGAGGCTTTAACCCACTGAGCCACCCAGGCACCCCCTAAAAAATTTTTTTATTTCCTACTCTGTTTTAGGCTGTGTTCTAAGCACCTGAGGTAAAACCATGGACAAAATGGAAAAAATCCTTGCCTTCATGAAGTTTATATTCTAGAAGGAGAAGACATGAGCAAAATAAGTAAGGTAAGGAAGTGATAGATGTTACAGATGGAAATGAAGCAGGAAAGGGGGCATAGGAAATAGGGAAGATGAATTCATCAAAGAAGGCTCACTAGAGGGGCGCCTGGGTGGCTCAGTGGGTTGAAGCCTCTGCCTTCGGCTCAGGTCATGATCCCAGGATCCTGGGATCGAGCCCCGCATTGGGCTCTCTGCTTGGCAGGGAGCCTGCTTCCTCCTCTCTCTCTCTCTGCCTGCCTCTCGGCCTACTTATGATCTCTGTCTGTCAAATAAATAAATAAAATCTTTAAAAAAAAAAAAGAAGGCTCACTAGAAAAGTGGTATTTGGGCATCGAGTTGAACAAGGTGAGGCAACAAGTCATGAAGGCAGAGTCATGTTTATGGTAGATTATTTGCAAAAATGACCACAAAAATTCCCATCCCTACAGCTATATCTTTGGGTAGGCCCTTCCACATGGATTCTAGGACTAGCCATGTGACCTTCTTTAACTAATGGGACAATATCAGGTATGATCCAACTGATCTCAGTAACTCTTGTGACCACCATATGTAAACGAGCCTGGGCTACCCTGATGGATGATGCAAACCATGTGGCTAAACCATTCTCATTGCCCCATCAACAACAAGCCACTACTATTATAGTGTGAAAGCAGTCACAGAAGATACATAAACATATAGGTATGGTTGTGCTGCAGTAAAACTGGCTTTATGAAAAGAGGGGGTGCCAGACCAGATTTGGTCAGTGGTCGGTAGCATGCCAACTCCTCTCCTAGACTACCTAGCCTCAACCACGCTGGCCTAGACAATAACTGTCCGGTCAACCCAGAGAACCATGAAAATCAATCACTGTTATTTTAAGCCATTATGTTTTGGATCAGTCTTACACAACAAAAGGTAACTGCTACAGTGTTCAGGCAGAGGAAACCAAAAACACGACCCTAATGAGGGAGCATGATTGGGATACTCTAGGAATTATTAATAGAGCAATGTTACTGGAGCCAAGTGAACAAGGAGGAGAACAGTAAAAATGTTAGTGCAAAAGAAACAAGATAGAGGGAAAGGATAGGCAGATTAAAAGAGCTGTGAGGGCCATTGGAGCAGAGGAGGGATATGATTTGACTTTTGTTTTTAAAAGCTCAGTCTAGCTCCTATGTTGAAAATAGACTCTAGAGTACAAGGGCAGAAGCAGAGAGATCAGTTAAGAGTCTATTGCAGTAGCCTGAGTGGGAGGTTCTGTTGACTGGACTTGGGTGGTAATAATAGAATTTGCAAGAGGGATCTGAATTTGGGTATATTTTATTTTATTTATTTATTTGTTTTATATATTTTTTATTTTTTATTAACATATAATGTATTCTATGTTATACAATATATAATGTATTTTATTATTTTTATTAACATATAATGTATTATATGTCATATAATGATATGTATATGTTGCCCCAGGGGTACAGGTCTGTGAATCATCAGGCTTACACTGATTTTGGGTATATTTTAAAGAAGATGAACTAATAGTTTGGATGTGAGCTAGAGGAGAAAGAAGGGAATTAATGATGACATCGTGGCTTTTGTCCTGAAAACCTGGAAATTGCCATGAATTTGTGATGGAGAAAATTGTAGGTAGAGAGGTTTTCGGGAAAAATATAAGGAGTACTATGTGGCACACTAAGTTTAAGTTGTTCGTTAGGTTTTTAGTAGGTATTTGTGCAAATGGGTCTGAAGTTCAGGGAAGAGGATTGGATTGGGGGTACAAATTTGGAATCATCAGCACAGAGAGAGCATTTTAAATGTATGAAATTGATGAGATTGCCAAAGGAGTACATAGACACAGCGAAGAGAAAAGCCTTAGGAGGTGAGCCTTGGGACATTCTAATACTAAGATGTCAGGGAGATGATGAAGAGGAATTGAATACTAAAGGAGCAGGCAACCAAGAAGCAGAGGCCAGAGAAGTATCAAGAAGACTGGGAGAGTGAAATATCCTGAAGGTCAGCTCAAGAAAGCGTTCAAGGCAGGTGAGGGCTGAGAATTAACCCTTGGCATGATCAGTGTGGAGGAAATTGAAGACGATGACAAAATCCATTTTGGTGGAGTTATAGACATGCAAGCCTGATAAGCATGGGTTTAAGAGAAGTTGGGAAGAGAGGAAATGAAGACTGTGTGTATGGAGAGTGCTTTCAATGAACTAAGCTGTGAAATAGAACAGAGAAACCAGCCAGTTGCCAGAGGGTAATTAGAGGAATATTTTAGAGTAAGATAAAAAAATATGGTTTTATTCTGTAGGGAATGATCCATGAAGAGAGAGAAAATGATACAGAAAAGAGAGTGAGGCTGTCTTTGACCATGCAGCCCATTCAAGCTACCAGATCACTGTATCAGCATGAGTAACTCCTGATGAGACACAGAAGGAAAGTCCTTAAGTGCACAAGAAGAGACGGGCACCAGAGCAAAAAAGGAGGGGTTAGGGGCGCCTGGGTGGCTCAGTGGGTTAGGCCGCTGCCTTCGGCTCGGGTCATGATCTCGGGGTCCTGGGATCGAGTCCCGCATCGGGCTCTCTGCTCAGTGGGGAGCCTGCTTCCCTCCCTCTCTCTCTGCCTGCCTCTCTGTCTACTTGTGGTCTCTCTCTGTCAAATAAATAAAATTTATTAAAAAAAAAAAAGGAGGGGTTAGCCTTAGATAGAGGCATGGAGGTTTCATCTAGAAAGAAGAGAAGGGGTAGACTAAATGTGCCCACAGGCTGGTGGGTGGAAGGTAAGGTGGTAGATGGGAGTCTCTGGATGTTCTCATAGTTTCTGTTTGTTCAGTGAAATAGGAAGCAGGGTTACCAGCTGAGAGTGAGGATTGGGAGGATGTGTGAGTGGTTAGAGGCTGGAGGAAGTAGTAGATTGTTCCAGAAACAACTCCCAGTGCATAAGGCCCTTGCCATTCCTCTCCTGCACAATTCTGAGTTTCCCATGTGATTTTCTATAGCTAACATGACATTGGCAAATATGATGCAAACTGTGGCTTAAAAGAGAGCCTGTTTCTGGGAACTTTTCCACCACCGCTTGAGGAAGCTCAGGCTAGTGGGCTGGAGACATGTGACCCATCCAATAGCAAACACCAACTTCCCTCTTACACAAACCAGCCCCATTCAAGTCACCAGACGACCACAGCCCCATGAGTGACACCCAGCAAATCCAGCAGAGGAACTACCCAACTGATTCCAACCCAGTTGTTGACCCAAAAACTCATGAACAAATACAATAATCACTGCTTTAAGATATTATTTATTGGGATGGCTTGTTATGCAGCCAGGGTTAATGGATATAGAAGAGAATTATAGATAATGGGCAGGGAGTACAAGAGAGATAGTAGAATAGGGAAATATAGTTTGGTGGCTGGTGGTACCAAGGGACCACTTAAGAGCCATACTTATTAAATTTAAGCACATTCAGTCAAGATGTTTGAATTTTTCTCTAGCCACATTCAGTTACATGGGTGCAGGTGTGGTCTAGGAAAGAAAGGAATTTAACCAGGTCAGGGATTTTTGCCTAGCAAGTACAACAAAGCCAGAGGGTCAGGTGAAGTGGAAATATGTATAAGGGAATGATTATCATCATTTACCATGGGCTTTAACCCCAGAAAATAGAGGAGGTCAAGGAGTTGAGATGCAGTGAAAATGTCATTGGACCATTTGATAGAATTTCCCTAGGGGTTAAAAGATTTTGGGCAACAGAACACTGGGGAGAATGACTAGAAAAAGAGGAGGTGGTCATGATACATGATACATGAATTAGAGATTATGGAAAGAGGACAGTTATCACAGGTGACAAGGTCTATGATATGACTACAGCAATGAGTGGCTAACTGGATTGGAGGATAAGATCGTGGGAGAAGAAGCAAGAAAATAAGAGGCCAGGTTGTGGAAGGATCATCTATGTGGATATTGAAATCAGCAGGAATTAGAACAGGGCTCATACTGGAGAAGGTTGCCATCAGCCAGGAGCAAGATAGTCAAGAAACATCAGGTGGGGGTCCCTAGATAACTACAACAAGAAGGGATAATGTGGGGGCATGGTGTGATGGCATCCAATTTTAAGCTGGGCCATTTAAGGGCAAAGGGACAAGAGGGAGAATGGCCTGGAAGTATGAACAAGGAAGGAGGACACTTGCCTTACTTTCAGGCACTGTGTGTTTGTGTTGGGGGGGAGGGAGTGACCATGACTCAAGGGGGCTGTCCCAGAAGTAGTGTCCTTAGTGATATTGCTGATTGTCCACAGAGTGAGAAGGTGAAGACAATGTTCAGAAAAGAGATTGAGAAGGTAGTAGGAGATCGTGCTGGTAATGGCCCAGGATTTCCAAACAGCCCAAGGGAAGGATTTCAAGAGTTGGGGGAAGTTGAGAGAAGGGGACAGAAAGGGGAAGTGCCCAGCCTTATGAGGATTAGTGTGTGAAGGCTGAGGAGTGTTCTGGGAAACAGGGGTGGGCGATGTGGTTCTTGTGGTGAGGAACATAAGCAGCCATAGAGGCCATTTGAGATTAGACCTCGTGAGCACGAGGCAGACAGTGATGGGGAGGCATCATTTGTGGAGGCTGGGGAATTTCCAGGGAGCCCCTCTTCACATCTGTCTATAGAGATGTGGAAGTCTGGCAGTGGTGGTCATGTTTTGTGAGCGGAACCGTCAAATGGATAAATGCTATGCTGTGTAAGCTCGTCGTTGTTTCTGGATCCTGTCCACACGCACGCCCTCCCCAGCAGTGACTGGCGGCTAAGGTGCTCGGGCATCTTGTGAACTGCACGGGCTGCTGATAAACTTCCTTCTTCCCCATGTCTGACAAGAACGGTGAATGGCTTTTGAAGAGAGGCCAGACATGCCAGAGCTGTGTGCCATGTTCTTTCTCCAGGAGGAAGGGTGCAAATGCTGCATTTCTTTGATGTTGCTCTAAAACACTTATGCGGCCCCGCCAGAGGCTTTGATGTTCTCCTAGTGCTTCTGACATTCTGACATGTGCCTTGTACCCTTCGGAAGCAGCAAATTGAAACAGTAGCCAACTCTGGTATATAAGGCAAAAGGACAGCAAGACCTTATACAGAACTTTCCAATGCCACTCACCTGATTTGAGATAATACTCTCCCTGCCTCTTCAAATTCAGGATCACTAGGTTTCACATTTTAATATTCATCCCAAGTGTCTGTCACGGGGCACCCGCATCCTCCCAGGATTTCTCCAAGAAGGGATTTACCAACCCACTCCTGAAGCCCAGATCCAAATCTGTGGTTTCTTCAAATGACCTGCTAGTTACACAGAAAAACTTCACGCTTGCCCGTCAGCTGTCCTCCATACTTCATCTTTTATGAGCTCATCTTGAGTTGTACTTCTTCCCTTCACACCAGACAGACTCTCTCTGGCCTTTGTCTTCAGTTCCGGCAGGCCCGAATTTGGATGTCTATCTCATGTTGTTTTCTCCTTCACCTCTGTCAGGCCAGCTCCTCCTCATCTTACAAAGTTCAGCTTAAAGCTAAACATCACCCAGAGAATGATCGAGATCATGGCTTTTTAGTCAATAGGATATTCTTTCCTTCATTTCTTTATCCTTGGTTTTCCATCCATATCCACATAATTTGAAGAATGAGTTGGGGGGAAAAGCAAACATTTTTTATTGTTTGGTATTAAAGTTGCTTTGTTCAATTTTTTTTTTAAAGATTTTATTTTTTTGAGAGAGAGAAAACTCAAGTGAGTCCACAAGTAGGCAGAGTGGCAGGCAGAGGGAGAGGAAGAAGCAGGCTCCCACTGAGCTGGGAGCCTGATGCGGGGCTCGATCCCAGGACCCTGGGATCATGACCTGAGCTGAAGGCAGACGCTTAGCTGACTGAGCCACCCAGGTGCCCCTGTTCAATTTTTTTTAATATGTGAAATCCTCCCGGACAGAGCATGTCTTTCTGCCCACCTTAACACCTTTATGAATTAGACCATAATGATTATGATTGTGATTATGATTGGATTCTCCATCTTCCTGCCACCTGCAGGTCTCCACTTCTCTTCTTAACATCTTAGACAAGTTGGGCATTTTATTTTTCTTGAGATTTCTTTCTCTGAAGGCCACCCTCCCTTTGCAGCCACAAACAGATCCAACATATGGTTTCTTACTGTGTGCTGATGTAATGGCTGGCGCTCTAGTATTGGAATGTGAGATAAACAAGACTGGAAGCCTTATACTATAGAACAACAAAAGAATATATTTTATTAAATAAAATGTATCAATTTTAAGGCACACCATTATTTTGTGTACCACAAAAAAAGAAGAAAATGCTATCAAATTAAGACACAATATTTTTTCTCATCCACTAGATTTTCTTTAGATTTTCTAATTTATATTATTAAAAGATATCTTTTAAATTTATTAAGACATAGATTTTTAAATTTTTTTTAAAGATTTTACTTATTTATTTGAGAGAGAGTGAGTGAGAGAGAGAACATGAGCAGGGGGAGGGGGCAGAGGGAGAGGGAGAAGCAGGTTCCCGCTGAGCAGGGAGCCTGGTGTGAGACTGGATCCCAGGCCCCCGGGATCATGACCTGAGCTGAAGGCAGGCACTTAACCTCCTGACCCACCCAGGTGCCCCTTAACACAAAATTTTTTTTTTTTTTTTGGTCATTAGATCACTGTTGTGCATACACACGGAAAGGAAACTATGTGCTAAATTAATTATGTAAGGTACTGCCATAACTTCTTCAGATTCAAATTTCAACTCTTCTAAGATACCTGTCTGTTCACTGCAGCATTATTCACAGCAGCCAAGACAAGGAAACAACCCAAGTGGCCACTGACAGATGCATACATAAAGAAAAAGATAGATACAGTGGGGAAAAAAAGAAGGAAATCCTGCCATTTGCAGCAACACGGAAGGACCTTGAGAGTATTATGCTAAGTGAGATAAGTCAGACAGAAAAGACAAACACTGTACGATCTCACTCATATGTGGAACCCGAAAACCTGAACTTACTGAAACAGAATGGAGGTTGTGAGGGATTGGGGGTGGGGGAAATGAGATGTTGGTCAAAGGGCACAAACTTCCAGTTATAAGATGAGTAAGTCATGGGGATCTGGTATACAGTATGGCAACTATAGTTAACAGTACTGTATTGTATACTGGAAAGTTGCTGAAAGAGTACATCTTAAATGATCTCGCCTCACCCCACACTCTCAAAGATGTGATGGAGATGTTAACTAACCTTATCGTGGTGATCATTGTACAATATATATGTGTATTGAGTCATCACGTTGTATCCCTTAAACTTACAGTGTTATATGTCATTAATATGTCAATAATTTGAACTCTTCTAAATCACTTTTGTGTTAGAATCATTGATGTCTCTTACTGTCATCCTCTGTGCCATCCAGAGTGTTGGCAATGCAGCATTTCTTCTTCTTTTTTTAAAAAGATTTTATTTGTTTATTTGAGAGAGAGAGAGAATGAGCATGAGTTGGGGAGTAGTTAGGGACAAGTAGACTCCCAACCAAGCATGGAACCCGATGAGGGGCTTGATCTCATGACGGCGAGACGATAACCTGAGCCGAAACCAAGAGCCGGATATGCAACTGACCAGCCAACCAGATGCCCCAACAATGATTCGGTATTTATTAAGAGTACTCTTCCTAATGCCTCTAAGATTTTGTTCCTAGCCTATGATGCCACTCTGTCAAGTCTCAATGTGACTGCTCAGGCAGTGACAGCTATGGCCAATAACGATTGTTAAGATTCATCCCAATTTCAAAGATGTTATAATGTGAAAAAATGTACCTCTTGAAATCAGTGAAATAAGATGGAAGGAGCTTCTGCAGCAGCCGGAACTGTGTTCTCCTCCACTCTTGTTTACATACAGGAGAGAAACCCTATCTTTTTAAAGCTACTGCTTTTCCAAGCTTTGCCATTCATAACCGAATGCAATCCAAACTTAGATAAGATTTTTTTTTTTTAAAGATTGTATTTCTTTATTTGTCAGGGAAACAGACAGAGACAGCACACAAGCAGGGGGAGCAGCAGGCAGAGGGGGAAGCAGGCTCCCCTGCTGAGCAAGGAGCCCGATGTGGGGCTCGATCCCAAGACCCTGGGGTCATGACCTGTGCAGAGGGCAGACGCTTAACTGACTGAGCCACCCAGGCTTCCCAGCTAAGATTCTTAAACATATGTTAGCCTTTATTACTTTGCTTTCTCACTGTAACTTAGTCCATTCTTATGTCCTCCTTGACTAATCAATCAAAGCATAATTTTCTTTACTTTATCTTTTAGGTCTTCTAACACTTTGCTAATTCCCCTCATTTCACCCTTCACTTCAGCCTTCCTGATGCAAATTCCCCATCAATATCCCTCTGAATTGGAACTCGGGACTGCATGAAAATGATTTGTAATAAAAATGTTCATTATTTTAAACTCTGAAGCATAGTATCACTTCCAAGATTAATGATAATGCCTTTCACTACTGAATGTTTGATTAATATGTCTCTTGGGCTTGCAAAAAGAAACCGAAATTGCTGACAAATGGAAAAAATTGAAGGAGAATTTAAAAATCAGAAATGTAGAACAAGTTTTAAGAGTAGAGACGATTCAGAAGAAATTAATGAGTGCTTTGTACTTCTTGTCACACCTTTCTGATGGGAAAAAATACGTTTCCTTTTCCTGGAAAATGAAGCGCAAGTTGTCAGTGACAACCGTCTATTAAGAAATTTTCTTTTGTGATACAGTGAGGATTTTTGTCCCCAGAGGTAAATTATTCAACACAGTTAATTTGAATCTGTGTTCGAGCCTGCGATGAAGTTATCAATTTTATCATTTTCCCCTCAGTCTGTTCTGATATTATCATTGCCTGAGACCCCGGTACCCATAGCAACAGTGACTATTTCAGACACGGTTCCTCGAAGCATTGGAGCATGGCCACTGACTGACAAGTACCCAGCTGTGCATCTGGTGGGGGGTGGTATTTTCCCCAGGACTGGACGACCAAGTTGCAACTCACTCAGATGTCCTGACGGGCAGGTTATCGAGGGGTTGGGATGGCTGTGAGTAGGCAGGGAGGTGGCACAGCCACAAAAGTTAGCTCCCCCCTTTTGAGGGGTGGGTACATGGCAGAGGAGGGAGGGAAGGCAGAGGAAGGTGGGAATGACAGACAAAGTTAAGACATCTGGAGGGAGCGACGGGGCCAACTTCACCAGTCTGGATTCTCACTTCATTCCGCCCCTGCCCCACACATTCAAGAGTCTGTTGGTGGACCCCAAAACTGAACCTCAAGGAGGGGATTTCGAACATTCCTTTTGTCTTGCGGAACATGAAGGAGAGCTGCCACTGTGTCTAGACTCCCTTGCCAGGGATTCTCACAGAAAAGCTGTGAAATGTGACACTACAAGCAGCAGCTTGTAAGAGGCGCTCGAGCGTAATCACAATGCTCTTTGAGTCTTGTGGGTGAGGAAATCCTTCTTTCCCTGGTAAAATAAGAGGACGTAGATCTAAGCAGACTCCGCGGCATTATCCTGGGGAGTCCCTCTGAGTCACAGGAAAGGGAAAGATGGGATATAGAGGAGGCCCAGCAGCCAAGACTGAACCAGACTCGGGTCAGCCTCCGAGCCCAGGGCAGAAACCACAACAGGCAACGGTCCAGTGCCTGGGTTCCGGGACCCTGTGCGTGGCTGGGGTACTGGGTGTCTGTCCGGCTGAGCTGGATTTGCAGGCACAACATGTGTGTTTTGCAGTCTCCCCTTGGGCCTGAAGAGAAGCCACTGAGAGCAAAGCCGTGTGGGTGGAGAGTGCACTCGGGGGGATTTCCAGGCCTGAGGTCTTCCCAGGTCTTCAGTGCCAACTCAGGTAACATTGTCCCTGCCTGTGCGGGGCAGGGAGCCTGAATAGCGGGATTCAGGTGTACAGGTGCTGCCTGCCTTCCTGTGAGGTACTCTACCTCTCTTATGTTCTGTTGCTAGCTCTGAAGACTCCTTTCCTAGGAGCAGGGTCTGGCTGAGGTTTAGAAGCCATCCCCACCCTAGGCTGGAAGGCACACCTGTAATTAGAGCAGAGACTGCAGTGATCAGGGCTGACTTTATGAGTGTTGGGGATTTCCCTCCCTTCCGGGTCTGGTTATCTGGCTGGATTTCCAGTCTACCCACACAGTCTTGCTTAACCCATTGATATACCTGTGAGGCAACAACAACAAAAACAAAATGGAACATGGCATCAGAAGATCTATGTTCGGGCCCACATTCCATAACTTCTTATTTGCGTGGCCTCCCTTTTTCTCACTTGTTAAGACACAGTCATAACACCTGCCCTTCTTACTTCCTGAGGCTCTTACAAAAGTAAAATACAATAATGTCAATAAAAGGACTGAGATTTGCAAAATGCCATTGTTACTTTACTTTGTCACATCCGTGTCCCTGGGGGAAATTAACCATAGGGGTCCCTTCCCATTATCACTGTAGCCCAGGGTGGATCCCTGTGCAATCCCACTTCCTGCCCTTCTTCCCCAGGGGCAACTACTATGATGAATTCTAAGACCGTGGTTTTTTTTTTTTTATGCTTTTATCATACATATGCACCCACAGACACCAAGGCCCCAGACCACCCACCTCATCTCACCCCACCCCACCCTCACATTGTTTATCAGGGAAAGATTGATTTGTGTTTTCCAGGGTCCCATGGAATACCTTCCCCCTCCATCTCCCAAGATCCTGAGCTATATGTGGATGGGGTTGGGTGGGTGGAGAGACTCCTGGACACCTGCCTACAAACTTTAAAGGGGAGACATTTGCACACACGAATCAGAGACCTTTATTTATTTAAGAGCCAAATAACTTTATTGAAACCAAACAACTTTACTTATTTATGGCAAAACTGGAAGAAAAAAACTGGAACTTTTTGCAAAGGCAATACTGCAATACGCATGCTCGGCATGGTGATCAGGAAAAGTCACCATGCACCCTGGGGCTAGCGGGAAAACAGTCCCAACTCAGTTCTTTTTGTCGCTGTCACCCAGGGTGAGCTTGTCAAACAGGTACTCTGCCAGGCCGGCTTCGGGGGCCCCCATCTTGCGCAGGCTGGTGACATAGCCCCCCAGCTCTTTGATGGCCTCGACTTGCTCGTGCAGGTAGTGGCTCTCCAGGAAGTCGCAGAGCTGGGCGTCGTTCTTGTCGGTGGCCAGCTGGTGCAGGTCGAGCAGGCTCTGGTTCACGCTCTTCTCCAGGTGCAGGGCGCACTCCATGGCCTTCAGGCCGCCCTCCCAGTCGTCGCGGTCCGGCTTCTTGATGTCGCGGAGGCGGATGTGGCCCCCGCGCTGGTTCTGCAGCTCCATGAGCTTCTCGGCATGCTGGGTCTCCTCGCGGGACTGGCGCAGGAAGAAGCGGGCGAAGTTCTTCAAGGCCACGTCGTCGCGGTCGAAGTAGAAGGCCATGGACAGGTACACGTAGGAGGCGTAGAGCTCCAGGTTGATCTGGCTGTTGATGGCGGCCTCGCAGTCGGGGTGGTAGTTCTGGCGCACTTGGGAGAGCAGCGGGGTGGCCATGGCTGGCGGCTCAGGCACCAGGGCGAAGGTGACGGCGGTGCAAAATGAAAGCTGTGGTGTTAAAGGCGGTGGCGACAGGTCCGCGGTGTGCTTTCAAGCTAGGTGAAGAAGTAAACCTTGTGGTGTTCTCCGTGATGGCGCTGGAATGAGGTCCGTTACTCTGGCTTTGGGACGTTGGATCCGTTAGGCGAGTGGGGCGTGGTCACGCAGGAAGGGGCGGGCTAGGGGCGGGGCACCACATTCAATTTCTCTCTGAGTCACTCACTGAGTGAGGCAGAAGGCCAAGGACAATTCTGAGTGTCTTTTTTTTTTTTTTTTTTTTTAAGATTGATTTATTTTAGGGGCACCTGGGTGGCTCTTTGGGTTAGGCCTCTGCCTTTGGCTCAGATCATGATCTCAGGGTCCTGGGATCAAGTCCCACATTGGGCTCTCTGCTGAGCAGGGAGCGGGCTTCTCCTCCTCTCTCTCTGGCTGCCTCTCTGCCTACTTGTGATCTCTGTCTGTCAAATAAATAAATAAAATCTTTTTAAAAAAAGATTGATTTATTTTAGAGAGAGAGAGCAAGGGGTGGATGGGTGGGAGTGGGTTGGTGGTGAGGGCCAGGGAGAGAGTTTTAAGCAGAACCTGTGTTCAGTGCCCAGCCAGACCTGGGGCTTGATCTCACCACCCTCCCATCAGAACCTGAGCAGAAACCAAGAATCTCCCACTTAACCAACTGGGCCTCCCAGGTGCCCTAGTGCAGGGTGTTTTGAGGCCATTTTTAAAAATAACAATTCTAGGGGAGCCTGGGTGGCTCAGTCATTAAGTTAAGCGTCTACCTTTGGCTCAGGTTGTGATCCCAGAGTCCTGGGATCAAACCCACATTGGACTCCCTGCTCAGCGGGCAGCCTGCTTTTCTCTCTCCCACTTCACCTGCTTGTGTTCCCTCTCTCACTGTCTCTCTCTCTCTCCATGTGTCAAATAAAGAGATAAAATCTCTCTAAAAAAAATAAAAATTCTATGGGTGCCTGGGTGGCTCAGTTAGTTAAGCACCTGACTCTTGATTTCAGCTCAACTTGTGATCTCAGGGTTGTAAGGTCAGACTCTGGGCTGCTGGTACAGCCTGTTTAGGATTCTCTCTTCCTCTTGCTCTGTCCCTCCACCCTCCAACACTAGAAAAGAATAAAACAACTCTATTAAGATTTAATTCACATACTATAAAATTCACCTTTTGAAAGTGAACATTTGCATAGTTTTTAATATATTCATAGGGTTGTGCAACCATCACTACGATCAAATTTCGCATTCTCATCACTCCAAAATGAAATTGGCTACCCATAAGCAGTCACTCCCCAGACCTGGCTACCACTAATCTATTTTCTGTCTCTATAGATTTGCCTATTCTGGACATTTCAAATAAATGGAATCATACAGTATATGACCTTTTGCATCTGATTTCTATACTCAGCATAATGTTCCTAATCTTTCTTTTTGAGGCCATGATGAGATACCATGATGACGCCATATTATGGAATACTATTCCGTAATATGGATATGCCCCACTTGATTTATCCTTTTGTCAATTGATGGACATTTGGGTTGTTTTCATTTTGTGAATATGAATAATGTTGCTATGAATATTTGCAGGGATTTGTATAGAAATATTTTTATTCTCTTGGGACTATACCTAGTAGTAGAATTGCTAGGTCATAGGACAACTTTATGTTTAATATTTTGAAGAATTGCCAAATATTTTCCAAAGTGGCTATACCATTTTACATTTCCACCAAAGATATGTGAAGGTTCCAACACTGTTATTGTGTCTTTTTTTAGTTATAGTCATCTTAGTGGATGTAAAGTAGTATCACATTGTCATTTTGATTTGCATTTCTCTAATGATTAACCATGTTGAGCATCTTTGTATGTACTTATTGGCCATTTGTTTGACTTCTTTTTCTCTTTTCTTTTTTTAAATCTTAGTTCCAGCATAGCTACCATACACTGCTATATTAGTTTCACATGTACAATATTGTGATTCAACAATTCTATACATTGCTCGGTGCTCATCATGGTTAAGTGTACTCTTAATCCCCTTCACCTGTTCCACCCATCCCCCCAAACTACCTTCCCTCTGGTAACCATCTGTTTGTTCTCTACAGTTCAGAGTCTGATTTTTGGTTTGTCTCTTTCTCGCTCTCTCTTTATTTTCCTTTGTTCGTTTGTTTTGTTTCCTAAATTCCACATATGAGTAAAATCATATGGTATTTGTCTTTCCCTGACCTATTTTGCTTAGTATTATACCCTCTAGATCTATCCATGTTGTTGCAAATGGCAGGATTTCATTCTTTTTTATGGCTGGGTAATATTTTGTGTGTATATATATATTATCTATAATATATATATATCACATCTTCTTTATCTATTCATTAATTGACATGGGCTGTTTCCATAATTTGGGTCTTGTAGATAATGTTGCTCTAAACATCGAGGTGCATATATTTCTTTGAGTTAGTATTTTTATATTTTTCGAGTAAATACTTAGTAGTGCAATTGCTGGGTCGTAGGGTAGTTCTATTTTTAACTTTTTGAGGACTCTCCATACTGTTTTCCAGAGTGGCTGCACCAGTTTGCATTCCCACCAACAATGCAAGAGTTTTTCCCTTTCTCCGCATCCTTACTAATAACAGTTTTTTCTTGTATTCTTGATTTTAGCCACTCTGACAGGTGTGAGGTGGTATCTCATCATGGTTTTGATTTGTACTTACCTGATGATCACTGATGTTGACCATCTTTTCATGTGTCTGTTGGCTATCTATAAGTCGTCTTTGAAAAAAAGTCTGACCATGTCTTCTGCCCACTTCTTAATTGGATCATGTGGGGTTTTTTGGTGTTGAGTAGTATATGTTCTTTATATATTTGTGGTACTAACTCTTTATCAAATATGTCATTTGCAAATATATTCATCCATTTAGTATGTTGTCTTTTAGTTTTGCTGATTGTTTCCTTTACTTTGCTTTTTATTTGATGTAGTCCCTATAGTTTGTTTTTTCTGGTTTCCCTTGCCTCAAGAGACATATCAAGAAAAATGTTGCTATGTCTGATGTCAGAGAAATTACTGCCTGTGTTCCTCTCTGGGATTTTTGTGGTTTCAGATCTCACATTTAGGTCTTTAATCCATTTTGAGTTTATTTTGTGCAAGGTGCAAAAAAGTGGTCCAGTTTCATTCTTTTGCATATAGCTGACTAATTTTCCCAGCATCATTTGTTGAAGAGACCATCTTTTTCCTATTGCATATTCTTGTTTCCTTTGTTGAAGATTAATTGCCCATGTAATACCGGATTTATTTCTGGGCTCATTATTCTGTTCCATTGATCTAGATGTCTGTTTTTGTGCCAGTACCATACTGTTTTGGTTACTATAGCTTTGTAGTTTATCTTGAAACCAGGGATTGTAATACCTCCAGTTTTGTTCTTCTATTTCAGGATTGCTTTGGATATTTGGGGTCTTTTTTGGTTCCATACAAACTTTAGGATTGTTTGTTCTAGTGTTGTGAAAAATCCTCTTGGTATCTTGATAGGGACAGCATTGAATCTGTAGATTGCTTTGGGTAGTATGGACATTTTAACAATATTTGTCCTTCCAATCCATTAGCATGGAATACCATTCCATTTGTTTGTGTTGTCTCTGATTTCTTTTTTCTTTTTTTTAATGTAAGCTCCACACCCAGAGTGGGGCCCCATGGAGGGCTTGAGCTCAGGACCCTGAGATCAAGATCTGAGCTGAAATCAGGGGCTGGATTCTTACCCAACTGAGCCACCCAGGTGCCCCTTGTCTCTGATTTCTTTCATCAGTGTTTCATAGATTTCAGAGTATACATCTTTCTTCTCCTTGGTTACATTTGTTTCTAGGTATTTTCTCATTTTTGGTACATTTGCAAATGGGATTATTTTTTTAAATTCTCCTTCTGGTATTTCATTATTAGTGTATAGGAATGCAATAGATTTCTGTATATTGATTTTTGTATCCTGTGAGCTTACTAAATTCATTTATCAGTTCTAGTAGTTTTTTGGTGAGGTTCCAGTACTATGTTGAATAAAAGTGGTGAGAGTGGACATCCTTGTCTTGTGCCTGATCTTAGAGAAAAAGCTCTCAGCTTTTCACCACTGAATATGATGTTAGCTATGTGGGTTTTTCATATGTGGCCTTTATGATGTTGAGATATGTTCCCTCTGAACTTACTTTGTTGAGGGCTACTATCATGAATGGTTTGTGTACTTTATTTAATGCTTTTTCTCCATCTATTGAAATGATCATATTGTTTTTATCCTTTCTCATATTGATGTGATGTATCACATTGATTAATTTGTGAATATTGAACCAGCCCTTGCATCCCAGGAATAAGTCCCACTTGATAGGGTAAATGATTTTTTAAAAAGATTTATTTATTAATTTGAGAGGGGTGGGGCAGAGGAGAGTGAGAGAGAATCTCAAGCAGACTCCGTGCTGAGCAGAGTACCCAACGCAAGACGCAAGACTTGATCCCATGACACATGAGATCATGACCTGAGCCAAAACTGAGAGCTGGATGCTTACCAACAGAGCCAATGAAGGCAGGTGTCCCATGAATGATTTTTTAAAGTGTATTGTTGCATTCAGTTCGCTAGTATTTTGTTGAGGATTTTTGAATCTATGTTGATCAGAAATATTGGTCTGCACTTCTATTGTTTTGTGGTGTCTTCATCTGATTTTGGTAACAGAGTAATGCTGGCCTCATAGAATGAATTTGGAAGCTTTCTTTCCTCTTTATTTTTTAGAATAGTTTGAGAAGAATAGCTATTAACTGTTCTTTAAAAGTTTGGTAGAATTCACCTATGATGTCACCTGGTCCTAGGCTTTTGTTTCTTGGGAACTTTCTGATTACTGATTTAGTTTCATTGCTGGTAATTGGTTTGTTCAAATTTTCTATTTCTTCCCAATTCAGTTTTGGGAGACTATAGGTTTCTAGGAATTTATCCATTTCTTCCAGGTTGTCCACTCTGTTGCCATATAACTTTTCATAATAGTCTCTTATAATCCTGTGTATTTATTTCTGTGGTGCTGTGGTGTCAGTTGTTATTTCTCATCTTTCATCTGATTTTGTTTATTTTAGTCCTCTCTCTTTTTTTATGAATTTGACTGAAGTTTTAACAATTTGGTTTATCTTTTCAAAGAACCAGTTCCTGGTTTCATTGATCTGTTCTATTGGTTTTTTGGTTTCTATTTTGCTTATTTTGCTCTAATCTTTATTATTTCCTTTCTTCAACTCTTTTGGGGTTTTGTTTGTTCTTCTTTGTCTGGCTCCTTTAGGTGTAAGGTTAAGTTGTTTATCTGAGATTTTTCTTACTTCTTGAGATAGGCCTGTATTGCCAGAAACTTCCCTTTTAGAACAGCCTTTTCCACATCCCAAAGATTTTGGACCATTTTGTTTTCATTTGTCTCCACGTGATTTTTTAAATTTCCTCTTTAATTTCTTGGTTGACCCATTCGTTGTTTAGTAACATGCTATTTAACCTCCATGTATTTGTATTCTTTCCAGATTTTTTTTCTTGTGGTTGACTTCTAGTTTCATAGAATTGTGGTTGGAACAGATGCATGGAATGACCTCAGTTTTTTTTTAACTTATGAGATTTGTTTTGTGACCTAATATATGATCTACTCTGGAGAATGTTCCATGTGCGCTTGAAAAGAATGTGTATCCTGCTGTTTTTAAGGTGGAATGTTCCGAATGTATCTCTTAGATTCATCCGGCCCAATGTGTCATTCAAAGCCACAGTTCCCTTGTTGATTTTCTGTTTGAATGATCTATTGCTCTTTATCACCGCTTTTGGCTATGTTATCTTATTTTATTTTTTTAAACATCACAAATAAGATTTTTGTATTTGTCATGATGAAATGTCGGAATTTTAAACAGATTCTTGGACTGGTGGCTCATAGTTATCAGCTCATTCAACTTTAACACCAGTCTCACCCCCAGTAGCTTTTCCAGAACTACTACCATCACCATGAAGAACCATGAGCTTTCCAAATTCAAAGTTGGGCTTCTTCAGCATTTTTACTTTTCTTTATTATTACTATTATTATTTCTTTATTTGAGAGAGAGTATGTTCTACCTGTCTTCAGGTTGTTTTCTTGTTTATTTCTTTGCTATGGGTGTTTTCTAGGTGTAACTGTGGGACAAAGTGAGTTTAGGATTCTCCTATTCTGCTATCTTCCCAGGAAGATTTGTATATACTCTTAGGAGTTATGTCTATGCAAATCCATTGCTTATTTTTAAATAGCATTGTTTTTCTTTTAATTGTGGCATTGTAAGAATTTGTATATTCTTGATACAAGTCCCTTATCAGATATAATATTTGAAAGTATTTTCTCCTATTCTGTGAGTTGTCTTCACTTTCTTAATGGTGTCCTTTGCAGCATAAGAGTTCTTAATTATGATGAAATTCAATTTATCTGTTTTTTCTTTTGTCACTTGTCCTTTTGGTGTCATATCCAAGAAACCATTGCTTAATTCATGGTCACAAAAACTTATACCTAGGTGTTCTTCTAAGAGTTTTGTAGTTTTAGCTCTTACATTTAGGAACATTGAGGTCTCTGATCTATTTTGAATTAATTTTTGGATATGATATAATGAAGGAATCTAACTTCATTCTTTTGCATGTGGATTCTAATTATCCCAGCACCGTTTTTTGAGAAGACTATTCTTTCCCCATCGGATGGTCTTGGTACACTTGTTGAAAATCAGTTGACCATAGATATATGGGTTTATTTCTGGACTCCAAGTTCTATTCTGTAGATCTATATATTTGAACTTATGCTGATACAATACTGTCTTGATTACTGCAGCTTTGTAGTAAGTTTTGAGATAGGGAAGTATGGGTTGTCCAACTTTATTTTTCTTTTTCAAGATTGTTTTGGCTGTTCTGTAGCTTGCTAATTTCTTTCCCAGAAAAAGCTAGCTGGAATATTGATAGATATTGCATTGGATCTGTATATAATTTGGGAGTGTGTTGCAATCTTCATAGTATTAATTCTTCTGATAAATAAATATGAGATGTCTTTCAATTTCTTTAGGTCTAGGATCTTTTTTCACCTCACCCTGAATCCAGGTCTGGAATCATTTAAAATACAGATTCTGATTTAGACAGAGTCTAAAATTCTCAGTTTCTAAGTAAGCTCTCAGGTGATGCCTGACCACACTCTGAGTAACAATTATCTAAAAGGGAGGAGACGTCTACCCTTTGTTGTCTTAGTCTGTTTGGGTGCTATAACAAAGTACATAAAGTGGGTGGCTTATAAACAACAGAAATTTATTTCTTACTGTTCTGAAGACTGATAGTCTAAGATCAGGATGCCAGCATACCTGGGTTCAGGTGAAAACCCTCCTCTGCCATATGGCCATCTTCTTGCTGTATTCCCACATGGTAGAGGGAACTCTCCAGTCTCTTTTATAAGGAGCATTAATCCCATCCACGAGGGCTCCACTCTCATGATGTCATGACTTCCCAAAGGCCTTACCTCCTAGTACCATCACATTGGGGGGTAGGTTTTCAACATGTGAATTTGGGGGGTGGAACCACACACTGAGTCTACAGCATTTATTGAGGTTTGGAGTTAAGGAGGACCCATGTATTGGTCTTCACAAACAGAAACATCTGTTCCCACCTCACATACAGTGCTTCTAATAGTTAACACTAGATATAGATTGGTATGGGAAAGGAAGAGAGGCCTTTCTCCTATCAGGAAAAATTGTGAAAGACCTTAAAATTGGAAAAATTGCGAAAGACCTTAAAATTGGCAAACAAAACCAAACCAACAAATAAAAAAACAAACCACATTTACTGGGTGTCCTTTATAGAGCACTATTCATGGTTATCTCCACCTTTCATTGATTTTGAGCTATTTTGTTACTCTGTAAATTGCAGAAAACTACTAATAATGCAAATGATTCTTGTCCATATGCAAGTGAGTTGTGTCAGGTGGAATGCAACTTATTTCAGACTCATTTTGCATCAGTTTCTGCATTTATCTCAACATTCCTCATTGCCTGCTTAGATAGCTATGGCTCTTGGAATTGTCCTTTGAATCATTTGTAACATCTTACTGGTTTTCTCATTAACTAATGACTTAAATAAAATCTTTGACATGTATTATCTCACATTGGATAGAGATTTTAGTTTCTTTTTCTTTAACTGTCCTCGAATGTTCTTCATACTCATCCCCACCTCACTAGAAACATAATGCACCCTACATGAGTTGTCTTGGTACATTAAGCACTTTTTGGGCTGCTCACCAGAGTTATGATTCCAGAAAAATATCTGGGATCTAAAGGCATAGAATTCCTGACTGGGATATGGACTGGAATGATAACATCCCTGAGGAGAAGGAGCCAGAAGGTACTCTGGGAAATCAGAGAACTTATGCAAACTGTTGGAGGAAGGGGACATTTAGACAGTGGGCCACAGGAGGAGCCTCATCCATAGAACCCTGTAGCCCCTATGGGGCTGAGGCTGGCCCAGTGCATCCTAAGGAAAGACAGAGAAATAGGTGTGAGCAGTAAAGGCCTGTAGAGAACCAGAAGCAGCTGAGAACCACGGGACTGTTGAAAGCTTCCAGGCAGGAGAAGTAGTCAGCAGAGATTTGAGGGGATCTGAGAGGCTGAGATGCATGATCTGGGTAAAATTAACTCTAGAAGGAGGTAGGAACATGAACTTTTCAAGCCAAGAGAAAGGATCCCTTCATCAGTACTTTAGTGCTCCCTGAGTTACACCCTTGAAAGGGGTGTTGGGACCCATAGATACTGAGGTGGAGTATTTGGGACTGGGCCATGAATTCTCTTTTCCAGAGAAGGTTCCTTCCAGCTGGTTATCAGAGCAGGGAAACTCTAAGGCATTCTGGATGGTTCAACCAAAGGGTATCTTTTTCACGTGAAGGCCATAGGAAAGTTTAGTGGTGGCTTCTGTTTGGTGTGGTTTGGTACTAATGAGGTATGTCCAGCACCCACATACACTATTCTGAAGAGGAAAATGCTCCTTCTGGTCTTCACTTCTTCACTGTTCTGATTTTAGATGTGGGGAGAGGAGAATTGGTATCTTGAAGGACAAAGCAAAGACCTCTAAACTTAAACGTACTCATTGTATGTATTGGTGTGTGTAAGTTGATGACTGATATTAGTTCAGTTAAATACAAATTTTCTCTAAAGTTGTCACATTTCAGTTTTATTCAATGTGTTACATATTCTCCATTTGCTTCTCCAGTACTATTCTCTGTCTTTTTTCATCTTACTCTGAGCCCTGGGAGGCTGACTTGTATGGATTGCGTCCATGGTTCCCTCGCCTTCTGGCTCCTGGTTGGGCTCAGCCAATGGGAGGCACTGGCAGGAGATGGGAGGGCAGGAGGAGAGGGAGATTGGGATAATTATTTTCTTGGCTCTCTTCAGGGAAGATAATTAAGAAGAAAATCTATTGCCCTTTAATAGATCGAGCTCCTTGGATGAAGTAGGACCACTCTCAGGAGGGGCCTTCTGCAGGCACTGCTCACTTCAGAAGAATTTACCCCAAAGAACAAGCGGATGTTCTTTGGCTCAGGTTTAATGCATACCCTAAGAAATTCATGAGAACCCAGAATCCAGTATGCAGCTAGACATTGCTTCAGTCCACATAATAAATGGAAGAATTAGACTAGAAATAAAGAGGAACTAGTGTACCTCATCTACAACAGTCTCAGGCAACAAAACAACATCCCAAGTGAAGCTGCCACCCAAGATCCAGGCTCTAGTTACATGGATTGTAGATTTCTCTAGCTCCTGGCTCCCTTGTTTCCTTAGGTGACTGACCCTTTGGTTACCACTCATCTAATTAGTAAGCCCATTAGAAAGAGAAATAGGAAGGAGGAAGCAGGGAGAGTCATTTTCTCCTTGTTATTAGCTATGTTGAAAAGTCTAGTTAGGGGAAAAATTAGGGGAAAATATTGACTCAATAAGGTTGAGGATTAACTGTTTTTTTCAAGTAAACCCTTGTCTTTCCTCGCTCACCTTCTACTGCTCATGATCAGAGCTATTGCAGAGTGCTCTGCACAGCACTGCAAAATGAGTCCAGTCAATGTACACAAGGGATTATAGAAGCTGACTATTTAGATAGCTCTTCAGCATTTGCTCCTAGGCAGGAAGGTACAATCCTCAATTGCAGATAGCGAAAAGTGGATTTTGAAAGTTTTCTGTACTTCTTTTCTAAATAGAGGATGAATAATTTTTATTATGTGACATTCAATTCCTTCATAGAAAGCACCAGATGTTAATAGTCAGGGTAGGGAAAGCTATGTTGTAGTAATAGACCAAACCTAAAAAGCTCAATGGCTGAAGACAATGTCTATTTTTTTGCTCACATCACATCTGGCGCAGGTGAGGCAACCCTCTTTCATGGCTCTCCAACAATGTTTAACTATATTCCACACTACATGCAGGCTATATTTCACCTTTTAGTTGTACCTTCTCAGAATTCTTTACTTCCAACTGTACAGAAGGAAAACAGGAAGTGCAGAGACCTCCCACTTACTCTTTATTACCTTGGACCTGAAGTCATAGGCACTTTAGCCCAAACCAGCCTCAAGGACGCTGAGAAGTATAGGGGAAACATTTGCAAACATATGATATTTAGTGAGTAAAATAATCTCTGCCATCCATGTTTTATCCATTTCTCTCAGTTATTTTAAAAAATTATATAGAACTCACTTTTTGACCAATGTTATTTATTTACTTATTAGAGTGTGATTATAGCAAGGATTCTTTTGAAAAAAAAAATTACCACATTGTGTGTGTGTGTGTGTGTGTGTGTGTGTAGGTCCATTAAGTAATATAACCTGTGTGGTCCCATTTCTATATAATTGCTTCTATAATCATATTTGTCTCCCAACCTGGGTCCTAGGTTGACATTCAGCCTCAGATCCAACCCCATGTTTTACTTGAAATCTCTTCTGTCTGAAGTGAACACAGTCTCCTCTGAAGATCTATAGAGATTAGTGCCCATACAGTTAGCACGGCAATCAATTATGCACTGCCCCTTGATGGCTTGTCTTTAATTGCTTTGAACTATAAATTATCTCCTTTTGTGTTGTGTCCCTTTGGCACAATGTTGTCCTGACGTATAACCTCCTGGAGGGCAAACACACTTTCTGTAACTCTGAAGCACTCAACAAAACGGAATATCACAGAATAGGTGCTCAAAAACTGTGGGCTCATTTAATCTGATTTAATTGAATTGATAGAATCAGAAAATATGTATTAAACTACTAAGTATCATGTTCTAGGATCTGTGTGGAGAATTGTGGGTAAGGAGATGATTACAACATAGCGCCTATCCTTGGGAGGCTTTCAGAATTTTAGGAATAGAATGAATTCAAACTAACAGAGTGTGGTAGCTAGTCTCCAAACATGGTCCCACCTATTCCTTCCCTCCCAGTTCCAAGAGTGCTGCTCCTCATTTAGAGTTAGTACTTGTTTTTCCTCCCCAGTGCCTGCCTTGGCCAATAGAATATGGTAGAAGCAGCATTCTGGGACTTCCAAGAGGATGGGAAGAATTTCCTTTTTTCCACTCAGAAGTTTTGCTCTGCCCCTCTGAATTCCACTCTCCCTCTGCATCCAGTCACCATGCTGGGAAAAGACCAAAGAAGTGGCAACAAGGAAAGAAAAAAGGGGCAGAGTTCCCAGACAACAGCCAACCCCAACTGCCAGCCACGAGTGAGCCATTTTAGATATTCCAGATGACCGCAGTCCCAGCTGACGTCACAAAGAGAACAATTCACAGGCAGAATTGTAACATTATAATGAATAAAATGGTTGTTGCCTTAAACCACTATTTTGTGAGGGAAGGGGGTTGATTTGTAGCAAAAGATATCTGACACACAGAGTAAGAACGTTTTATCAATATAATGAATAGGTCCACCCAGGAGGGAAAAGGAGGAAGAAGGTTCAGGAATGTCATCAGAGTCAGAGAGGTGACATTGGAGCTGATGAGTAAAAATACCCCAGGCAGAATTGAAAAGAAGGGCTTTCCAGTTAGTGACCCCACGTAAGAAAAGCCATGGAGGAGTGAAGAGATACAGCGTGCACAGAGAACTTATAAGCAGCTTGTGATGGGTGGTGTGTGAATGCAAGAGGGAACTACAGGTATTTTAAGAGAAATCTGAAAATCCAGGAACACGGCTCTAAGATTGATTCTCTACCCAATGCAGTACTTGGGACTTTTCAAAACAGAAGAGTGTCAAAATCAGATTTTTGTCTCAGATCACCCTGGAATGAGTGAGAGGTAGATTAGAGAGACATGACACCACAGAGAATAGCCAGGAAACTTCTGTGGTGACCCAGGGGTGAAGGTGAGGCATCCATTAAAGTCGCCCCAAAGAGAGGCGTGGTGCTGAGGGACATGGAGATGAAGGGTGGGACGAGAAAGGTATTGAGGTGGATAATCTCTTAACGTTTTTAGATGGATGCAGCTAGTGAGGGAAAGAGAGGTTTCGGACTCCCAGCCTTCAGGCTTTGATTCACCATTCTGGACACTGGCAATGCAGGATGCCCAGGTGGTGGGGGAAGAAGGTAATGACCTGGTTTTAACTGAGCCCTGTGAGTTCTAGAATGTCCAAGAGAGGAGGTCCTGGAAGACAGTGATTACTCGGTATGAAGCTCAGGAAAAAAGGGCTCAATTATGTTCATAATAAATTTTAAAAAAAATTTGCTCAGGACCTGTGCCAAAAGGAAGTGCCTTTGTGGGTATTTATCCTGTTGCAAAGTAGTAATGTTTTAGAGAGGAGCATGTCTGAAAGATGGCGTGTGAGTAGCCGGGCCACCGGGGAGATCATGTAAGCAGAAGAGGAGTGCTCAGACTTATTTTTCCATTAGCATTGATGGGTTGTGGAGAGCTATAGACATTGCTTATCCAGGCTCCTTTGTGGCTAATTTGACTGAATTTGTCCTGAGACTGCAATTGTGGGTGTAGTTTGTGGCTGTGAAGGATTTTCTCTGTGTGAAGCTAACTGACCCACCTGGGCTTAAGCTTTGTCTTGGCCTTATTAGGCCCACTCTCCAAACACCTGAGCAATCTCCCACATAAGGCCACATGATGTGCCAATCATCATAATTATATGATATATCCAAAGGTTTGCAGCCCAGGGAAATTACTTTGATGTTTTTGAAAAGGTCTGAGAGCTCATCACAGTTTTGTGATTCCAAAGAACCCAACTTCCTTACCATATGGTACTTAACTAGGTGATTATTTGGAAGGCAAATGGAAACTTGTAGGCCGGCATCTAAAACTCTGTAATAAAGGGTGTTAGGGGCTTTCTGTTTTCTGTTGGCAGAGCTGCTTCTAGCCATCGCTGTTTGTGAAGAGGCTGATTTGACCCCAGCAGGTCAGCCGTGGCCAGTCTGTGTGGGGGTTATACATGGAATTTTATGACTTTTAATGGGTCCTGAGAAGAGCAGTGGGCATTTGATCTGAATCTGGACCAGCCTGTTAGCTTACTACTTTCTATTGACGTCCAGTCATCCTACACTGGGACGATCTTCAATTATTTTGATAATTTGCTCATTTTTTTCTTCTGGCCTTGCCTCTCACATACAGGAATATCTGTAAATTCACTGAATTTGATGACTTCATATGATTTTATTTTCCCAAATGTCATGGCTTACTTCGGAACAAAACCAGAAATGATTCTGGTGCTGGAGTTTCCAGGTCACAGAAAGCCCAGGCCGCGGGCTAGAGTCTCTGTTCCTCTTTCTAGCCCGGAACAGGGGTGTGAGCTGCAGAGGGCTAGGTCACAATGCCACCCACCCCCCTCCATCTCAGTGTCTTAGTACAGGAAGAGTTTAATTCTAGTTCAGGACCAGTGAGGCAAGTGAAGGACCTAGGGCACAAAATTTAAGAAGGCACCAACTGTCGGGATCAGGAAGGCACTGGGGCCTGTTTTCACTAGATCTCCACCATGAGTCAATAAAGAAGACCTGTTCGTGATTGCTGCAGAGAAATCCAGACTGACAGAGGCACGATCACCAGAAGAGTTGAGCCAAAACATGGCAAATTGTGCGTAGGCTCTTAAAGCTTCCACCGGAAGTGACACCTGCCACTTCTGGTTAACATGTCACTGGTCAAGGAAAATCAAATGCTCTGATTTCAAGGGGTTCAGAGAAAGGCCGCCTCACCACATGCCTGGAAAGTGGTGACCTGAGAGGATTTGGTGACCACTCCAAATGATTTCCATCATTTTTAATTCCTAGGTTCTCTAGCACGGAGGTGCCCCTGAGCCCACTGCCTCTCAAAACCAGGGAGTATGATGAATTCTGGGGCTACTTAGCTGATGGGTCAGGACTGATGGGCTGTGCTCCTTAGCATCATCTGCTCTGCCGAGGAAGACATTTGCAATATGCTAGGACAGCAACAGCCCGGAAGGGAAGCTCTTCTCTTGCCGCCATGAGCAGCGGCTCTAGTCACCAAGGCTTGTCAAACCTCAGCGGCAGAAAGAGCCCCGCTCCTCTCTCTCTACCTCTTAATCTCCCTCATGCTATCTTTTTCATAATTCCAGGAAACTTTGGTATATATTCTGCAGGAGAGATCTTATCCTAAGTAGAGTTGCTCTATGTCACCCCTTGTGGGAAGTGAAGGTCAGTCAGTGGGCATTATTTATTATTCGTTGTGGGCTCCAGAAATAGCTGGACAGAAAGGACAAAATACAAAATAAAGAGGGAAGACTGAAGTCGTGGGATCTTGCCTTTGATTTTTATTATTGTTTCTTCCTCTTCTTTAGATGTAAATTAAAGCAGAGGTTATGAAGTAAAAAAAAAAAAATCTTGTATTTTATAGGAAAACTTTTTTTAAGGACGTTTGCACTTTTTTCATAATTCATCAGTTCTCATCCAATATCTCTGACTCCCAGATTTGGCACACCCATTTTTTATTTATTTATTTTCTTACTTACTTATTTATATCCCCACCCTGCAAATGAATGGTGTATGGTTAAGTAAATTGTGGTATATTCATACAATTAGACAATACTGAACAATATCCGTGGCTTGTTCCTTTTTATTGTTCAGGAACAAGCCACGGATACACTCAGCAACAGGGATGAATCTAATATACATTGTGTTGAGTAAAAGAAGTCTAAGACACACAGATCACTATATATTTCCACTTAGACAAAGTTTTCAACAATAGGCCAAACTAAGCTATGGCTATAAAGATTAGAAAGTGGCTGCCTCTGGGAGGGGGACTGATGAGAAAGAAATGTACAGGGACTTTCTAGGATGATGGAAGTATTCATAAGTTGGTTGGGATGGTAGTTACAAAGGTGTTATGGCTCATCAGGCTCTATATTTAAAATCTGCACTTTTATGATATGTAAATTATACTTCAATTTGCAAAAATACAAAATAAATTCAAGGTATGAGAACCATGGAACCCCAAACTAACTTGTTTTCTCTGCAAGTGATCTCACTTCTTTTCCTCAGGGAATATTGAAAAAATATTGAAGAAAGATATCCTCGCCCATGGTCAACTGAGTCAGAGGAGATCAATTTTAACTGTCCTAACTTGACTTTCTCCCGGGGAGAATTTAAGAGCTACATTGGGGTTTGAATCGCCACATGGGGTCAGCCAGCCTTTGCTTCGCTTATCTCCTATTAACAGCTCACGGTCACAAGAGTGGTAGGGCCGGTTACAGAGACTCTCGCTCTTTGTCTACTTAGAATCAGTAGAAATACACGATGCCACACAAGATTAAAGCCAAACCCCTAGTCATCCAGGTGTTGAAAATGGAATGCACTACCTGCTATTCCTCTAACGTGTCAGTGTGGTTCTGGCAAGTGAAAGGCGCTGCGTCGGATGCGGGTGAAGCGGTGGCCACTGCAGAGGTAGACGTGTAGAGAGAGAGCAGAAGGGAGGGAAGGGAGATAAATAGGTTCCCTTGTAATGCCACAGAGGATCACATTACAAGCTTGCAGAGGCTTGCAGATGTTGGCATCTAGTCTGCATTTACTGAAATGTGAGACTTGCAGAGAAAAGAAGGAAAAATCCCACCTTCGGCTGATATTTGGTCTTGGAACACTGTTAAGAATTTTGTTTTGGGCGGGCGCCTGGGTGGCTCAGTGGGTCAAAGCCTCTGCCTTCAGCTCAGGTCATGATCCCAGAGTCCTGGGATGGAGCCCCATATCGGGCTCTCTGCTCAGCAGGGAGCCTGCTTCCTCCTCTCTCTCTCTCTCTGTCTGCCTGCCTCTCTGCCTAATTGTGATCTCTGTCAAATAAATAAATGAAATCTTTAAAAGAAAAAGAATTTTGAGGGGCGCCTGGGTGGCTCAGTGGGTTAAGCCGCTGCCTTCGGCTCAGGTCATGATCTCAGAGTCCTGGGATCAAGCCCCGCATCGGGCTCCTGCTCAGCAGGGAGCCTGCTTCCTCCTCTCTCTCTGCCTGCCTCTCTGCCTGCTTGTGATCTCTCTGTCAAATAAATAAATAAAATCTTTAAAAAAAAAAAAGAAAAGAAAAAGAATTTTGTTTTGGTCCTTCTTGCTTCCTAACTTTGGAAAATGAACGACCCCTGTTATGACCCGCTATCCTTTTATATCACAGTATTTACATTTTTATATATTTGTAACCACAAATGAATGAGATACATTTAAAAAAAGGTGGATGCCATAGGTGCTAAAAAGAAGTCTATGCAGTTATTTAAAACTAAGAGATTTTGAAAAATGAACCTGTTTTGAGTACACAAACCTTCTTCCCCTTGACTATTAGAGCAAATCTTAAAATCAGTGGGTTTCTTTTCAAAGTTCACTTACAGTTTGGTTTGGTGTGGCTTTTGTTTTGTGACATCCTTGACCCCCAACAGATTGCACTCCTCCTGCCCTGTGTTCCTGCCCTTGAGCAGACCCTACCCTCAATGCTGACTTGGGGCTTGGCCACGTGACTAGCTTTGGCCAATGGGAAATTAGCAAATGTGATGCAAGCAGAGGCTGTATAAGCCCTTACACACTGCGGCTTGTCCTCTTCCTAATGCTTGCTCTTAGAACCCAGCCACTGAGCTGTGAGAAAGTCCATGTGGCCACATGGAAGACAACCAAGGGCCCTCGCCAATAGTTAGCCCCAACTTGGCAGCTCTCTGAGCGTGGCCTCCAACCTCCAAATGAGCCTCCCCGGCTAATTCCGCATGGGATAGTGGGACGAGCTGTCCCCACCAAGCCCTGTCCAAGTTGCAGATCTGTAAATCAATGAATGACTGTTGTTTTTTCAAGTCATTAAGTTTTGGGTTGGTTTGTTACATATGCATGAAGTAGTACACAAGCTGGGTTTTTTTTTAAAGATTTTATTTATTTATTTGGCAGACAGGGATCACAAGTAGGCACAGAGGCAGGCAGAGAGAGAGAGGAGGAAGCAGGCTGTCCTTGAAGCAGAGAGCCCGATGTGGGGCTCGATCCCAGGACCCTGGGATCATGACCTGAGCCAAAGGCAGAGACCTTAACCCACTGAGCCACCCAGGTGCCTCAAACCAAGCTCTTTTTTTGTTTATATTTTATCTAGGTGTCTATCACCACCTGAATGTAAGTTGGCATATAGATTTTAACTCTGTGTAGTAGTTCGGGAGCTGTGTTGAGGGAGATTCTGAGACTGCATTCTAGTTTAGCAGAAAAGCAGCCATGGCCCCAGTTTTACCTGTTCTGTGCACAGCAGCCAGACCTGTCTTTTAAAAATCAATGTGATGGTGTCACTATGTTGCCTAAAATCGTCCAGGGGCTTCCCTCTGTACTTCCAATGAAAACCAAGTTCCTTATTCTTGTCTGCAAATCCTTTTGTACACTGGTCTTCCCTTGATTCCCCTCCAGGCTCATCTCACTCACTCTCCCACACAGCCACTTGCCCAGTCCAGCCTCACACGCTGCCTTTCTGTTCTCTGAACATGTCAAGCCAGCGCCCACCTTGGCATCCTTCTGCTCATGTTACATGTCTCTCTGCCTGGAGGTTTCATCTCAGCACTGGCTTCTCGCCATTCAGATCTCAGCCTAAATATCAACTCCTCACTCAGCGCTGTCTGCTGGAGATTCTCTGTCTCCCTCTCCCTCTGCCCCTTCTGACATTCATGTGTGCCTTCTCTCTCTCTCTAGAAAAAAAATATATTAAAAAAAAAAAAAAAACAACTCCTGAGAGATACTGCCCTGACTATGGGGATCAGGCAACTGTTGCTATAATCATATTTTTTAACAAACCACCTAAAAATTCAGTGGCTCAAAACAACAAGGAGGAGTCTCTGATTCACAGGCCTGTGGGGTGATGGGGGCAGCCCTGCCCTACATCTCAGCCTAAGGTTCAGAGTGCCTCCCAGGGGAGCAGTCAGAAACTCTCAAGCTTCTAAGGCCCCAGCTCAGAGCTCACACACTGGCCCCTCCCCCATGGTCCAGATCAATTCACATGGCCAACATCAACGGGGACAGAAAGTACTCTTCTCAGGGAGAGGATATTTGCAGAGCAATCGTCAAATCTACCACACTATCAAATCGAGAGCAGTCACACCAGCACCCTTACCTTCATTTCACCCACTTCCAATTCTCTGCAAATAATTTATCACTCTCTGATATTTTTTGTGGTTATTATGTTTGTTGTCTGTGTCTCTTTGTTAGAGCATGTGTTCTGTGAGTGCAAAGATATTTGTCTTCTTCAATGCCATATTCCTGGTCCATAGAACAATTTCTGGCTGAGATGAGGGGCCTGATAAGAACAAATGTTAGCTGTAGATGCCGATACAGAGAGAAGGACCTGGAAAGCCACTTATTTTTTTCCAGACCCAAACTTATACAAATATCTTTTTTTTTTTTAAGAAAGATTTTATTTCTGTGTCACCTCTACACCCAATGTGGGACTCAAACCCATGACCCTGAAATCAAGAGTTGCACATTCCACTGACCGAGTCAGTCAAGCGCTCCCAAATATCTTGATATTTTAAATCACTGGCTCCTCTTCCTGTAATTGCTTCATCTTTTTCAGTATTGTCTTCCAGTAATATAAGAGACATCATGATGACCTGGTTTGAATGTTTTGTTTTTAATTACCCATCCATCTTTGTGACCCATTTGTGCCAGATGTTAGCTTTAGAAACTGTGCTTTAACTCAAAGGGGCCTGAGGGGGAAGTATCTTAAAACTCAAATCCTCAAATCAATCTCCTTCCAATTTCTAGGGGCAAATCCTCACCAGAGCTTTGACCCTGTGTGAATTGGGCTTTCCCAGAAGCTGGCCCTGGGACAAGGATTGGAGTGAATAGAGTTTATTTGGGTTCATGGACAGGGGTAGGGCAGTGGAGTGGTGATACAGGGAAGAGAAGATAGCCCTTCATTGGGGTCATTATTAGGTCAGTAACCAGACTGACCTTCTGGTGGTAACCAGAAGCACCTGGAATTTCATTTCACCAGTTTTAACAATCTGCCTCAGAATTATCCAGGCCAAGGTGTGAGGGAGCTGGGCATTTACACCCCTGTACTTGTCGGGCATTAAAGGTTGCTTGGAGGATTGGGGGCAAAGGAGTAGGAGAGGCGGGAGATGTTGACTCCTAGGGACTTTCACCCACTTTGTAGAACAATGTGGGTTCGGGAAGCCCCAGGGAAGGCTTCTGAAAAAGATGCGGGTGTTCGCTGTTGGAAGTGAGGCTGGATACAAGAGAAGCTTGAGATCAGAGGAGACAGGAGTGCAGAAGACCCTGAGTAGCCTTTTTTTTTTTTTTAAAGATTTTATTTATTTATTTATTTGACAGACAGAGATCACAAGCAGGCAGAGAGGCAGGCAGAGAGAGAGGAGGAAGCAGGCTCCCTGCTGAGCAGAGAGCCCGATGCGGGGCTCCATCCCAGGACCCTGAGATCATGACCTGAGCTGAAGGCAGCGGCTTAACCCACTGAGCCACCCAGGCGCCCCCTGAGTAGCCTTTTTTTAAAACCAGTTTTGTTGTAGATAATTGACATGAATAAGCTACATACTGACGGGTGAGATTTGACATATGTATACCCTCATGGAACTGTCACCGCAGTCAAGATCACGAATAAAGCCAGCACCCTGGAAAGTTTTCTGTTGCTCCTTTGTAGTCCCGTACTCTGGCTCCTTGCCATCACTAAGCCATCACTGATCTGCTTCCTGTCACAATAATTTGCATTTTCTAGAACTGTATATAAAAGGAATCATGTGGTGTATACTTTCATCTGCCCCTTTCTTTCATCCAACATTCATCCAAGTTGTTGCCCGTATCAACAGTTCATAGCTCTTTGTTGCTGAGTAGTATTGTATTGTATGCATGTATCACGACTGGATGGATATGTGGATTGTTTTGGCCACTATGAACAATGCTACTATGAACATTCGTGTATAAGTCTTTGTGCAGACATGTGTTTTCGTATCTCTTGATGTTACATTGATAACTTGGCATTGGCCATGAGAGTAGTATTTGCACCTCAGAAACCGGCAAACATTACAAATCCAAGGCTTTTCCCCAGAGACCTAGTTGTTAAATATTTGCCACCATACCAGTAGGCTATACCAGTAGGTATAGCCTAGAATTGGAATTACTGAATTGAAGAATATGCACTTGAAAAAAATGCCATTCATCTATGTTATCGAGGAGGCTTTCCAAAAAGGTTGTAGCTCTCTTGTTCATTAAAAGAGGTATATCCTTTCTGTCATCTCTAAATGTTCAACTCCCTCTAAGACAAAGATCTTTCAGTCTAAGATGCTGGTCATTCCTCAGGGTGATCTTGATATTTTTCCTTGTTATAGTAGAGAACAGGAATTTTGGAATGGTTTTGGAAGACTCAAAACACATTTCCAGGCTGCTGGGTGCATTTTTAAGGCTTTCATAACAAGGAAAAGGAGACATTAGACAAAAATCAGGCCAGAAAGGTGACATAATCAAATAGGGGAAAGGGGGCTGAAAGGAAATGTGACACATGAAATTCTTGTTCTGCTGGTACACAGTTGTCTCGGCCATTGTTTATAAAGACATGTATTTCCACGTAGTCAAACCCAGTGAGCATGTGCCACTTCTGCTTTACTCATTTACTATTTCACATCACACTTCCATGAATGGACATATGCTCATTATTTCCATCTAGCCTACTTCATAATATTCTATTATTATCGCTCCCCTATTGTTGAGCATTTGGGTTGTTTCCAATTTTTTGACTTTATAAATAGCATGGCTTCCTGCAAATTCCTTCCTTTGCCTTGTAGATTATAATTTCCTTGGATTAGGTTTCTAAAAGGCCTCTTTCCCCCGGCCATGACTTGTTTATTTTGTTCAATGTAGACTCTTCTTTTCTTTTCTCTCCTGTCCTACCCCTACATTTGGCAGGGGTGGGGATTCTTGCTAGGGACTGTCATGGGGCCCAACATACATATCCCCCTTTACAAACTAACACACTTTCTCTAATAGTATATTTGCTTCTTTTCCCAGCTAGACTGTGGGTTACACAAGGGGAGGGCATATTGTTTTTTTCTTCTTTGTTGGTACCCTATTGCTTATACTGTAGGGGCTCTGTATATATTTATTGATTTAACTAACTACTTCTCTGGCTTTCTTTTCCTTCTTTTTTCAAGTCATGTTTGACATTAATTCCCTCAGGAGTTGATAGATGAACAACCCTTAGAGTCCCACTCTCATTCTGCTGCCTTTGCTATAGTTAGATGATGGCTAACCCTGAACTAAACCTTTATTTGGCACCAGGCCATGCCTGCAGTAATCATGAGTCAAAGTTCAAGGCTAAGTCAGTATTTCCCGCAGAGATGAGTTAATTATAGGCAATAAAAATGTAAAAGGATTACATTAGTTAGACCTGCAAAATTATCTTTTTTACTTTTCCGAATGCAGTCTTGTACTTAAAATGGGTGTGTCTTCGGTCAGGTTCCCTGGAAACAGACTGCAGGATAGAGAGATTAGCGGACAGGAAGTTCCCCGAGGTGTTCTCTAGGGAGAAACACCTGTGGGGGACAGCAGGGCTGGGCAGAGGGAGAAGTTAAAGTGTGACACAGACCCATCAGCCACCTCCATAGTGAGTCTGAGACCTGGGGTGGTCCTCCAGAGTCATCCTAATTTGAGGTGAGGGAACAGGGACGTCATTACCTTCCCCTCATTGGCCAGTCACTGGGTGCAGCCTGCTCCCAGAGAATGCTTATCATTGAGTTTCCCAGAGAGGGACTGTGCTGTGAGCCAGCACCGGCCGCCAACTGCCAGCAGCTGGGAGGATCTGTTCCTCACTCCTGAAGGGGGTATCTGGGGAGACACCAGGGCTGCCACCTGGTGAACCACCTCAAAGTGGAGAGCTGGGAGAATTGATTGGCAGGTCTCACAACGGGGTGGAACCAAGTCTCCATCTTCAGTCAACTTAATCCCTATTGTTCCTGGGAGTTCTGAAGTTTGGAGGAGGTAATGGCTGAAACAGCCCAAGTTTGTGTGGTCTCAGGATTTTTTTTTTTTATTTTTCCTAAGAAAAAAGAAAACACAACCGTCACCAGCCTCCTTTCCCTCAAGGTGGTTTCCCCCATATGCATTCCCCTACAGCTGTTTCCTCAATTTGAAGCCCCAAGAGTCGGAGGCAGGAAGGTGTTATGATATAATCAGGAAGTCTGCCCACAAAAGTTGAGGATTGTTTCGGGAGTCCCAGAGATGTCCTGAGGTTGGGGATGGGCCTGTGTTACCACAGATACCTTTCCCTTCACAAATCACCACCCACGAAACAGTTTCAAAGGGAATCATAGACATGAATCCCATTACGCAAACTTATTTACGAGGCTGAATTAGCTCATGTCTGCAAAGCACTTTGAGCAATTTGGATAGACCTCCTAAACTGTTTACTTAAAGTATTACCTCACCCTTAAGTCAATTTCCTAGAGGTAGGACAGGCTAAACAGCTTCTATTAGAAAATAATCTCATGAGCTTTCCCAACATCTAATATGTATTATCATTAGCAGTTTGATGTAAGGGTTTGCTTGTTGAGGCAAGACAATGATTTTTCACTTATTTTCCATACATATTTATTTGCTGTCTTTTAAGAATGGATTATGATTTTTACGTTCAAAAAATTATAGCTTGGTATGGCCCACATTTAAACGAATACTTTTAGACTGAAAGAATCAGTCATACTTTCGACAGAAGGTAACCAGATGTCCTAATTATGTGTGTGTGTGTGTGTGTGTGTGTGTGTGTGTGCATGTTCTAGCACGTTCTATTATAGAATTCCAGTTCCATGGATACAAATAGCCCCAGTGTCCTCCAGGATCTCAGGCAAGAGAGGGCTTCAGGGCAGTAAGCATGGAATCCATTTCAGGCATACACAGAATATTCTTCTGTACAATGTTAGCACAGTGGTCAATTTGTTTAAAAATCGGGTTGTAAGGATATCTGATTCCTGCTACCCTGGCTGCTACTGCAGCTTCAGGACCAACAGAGAATGGTTCTCTCTCCTTCCCACTCATACCTAACTCATAAGAGTTTCACAATATCTGACCATTTATGAACAGGTTGGTTTTTGGGGATGGGAAGTATGGTAGATCCAGTCTCTCTCTCTCTCTTTTTTTTTTTAAAGATTTATTTATTTATTTGAGAGAGAGAGAAAGCATGAGCAGGAGGGGTACCACAGTAGGGAACTCTGCCACTGATACTTCTGGAAACCGGGCATATCTGCTGCTGCCCATCATAGTGACTCAGGGAGTACCAGCTTCTCTATTTATTCATCTCAACCTCTACTTAGTTATTTACTTATTTAAAAATTGAATTTATGTGTGTTTTTAAATGTATTTTTTATTTTACAATCCAACAGTTGGTGGAAGGGTCACCAGCTTCTGATTCAAAGGCTGGCATAGGTGGGTCTCCCCAGTGAAGGTTAGGGTTCTACATCTGTATTCTTGTATCCTCTGCCTCCCATAGCGTACAAGCTTATCTCCCCTTCTATTTTGAATGAGTTATTTGAGATAGGAGAGAGGGAGAGGGAAAGAGAGAGAGAGAGAGAGAGACTGTAAAGAAGAAAACCAAATTTCAGAAATTACACCAAAAACCATTTTTACAACTTTATTGTCCCATCAGAAAGGCAGTTTTAAACCTCTCAGTACTACTTTTTACAAACCATTAAACTTTCCACTGTTACATGTTTTTTCCCAAGGAATGTGTAAAACAGTCATCCCTACCCTTACAAGAAAATTTACGTGATTATATATTCTTGGGGGAGAAATTTCTAAGCATGAAGCAAAGCCAGAGGCCATAAAGAAAAATATTGATAACCTTTGCTACTTCAGAAAAAAAAAATGCCATAAACAATGTTAAAACATTTGACAAATGGGAAAACATTTGCAACTCATACGACAGAAGACTAATGTCTTTAATATAATAAAATCTCTTACAAGCCAGTAAGAAACCTTTTAAAACCACAGTACCAAAATGGTCAGAGGATATGTACAAGTAATTCACAAAAGAAGGCAAATAGTCAACAGCCATAGGAAAAGATACTCAACCTAACTATTAATAAAAATGCAAAGGAAAACAATAAGGCATAACCTCTCTATCAGACTGGCAGGGACAAGAAAGATGTTGCACACAGACCTGAACCAATCTGGCCATCCAGCAAGCACCCAAGTCCTCTAGTGAACATATTAAAGCTGGGTGGGGGGCATATCCGCCTGCCTTCACGACCTTGCCGGTGGCTGGTTTATTACTATGGAATTAAATATTAAACCCAAGTCTCCAAATTGTCTCAAACAGACAAACACTTCTTCGCAAGCCAGTACAAAAGAGGATGAAAGGCTTGTTCTGTGGAAAATGCTTGTCTACTCCTCATAACGTGACTGGCTGGTTTTGTAGCGGAGTCGGCATGTGGCAGAATCCAAGCCATGTGCTGTTTCCGTGGCATCCGCCACGGGGCTGGAGCAACCCCTTGCTCCTATAGGGGTTGTAGAGCTCAGGCAACATTCTTAGCCGGAACACCGCTTACCTCACCAATAAAGACACATCTTTTCTTTCCTCTTTCCTGCGGATGTCAGTTCTCGACTAGCGCCCATCAGGTGCTGTTTAAGTACCCCTGGATACTTGAAATGTGAGCCCACACTCACACTCTCAGCTGGAGCACACAGAATTACCTCAGGCACGTAGAGAAACAGTGGCAATAGAACTGTGGAAATCAAGTGGGGAGAAACAGTCACTGCAGATTGGTACCTTTCTGAAAGGTAATGTGTCAACATGTATAACAATATCAAGTGAACATACCCTACGAATTAGTGATTCTACTTGTGGCGTTTTATCCTAAGGAAGAAAGTAAACGCATGCACAGAGGTCTGCCCAGGGATATGCATGGCTGCCTTATTCTTAACAGTGCAAGGTTGCAAACAATCCAAATTTTATTAGTAAGGGAGTGATGCACATCCGTGGTTGCTTGAGAGTGGGAGTGGGGGCTGGGAGGGGTGGAAGGGATGCCAGGGCAGGATTCCAAATGGCTAGGATGAAGCTTTTGGGGGGATGATGGACATATTCACTCTCTTTGTGGTGATGCTTTCATGAGCGTATAGATCTAGTAAAGCTTTTCAAATTATATGCTTTAAATACAGGCCGTTTATTGTATGTCAGTTATATCTAAATAATGGTGTTTTAAAAATTCTGTCAGTAGATAATGAATAAATAATAACCAGGGGAAGATTTACTGAGCACTTCACATGGGCCTGATACCATGCCAGGTGTCTCTTGAGTCTCATGTTAGCTTTTTGAATTCAGAACTGTTATCATCCCCATTTCTCACAGATGAGAAAATTGAGGTTTAAAGAACTGACAGGATCTGTTCAAAGTTGCACAGTTAGAAAGTAGCTAAAGGTAGGACTCAACAAACTGCAGCCCATGAATCAAATCCAGCCTGGCCCCTATTCTCATAAATAAAGTTTTGTTGGAACCCAGCAGAGCCCATTTGTTTACATATTGTATATGTCTGGTGTCACACACAACAATGACAGAGTTGAGTAGGTGGCAAGAGAAATCACGTGCCTCAGGGGATGGCTAATTTTTTGTGTTGACTTGGCTAGGTCATGGTACCCAGATATTTGGTTGAACACTATTCTCCATGTTTCTGTAAAGGCATTTTTCAGATGAGATGAACAGTTAAAGCAGATTACCCTCCACGGTATGGGTAGGACTCACCCAGTCAATTCATAGAAAAAGACAACAGTCCTTGGTGAAAGAGGGAGTTCTGCCAACAGACCGCCTTCATTCTGCAACTCTTCCCTTGGCCTCCAGCATGCTGGTCCTCCCTGCAGAGTCTGGACCTTCACAATCATGTTAGCTAACTCCTTCAAATCTCTCCCGTTCTCCATTTATAAATATATAGATAGAGAAAGAGATAGAGACGGAAGTAGAAATATCTACAGACACAAAGTTATAGACATATAGATAGATGGATCCAGACACAGAGATACAGATCTAGATAGAGATAGATCTGTATCTCATTGTCGATATCTATGTCTCTTGTTGGTTCTGTTTCTCTGGAGAACCCTGAGTAATATAGTCCACAAAATCCAAAACATTTATTTGGCCCTTTACAGAAAAAGGTTTCTAACTCTTAGCTTTGAGCCAGGATTAGAATCCAAACAATTTGGCTGTAGAGTTTATACTCTAAGCCACTACCCTACACAAACATCAAACCAATGGAATGCTTTATGGCCATTAAAAATTATGATGGTGAGGGGTGCCTGGGTGGCATAGTCAGCTGGGCGTCTGATTCTTGGTTTCAGCTCATGTTGTGGTCTTGGGTTTGAGGGATTGAAACTGGTTGGGCTCCACGCTCAGTGCAGACTCTGCTTGAGACTCTCTCTTCTTCTCCCTCTGTCTCTCCCCCTTGTGCGTGCTCGCTCTCGCTCTCTCTCTTTCTCTGGCATAAATAAGTAAATCTTCTAAAAAATTATGATAGCTATGCTTACTCCTTTGAGAAAATGTTTGGAATTTATTGCTAAACAAAGAAAGCAGGTTATACCTGTATTTATGGTATTATCACATTTCTATTAGAAACAGTATACATGAGGAAAGTTATAAAAATGTATATACTGAGTATGTTAACAGTGGTTTTCACCAGCCACTGGATTATGAGTGATTTGTGCTTTTGCTTTATACCTCCTCGTATTGTCTGAATATTTCACAATGAGCATATAATCAGAAAGAAAAACGTCAAAACAATTTTCATTCTGAAAATGTGAAGAGAATGCCTAATGGTATTTTTTTTTATACTGCCTCAAAATTACGCTATGTACATCCAGGTCAAGGTGTCGACATCGAAATGTCCTTGATGGCAAAACAGTGACAACTGTACAGTAGTCACATCCCTCTCCACCATGTCCTCGTAGTGCATTGTCCATACAGCCAGCAGTCTGTGTGCTCTTTCACAAATGCTCAGCTGACTGTGTGACTCCTGTGCTTATATTCTTCCAATGGATTCCCATTTAAGGACCAAATTGTTTCCAGCATGGCACATAGCATCTTGGTCCTTGGCTCTTCCTACATTTGTCTTGCCTACTCTGTTCCAGCCATACTGATGTATGTGCAGTTCCTGAAAACACCCTGTTTTTTTTTAAAGATTTTATTTGAGAGAGAGAGAGAGAGCAGAGAGTGAGAGAGAGTATGAGTCGGGGAGAGGAGCAGAGGTAGAGGGAGAAACAGACTCCCCACATCCAGAGTCCGACACGGGGGGCCTGATCCCAGGACCCTGAGATCACAAACTGAGCCAAAGGCAGACACCTAACCAACTGGGTCACCCAGGTGCCCTAACACCCTGGTTCTTATCTTGGTCTCACAGGAGTTAGTGTCATTATTGCCACTGAGAACAATCACTAGATCTTGTGTTTGTTTTTTCAGTGCCTAGAATAGTGCCTAGCACAGGTAGGTATAACAAACATGGAATAAAAGATGGCTGAATGTATAGAATGCAGAACCCCTATTATGTTAATAAGTTTTCAACTTTGGTCCTGGTAGACAAGATGGCCGGAGAGGTGACATTTTATGTCATTGAGGTATTGCACTATTAGCACTGTTCTTCAGGTGCGTTTTGGGTGGGTTTACTTGGGAACCTAATCATAACATACAACATAGCTTGAATAAAAAATGTTTTTAGTTCTCTGCCTCTGTGTCAAAGACGGGCTACATGTTCACCGACCCATTTCTTTTGCCTGGCCACCCAGAAAAGCTATTTCTTAGCCTCCCTTGCAGTGAGTTTCTGAAATTATGACTGAATTCTCGCCAATGGGAATATGAACAGAAATGATCTGTGCCTCCCACCAATGTGCTTTCAA
Source organism: Lutra lutra (assembly GCF_902655055.1). Taxonomy (NCBI): domain Eukaryota; kingdom Metazoa; phylum Chordata; class Mammalia; order Carnivora; family Mustelidae; genus Lutra; species Lutra lutra. Next base: position 72,906,244 of record NC_062296.1, on the reverse strand, counting down.
AATATTCTCATTTTCTGCTCCATGTGACTGGACTCAAAGGCCCCCGAAATGGTGGAGTTGCACGATGTTAGGAGACTGGTCCCTGATCTATGATGTGGCCTCAAAAGGAGTCTTTGTTGAGTTTAGCAACTGAGATCATGGGGTCTATTTGTTGTTGCAGCCCAACCTAGCTTCTCCTGACTGCATCATCTGCCAAAGAAACTTTTATAACTCTTTGAAGCTGGGCAGGACTTACATGGTCACTTTAATTTGACACTTCAGAATGCAGACATTGGACTGTATCTCCTTATTCAGCTTCTTCATTTTTATTTTCCAGATGATTTGAAAGAGAAACATGGAGGAAGATAATGACTATTCAGTAGAAAGCAAAAAATAGTACAGAGCACAAATAACTCACAATTAGCATAACAATTCTTGCTATTAATATGAATCATTCACTTCTTCTCTAAATTTTTTTATAGTTTAGAAATCTGCAGTGTTTAATAGAAACCTCCAAACACACTGCCTTTTAGATGAAAGGGGAATTGTATACATTTATCAAATACACGTATAGATTATGTGTTTAATTCACTGAGTCATCTATGTAAGAGTGAAATCCAACCAAAAATTTATTAGGACCTACTATGTGTGTTTTGTTGTATAGCAATGCTCTTCAGTTGGTATGCAGATGGGGTTGTTGGTGGATTCAAGCTACTTTTCTGTTACATAAACTTTGCTAAATGTGACCAGAAATGTGGATTTTTTTTTAATTGGCAATTATGATCCTTGGGCTGCATGTTACTCTATTAGACATCTGGCTGCCAATTCCATGCAGGACCTTTTCATGACCATCATATACCACAGGGAACAGTAATTTACGCTGAAAATCAAATTAACTGAAAAGGGGCTTTTCCAAACAAAACACAGGAAAGCTTATTATCATAAGTGCATGCAAACGGAAGTGTTTGATCCAGTGTGGGGGTCTTTCCTATGAAATTTTGCCTGATTCTCCCTCTTTGCTTAGCACACCGTCCTTGAGCTATCATTTTTAGTTTATGTGAGCTTATACATGACCCACAGCAATTATTTCTTACCAGACCGTCTAGTGGACTGCGAGTTACACACCAACCCCCTATTGACTTCATATCCTAAGGGCCTGGCATGAAGCAGAAACCCAGTAGATACCTACGTTATGAATAGTCATGTAATTGTTGAGACTGTCATGCTTTCAGGGTTAGAAAAAAACCCTTCCACAAATTCCTACTTTACAGTTACAACATCTTACAGAATTTTTGTATGAGTTCTATATCAGTATGTCAGGGTATACTATATAGTTTCAGGATACCAAAGATATTTATCTATTTGGTTTTTTATTTGTTTATTTATTTGTTTTATTGAGGTATAGTTGACCTATAGCATTACACTAGTTACAGTTGTACAACATAATGATTTGCCATTTGCATACACTACCAAATGATCACAGCATGAGTGCTGTGACCACCCGTCACCATACAGAATTAGACATTTTCCTCTTATGATGAGAATATCGAAGATGTACTCTGAGCAATTTTCAAATATACAGTACTGTCTTATTAACTATAGTCACTGTGCTGTCCATCACATCCCCAGGACTATATATATATATATATATATATATATATATATACACATATATGTGGGTATATATATATATATTTTTAAAGATTTTATTCATTTATTTGACAGAGAGATCACAAGTAGGCAGAGAGGCAGGTGGGGGGTGGGGGGAAGCAGGCTCCCCGCTGAGCAGAGAGCCCGATGCAGGGCTCCATCCTAGAACCCTGAGATCATGAAGTGAGCAGAAGGCAGAGGCCCAACCCACTGAGCCATCCAGGCGCCCCCAGGACTTATATATAAGGGGAAGTTGGTACCCTTTTGTCCCCCTTCAGGCAGTTGCTCCCCCTATCCATTCTCTGTATCTAGGAGCTAGGATGCCAAAATTTTTAAAGAGAAACATGGTAGGAGACTGGGAGGAGGTCAAGAAAAGATTGGAGGAAGACTTTCACATGACTTACTGACCTGTGCTGGAGCAGAATGCCAGAACGGGCCACAGGGTGCTCAACAGTCATGCGGGGCCGTGGGGAGTCTCGTCGTATGTGGAAAAGGCCAGGCTTAGACCAGACATCCAGCCACACAAGGTAGAGGAGGGAAAAGTTTGTTGTGAGGCCATGAGACGTTGTTGTTTTAGCTTTTCCGCTGCCTGCATTGCTGTCCAATAGGACCAGAATTGAAGGGGAATGCATTCTCCTATAAAAACTTCCAAAGGGAGATGAAACCACTGCCTCCGGTATTTAGCCTGCCTGGTTGCCCCTGTATACTTCCTTGTGTATCCTCCCAAATACTTGACGCTACAAGTTAACTTCCCCACCTTTTTTGGTGGGGGCGGTGGTTCTCTATTTAGTAGAGCTGGAGAACAACTAGTCATCATTCAGCATAAGATGTTAAATCACCCCAGTTGGTTTCTTCCCTTTTTTATGAAATTCCAGTTCCCTTATTTATTTCTTTTAGGATCTTGTTTGCTAAGCCATCATGTCTGTGACTCTCCGCTGGAATGTGGCTGGGCTGCCTGTCTCTTTCATCCTGAAGTTCTGAACACTACGCCATAAAGAGAACATGATGAATGGCCACAGAAGAAAAAGCTAGTATATGAAATCCCTAAATGTGAATTTCCTTGTGTCCTTTGTATCCTCCCTAGTTCCTTCACTCATTCGGAGCACATTCTATGTGCCAGGAGTTGTAGGAGCTCCAGGATATCATGGCAAACGAAACTAACCCAAATCCCTACCCTTACAAACTCTACATTCCAGCTAGGGGAGACAGATAATACACAAAACATGTAAGTCAAGAATTCTATTATGCCAGCTGATAAGCAGTGTGATGTAGCCACATGAAGGGGGGAAGGGCAGGGATAGAGTTTGGGGTTGCAGTTCCACTAGAGCCCAAGATAGGTTTGAAGGAGAAGTTTGTGAAAAATGATTAAAGAAGACAGTTCAGGTGGTACAAACCAACCCTTATATTTTCTGAAATGGGCAGTCTCTATTCCCAAGGGTCCAGAAAACTGCAGAACAGAGAGGAAGGCAGGAGGCTTTTATAAGGATGAAGATTAGGGAACAAGGCAGTAAGTATAGAACCCAGAGGTGGTGGTAGGTGGGGATTGGCTGAGTGGTTATACTGTGTTTCTGGCCAAGCCGAGCATTTAAAGGGACACGACACTTAAGTCTTTCAGTTTGCTGACGTGGCACCCAGACAGAAGCGGCTCCATCTTAGGCCCAAACATTCTTTCAACCATGTGGATGTTGAGTAAAGACCTGGAGGAGGTGAGGAAGCCACGAAAACAGGCATCTGGTGGTTGGGGGGGTAGGCAGAGCAAACGGCCAGTACAAAGGCCCTGAGGTCAGAACTGGCTGATGTGTTTCAGAAACAGTAAAGTGGCCATCCGATGGGTGTAGAAGAGTGGACAAAGGGGCAGGTAGCTGGGCTGGGGACAGAGGTGCAGCTCAGATTGTGTTAGAACCTTATTGAGGCTAGAAGGACTTTGGCTTTTACTCTGGGATGGGGAGCCGTGGGTGGGCTTTAAGCCCCAAACAGGCCTGATCTGATTATGCCTTAATAGGATCACTCTGTGTGAAGGCGAGCCTGAAGGAGGGAGGGTGGCAGCTGGGAGAGCAGCTGAAGACTCTTGTAATGATCCAGCAGCGTGATTAGGATGGCTCAGACCGGGGCAGTGGAAGCAGACATGCAGAGAAGTGACCAGATTCTAGATATATTTTGAAGGGACAGCCCATGGGATTTGCTGATGTGAGAAAGAAAAGGAGTTGCAGATGATGGCACTTTTGGCCTGAGCCACTGGAAGGATGGAGTTGCCATTCAGGGCTGGGGTCGAGAACGTTTTAGATGGTAGCAGGGAGGTGCTTGTGGTAGGTCCACCGGGAGCTCAGACATGGTGAGTTAGAGAAGACCAGAGGACCTCCAGGTAGAGATGTGGACAAGGCAACCAGGTCTACATATCGGGAGCTCGGGGAGGAAGCACCAGCCAGAGACATCGACCCGGGAGTCATCCTCACACTGAAGGTATTTATAGCCCTGAGACACAATGAGACCACCAAGCTAGCATTTCCATTAAAGACAAGAGGTTCAGGGAATGAGCCCAGGGCCATACCATGAGCAGGGGCGGCGGTGGGGAGGTGGGGTGGATTGTTTGTACTAAGGGAGAGCACATCCCTGCCCATCATGTGGAAGCTTTTTGGTGCGAGCAGCCACGAGGCAATCAGCTGGGGGTCGGGGGGAGGAGGGTGATTCCGCTCAGTGTGGGGGAAGGAAAGGATACTTCGGTGCAGAACGTGAGCGGACATGAACGTGAACGCGGGAAGAAGGCAAGGCCAAGGGTTAGGAGCAGAGGGACAGACAGTCTGAGCACAGTGGGCAGCAGGCTGGAGAGACGGAGGTGGGGGGGTACAGTGTCAGTTACTCTTGTCTCGGTTTGCAACTGTTTTCCGTCAGACTAACTGCAGTGTTTCAGACTGCTCTCCCTGGGCTCCTGAGATGGAGGGTTTTCCGCAGCGGGAGCGCTCACCTGCGGGAGGTTTCCTGGGATGGGTCACGTGCGGAAGGTTGCTGGGGGCGCGCTGGTGGGAGAGGCGGGAAGGCAGTGAGGGAGGCAGGTGGGGCAGAGGAGCTCCCCTCCGTGATGTGTTGCCACAGAGGCCTCAACCCCTCCCATGGGGGGCTCTGGAGCTGTCCTGGCCTTTCAACACCATCCCAAAATGAGGCCAGGGGAGGAGGTGTCTGTATGATTCCATCAGCCACTTTTTGGCCCTGGCTGTTCCTTCGTGAGAGGTGGTGTAACCTGCACAAGACCCTGTGGCTGAAGGCAATGCCCAGAGAGGGACGCCACTGTGAGCCGTCAGCAGCCGCTGTTGCCAGAGGCTGGGGTGTGGGTGGCGTGCCCCTGAGGACAAGAGGGACAGCTCCGGGAGCACACGGTATGCACTGGGAGCAGCTACAAGCCACATGTGTGCCAAGGTCAGATGTTACATTGAAATGAGTGCAAAGTAATGGGGATAACTTCCTTCTCCACCCTTGGAAAACATCTCTTTGTTTCCTGGCTTTTCTCACATGGAGAGTGTTTCTAACTGGGATGGTGTCAGTAAATTACTTGAGGGAAGGGACTAGAGGGTTGGACAAAAGAGGATAAGCATGCAAGAACTAAGGCCATTAAAATCTAAGAGCTGGAGCCTGCCAGTGAGGGGGAATTTGCAAAGAACACAGCCGGTATTTGGTATTCGGGTTGGAAAGAGAACCAGCAGTCCTCTACCGTTTTCCCAGGAGGCACAGGGAAATGGGTGGAGGGGACTTTGTCATCCCACTACCGGAGGACTGCAAAGTAAGGCGGAGTCGTATGTAATGAAGAATTGTCCCAATGCCAAGGCCAATACTGAGCATCTCTATTGAGAAGCATTGCAGTTGCAGTGAGTTATGTGCGACCTGGTTACAGGTAGGATGGCTAGGCAATTTATTCCAGCAACCAGGGCACTGCTGAGCTGGAAGGGTTTTCTTGATAATGACATGACGAAAACCAGCATAACCCATGAGTGAGGCGGGGGAGCTAGGACTGCCAGGAGCCCTGGTGTGGGGGCTTGCAGTTGTCCACACAAGGTAAAGGCGAAATCAAACCCAGGAGCACGGGGTGGGAGGGATGTATGCAGAAGCCTCCCCGTGGCCCGAAGTCCCCTGTCACTGTAGTGACTTTTAAAGATTTTATTTATTTATTTGTCAGGGACAGAGGGAGAGAGAGCGAGTGAGCACAGGCAGACAGAGAGGCAGGCAGAGGCAGAGGGAGAAGCAGGTTCCCTGCCCAGCAAGGAGCCCGATGTGGGACTCGATCCCAGGACGCTGGGATCATGACCTGAGCCGAAGGCAGCCGCTTAACCAACTGAGCCACCCAGGCGTCCCTAAAAAGAATTGAATGTTTACCCTCTTGTGGCTTAAGAGGAGTTACCCATCTTAGCTACAGATACCTGATCATTGTCAACATGCTGGGCAGGAATTACTGAACCAGGAACCTCGACTCTCCTGGTGGTTCCAGTATTCACTCAGCACCATGTTTCCCAGCTGTTTTCATGTCACGGCCTACAGAGAGACTGTTTTTTAATTGCAGGGCGTTCTGGGTTACCTGCGGGAAGCTGAAGGCGACAGGCTCCATCTGGCCACCCCCCAGCCATCAAGGTTTGAGACGTGGGCACTCCTGGGACGTGTGGGAGTACAACACACCACAGAGAGGCTGCGCCTTACCAGGTGAGCCTGGAAAGCCCAAGAAGCTAAGAACAAAACAGAGATGAAGTATCCCTAATCCATGGTTTTAATGCTTTGTTGAATTTAGTAATAATTTGTTGGTTTAAAGTGCTTAACGTGTTTGGGACGATTTGGTGAGATTAGCCTTAGCTTCCATTTGAGAAATGTGTCTTTTTAGAATGCAATTGCACAATGAATGGTAGGAGGAACCTGCCTGGGTTCTTTCAAGTATCTAGCGTCAGAAAGTTTCCGAGAACCCCCGCCAGCGCATGCGCAGTTCACTCCCCCAGTTAGCCGGTGGGGGCAGGGGTGGTGGTGGGGTGGCGGGCGGCAACTACGGGTCCAGAGACCGGTTCAGGGAGACAATGGTCTAGGATTCGCTGAGCTTCAATGCACCTTAAGCCCCCAGGCGCTGCTATTCTTGCCAGAAGTAGTCACATATCCTGGGATCTTGGATTCCAGAGAACACATGGGAGTCTGGGGTGAGAAACACTGGGGCGCCCGGTGCTGGAAACCCCTCCTCCCACACTCATTCTTACGGAACGTGGCTCCTGCCAGAGAGAAAGCAAGCTCCAGGCACCCTCCCTCAGCGAACCTTCCCTCACTGTGGAGGTGACCTCTCCAGGGACTCAGTCAGGTGTGAGAGACCAGGATCTGGGCCAAAGGCTGAGCAGGGGCGTGAACACCCAAAGCCAGAAAGGGGGACTGAGCTGCGCAGGCCAAAAGTTGGTTGCCTCCAGGAGGCCAAAGGACCTCGGGGAGCCAGATTTCTGGGTTGAGCTCCTGGGGCCCCCATCTGATGTCTGCGGAAGTCCGAAGCTACAGCAGCCCAAAGGCTCCCACTATTTTAGGGGCCTCTTGTTCCTTCGGGCAGCAGGGAGGTGTCTGAGGTGCCTGGAATTCCTCCCAGGAGACCATCACCACCTCTTCCTCAAACCTGTCCCTTGAAGAACAGGGATTTTCGGACCCAGCCCAACTGCTTTCTTTTTGGTAATACCACTCTAACCTGTGTGAGGTGGTAAACCATTGTGATTTTGATTTGCATTTCCCCGACGATTGGTAATGTTCAGTACCTTTTCGTGTATGTGTGTTGACCATCTGTATGGCATCTATGGGAAAATGTCTATTTAGATGTTCTGGCTGTTTTAAAATACGATTGTTGTTGTTGTTTGGCCAATGAGTTGTATGAGTTCTTTGTATATTTTGGATGTTAACCTCTTATCAGATGTATAATTTGCTAATATTTTCTCCCATTCCGTAGGATGCCTTTTTATTTTATTAATGGGTTCCTTTGCTGTGCAGAGGATTTTTAGTTTGATGTAATCCCACTTGTTTATTTTTGTTTTTGTTGCCTTTGCTTTTTGGTGTTAAATGCAAAAAATTACTGCTGAGACCTAGGCCCAAGAGATGATCCCCTTGTATTTTCCTCTAGGAATCTTACGGTTTCAGGCCTTACATTTAAATTTTTCATCCATTTTGAGTTGATTTTTGTTTCTGGTATAGGATAATAGGCCAATTTCAGTCTTTTGCTTATGGCTATCCAGTTTTCCCAGCACCATTTCCTGAAGAGACTGTCGCCCACTGTATGTTCTTGGCTCCTTTTTGCAAATGGCCATATATGCATGGGCTTATTTCTGAGCTCTCTGTTTGGCAACATTGATCTGTGTGTCCATTTTTATGCCACATTTTTAGGTTTTGATGACTGTAGCTTCATAATATCGTTTGAATCGTGGCACATGATGCCTCCAGCTTTGTTGTTCTTTCCCAAGATTGCTTTGACTATTCAGGGTCTTTTGTGGTTCCATATAAATTTTAGGGCTGTTAGATTTCTGTGAATATGTCACTGGAATTTAACAGAATATTGTTAAGTCTGTGGATTTCTTTGGGTAGTATGGATATTTTAACAATATTAGGTTTTCCAACTCAAGAGCACAAAATATCCTTCCATTTATTGGTGTCTTCTTCAATATCTTTCAATCTTTCATGACTGTCTTACAGCTTTCAGTTTACAGGTCTTTCAGCCCCTTGGTTAAATTTATTCCTAGGTATTTTATTCTTTTCATGAAATGATAACTGGGATTCTTTTTGAGAATTCATGATGATGATGGTCCAATCGAGCTGTAATTGACATATATCATCATATTAATTTCAGGTATATGGCGTGATTACTTGATATTTGTGTATATTACAAAATGACCACCACAGTAAGTGTGGTTAACATCTGTTGCCCTACAGAGTTCAGTTTTCATCACAAGGAAAAAATTTTTAAGATTGACTTCTTATCAATTTCAAATATGAAATACAGTATTATTAACTATAGTTAATATAACTATATAACTATAGTTACTATGTTATATATCACAACTTATTTATTTTATCACTGAAAATTTGGCCCCCTTTACTCACCCACAACCACCAATCTGTTCTGTGTATCTAATCTGTGAGCACACATGCATTTTTTCGATTCCACATGTAAGTGAGAACCTATGGTATTTGTCGTTTTCTGTGTGACTTACTTCATTTAGCATTAACTCCCCCAAGGTTCATCCATATTGTTGCAAATGGCAGGATTTCATTCTTTTTTTTAATGGGTGAATAGTATTTCATTTTAAATATATATATATATGTATCTCACATCTCTTTTTTTTTTATCCATTTGTCTATTGAAGGACATTTCAGTTGTTTCTGTATCTTGACTATTGTAAATAATGCTACGGTGGACCTAGGGGTGTGTATATGGGGGTGCAGATATCTTTTTAAGTTTGTGTTTTCATTTTCCTCAGATAAATACCCAAAAGTAGAGTTTTAGGATCATAAGGTAGTTCTATTTTTAAAATTCTAAGAACCATCCATACTGTTTTCCGTAGTGTCTGTATAGATGGACACTCCCACCAACAGTGCCCATGGGTTCCCGTCACATCCTTGCCAATACTTATTTCTTGTCAGTGGGATTGTTTCCTTAATATCTCTTTCTACTACTTCATTATTAGTCTATGGCATGGGAACACAACACTGATTTTGTATCTTGCAACTTTACCAAGTTTGTTTATTCTGTAGTTTTTGGTGGGTTTTTTAGGTGGTTTTTTTTTTTTTAGGTTTCTTTCTGCATAATATGTCATTGGCAGAAAGAAAGTTTCACTTCTTCCTTTCCAATTTGGATGCCTTTAATTTCTTCTTCTTACCTCACTGTTTCACCTGGAATTTTCAATACTATGTTGGATAAAACTATTAAGAGTGGACATCCTAGTCTTGTTCTGTTCTTTGAAAAAAGCTTTTTTTCTTTGAACACTGAATATGATATTATCTGTTTACTCATCTGATATGGCCTTTATTATGTTGAGGTATGTTCTGTATATATCAACTTGTCTCGAGAGTTTTTATTATAAATGGTTGTTGAATTTTGTCAGTATATTTCTTCTTCTGTTGAGATTGTCATATGGTTTGTATCACTTATTTTGTTAATGTGGCCTATCACATTGACTTGTGAATGAAGAACCTTTGTTGCATCCCTGGGATAAATCCCACCTGATCATGGTGTGTGATCCCTTTAAATGTATTACTGAATTTGGTTTGCTTATCTTTTGGTGTGAATTTTTACATCTATATTCATGAGGGATTATTGGTCTATAATTGGTTTTTCTTGTGGTGTCCTTGTATGGTTTTTGTATCAGGCTAATGATGGCCTCATAAAATGAATTTGGAAGTATTCCCTCTTTTATTTTTTGGAAGCGTTTAAGAAAGATTGGTATGAATTTCCTTTAAGTGTTTGGTAGAATTCACATTTGAAGTCATCTGGTCCTGGACTCTCGTTTGTTATAAGGTTTTTGATTACTGATTCATCTTATTACCAATAAGTCTTTCTGGATTTTCTATGTTGTTTCATCTAAACGTATTTGTGAATTTTCCAGTTTTCTTATAACTGATGTCTACTTTAATACCACTGTGGTTAGGAAAGATGCTTGATAGGACTTCAGCCTTCTTATATTTATTAAGACTTGTTTTGTCAACTAACATATGATCTGTCCTGGAGAATGTTACATGTACACTTGAAAAGAATGTCTATTGAGTTGCTTTTGGATGGAATGTTCTGTTAATATCCATGTAAGCTCAATGTTTCCTTATTGATTTTCTGTCTGTATGATCTATCCATTGGTGAAAGTGGCATGTTAAAGTCTCCTACTGCTACTGTATTGCTGTGTATTTCTCTCTTTAGGTCTGTTAATTTTTTCTTTATGTATTTCCTATGTTGGGTGCATAAACACATACAAACACTGTATCCTCTGGTTGGATTGACCCCTTTATCATTACATAATGATCTTCTTTTTCTCTTTCTGTGGTCTTTGTTGTAAAGTCTGCTTGGTCCGATACAAGTGTAATTACCCAAGCTTTCTTTTGGTTTTCATTTACATGGAACATCTTTGTCCATCCCCTGCCTTTCAGCCTGTGTGTGCCCCTAATGCTAAAGTGAGTCTCCTGTAAGCAGCACAAAGTTGGGTCCTTTTTAAAAAAAAAAATATTGTCAACCACACTATGTCTTTAGATTAGAAAATTTAGTCCTCAGACATTTAAACTAATTATTAATAGGTATGAACTTACTGCTATTTCATTTACTGTTTCTTGGTTGTTTTGGAATTCCTTTGTTCCTTTCTTATGTTCTCTCCCTTTGTGATATGATGCTTTTGTGGAGTGGTATGCTTAGATGCCTTTTTTTTTATTTTGTGTATCTCCTGTGGGTTTTTGCTTTGTGGTTACCATGAGCCTCACTTAAAGGCATCTTAAATTTATAATGGTTTATTCTAAGTTGTTAACAACTTAAGTTAACATGTATTCTAAACCTCTATATTTTGACCTTCACCCCCACATTTTGTTATTGATGTCATAATTTACATTTGTCTTATGTATCCATTAACAAATTATTGTAGTTACAGTTATTTTTACTACTTTGATATTTTTATTTGTTTTTAGAGCCCATGAGTGTGAGTGTGGGGAAGGGTCAGAAGGCGAGGGAGAGAATCTTAAGCAGACTCTGCACAGAGCATGGAGTCTGATGCAGGACTCGATTTCGTGACCATGAGATCATGACCTGAGCTGAAACCTAGAGTTGAATGCTTAACTGATTGAGCCACCCAGGCACCCCAATACTTTGTTTTTTTTTAACCTTCATACTAAATTTATAAGTGGTTAACCCACCACCATTACATTAGATTACTCTGAATTTACCTATATATTTACCATCACCAGTGAGAGTTATACTTTAATGTTTTCCAGTTATTTGTGTCCTTTTGTGTGAAATTAAGCAGTCCCTATAATATTTTTTTAAAGATTTTATTTGTTTATTTGACAGATAGAAATCACAAGTAGGCAGAGAGGCAGAGAGAGGGGGAAGCAGGCTCCCCGCTGAGCAGAGATCCCGATGCGGGGCTCGATTCCAGGACCCTGAGATCATGACCTGAGCTGAAGGCAGAGGCTTTAACCCACTGAGCCACCCAGGCGCCCCCCCCCCCCCCCCCGTAACATTTCTTGAAGATACTATTCATTTGAGAGAGCAAGAGAGCAAGAGCAAGAGATAGCACAAGTTCCCTTCAACATTTCTTACAAAGCCAATCTAGTGCTACACTCCTTCGGCTTTCCTTCTCTGGAAAACACTTGTCTTTCATTTCTGAAAGACAACTTTGTTGGATAGAGTATTTTGGTTAGCAGTTTTTTTCCTTTCAGCACTTTGAATATAACATGATACTCCCTTCTGGCCTGTGAAATTCTAAAAAAATCTGCTAATGGTCTTACAGGCATTCCCTTGAATGTAACAATTCATTTTTCTCTTGCGGTTTTAAAAATCCTCTTTGTCTTTAATGTATGATGCTTGAATTATAATGTGTCTTGGCTTGGGTCTCCTTGGAGTCCTCTTCTTTGTAGCTCTCTGGGTATCCTGGACCTGGATGTCTGTCCCTGTTCCTGAGGTTAGGGTAGTTTTCAGCCAGTATTTCTTCAAATATGTTTTCTGCCCCCTTCTCTTCTTTGGGACCCCTCTAATGTTTGGTGGTGTCCCATAAGTCCATTAAGCCATCTTCACTTTTTTTGTTTTTTCCTTCTTGCTTCTCTGGATGAATTCCACTGTCCTATCATCAAGTTCACAAGATCTTTTTACACTTCATACAGCCTGTTGCTGAACCCCACTATTGAATGTGTCCTTTCACTTAGTATAATCTTAAGCACTATGATTTGTTTAGTATTTTTTTTTTAAGATTTATTTATTTGAGAGAGAGAGCGCGTGCGTATGCACATGCATGTGCGGTGTGCGCACACACATTCACACACACACAGGCACACACAGAGGCAGGAGAGGGAGAGGGAGAGAGAATCCTCAAGCAGATTCTGTGCTAAGTGTGGAGCCAGATGCAGGGCTCAATCTCACAACCTTGAGATCATGACCTGGCCCAAACCAACAGTTAAATGCTTAAGAAATTGAGCCACCAGGTGCCCCTCTATTTGGTATTTTCATATATTTCATCTTTGGTGAAATCCTTGCTTTGTTCATTTGTTGTCTTCCTGACTTTGATGAGTATACTATGACTGTTATTTTGAACTTTGTATCAGATTACATCACTTAACCCTGTTTCATTGAAGTGTTTTTTTCTGAGATTTTATCTTGTTCCTTTCTTTGGAGCATATTTCCTGCTGCTTCTTTTTCTTTGACTCTCTGCATTTGTTTTTATGCTTTAGATGAAATAGCCACTTCTCCTGGTCTTAAGGAGTGGTGTGTGTGGGACATGGACCTTACCATTTAACCCCACCCAGCTCTAGGTTGTTTCTGAAACCTTTGTGATTGTCTAGTAGCATTCTTTTCTTAAAATTTTTTGTTTAAAGTCAATTAATATATAGTGTATTATTATTTTTAGAGATAGAATTTAGTGATTCATCAGTCTTATATAATACCCAGTGCTCATTATATGAAGTGCCTTCCTGAATGCTTGTCACCCAGTTACCCCATCCCCTACCATCCTCCCGTCCAGCAGCCCTCAGTTTGTTCCCTAGAGTTAAGAGTCTCTTATAGTTTGCCTCCCTCTCTGTTTTCCTCTGATTTTATTTTTCCCTCCCTTCCCCTAAATGTTCATCTGTTTTGTTTCTTAAATTCCACATAGGAATGAAACCATACGGTATTTGTCTTTTGTTCACTGACTTATTTCATTTAGCATAATACCCTCTAGTTCTGTCCATGTTGTGGCAGATGGCAAGATTTCATTTTTTAAAAAATGAGTACTATTCCACTGCATGCATATATATATATATACCACATCTTTGTCTATTCATCAGTTGATGGACATCTGGGCTCTTTCCATAGTCTGGGAACTGTGGATGTAGCTGAATCAGGGTTCTTTGTTCTTAGTGGCTCCCAGTGGTTGATGGTGTGCCGAGATCTGTCAGTGTCGGCCCCTAGATGCAGGCTAATTGGAAGCTGGGCCCTCTGTTTCAGAGGAAGACTGTGGGGTGGGTGTTTCTGTGCACTGCCTCTGTGCTGTACCCTGGTGGGGGGGATGGATAGCTGATGAACAGTTTCTCTGTTTGTTATAGTCCCATAGGATGGAGGAACAGAAGCCCCCCTGGCTACCAGAGCCCGCAGATCAAGGGGCATTTTTGGGCAGTAGCTACACAAAGCAGGGCACCAGACACGTGCTGCAGCTCCTTTACGGGAGACAACAGTGCCCTGGAGTGAAGCAGAGGGAGAGGTGAAGATCACATTGTCTGGTTTCTGTAGAGTATCAAATCTGCCCCTCCACATGTCTAAGTTAGAAGCTGGTCTTTCAGGCTGCAGCCATTAAGAGGAGCAGATAGGCCTCTTCTAAGACAGGGCAGAGTGTTTCTGCATGTGGGCTCTGTGCCATGCCCGGGGTGGGGTGGTGGGGACAGTTGGCTAAGAACAGTTTCTCTGTCTGCGACAGTCCCGTGACACCTGAGAATGAAGCCCCATTGGCTAGCAGAGCCAGAGGGTGAAGGGGCATCCCCTGGACAGTAGCCTCCCTGAGCCAGATTGCCAGACGTGTGCTTAAGTTCCTGTCTGGGAGGGACTGGCATGCTGGAGTGAGCCCGAGGAAGAGCACAAAAATAGCATCTGCTGTCCTCTACGGTCTCTGGGGGAATGCTGCAGTCTGTCACGACGTATGTGTTCAATTAGAAGCCTGCCCCTTGGGCTGCAGCTAGTGGGAGAAGCAAATAGGCCTCTTTCAAGGAAAGACTGGGCGTCTCAGTCTGCTGCCTCTGTGTTGTGCCCTAGGGGGTTAGCCATGGTGAGTCTGCATTAGCCCTTTACCACGTGTCTCCTTGTTCACCATAGGCTCATGGATCTCATGGACACAAGCCCCTTTGACTCTTGAGGCTAGAGGTTTAGGGGTCCCTTATCTCTCAAGGAAGTCTTAAAAGTTGGGGTGCCAGATGTGGAGTCCAAACCCATCACTCCTCAGGGAGAAGGTGGGAGTTGTGAGTTTCCTCCTGGTTGTGCGTTGCTGTGCCAGGGATGGGGTTTATGGTGACCTTGTGTCTCCGCCTCTCCTCCCGTTTTTGTCACTTGCCTGGTATGTATTGGAGTCACTCACCTAGTTTCTGGGTTTCTTACAGAGGGACTTGTTCTGTATGGAGGTGAAGACTGAGTGTGTCTGTGGGAGGAGGTGACTTCAGGAGGTTCCCATGTTGCCATCTTAACTGGAACTCTCTGAAAGGGGGCCTATTTTACACAGATCATCTACAGTAATACCTAGGAAAATAGTAAGATTTTCTAGGTGAACCTACAGGCTTAAGAATAATTAGGTCTTAAAATGTATACCGAGTGGAGAAACCTGGAGGTACCACCTTCATCAAGGCTAGAGCTAACATCACCAAGAATGGGATGGACCATTGTAACATGCCTCCTCTCGGAGGTGTGGGGGACACATTGTTGCTTGTGTTCTATTCCTACCAAAAACACATAGCACTCATCTAATCATGAAGGGCACATAAGACAAACCCAAATGGAGGCACATCCTACGAAGTCACTGGTTTGTACTCTTAAAACATGTCAGGGTCTTTGAAGACAAAGGCAGAGAATCCATTCTGAATCAGAGAAGATCAAAGTGACAGGACTAAATGTCATGAGCTCATGAATTAGATTCTTGACCAGATCAGGGAAACACACGTAACTATGAAAGACATTGCACGGTGACAACATTTGAATGTGGCTGTGTAGATGTTATCTTTAATGTTAAGTTTCTTTATTTTGCTCATGGTCATGTGCTTATACAAGAAAATGTTCTAGTTCTTAGGAAATTTACCTGAAGTATTTAAACATAAGGGGGCATGATATCTGAAGCTTAACTCTTAAAATGGTTTGGGAAGAAAATAGACTCTATGTGGAAGGAAAAAGTAAATGACCCAACATGCAAACAGTTGTTGAATCTGGATAAAGGGCATATAAGGGTTTGTTGTGCTATTCTTTTTTTTTTAAAGATTTTATTTATTTATTTGACAGAGAGAAATCACAAGTAGGCAGAGAGGCAGGCAGAGAGAGAGGAGGAAGCAGGCTCCCTGCTGAGCAGAAAGCCCGATGTGGGGCTCGAACCCAGGACCTGGGATCATGACCTGAGCCGAAGGCAGCGGCTTAACCCACTGAGCCACCCAGGCGCCCTGTTGTGCTATTCTTGCAATGTTTCTGTGAGCTTGAATGATCTCAAGTTACAGCAGAGCTAAAACTTGATCCTGTGTGTGTATATAAAATAATACAAATGCACATACATATATGTAGGTATAGAATTTAAGCCTCATGTGACTATATACATATAACCCTTGCTATATAAGAAAGGCACTCTGGGGGTAGCTGGGTGGCTCGTGGTCTACCTTTGGCTCAAGTCATGATCCCAGTGTCCTGGGACCGAGCCCCACATCAAGCTCCTTGCTCAGTGAGGAGTCTGCCTATCCCTCTCCCCCCACTCTTATGCTCTTGCTCTCTCAAATAAATAAAAATCTTTTAAAGAAAAGGCCACTCTCAAACATCCCCAAACCTCTCTCTCTCTCTCTCACACACACACACACACAATATTGCTTATTATGGCAAGTCTGACGTGTTGCTGCTCTCACGTTATCAAGTAAGTCCATGAGCTCGGAGCACTCTGCTGTCCATGGAGTGATGGAGAATGTGTTGGTCTACTCTAGTGGTCATGCCACTGTGGTAAAGAATTTTGTTCGTGTCCTTGCTACACTTAATTTGAAGGAAAGTGTCCGCAAGTGTGCCAGTGCTCATCCTGGTATCCATGCCACCGTTCAGTGTTAGATTCAGGGAATGCCATCCCTGCTCACAGGATACAGCCCTTCGTCTGCGTGCTTTCCCTTAAACACACATTTTGTTTGCTGATGCACAGTCCGTACCAGCTTGATCCGTTTTACATTTTGGCTGAAATAACTCCCTTCCCCCCAGCCTGTGTCAAGTGTGGGATGGAAAACCAAAATGCCCTTTTCAGAGTCTACACGCGGTTGCAGTGGCCATGGTGAAGTGTTGGGTTCCTCGGTGACCTGGTTTCATGCCATCCAAAGAGCCCTTTGGGGTGTTTCAAGCAAAGGCAGGTTTGGGGAATGGCAGGAGGGACCCAGGGTGGATTGAAATACGGTGAGTAGTAGTCTTGGTGTACGTGGACTCCAGGAGCCATCTTTCATGACCGTACTCGCTTAGGCCGGCGCCATCAGCCCACCTTCAGAAACTGAACAGGTGATTCCTAGCAGAAAGGCTGGAATACTCACTCAGCATCATTCTTAATGAGCTTGACCCTCCCCTCTTGCAGAATCACTAGATTTCACCTGGTGGACTTCACAATGTCTTTGGACCCCTGGGGTCTGAACCCTGCTGGCGAATATGTATTGCGGTCAGAGGCAAACGTCACCCCTCCTTAGGGGAGCCAAATGGGCTCCTTTGTTGCCTTGCTGCCTCCCCAGTTAGGACAGAAGCAGAGCAGGACAGGGGCGAGGGGATCTCCCTCTAGTCCTGATGATCATGACTTTGAGGTAAGGCTACCCTCCCCCAAACCGCTTCTGGGGTATTCTTTTAGGTGAGACTCCTATTGCTCTGACCGTCCCCCCGAGATTTGGTGTGTTAACAGTAACAGAGCGATGAACTCTGACAAGCAAATGTAAATCACACACCAGTTAATTCCTCTGCTTTCAAGGATGAAGCAGGAAACCGAATGAGCTCTGCGACTATTGCTACACCAAAATGATCTGCCCCAGCTCTACATGCTTGCACTTTCAGTCCAGAAATCTCCCCTGTGGGCATGCATCCCACAGATAAGACTTTGGCATGAGTGACATGACTACACAAAAGACGGGCAGTACTGTTTGTCTCTGGAGAAGACGGGAAACAACCCACATGTCCCACCGAAGAGGGCAGCTTAAGTGGTATCCCACTAACCTACACTGGAATATTGTGCAACTATTAAAAAAAGGAACGAGAAAGCATTTTACGTATTGAGATGGAAACATTTCTTGTGATATAAATAAGAATGGCTGGATCTTGAGTCCATTCCTAAATTAAAAAAAAAAAAAAAAGGCACAGAGCCAAGTGCATAGAAAGCTATCTCAGGTGTCAGAAGAGGACAAAAGTAGGACTGTGTGTTTGTAATTGCTTTCATGATTGTGATAGTCTGGAAGGAGACACAAGAAATTAACATTTGCTCACAGGCCAGTGTGCATGATGTGGGAATAAGGTATTTTCACCACTTGGCTTTCTCAATTTTTCACTCGTCAACCATATCACTGTATTATGTCATTAAAAATCAAAGACCAAATACCGTATTTGACACATTTTTTGTAACATAACTGCGTGCTTTATTGAGATACACAGTAAAGCAGTAATATAATACAATAGTAAGGCATATATTTGGTGAAGTCTGATATGTTGTGAAAATGCAGTAAAACTGAAGTTTAAAAAAATAATTAGTAAATGTTACAGTGTTGGTGTTAAAACACAATATATTAGGATACCCAAGTAAGAACCCAGTACCTGAAAACAATGACAGAACATGCCATGTGATGTTTATGCTTCAGTTACACTGATTTACAGTTTTAATACTTGGTGGTTATAAAGAACACGAAATATCCAAATTATGCTTAAAACTTAGCAATAAAGCTCTCAGTTCTTATTCAAAAATTTTGACAGACTCACTCCAGAACTAATGTCTAAAAGGTAAAACGAAAAGATTAAAACAAAATTATGCACTCTATTTACTTCTGCTTTTAGAAAGAAACTTAAAACTGCTTAGTATGAAGTAACACAACCCCTTGCTTTTAATTGTGGTTAAAAAAAAAAAAATCCACAGGGAAAAGAAAAAGTCCAGTGTCACATAAAGGAAAAAGAAATGCACGACTAAAACCAAATCTTTATGTCATTCTGTTACCTTAGAGCTTTGGGTTTTCTTTCGGAAATGACAGTGGGGGGAAAAGTGGGAGAAAAATGTTCACACGATGGACAAGTAGTGGGGCTGTGAAATCAAGTGTGCACGATTATTAGGAACACCCCAAAACCAAAGTGAGGTAGAAATAGCATGAGAAGCATGTTAATTATCATTAATAATAGACAAACCCACTCTGCAAAGTTAATGACACTGACCTAAGAGGTAACAGATTTGCAAAACAACAGGTCACACGGTGATTTCTAGTGAATGATTAAAAACAAATGAAAGCCTAAGACGAGAGAGTAAAACTTGTTCCTACCAGTTAGTCCTCGTGGGTTACTCTCTCTTTGAACAATGTTTGTTTGTGTCTCTAACCTTCCTCATCCACCAGCAAGGGTTTTGGAGTACCCTTTGGAACATGGGAATCCATCTACGTTTCCCCTTCCAGACCTATGTGGAATTCCTTGTAGAGAAATGGGAAGTAGGGAGGAAACAAAGTTCACGCACGGGCTTCTGGGTGGGGATTTCACAGGAGCACACCGTGATGAGGCTCTTACACACCTTCCCAAGGGCTATTTTAAATGAAGTCTTGTGGCATTTAAAAACTCCTTGTGATGGGGAAAAAAAACATCTTTAAGAAAGCAAGCAAGCAAGCAAGCAAAACACCCTCAATTACCCACTGCTGTTTTCACTGTGAGGTGAGGGAAGAGTGTGATTTCATTGCAATTACAAAGATCTCTATGTATGGTTATGAACATTCATCCAATCCTTTACTTCAAGAGTGGCCCCCTCCCTCCCAGGAAGTCCTCCTTACTGTCTGCGAGTTAAAAATGTCTTCTGATGTCGTGCCTTCCACTGAAGCATCCTTACATGTAGATGGAGGCACTGGCAGCAGCGGGAAGCTGACTGTCCCAGCTGAAGGGTTACTCGGACAGTGAGTCCCGTGTGTTCATTCCTACATCCCTTTAAAAAAAATTCAGTACCGTAGCTGTCAGTGGAAAGTTTCAAATGAGAAACAGCTGGAGCCCCAGACAATGTTCTAGTGTGGGAGTTGCCTCCTGGTTTCAGGCTCTAGGGAAAATTCCTTCTAGACCAAGCAGGTAAGCCTGGATGACCAGAAGCAATCTCTTTTTGGGAGGAAGTGGCCAGATCATTGGAACAAGAAGTTTCAAAGGTCTCTAGAAAGTCCGGTCTATTTTATCTATATACCTACAGTATTTACATACTTCTAGACATATAGATGTGGAAAGCGAGAACCCACAGCCAGTCCCACTCAGTCTCCAGAAAGGGCAAAGTGATGTAGTCAGATGTGGTGTTAGAGGAAGTCCTATCTTTACGAGGCCAGAAAAGAAAAAAAAAAAAAAAAAACCATGAATTTCATATGGATATCACGCTAAAACGAAGCAAAACAATGCGCTGCCTCAAAATTTGTGTGTGTGTGTGTGTGTGTGTTTTTAGGGGTTTTTATAAACAACTTTTTTTTTATAAAGCACACTTTAGTTTACAATCTTTCTTTATAACTGTTATAAATTTTTAAACAACCCAAAATGCGTTCCATATAAAGAAATGGCAAGTTATTTAGCTATCAAGATTTTACATGTAGTTTTCTTATAACTTTTTTTGTACAATTGCATAGACGTGTAAAACCTGCCATTGTTAACAAAACAATAACAGACTTAGAAACTACTGAAATCTACAGTATAGTACCACTACCCTTCACAAAAATATAGATTTTTTTTTTCTTGTAAACTCTTACTGTCTAATCCTCTTTGTTGTATGAATATTATAAAAACCATGCGGGAATCAGGAGTTGTAAAACATTTATTCTGCCCCTTCTTCATCTGTCATGACTGAAACTAAGGACTCCATCGCTCTGCCCAAATCATCTGCCAAGTGGAAAAGGCTTCCTACATTGTGTCCTGGAAAACAGAGAGAGAGAGAGAGAGAGAGAGAGACGTGACACTAGGTGCAGATCACATCATCCTGACTCTTCACCATCTGGGAGATCCTTCCCCACCTCTAGCTGAAGACAACACAGAAGCTGCACCGAGGGTCTACACAACAGGATTTGGTTGTTCACCCATTTCCAGGAAGAAGCAAAGCCTTGTTAATGAAGCCATTCCACGTTGTTAGTATCAGCTTAATACCAGATCAGGCTGCCATGGTCATTTCAGTGGAAAAGTGTCAGCGCACTCATCTTCCCAATGGAATAAGCCTCTAGCCGGAGGCTTCCACGGAGAAGCACAAGGTTCCTATTGGAACAGGACCATCTCTCGATGGGATGGACTTTTCCCGCCTGGTCGTGGGAGAGGACTTACTGTGCCCTTGTACTTGAATTCTCGGTTATCATCTACTACCCCCCAATCCCAGAACTGTCACTACTGCCAGTGCCACTACGTATGGTCATCACCATTCTCATCACTGCCACCATGACCACGACATGGGATCTTCACTTCCATGCTCTTTCAAGCCACCGGCTCACTTTTAAGGCTACGGTGGAGATTGTTTTCTCTCTGCTTTTACTTGAATTGAAAAACTCTTGAATCAACCTCTTTGTATATTAACATTGGAATTTGGAAGCTTCCTCAGAAAAATCACTTTTCATTCCAAGTGACTCTAGAGCCTAATTTCAACATGACCCCCATGCAGAGCACGGATTTGGGTATCCGGTGAATCTTCTTTTGTTCTCCTCCTAAATGGAGGTTAACTATCAGAAGAGCCTTTTAATAATAATGTGACATGACCTAGCACTGATCCCCCAGCATGGAGCCCAAAAGGAGCACCATGTCCCTGCTACTCTGCGGCAGAATTCCAACCTAGAGGAAGCTAATTTGAGACCTGTTTTATGACTTGCCTTTTCCTATATGTCCCATATTTTTATATAGCTAATTTTAATTCTTGGACATTACTAAATCATTCTCTTCTTGGAGTACTGCCTTTAGAACTAAAAATGCTTTACAAGGCTATTATTACCCTGCCATGTATCAACTTTACGGATTCTCATAATTGAGAAAATCCCTGTAAAAAGTAAAGATAGACTAGGGTAGGAATTCTGTTCTAGTATTTACTTCAAGAGAGAGGGTCTGAAAAGGATTCAGAGGCCGGCACTTACCCAGTGTTGGCACCAGATCAAGTTAAGACTTACTAAAAGTTTCACACCCTTCGGCCATTTACACGAAGGTGATCACTTTTGCAAATCTTGTGGACCTTCATCAACGCAGTTTCAGTGAAAATCAGGTTTTTAAAAATCACGTGGAATTTTGCTTGAGATGGCAAAGAGGAAAACTTGGACAAAGCAGGTGTTCTACTCATAGAGCGGGCTGGGAGCATGGCAGCCCTCAGTGAAGAACTGAAGTTATCTTCGGTTTTTCAAAACCATAAAAACCACTGGAGGACCCAGGAGGTTCTCTGCTGCTCCTTAGAGCCAAGAGCACCACCTAGTACCTGATGCCACCAGGCTAAAGGGCTTCCTTTGTATCTGTTTTGCACAGCCCAGCAACCCTGGGAGCTCTGCCCTATTATTCGCGTGTAACTGAAAACAAGTGGATGGCCTGAAATTTTTCAATGACTTGCTGTTTTAGCAGTGATTAAGGAAGCCAGAATAAACAAAACCCAAGACCTTTCCAACCTGATACCTGGACAGAAGTCACACTATTTCTCATCATTCCCCTCTAACTATAGTAGAGTCCACCAGGGAGGTAGAGTGTCTTACAAAACCTAAACTGAACGGGAAAGAAATTACTGATAATAATAAAAAAGTATCTACTTCAACCTGCGGGCTAGGGAATGTGGCATGCAATTCAGAGTAAATGCCTTGTAGATTACACAGCCATGTGGTGCTTCTACTCCTTGAAATGATGTTCAGTTACTACCCGGAGGGAAAACTCGAGACTCTCCAGAGGCCTCATTTCTAGGGGTATCTGATATTTAAAAAGTGACTGCGTAAAAAGAGAGGTTATTCTTAATATACCACACACCCTCCCACAAAATGTGAGATGGCCTTTCACCTGTCTGGACAGTTTTAACTGTTCGCAAATGACCTCAAGGCTCTCTCTGCACTAGAAAAAAGAACCACCTTCAGAGTCCCCTCACTGTATCTATAGTATGCCTTCGGTTACTTTATTTATAAATACCTGTTTCACCAGAATAATGACAGCAGTGTTTTTCATGGAGGTGTTCGTTAGAGCCAGAAAAATATTCTACCCCTTTGACAGAATACTGCCCCAAAGAATCGTAACTCAATCCAGTGGAGGCATAAAACTACAGTGTGATAGGGATACAGAAAACAGACCTGTATCCTGGTTCTATTATCCATGTGTGGAAGGCAAAACATCAGTGAGGTCATTAATTTTACCTGACAGATTTTTCCAAAGTCAAAATTAAAATCTCATACTATGAACGTGAGAGGCACTGAGAAGGAGGCCGGACTATAGGCATCTTCAATCTGTTTCAGGCACAAGTTGACATAAAAATGCGTCCATAGAAAGTATTAATCCATTCTTAAGTGAGGATCATTGAACACAAACACCATGCACTGAACATGAGGGCAGCGGTATGTTTTTCCAAGCTGGTGTGAACTGCAACCCATTTAGTCCCATGCCACCACTGCCTGAAGGAGTTTTCTTCGGCAGTGACTGGAATTGAGAATTTCTGGCAGAGATCCAAGACCTCAAAAGCAATCTGGCACTGTTTTTTTTTTTTTTAAATACAGTTCCCAAACAAATGGTTAGCATTCACTTGGCCACAGCGAAGCCGGGGTAGTGAAATTTGTATTTCTCTTCTCTATAATTTAATCTTTGAAAAACTATCTGATCTACTGTACCTTTGAGGTGATTTTTTAACAATAAAAACATCACTTTGATTCTGGGGTTTTCTGGAAACGTATCTGACTGGAATACGGCTCAGGTAATAAAGTTTCCAAATGCCTCTGTGACCTGAATGATACACGGGCTGGCCTTTTCTAAGATTCATTTGTTCACGAGAGAAACATGTTCAGGGCACTCAAAATTAAGGTGCAGCTTTTTGTAAAACTTTAAGAGAAATTGTAAGGGACACTTACCATAAGAATGAGCCCAAGAAGCCTCACCTAAGAAGTATGTGAGCCAGGCAAACCATCAGGAGCATTCACTGCTTCATCAATTCGTTTCCTGTTTCTCCTCCCAGCCTATCCCTCCCCCCTCCCTAGGACCCCAGTGTCCCAAGCCTTGGAAGAGAGCACTGGTACAAAAACACTAAAGGATCATTAAATTCATTAGACTTGCACGGCATGGTGTTGGCAGACTTTCCAGTATGACTCCTTATGTTTAAATGAATCAGGAACTCCTCCAGTCTAGCCTGTTGCTAAGGATCTAGAATCTTCTCATGTCAGCACTCTCTCCCTGTTCATCCTGTCTCCCAGAATAGTGGATGTTATGGCCACCCATGGAAGAGCTTTCCTTCTCGCATCCTTCATGCTAAACTCTTGGTAAGGACAAGCCTGTTTCCCTTGGGCTGTCAGTCAACACTCTGTCATCTACTAGCCCTCTGATTAAGAAACTGAATGTTCAGATGCTGTTTCTGATAAAAGTATGCAGCAGCTTTCCCTGAAAAACCTCACACCACATTCAGCGATAATATTGTACCCTACCCCCTTTTAACCCATAAATAGGCACTTAAAAAATCCTCAAGACTCCCAACATTCAGTTTTTAACCTTTCTATGTTCTACCTGGGTTTCCAAAGGCCACGTGAAAACAGAGCACTTTCTAAAGGGCTAGCTGACGTGATGTGAGTCTTTCCAACACCCTGTTCTCAGGGGGCAATTCAGCAGAAGAGTGTGGCCCTGGACCCTGATGGCCTGGATGCAAATTCTGGCTCTGTCACCTTGAAGACACTGCTTACTCTCTCACTGACTCAGTTTCCCAGTTTGTAAAATGGGGTTGATAGGAGTACCTACCTCAGAGGTTTGGCATGAAGATTACCTCATGAAAAAGATGGCAAGTGCTTAAAACAGTGCTTGGCACAGTAAGTGCTCAAAAAAACAAATGTTAGCTAGAGTGGGACAGGAGTGTAGGAATGAGGAAAAAAGAAAACAAAAACAAAATGAAGTCATTCCAGAAGAATAAAAAACCCAGGGCATTGGCAGAAAATGCTAGGGTCCTGAAAGCACACAGAAACTTGAGGACTCCTCAGTTCTGTTGAAGGCTAAGTTTACGCTGAGGGTTCTGTTTGTGTTACAAATGGCCACACATGATGAACTGTGGGCTAACGACCTAGGGACTACCAAGGGTTGCCATTTCATAGAGATTCCTGTTCCCCAACCCCTGGTCCTGTCGTCATGGTGATGACAATGGCAATGAACATTTGAAGAATGTTCCTCATGAGCTGCAAGTGGAGAGGTGACTACCATCCTTACATGATGACACATGTAGTACGTACATGCGCGTGCATACACACAATTCTTACACAAACGCCAAACATAGAAAGCGCGATGAGACACACAGAAGCCGTGGCTGTGAGCCTGAGTCTCACTAACCTCTCTCATTGGCTTCCCAGAGGTATTTCTTCCTTTAATAATGGAGAGAGGAAGAGGCAGAGATATCAGAAAGGAAAAAAATGCATAAATATACAATTTCATACCAATTTTGCTGCTTTTACCAAACAAAAGTTGAGAAGACAATTCATTTATTCCCTTCTGAAAAAAGAAAAAAAAAAAAACAACAACAACCAGAAACAAAAAGAACCCGAAGGACACATCCAGTCAAATAACCTTTACATACACTTAAAATCAGTGTAAACAGGTAACACAATCCAGGAGACGTAACTTACAGAATCCATAGAGTTCATGTGTTCAACTGGATGAAAAGCTGGCACAGAGTAGGAATCTGACAAATTGAGCACTGTTTTTCCAGGACAACTTTAGAACCTCAAGCTCAACGTCCAAAAATCTCAATCTCTTTACTCTCGACAGTACACCGAAACATAAACGGGAGTGGATGCGTGCGCCAAAGTCTGCACCCCAAATGCAAGGCGAAATGCCACAGAGGCGAGAGCCCGTCCCCTTGGGAGATTTCCTTCTATCCGGTAGAAGCTGAGCACGCCCATGATGAGATTGGGGGCACTTGAGAAAATAGGGAAAAAAAAACAACAACAAAACAACGGGGGGAAAGAGAGGAGACCAACTAATGGGCAAACCACAGAGCCAGATCTAGGAACGAACCCTCAACTTCCTCCTCATAATTCAACAGATTCCAGGAGCCTTGAGAGTAGACTGCTGAAGACTCACTGGCCTTGTTTGTTTTAGAGAATCCTCCAACTGTATGTGTTTATTTACTTTTGAAAAGCAGATTCTGGTCAAGTTTTCTAGGGTAATAATTATATCGGACAGAACACTAGGGACCTCTGACCATACCTAGCACATCTGGGGCTTGCAATTTCCTCTCATCACCAGGGCCTTCAAGTGAAATACTGTTTTTAAGACTCTGAATTGAGCGATGGTACATTTCCTGGGACCATCAATCTTAGGTGAAAGCCCAGGATTTAGAGCAGATAAAAACAGAGCTGTGGGAGACCCTGTGTAGCATGTAGCATCTCCTGTCCCCCCAGGGCCCCCCATGCTCGAAGGCTGCAAGGACTAATGCACCCTGGGACAATGTGAGGGCTACTCATTCAGACCACAGAAGTATGGCGCTACTATTCCAAAAGAAATCTTTCACAACTCAAGTTCACAGTCTAAAACTTCTAAGATACATTGACCCACCCTCCCTCTCTTCCTTCTTAATTTTCCCGAGTAAGTCAGAAATTTCTTTTAAGTATAGAAACTACAGGGTAGCCTGGGTGGCTCAATCAGTTGAGTGTCTGACTCTTGGTTTTGGCTCGGGTCGAGATCTCAGGGTCTCGGGATCAAGTTCTGCGCTGGGCTCCAATGTGCAGCATGGAGCCTGCTTGAGGTTCTTCCCTCTCCCTCTGCAGCCCCTACCCCCACTCTTTCTCTCTAAAATAATTGCATCTAAAAAAGTATAGGGGCACCTGGGTGGCTCAGTGGGTTAATGCCTCTGCCTTCGGGCAGGTCATGGGGATCGAGCCCCACCATCGGGCTCTCTGCTCAGCCGGGAGCTTGCTTCCCCCTCTCTCTCGCTGCCTGCCTCTCTGCTTGTGATCTTTCTCAGTCAAATAAATAAAATCTTTAAAATATAAAAATAAAAGTATAAAACTGCATGCTTGATCATGTAAGCATGGTCAAGATATTCATGACATTCCTCAAATGAGGGAAAAGAGAGAAAAAGAGGTACTGGCTCCTAGTTGTGGGTGTTGCCAGTAGTAGGCCCATACCAGATGAAAGGAAAAAGGGGAGGGAGAACATTATTTCATTATTTTTTAAAATTTTTTATTTTTTATTAACATATAATGTATTATTAGCCCCCAGGGTACAGGTCTGTGAATCGCCAGGTTTACGGACTTCACAGGACTCACCATAGCACATACCTTCCCTAATGTCCATAACATTCTTTTTTTTTTTAAGATTTTATTTATTTATTTGAGAGAGGACAAGAGAGCATGAGCAGGGATAAGGGCACAGGGAGAAGCAGACTCCCTGCTGAGCAGGGAGCCCCATGTGGGGCTCAATCCCAGACTCCAGGATTTTGACCTGAGCTGATGGCAGTCAATTAACCAACTGAGCCAGCTGGGTGCCCCACATCATTTCATTCTTAATAGCTCAGACAAATCCCAGCATGAATTACTTATCCCAGCATGAATTACTCATCCATTCCTTTCCACTCCTTTATCAAGTATTTTTGCATCTTTGTGTTTGGTGGTTATACTGTCCGGTAGTAGAATTCATTCCCTTTCCCTCCAAGACTGTGAAGTCCTTTAGGCCAGGGCCCATGTATTGCTTATCCATCCTCTGTATCCCTAGTACCACCTGTACCTTGATACTATGGGTTTCTGACAAATGCTGATTGAACTCAATAAGGTAGCCACTAGATCATGGTCAAGAGTCCTTTGGTGTTTGTGGTAACTTGGCCCTCACTGTCACCCTGTTAACTCGTGTGCCAAGGGCTGGTAACTGGTTTTGGTCTTCACGGTCTATTTTTAAAACATAAGAGCTTCAGGAAGGAGTGTTGTTAGAGAGCAGTATGATTCAGTTTCAAAATGTAATTATTGGTTCCCTGAGTGATAAAGGTTACATATCTTTATTCTACACCAGGCCATATTCTGAGCTCAGTATCCACCGGCCACTGCTAGTGGGTTTTGTTTCAGGTGCTTCTTCAGAAGCCATGTTTCACATACAGTGGCCCTTCCAGAGCTTTGTTAATCCTAATCTCTTTCAAAATCCGCTCTCGTCACTTGGTTCCGATGTGGTCACCAGCACAGTACCAAGGGAAGTTCTGCTTTTTGTTTAAAGAAAGTTAAATAGTATTTTCCCTTGTATTGGACTAGTTTCTACACTGACAGAATAGAGGCTATTTTGGTTGCGCCGCTTAAAAACATTGTTTACCAGTAAAAAAAAAAAAAAAAAAAAATACAAGTGCCAGATAAATTTTATTTCATGAATACATTCTTTGGAAGTGAGTTTCCTTAGACCTTCAGTTAGGGTGTCCATCTGGCAATGTGGTATGCTGTCAGGAAATGAATCAAGAGAAAAAGGAAATATGCCAGGGGAGTTCTGCGTCTGGAGAAGTCAACTTTCCTCAGGCAGTGTGACTTGAGAGGCTTCATTATTCAGGATTAGAATCTCAGGACATGACTGTTTTGGGGGGTGGGGAGTAGCTGTACCTTCTTAATCTCTGTTCACTAACTGAAAACGTTAAGAAAGAATGAGTCCCTTTTTAGGATTTCTTTTTTTACCAAAGTGAAAGAAGATTCTAATGGCTATACTTGAAATATGGAAACATGTATGATCTCTGGTGAATATGGACATGAATACACAAATCAATTCAAAAGCAGTCTTGTTGAGTTCCAAGTTGATCAGCACCGAGAAGTCTGTGACCGTTATGTACGGAACGAGCTACAATGGAAGACTGCGTAAAGCAGGGGTTGGCAAACTTTCTGTGTGAAGGGCCAGATGGTAAACAGTTTACACTTTGCAAGCCACACGGTCTCCACAGCAACTGTTCAACTTTGCCACAACTACTCCCTGCTCGGAGTGAGAAAGAACCATCAACAACATGCAAATCAATGGGTGTAGCTGTGTTCTAATAAGACTTTATAAAAACAGATAGCGGGCCGGATCTGGCTCCTGGACATTTACTTTGTTGGTCCCTGGTATAAAGGAGTAACAGCTCAAAACTGATGGAAGCGGACAGGAAGCTAAGTGGTGCCCGATAACGGGACATGTGAGCTCGTCTTGATGCTGTTCTTCCATAGAAGAACCACAGACAAGACCTGAATCTTAGAAGATGGCAGGTTTCGCACAGCTGTTGGGTGGCTAATTTAGAGGCATTTAACAGAATGTATGTGGGCTTTAGGGAGGGGTGGGTCCTATGAGAGAGGATGGTATGGATGTTGGGGAGAAAAATAGTATGGCACAGGTCACAAAAGACATACCTGCAGGGCACCGTTAGCTGCGTTCTGAATGGTCTTACTGCACTAAGATCTTATCTTGGACCCCATTTGTTCACTAATTAGTATACAGTGGCACCTCATGTTTAGAGAAGCCAATACCATACCACTGATCAGGAAAGCGTTTCTTCCGGAAACGCACATACATATGAAAATGCCTTTGCCAGAATGTAAAACGATCAGAGACACAGGGACAAATCACTTCAATTGTTTGTTTTAAAAATATGTTTATCGCACATTCTACCCATGTACTGTTCCTACAGAATAAGGGTGGAGATTTAGAAAGTGCCTTATAGGAGATAATGATTTTTATTACAGCAGAATTCAACTTCTAAGTATATTTATAGACAGAGGGACACATTAGTGGTAGTAAATAGATTAGAAATTGGCTAATGCTCTGTGTTTAATATAGAGCGAGCCACTGAAATCCCTCAAGTGGTTGCAAATAGCTATGTCTAGAGATTAATCAGGAAAGATATCAGCATAAAACTGAACACATGCACATTCACACCTTGAACACCCCGCAATTTATAGAGCTATTATGCAGGACAGTGTTGGCTACCAGTTTTTCACTAGAGGGAGGAGCATGAAACCCCTTTATTAATTTGGATAACAGTTTAGCAAGGCCAGTGAGATAAGATCAGGCGTTTAATTTAACTTCCCAAATGGCCAAGAACTTGGTGCTTCAGGCTTCCAGGGACTTGGGAGTGAAAATGCAAAGGGAGGATCAGCTGATGCCTTAAGACTTGAGCCTGAAGTCAAGACTGTGGCAAAGGGTAACAGAAAAGTTGTACATGTAAAATGCAAAACTCCCCTATTGATATACTTTGCATATGTGAAGAGCATAATATTTTATTTAAAAAGTCTTTTCCTCTGTGGGCAATTATCTAGCAGGGTTAAGTAAACCATGAGGTGGTATTTAATAGCACGTTTCCACTAAATGGCAGACCTCTGGCTCTGACATCTGTTTTGAGTTACTCAAAACAGCTGTCTGAAACAGCTGTAGCAACTGTGAACTTCATTCTTCCTAACACAGCAATGGGAACATGGGTGGCAGACTTAGATTAAAAGCACGATGTCCTCTAAGATATTAGGAAGGTCTTGGCAGAAACAACTTCCATGGTGAAACTTTTTAAATGTAATTTTTAAAAAAAAGATTTTATGTATTTATTTGACAGCGAGAGAGGGAACACAAGCAGGGGGAGTGGGAGAGGGAGAATTAGGCTTCCCACTGAGCAGGGAGCCCGATGTGGGTCTCGATCCCAGCACCCTGGGATCATGACCTGAGCTCAAGGCAAATAACTTTATGACTGAGCCACCCAGGTGCCCCAAAATGTTAATTTTTTTAAAAAGATGGGCACCTGGGCAAAGAATGCCAAGATCAGTGAGATCAATATTTTTTAAAACCACTGGATCTGAAAACCAACTTAGTGGGTTGCAACCAGCATTTTATTTTTAAATACATGAAACAGAGAAACAGTGTGAACTGACTGTAGTATAGTAAGTGTTGGTTCACTAATCTTTTGTTTATGATCTTTGTATATGTATGTCACTAGACACATTCATGTATGGTGTATATACATGGTGTATACATATGTGTGTGTACACACACACAACACACACAATGTATTTTATATCCTTAACAGAGTTTGAGATGTAAAGTGTTTCTTCTGGTATGGATAATGGTTAAAAGGTCAAAGCACAGTTTGGGTCCTCAGAAATGTTAAAATGACCTTGGGGGGAGGGGCTTCCATTTGCAATGGTCTGTAAGCCCAAGACGTTTAAGACTCAAAATTTTCTGCTTAATACCAACCCAACATACCTCCCGATTGGTAAGATGCTCCCAAGAAACCCCTACCACATATATATTTTCCATTCTATTTTTACGATGAGACTTTTTATTCATTTGAATTTGAGGAGAAAAGGGCGTGCTACTGTGATTTAGAATTATGTATTAGGTCTTAATCCCCGTGTGGGCACAGAGCTCCTAAAACCTTTGGAATTTCCTGTGAAGAGAGGCTGCAAGGTATCTTTTGTAATGTTAACCAGGCAAGTCTTGGAAAACCCATAGGTATGCCTGGGGGTTGTGTGCCAGGGAAGGGAGACTTTAGTGTAATCCCCAATGGCTAATGATTTAATCAGTCACACCTATGACACAGTGCCTCCCTAAAAGTCCAAAAGGACTGGGGAGGGAAAGCTTCTGGGCTGGTAAAGACGTGGAGGTGCTTGGGAGGGGAGGGTACCTGGAAGGAGCACAGCAGGCAGCTCCGTACCCTTCCCCTCTACCTTGCCCTACGCCATCTCTTCTCTTCCATCTGGGGATTCCTGAGTTCTAACCTTTGAGAGTACAGGGTGAGCCGGTGGAGAAAATATTTCTGAGTTCTGTGAGCTGCGGTAGCAAGTTAATTGAACTGAAGAAGGGGATCGTCGGAACCTTTATGTCTCTAGTGGGGGTGTGTGTGGGAGGGGGGAGTCAGAAGCCCAGGTGACAAACCGAACTTGCAACTGGTCTCTGAAGTAAAGTGGGTCTTGGGGGCAGTCTTGCGGGACAGAGCCCTCAAGCTGGGAGATGTGATGCTCTCTCTGGGTAGATGGTGTCTGAAATGAGTTGGATTCTAGGTGCTGGAATTGCTTGGTGCTATGCAAAGAACCCCCACAGGTTGGAATTGGGTGCCTAATAGTAAAGGCCCAATTTTAAGGCCTAATTTGGCAGGAAGTGGTGAAAAAGAAAAAAAAAATGTCAAGGTAACAGCATCACAGAAAGAATAGCCAGATCTGGATTGTTTTCCTCAGAAAAAAAAACCTGTCTCAAGCCACCAGTAGGAACTCAGTTAATGGTCAAACAAAGCCTCCTTATCCCCTATTTGAGAACTCAAGATTAGCACTCAGGGAAAGTGCTTCCATTAGAGTGGATTTAGTAAACACTCTCCAGGTGGCTTGAAGTTCTCCAACTTTCCATAAAAGTAAATCAACATTATACAAGTGAATTTAACATCAAAGATGCTAACTGCCAAATATATCAGAAGAAATCTATTTCTCCTCTTCTAGGTGACTTCTTCCATACCCATGCAGTATCCAGCTTCAAGGACTAAAAGAGGGATGTGGGGAGAGGGTGCAAAGACCTTCACCCTCAAGATAACGAGGATGGGTCAGAGGCCCAGCACAAAAAGGTTGCCTATAGGGAAGCAGAGCCGCATGCCCTGGAAAAGCCCAGGGCGTCAACACTGCAGCCACTAACTTCCCACAGAGCAGGTACACAGGCTTGGCATTGAAGGGGCTGGGGCAAGGTATCCATCTGTGACCTTCAAGGGATAGGTAGAGGTCACCGGAAATAATGTGCTACATGGGGGGCCCAAAGTTCTCTCTGTGTCATCTTGAAGAAGACCCTTGCTGTGCCTAAGCTGAACCCCTCCTATTTAGGTCAAAGGGTGCTTCTGGGATTCACTCATGTCCTAGACCTGTCCAGTATAGCCATAACACTCTACTGTAATGGAAACTTCTGAAGTCTTCCTCCTCAGTTGACTGTAAGCACCCTGAAGGCAAGGAACTGGGCCCTTCTTGTTTGCATCCCTAAGCCTCCATTAGTGCATAGTACATGCTTGTAAAAGCTGACAGGATAAAGGGGGAGGGACTTTGATTTTTGGCCAACCAGCTCGTGGTCTTCTCCTGAACTGCAGCGCCTAGGTAGAGACAACAGCCCAGAGTGTCATGATGGAGAAGAGGGTGGCACGTGGCGGGCGTGGGGGTGGAGGGAAGACAGAGAAGGTTCTTATGTGTTAAAATCAATACATCAGAGGCACTCAGCAATGCAAAGATGGCTGGTGCAGACATTTAAAATTAGCTTCCCTGATGGTTCCTTAGCAACGCTCCCCGAGAACGGCACTGCTGTTCACGTGCACTGCACAGTGTTCACTCGCACATCGAACAGCCGGGAAACGGCCACTGATAGCCGACACCGAACAGAAATAGAGGAAGAACACATGACTCCCAACACCCTCGTCACTGCTCCTATGGAGAGGAACGAACAATAAGATTCTCAGCTGCCCTTCCCTCTGGGGCTGCCCATTAGGCGAGCCAGCCCCTGGCCACAAAGACTTGTGTTCTCCTCTTTGGCTTGTCTAGGTTTCTCTCCATTTGCTGACAGGTGGCTGCGGCCCTTCTTTTCATTTTTTTTTTTAATTCACCCAAGGGAAGTAGGTTAGTGTTTTATGTCACAGCAATAAAATAAAATAAATACTTCAAAATGGTAACAATGGGAGTGAAACCTCCCTGGAGGAACGAAGACATGTGAAGCTCATACTGGCTAGTGGGAAAAGCTCGTGGGGTAAAATGCTGCTTTTATATGAGGGGAAAAATACACAGGGGCAAAATGATGGCGGGCAATAAGGGCATTTGTATTACTGTCTTTCTTGGCAAAGATCGTATTCCATCCATGGCAGTGAAAACAACAACAAAAACTAGTATATAGATTTAATTGTACCTATATTTAAACAATGGGGTAAGAGACAATTTTTAAATGTAAAGGGCATCAGAAGCCCGAGTCCCCATCACTGCTGTATACAGGCATGTTCTAGATTTCACCGCAGTGCGTGGTAAGTGTGTGTCTCTGGCAAGGTGCCATCAAGCCATGAATGTCTTTGTCAAGGTCACAGCATCATTGCTCTTAAGTAAAACCGATCTCATAATTTGCTCTTCAGACTAATGTGCAAAGGGAGTAAATGTGTAAGTTAATATTCTTGCTTCTAGAGGCATCAGGGTTCTACAGGCATCTGAATTCAACCAGAATCCCACACCAGGTCAATTTGGTCATCCAAAGCAGAAATGTACCCTGAAAACACTTGCTTCTGACAACGCTCCCCAAGTGGCACTCTGTCAGGACATGCTTACTTAGCCACGGAAAATACAGAGGTTAGTTGAGTGTGGGAACAGGAGGCCTAATTCCAGTAGGTGTGAGTTAACGGCACATCGGGGAGCTTACCTCTGGAACTAGGGAAGGAGTTGTTGAGTTGTTCCATCACTTCCTCTAACCCTGTGCTTGTGTCTTGGGGAGGACTGAGCAGGTCTTCCTCACCTTAATGAAAGCAAGCGCAAACAAGAGCACGTTATGCTTAAGGAAAACAGAGAGGAACTAGAGAAAAAGCCCACGATTGCATTTTAAAAGGCATTATAAATTCACTACCACTTGCTCAGAAATAGCATAAATACAAATAATGTCTCAAGGCTGAATAATTAGGGAACAACTCCTTCAAGGGAAGGAGTCCATGAAGGGATTTATCTATGTCCTTGTCTTCAGAGAAGAAAATGTTTCTCTCTTTAGAAGTTAATTTTTAATATTAAGTTGATGTAACTTTCTTATGTCCCATTAGTAAAAGTAAACTGTTTTTCTTTGTAATTAAAAAAAGACGGCGCCTGGGTGGCTCAGGTGGTTAAGTGACTGCCTTCAGCTCAGGTCATGATCCTGGAGACCCAGGATCGAGTCCCGCATCGGGCTCCCAGCTCCACGGGGGCGTGTGCTTCTCCCTTTGACCTTCTCCCCTCTCATGCTGTCTCTCACTCTGTCTGTATCTCTCAAATAAATAAATCTTTTTTTAAAAAAGTATTATTTTAAAAAAAACGATTAGACACTTGACGTACATCTCTTCAACACAAAACGAAATGAGTATGTGACATTTTGCCTTCACTTGATGAAGTTACGGACGGAGTGAAGACACTCTTTCCTTTGACATTTAAACAAAAATACAAACAAAACTCAAGTACCTTTGAAGTCTAATGGGCTAGAAAAATATTAACATTTAAAGGACTGTGGATATGGGGGATTCTGTGGAGTAAGGTTTCCCTCCTCTTTGTACATGGGACGACTTTATCCCTATGATATTTTGGGAGGCTTAAGAGGAACTTTTTAAAAAAATTTTTGAGAATCTGTTTACATGAGGGCAGAAGGTGGTTTTGGGTGAAACGGAATTCAGAGATGGATGGTCCTCCTCTGGGAATGGGAGTCCTCTTGTAGATTCTGTTGATCTGTGGTCTCTACGGATGCCTGATGTGTTACAGACACACACCTCAACCAGCATTTGCAGTAAGGGACAGATGCCTTCACTGAAAACAAAATTATTGTGAATTCTGAAGGTCTCTGGAAACTAATTTTTTATAACAGTAACTTCCAGCCCTATTTGTGCATTATATTGTCACTTCCATTGAAAACAAGACCTTGCTTTGGCAAATCAGTGGTAATGAACATGCTTTAGGACAACCTCAGGTTCACGTCTGACTTGGAAATGACTGGGCAGCCTGTGATTTAATGACTTAAGTATGCTTGTCATTTCCTTTCACCGGTGCCACTTAGATTTTCATCTATGATTATAGTCCTGCAATTATTATTATTGTTTTCGGCCTTGTTTTTTAAAGTGTAAGCTAAAGGAATCCTTGACACATTCACCATTAAGACAAAAATCATATTGTACGTGGAGAGAAGGCTGAATGTCATCATTACAGCAGAGGGCTTACGGACCTAGAATAGACAGAAAACCTCTCCTTCTGTAGTCTCATGGTGACAGACCATAGAAAACCTCTTTCAAATACTAAGGACAAGAAACAAATGCTGAAAAGGTAAGGTCACAAGATAGAAAAAGAAGTTGTGGTATCTACCTACCAACCCACACACGCACAAACATATACGACTTACTTATGTTTATGCCTCTAGAAATGAAAAAATGAAATAGAGCACCTTTAGTTTTTTCCCGTGAGTTTAAACCACCATTATCTGGTGAGGATGGAATGAATGAACTACTGCCAGAAGGAACAGAATCCTGACAACAACAGGGATGATTACATCTCTTTGTTCCGTTCTGGATGCAAATTTTGCCAAGTTGTGGAACATGAGGCATTTTTAATGGCAGTAAGACTGCTTTAGCGATAGTACGCCTTACAGAATAAATCAGAATTAACAGAGACATTCATGAGCAACCATGTTAAAGTTTCTGACAGTTTAATTACATCATACTGGAGTTCTAGGAACTGAACTGTAGTGTGTTAAGATTCAAACACAGTTCAGTGACAGGACTGGCATTCCTCTCCCTGAATTATTGCAAGGATCAAACTTGAAAGCATAAACCAAGTTCATCTTTACAGATAGTCTAAGGTTTAAGTGTCCACATGCAAATAGAGAACAGGCTTGTCTTAACCAAAAACATTTCCATGACTGTGATGAAAGTATCAATTCAAACATTTTCTGAGTACAGACTTCATCCTGCATAGTACATACATGAGTCAAGTATAATCTCGTTTCCTTTTTCCTCAAGATTTTCTAAGTAAAAAGTCCTCTGAGTTTAACTAATCTTTTAAGACTCAAAATCAGCGTTATCCCATGTATGCATGAGTAGAGGTGAATCCACACTGAAAAATGCTTAATGGCTAGTATTTTCTGTGTCAGCGATACTGGAAAAGTTGAAACTGCTAAAAGACACCGGACATTTCAGTAACACCACTGGACTCTTCAATACTGAGCGGATTTTTAAATGTCTAAAAAAATAGCCAAACAAGTTAAAAAAGGGTAAGATCAGATGATTTATACAAACATTCATCAGGAGCCCACCATGTGCCCAGCACTGTTCTGCATGCTGGGATAGAGCAGTAAAAGACAGAAAGCCCCATCTCCATGGAACTCATGTTCTTAGGGACATACACAGCCTAAACAAGTAAGCTATAGAGGCATGTCACATGACGATAAACCTTCAGAACAGAGAAGAGAGAGGAACCTTCAGAACGGGGAGTCATGGAAGTGTTCACTGATGAGGTGCAGTGTGACTGGCTTGCTCAAACACCAAGAAAGTTAGTATACACAGAACAGAGGGGCCAAGTATTGGGGAGAGGATGCTTCCTTGGTCCAGGAATTGGGACCTGGTCATGTGACCGGCTTTGGCCAGTGGAATTTTAGCAGATAGGAGGAGAGGTCTGTAATGTCCTCAGGTGCTTGGGCTTGTCCTCTTGCGCTTAAGTGTTACCAGGAGCACAATGCCCGGAGAACCTGCTGGTCCAATAGGTAGGTGGAAGAGACCTGAAGCCAACCCACAAGCTGGAATCAAGACTAGATGAGCTGCAGGAGAACTCCAGCCAACCAAGAGAGGTGTGAATTGAGAAATACGCAACGGGAGAATTTTGTAATTATTTTGTCACACGGCAATAGATGACTGATATGTTCTGTTGTAAGACGTCAAACCAGAAAGAAACTATGTTTATGGGTTTTGTGATCATATACGGATGTGGAGCTACAACAGGCAAGCCAGGAATGCATTTAATACCTGTGTCCACAAGTTCACGCCCACCTACCACCACTGCTGCCCCCGTACCCCCGCTGAGAAAAGCAGCCATTTATTTAACAAGAAAATATTCAGTCCCAACTGTACACACCAGGAATTTGGCCAGCCTTTATTGCTACTTCACCGATTCATTGCCTGCTCGAACAGTATATTGCTAACGGTCAAGGGATTTCATACTCAGTAATAGCACTTTAACATTAATCCTTCAATTAGATTCTACTCCAAGGTCACTGCTACAAACATGCCCCCAAAAATCCTTTCTAAGGGACGCCTGGGTGGCTCAGTGGGCATCTGCCTTCGGCTCAGGTCATGATCCCAGGGTCCTGAAATCGAGTCCTACATCAGGCTCCCTGCTCAGTGGGGAGCCTGCTTCTCCTTCTGCCTGCCTGCTGCCTCCCCTGCTTGTGTTCTAACAAATAAATTTTTAAAAAATCTTAAAAAAAATCCTTTTTGAATTATTAGCTATAGCCCCCACAGCTTGTCTCAAGTTGGTCCAACAGAGTGACTGAAACATTTAAAAAAAATGAACGTTTCAAAATAAGACAGGATCAAGTTAAAAGAGTACCCTGATGTAGCATACCATGAGATCTGCTCACTGAAGAAAAAAGAAGTGATGACTCCCATTTCATCTCAGAAAAAAAGAAATGGAATGGTTTGCTGTGGGCAAGCTACTCTTTAATGTCCTTTGAAACTCACCATGGTTTTAGGCTTACTTGAGGTGATGATATCCTATCTGACTCATTTCCTATTCCACGACTGAAATGATAATGGTTCTACTTGCTTAAAAAGTGACTTCAGGGGCGCCTGGATGGCTCAGTCAGTTAAGTGTCTGACTCTTGATTTTGGCTCAGGTCATGATCTCAGGGTCATGAGATCAAGCCCTGTGTCAGGCTCCATTGTGTGGAGCCTGGTTGAGATTCTCTCTCCTTTTGCTCCCCGCGCTTGCACACGCATGTGCTCTGTATCTCTCTCTCGGGAAAAATGACTTGAGCCAGAACCAATGTAGCTTATGCCGAAAAGACCCCCCAATCCTTATTCTTATGACTTTGCTGACACCTAAGCAAGCTACTTTCTTTATGAAATCGGTGCTATGTATTAGAAAATTATCTTCTCTTGAAAGGGGACCTGTATACAAGCAACTGTGCCTCTTATTATTCTTTGGATTGCTAATCCAGATCACACTGTGTTTTGAATCAGTTTCCAACATGACGTATGATGACCTTAGTACTTCTTTTTCCCCTGCCCTTCTCTAGTTTTTTTTTTTTAAAGATTTTATTTATTTATTTGACAGACAGAGATCACAAGTAGGCAGAGAGACAGGCAGAGAGAGAGGAGGAAGCAGGCTCCCCGCTGAGTGGAGAGCAAGATGCGGGGCTCGATCCCAGGACCCTGGGATCATGACCTGAGCCAAAGGCAGAGGCTTTAACCCACTGAGCCACCCAGGTGCCCCCTTCTCTAGTTTTTCAAAAGAAAAATAATTTATCTGGTATTTAGTATTTAATCGCTTTAAAAAATTACGCTTCAGGGCAGCTGGTCTCCATTTTACATAAAATTGCTCTGTGTAAGTTTTTAAAATATAGTCTGTTCCCACTGACAATGCCGATGGTTAGCTGGTCAGTGTTGAAGGATGGTGAAAGATACTGAAATTAGTAACCAATATTCTTGTAGTTTTATTTTTCTTGACATACAACATTCTGTTAGCTTTAGGTGTGCAACATAATGATTTGAAATATGCACATATTGCAACCGAGGACTATAATAAGCGTAGTTAAACATTCACCACCAAAATTGCTGTGTATTTTTTCTGGTTGATGAGAACTTTTATTAAGATTTACTCGCTTAGCCACTTTGAAATATATAATACAGTATTGTTAACTAGTCTCCATGCTGTACGTCACCTCCCCAAAATTGCTTACAAATCAGTTTCTACCTTCTGACCACCTTCACCCATTTTTGTCCACCCCCTGCCTATGGCCATCAGCCATCTGGTTCTCTATGAGTTTCTTTTTTTATTTTTTTTTAAGAGCTCACATATAAGTGAGATCATAGATTTACTGTTCCCTTAGCATCATGCCCTCAAGGCCCATCCATGTTGTCACAAATGGCAGAATTTCTCTTTTATGACTTGATATTTCATTGAATTTTCTTTATCCTTTTCTGTCACTGGACACTAGGGTTGATGCCATGTGTTGGCTATTGTAAATAATGCTGCAGTGAACATGGGGGTCCAGATATCTTTTTGAGATAGTGGTTATGCTCCCCTCATATTACCCAGAACTGGAATAGTAGGATCATGTACTTCAACTTCTTATGTTTTGAGGAACCTCCATACTGTTTTCCATAGTGGCTGTACACCAATTTCTGTTCCTTCAATAATGCCCGAGAGTTCCCTTTTCTCCACATCCTCACCAACCCCTTTTATCTCTTTGTGTTAACAGCCATTCTAACAGGCATGAGGTAAAATCTCATTATGGTTTTGATTTGTACTTCCCTGATGATTGCGTGATGTTGAGCACTTTTTCATGTACCTCTTGGGCATCTGTTTGAGACCAGGAAGCATGTCCCTATTGGATATAAACACTAGAAAATGTCTATTCAGCTCTTCTATTTTAAAATCAGATTTTTTTCTCTTGAGTGATAGGAGTTCTTCATATACTGTGGATAATACTCTCATCAGATACAGGATTTGCAAACATTTTCAGTTTAATAGAGTCCTACTTGTTCATTTTTGCTTGTGTAATCTTTGCTTTTGGTGTTAAATCTAGAAAGTCATTGCTGAGATGGATGGCAAGGAGTTTACCCCCGTTGTTTTCTAGGAATTTTATGGTTTCAGGTCATACGTTCAAGTCTTTAATCCATCTTGAGTTTTGTATATGGAAGTACACAAGATAGTGGTCTAGTTTCATGCTTTTACATGTGGTTAGCCAGTTTTCCCCAGGTCATTCATTCAAGAGACTGTCCTTCCCTCACTGTATATTCTTGGCTCCTTTGTTGTAGATAAATTGATTATGTATGTATGTATGTTTATTTCTGGGCTTTCTACTCCATTCCATTGATGTTTGTTTTTAATGTCGATAGAGTTTGAGATCAGGAATCATGCTGCCTCTAGCTTTGTTCTTTTTTCTCAAGATTGCTTTGGCTATTAGGGGTCTTCTTTGGTTCCAGACCCATTTTTGGATCATTTGTTCTCTGTGAAAAATGCCATTGGAATTTTGACAGGGATTGCATTAACTCTGTAGACTACTTTGGGTAGGATGGGCATTTTAACTAAATTCTTCTAATCCATGAGCACAAAATTATCTTTCTGTTTTTTCTGGTATCTTCTTCAAATTCTTTTATGTCTCACAGTTTTCACCACACAGGTCTCTCACTACCTTAATTAAGTGTAGTCCCAGGTATTTTATTCTTTTTGATGTAAATGAGATTGTTGTCTTAATTTCCCTTTCTGATAGCTTGTATTAGAGTACAGAAACAACAGTTTTCTATATATTGATTTTGTATCCTGCAATTTTACTGAATTCACTTAACCGTTTTTTGGTGGTGTTGATAGAGTTTTCTGTATATAAAATGCTTCATCTTTAAATTGAGATAATTTTTCTACTTTACGATTTGGATGCCCTGTATTTCTTTTTGTTACATGATCATTCCAGCTAGGATTCCCAATACTACATTGAATCAAATTAGATTAGAGTGGGCAACCTTGTCTTGTTCCCGATTTTAGAGGAATAGCTTTCAGGTTTTCAGGTTTTCACTGTGGAATAGCATGTTAGCCGTGGGCTTGTTATATATGGTCTCTATGATGTTGATGTATACATGAACATGATGGTCCATGTCCACCTTCTGATAGTTTTTATCACAGATGAAAGTTCAATTTTGTTGAATGCTTTTTTTTCTTCTACTGAGATGATTATATATGATTTTCATCCTTCACTGCGTAGATATGGTGTGTTATATTGATTTGCAGATGTTGAGCTATTCTTGCATGCCTGGAACAAGTCCCACTTGGTCAAGGTCAAGGTCATTATCCTTTTAATATACTGAATTTGTTTTGCTAATATTTGTTGAGGTTTCTGCATCTATGTTCATCATGGATGTTGACCTATAATTTTCTCCTGTTGTGTGTGTCCTTATCTGGTTTTGGTATCATGGTAATGCTACCCTTGT
This sequence comes from Lutra lutra, assembly GCF_902655055.1. Classification (NCBI taxonomy): domain Eukaryota; kingdom Metazoa; phylum Chordata; class Mammalia; order Carnivora; family Mustelidae; genus Lutra; species Lutra lutra. The sequence goes on along the minus strand of NC_062296.1, from coordinate 72,864,512 downwards.
AAAAGGAGTTTGGAAGTGTTCCCTCCTCTTCAATTTTTGGAAGAGTTTGAGAAGGGTATGTATTAACTCTTCTTTAAATGTTTGGTAGAATTCAGCTGGCAAGCCATCTGGTGCTTGACTTTTGTATGTTGGAAAGTCTGCAATTACCACTTCAACCTCCTTACTTAGTAATTGGTCTTTCCGAAGTTTGTACTTTTTCATGATTCACTCTTGTTAGGTTGTATGTATCTAGGAGTTTATCCATCCATTTCTTCTAGGCTGTCCAGTTGGTTGGTGTATAAGCTCCTTTGTACTTACTGCAAACTGCTTTAATATTTTTTTAAATTTTCAATTCCAGTTAGTTAAAATACAGTATATTAGTTTCAGGTGTACAATACAGTGATTCAATGATTCTGTACATCAGTGGTGTTTCTCACAAGAGTACTCCCTAATCCCCATCACCTATTACATCTTCTTTGATTTCTAATTTTATTTGACTCTTTTTCTTTTGAGTGTACCTAAACCTTTGTCTATTTTTCTTTGTCTCATTGATCTTGCCTTTTTTGATACATATGTATTTCCTTCCATTAACTCTGGACTCTTTCTTTCTAGTTCCTTGAGCTGAGAGTTGAGACTTTCCTTGTGTCTTGATGTAGGTATTTAGTGTGATGAACCCCCTTTCTGAACTGCTTTTGCTGGGTTCTGTAAGTTTTGGTATGTTGTTTCCACTTTCATTTGACTCAAGTTATTTTTTTAATTTCACTCTTTTGGATCCATTGGTTGATCAGAAGGATGTTGTCTGATCAACTATCTGTAGATTTTCCTGTTTTCTTGTAAGGGATTTTTAGTTTCAGACCACTGTGGCTGAAAAGATGCTTGATTTCAATCTTTTCAAACTTACTAAGATTTGTTTGGTGGCCTCTAACATATGATCTTCCCCTGGAGAATGTTCCAGATGTGCTTTAGGAATGTGTTCTCTGTTTTGGGGTAAAATGTTTATATATATAATCTGTTAAATCTTTCCAGGCTTAAGGTGTTAGTTAAGTCCAGTGTTTCTCTATGCTGTTAATATTTGCTTTATATATTTCAGTGCTCCCATGGTGGGCACATAAATATGTACAAATGTCATACTCTCTTGTTGGACTCTGACCCATTATCATTATGTAGCGCCTTTTGTTGTCTCTTACTATAGTTTTTGTTGTAAAGTCTACTGTGTCAGATATAATGATAGCCTCCCCAGCTCTTAGTTTCATTTCCATTGAGTATCTTCTTCTATCCCTTTACTTTCAGTCTGCATGTTGTCCTTACATATGAAGTGAGTCTCTGTGAGGCTGCATATAGATGGGTGTTTCTAGAAAGTTTTTTCTGAGTATAGTTAACACACAGTATCACATTAGTTTCAGGTGTACGACATAGTCCCCGAACTTCTCTACCTTAGGTGATGCTCATCCCAAGTGTGACTATGATCTGTCGCCATACAGCGCTATTACAATATCACTATATTCCCTGCGCTGTGCTTTTTATCCTCGTGACTCCCTCATTCCATCACTGGAAGCCTGTTGTTTCCCACTTCCCTTCCCCCATTTTGCCCAGTCCCCACCCTTCTCCCCTCTGGTAACCATCAGTTTGTTCTCTGTATTTATAAATCTGACTTTTTTTGTTTATTCATTTATTATGTTTTTAAGATTCTACATAGGAGTGAAACCATCAGGTATTGGTCTTTCCCATTCTTTCTTATTTCAGTCGGCATATGGTGCTGTAGGTCCTGGATGGGGCTTGTGTGTGTGTTTTAACCCATTTAGTCACTCTAGGTCTTTCAATTGGAGACTATATTCTATTTTCATTTGAAGTCATTTTCATAGGTATGCACTTATTTTCAAAATTGTTTTCTGGCTATTTTATATTTACTTTGTTCCTTTTTTCTCTTGTTTTCTTCCTCTGCAGTTTGATGACTTTTGTAGTCATATGCCTTGACTTCTTTCTTTTCTTGTTGAGTTTCTACTACAGGTGGTTGTTCTGTGGTCACCATGAGGCTTATATAAAATCGATTCCTAATAGTCTACTTAAAGCTGATAACAACTAAGTTCTGAATGTATTCTAAAGCTCTACATTTTTACTCCCGTCTCAACATCTTATGTTTTGGATGTCACAACTGATATCTTTTTATCTAGTGCATCTATTAGCAAATCACTATAGTCATTTTTACTACTTCTGTCTTTCAATCTTCCTACCAAATTTGTATGTGGTTAATCCACCTGCATCACATTATTCTGAATGTAATGATATAGTTACCTTTACCACGGAGATTTATATTTTCCTATGTTTTCCTGTTACTAACCTGTGCCCTTTCATTCAGCTTCAAGTAGCCCCTTTGGGGGTGCCTGCATGGCTCAGTTAAGCATCTGACTCTTGGTTTCAACTCAGGTCATGATCTAAGGGTCCTGGGATCAATGAGCTCCTTGTCCTGCCAGCCCGGATGCTCAGCATGGAGTCTGCTTCAGACTCTCCCTGCCTCTGCCCAGGCCACTTGCTGTTTCTAAAATAAATCCTGAAGTCCCCTTGAGTTCTTGTGTGAGATGGGCCTAGTGATGCTGAACTCCTTCAGCTTGTCTGGAAAACTTTTTCTATCTTCCCTTCACTTATGAAGGACAACTTTGCAAGACAAGAGTATTCTGGGTGGCAGGTTTTTTTCTTCCACCACTTGAATGTATCATTCAACTCCATTCTGACCTGCAAAGTTTGTGCTGGAAAGTCTGCTATTGGTCTTATGTGGGGTGCTCTGAGGATTCTCTCCCTTGCCTGTATCTTTTGACAATTATAACGAGTCCTGGTGCAGGTCTCTTATAGTTCTTCTTTTTTGGAACTCTCTGGGCTTCTTGGATCTGGATGTCTGTTTCCTTCCTCAAGTCAAGAAAGTTTTCTCACCCCTTTTTCTCTGCTCCTCTGAAACCCCTATAATGTGACTATTCTCTGGCTTAAGAGTATCCTAGTAAGTCTCTTAGGCCATTTTTGGTCTTTTTGCTCTCCCGGTGGATGCATTCTGCTGTCCTGTCTTCAAAACTTCTCAAGCAGTCTGTTACCGAACCCCCCTCATGTAGTTCTCAGTTCAACTGCTGTGTTCTTCCGCATCATGATTTCTCTTGGTACTGTCTTACAGTTTCTCTTTGTTGAAGTTCTCACCTTATGTGCACTCTTCTCCAGACCTCGACAAGCATCTTTATGACCACTGTTTTAAACTCTTTATCAGGTAAGTCACTACTCTCCATTTCACTAATGTCTTTTTTGATGTTTTATTTTGTTCTTTGATTTGGAACATAGCCCATTTCATTTTCTTTGACACTGTGTTGGTTTGTATGCACTGGATAAAACAGCCACCTCTCCCAGTCTTGGTTAAAATTCTTGTAGGAGATGAACTTATCTTTCAACCCTGCCCTAGTTCTTGGTCAGCTCTCACACATCTGCGTTCATCCCTGTGGCCTTCTTGGTTCTTAGTGGTGCCCAGTAGTTGAGGGCATGCCAAGACTTGTCCGTGTCCCAAAGGGGAGGATCTCAGCCAACAGCTTGTAAAGTATGCAACTATATTTTCTTCAGGGAAAGAGGGGGAGAGGGGAGTTTGTGTTTGTTCCCTCCTGGGTGACATCCATTTACCTTTTTTGTTTGTTTGTTTGCTACCATCCCACTGAACCTGTGAACACAAGCCCTGCTGGCCATGAGAGCCGGATGCTCAAGCTAAGTGTTTAATGGCTGGCAGCCACAAAAATCAGCATCAGATAGGTGTACTTTCTCCTTTCCAAGAGATAGGACGTGACCTGGAGGGAGGCTGGAGAATGGGAAGATGGCACCCACCAGCCTCCACAGTCTCTGGAGAGTTTTCAGGTGGTCCCTGTATGTATATTAAATTGGACGCCTACACCTCAGGCTGACGCTTTTACAAGAAACAAACAGGCCTCTTCCAAGGAAGAGTGGGTGCATTTCAGTGTGAGCTCTGGAGGGTTAGCCACAGGGAGTCCTTGTGAGCCCCCTAAGTACTGCCTTCTCATTCCCTAGAACCTTGTGGCTCTCTTGGACTCATGCCCTATTGAACTGCAATCTGGCTGTTCTGGGAGCTCACTCCTCGGGAAGAAGCTGAAAGTTGTTGAGCTCCTTCCCTGGGGGTTATGGCAGGACCGTGTCTCAGCCTCTCCTACCTGTTTCACTGTGGGGTGCTGTTCACCCTCCCCCCACCGCCCCATCTGCCTGGCAGGTGTAGGCGTCACTGAGCTACTTTCCGAGGGACTTGTTCTGTATGTAGCTATAGACTTGGTGTGTCTGTGGGAGGAGGCAATTTCAGGCCTCTGTTCTCTTGCCATCTTTAACCAGAACCTCACCGGTAAACTTAAGTGTGTGTGGATGGTTGCATGTGTACACAGGGATGTGTTGTGCTTGCTTAGTAAAACATTCCTTCCACAGGCACGGCACTGAACATTTCTGGCAGACAGAGGCCTCAAATGCCAGGGAGAGGGAGTTGCTACGCACTACAAAACAGAATAGGTTCGGAGATCTAATGCAGGATGAAATGCCCCAAAAAGACAGACTGAAAAGAAAGGACGGTATATTCTGGGCTAAAGGAAACACTGGCCACAGGGCTGGAGGGGCCCGGCATAGGTCAGCACACTGTGTGTGGCTGGACACTGGCTCTGCCGAGGAGACCGAGGGACTGTGATCGCAGGGGGTACAAATCTGGGCTGAAGGGGAAGGTGGACTTTGGCTCGTTGCTGGCAGAAGCTGCAAGTGTTTTACTCTTTTTATGAGAACAGACTGACTTGATGCTTGGTGGTCATTGGGCTTGGCTAAAGAAGGGAGAGAAAGGACTGATTTTCAGGGTGATGAATACATTTAGTACCTCGTTTATGTGGTCATATGTATGCCTACGCCTAAACTCAAGCTTCGAGAAAGTTTAAAAAAATATTAAAAGAAGGTAGGTAAAGGAACAAAGAGTGGTAAAGGACTATCTTTGTGTAGGTTGGCGAATTGGAAGACGTTCCGGAGGCTGACCGGAATCTCAGATTGCGTCACATTTTTATCCAAAAGACACTCAGGAGAGAGGCCTGGCAGTCTTGACTTAGGGTTATCAACCTCCCAGAAGCCAAGACCAGGAAAGAGCATCTGGAGAGAGGGAATGGGCTGACCAGAGAATCTTGAGGGTAACTGGGTGTAAAAATATTTAACTTCAATACAAGAGTGAGGAACACCCTACAGAGCAAGTTGCTCTGACCTCTTCTAAAATGTCAGTGTTATGAAAAATGTAGAGAGGCTGGGGAAGTGTTCTAGCTCATAGGAGACTAAAAAGAAATGATAACTAAATGCAAAATGTGACCCTTCACTGGATCCTGAATGAGAAAAAAAAAAGAAAGAAAGCTGTAAAGAATACTACTGGCAGAATTGGGGGTATTTCAACCTAAATTATGTCTAGCAGTGTTGTATCGGTGTTAATATCCTGAGGGCAATCATTCCTTTGTGGTTATGTAAGACAGTATCTTTCACCTCGGAAGATACATGTTGAAGTATTTCGGGTTGAAGCATCATTATGTATGGAATGTAATCATTAAATGGGTCAGTTAAATATACAAATCAACAAACTCAAAGCAAATGTGGCAGAGTGTCCAATTAACTCCAATTCTGCCGTAGTTTGAAATTATTCTAAAGCAGCAGCCAGCCAGGGAACATTGTAATGTTTTTAAGAAAAAGTGAGTGGGACGAAGGGAAGGGGTCACCAGAGGTAAGGAACTGCTAGTAAAGATCCTGTACACGTAGCTCATGAAAGCCAAATTTGGCGAGTTTGTCTTTTCCAAAAGAACTAAGCTTCATGACACTGTCCCAGTTAAAAAAAAAAAAGCTATAGCAACACACACACCGTACGCAGAGATGTACAGTGATGAGTACCTCACGGTTTGAAGAAGCCCTCCAACTTCTGAGCCTTTAAAAAGTCATTTTAAGGGGTGCCTGGGTGGCTCGGTGGATTAAACCCTCTACCTTGGGCTCAGGTCATGATCCCAGGGTCCTGGGATTGAGCCCCGCGTCTGGCTCTCTGCTCAGCAGGGAGCCTGCTTCCCTTCCTCTCTCTGCCTACTTGTGATCTCTCTCTGTCAAATAAATAAATAAATAAAATCTTTAAAAAAGAACTCATTTTAAAAGAATGCAATTCTCTCTCCACACTACGGTTCTGTAAATCCCAGCCTTATCACAGCTCAGACCTCCGACATATAAGGCTACACGCTGCACTTACTTAATAGCTGTGGGCGTCCTTCAAGAAGACGGTGGGCTGGTTTTTTAATTTTTCCCTTAAAGGAAGCTGACTTACACACTTGAAGAAAAGATCACCTTTGGATTTAGTGTTGTCTTTCAGAGAACAAATGTAGCCAATCCCTTTCCTACTAGCCAGTTAACCAAACTCGCCCAAATAGAAGCTTCTCTCCCTGTTTTCTGTCCTGCCATGTGCCAGGACTTGGGTGTTTTCCTGGACACAGTGCTGACAGGCCTACGTCTTTACCACTTCTGAGTACCCAGGGCCCGGAATCTCACTTGTGAAAATAAGCAATGCAGTTTCACGTGCTTTGCTCACTTCAAAGGTACAAAAACTGTCGTTTTTGGAGTTTACAGACTCTGAAGAGGCATACGATTTTTTTTCCTATGCCAAAGTCTCATTTTCAGTCCCAGTGGTCCAGTGGTTCTAGTCAGATCTCACAGGGGGGAGAGAAGCTGACGCAAACACTGTCCTCAAGCACTGAGCGGTGATAAAGCCACGAACCCTGCTTCACACACATTCTGCTCCTTCACAAAACAGCTGAAAGCTGGCTTTCCTGCAAGGTTTGACTTCTCCGGAGGAACGCCCGACTCTGCCCACTGCCTGAGGTTCTTGAAGTTCACCCTTCAGCCCCTCACCCACCTTCCTCAGTATCTTTCTCCATTCCTCAGAACCTCACTGCCATCTGATGAGCCCGACCAGCTCCTGGTTTCGGCTTAGGTCATGATCTCCCGGGTTGTGGGATCAAGCTCCAGACTCAACGGGGCGTCTCTCTCTGCCCCTCCCCCCACGTGTCTTTGGGGCTCCTGGGTGGCTCAGCGGGTTAAAACCTCAACCTTTGGCTCGGGTCATAGTCCCAGGATTGTGGGATCGAGCCCCGCATTGGGCTCTCTGCTCAGCAGGGAGCCTGCTTCCCCCCTCCTCTCTGCCTACTTGTGATCTCAAATAAATAAAATCTTTAAAAAAATAAATTCTTTTTTTTTAAAAAAAGGGAGGAAGGGGGCGCCTGGGTGGCTCAGTGGGTTAAGCCGCTGCCTTCGGCTCAGGTCATGATCTCAGGGTCCTGGGCTCGAGCCCCGCATCAGGCTCTCTGCTCAGCAGGGAGTCTGCTTCCCTCTCTCTCTCTGCCTGCCTCTCTGCCTACTTGTGATCTCTCTCTGTCAAATAAATAAAATAAAATCTTAAAAAAAAAAAAGGAGGAGGAAAAATGAGGGGGAGAGACCAAGTATTTGTGGCCTTCACAAAACCCCCCAGTGTCTAAGTCTAGCATGGTGGGAAAAGTCAGTAAGCAGATGGCTGGTGACGTTCTATCATCATTTATGCCTCATGCACTCCAGCTTTCTGAGAACCTGATCCTAGGCAGAGAATACTGTGGAAGAGTAACACTAGACCGTTTCCTCGACAAACTCCTCTTTCACTTAAGTTCTTATTGTGACTTAGTAATGTTCCAAATGTCTCTTCACTGTCCTCATGCCTCACTTGTTTTCAACGTTACATGGTCTTTCGCTTCACTGAAAAGACAAATTCTCCAATGTCCCTTCTCTTGGCCGAAGAATGCTTTCTCAGAAAGTGGCTAATGCATTGCCATGATCCAATAGGCTGTCACTTCTTTTCACCCCCATTGAGCTCTTTTCTGCATTTGACCTGTTGCCCACATCTGCGTTCTACCTGCTCTCCCCTCCTGTGCTACCCCATTATGCAAAGGGAGGTCTTCCTCAAGACACTGGACGCAAGCACCTTTGTTCTGCGTTTCTCCTCTCATACCCTTCAGCTACCACTTGTGCGGGAGCACACTGTCACCTCCCCCAGCCTGTCCTTTCACACCAGTTATAGACCTGCACTTTTGTTTCCTTCTGCACACAACTTAGACCTGCCAGTTTCTCAAACATAGTATGTACCCAGTCAAAAGGATCACGATCTTCTTCCAAACCCGTCATTTCCAGGCAGGCCCGTAGCCCTAGATACTATGTTTGCAAATAATAGTCTCCCAGTCTTCTCCTCCCATTCATTCCTGACCTCTATCAAGCCTACACTCTGAACTTCCAGAACTTGGCCTTTGTGTGCCTTTTACAGGTGGAAAGATGGGTTACTTTGGGCCAGAAACGGCTGCTAGGACACCTCCTTGGAGATGTTACCTATGAGATTTTCAGCCAGAGTTGGTTCCCCGACTCTGACCAAAATGAGTCCAACACCTTTGCTCAACATTCCTGTCATTGTAATGTGACTCCAACCTTCCTCAGTGGCATTACCCTTCTTCTGTGCCATTACTTCCCTCCCTCCGCCCCGGCCCTTCTGCTCGGAGCCGATTTTTCTACTGACATGGACCGTTGGCTCTTTTCTGCCATTGGTCCAAGGTCTTCATCTTTACATCTTTCAAAGGATGCTGGGTTCCTACTTCATCCTTCAAAACTGTTCACAAACATGCATTCATCCTCAAGCCTTTTCTGTTCTCCAAAGTGCATGAAATCTGACTACTACACTGCCTTGTGAGTAACTGAATGGCCGGCCCTTTGAGGGGGCTTGGACTATGTGACTCACCTTTAGACCCCAAAGGCACATATGACAGTAGCTTGCAAGAGAGCTGAGATTAGGTGATTTAGCTGATGATGTGAACCTCTGAGCAAACAGTTCGCCACTTCCAGACCTTAAGAGAAAACCAAATCCAAGAGCAGCTAAGAGAACGCTTACCCATGGATTCTGAAGTCTGACTGCCGACCACCCGGAGCAGCATAGGCTGACTGCTGTCTGACCTCTGAAGAGAGGTAGAAGGAGAAGACACCGTTGTACCATTCACCTTGGCCTCTGCCTGGGGCTAAGGCATCCAAAAGAAAACACCATTAGTTTTCAGGATAAACATTCAAATAACTGTACAAATTTAAAAGGATTTATCCTAGAAATTAGAACCTTTTCTATAGAAACCTCCCAAATTTTGCTGTTGATATGCTCTATGGGTACTGTCTTTGTACCTAAACTGTGCCCCCCTTACATGTTTACAAGGAAATTATAGCTTCCCTGGATTAAGAGAGATAAAATCATTGGACCAAGTAACTGAATGATTTAGAAGGTCATGTGAGAGTGGCAGAACCATGTAAGACCACAACAGTGCAGGACAGAATTCATACTTTCGTTAAGTATGAAGTAACAGGATGGAGAGGACATATTTCCAACTTGAGCATTCACAGAAGGTCAGGACCACGGGCAGGTAGGGCCTACTATAATGCACTTTTGCTAAGTTTTCTCGCTGGAGGCCAAACACGTTACGTTTTAGGAAGTAGAAAAAAAAAATCGAAAGTCTACCAGGAAGTAAGACCAACTTTTCACTTATAGGAAACCATGGGAAACCTTGCAATATTTTTTTCCCAAGCTGAATTTTAAATGGCTCAAAAAAAAAAAATTTGTAGGAAACAATCTTGAACCAATATAAAAAGATGCACTAGCTTTCCTCCTCTATTTACATCCCTGGAGAGCCGGCACTCTGCTCAGCACATCCTAAGTCGACAAGGGACTCTGAGTTCTATGCTTTAGTTTCATGTACGAGAGGAGAAAAGCATCTTGGTCAATATCCCAGCTTAGAGAGAGATGTGGGCCTCACTTGCTCCAGCAGCTGCCTGAGCCTGTGTAACTGTGACTCCAGTTGTTTGTTGTGATCCTCCAGGATTTGCATCCTGGCTTCCAGGCGGCCTTTGTGTTGACGCAGGAGCTTGGCCTCGGCAATGAGCTCAGCATCCCGGGGACTTTGGGGAGAAGTGGGCATCATTTCAGGAGGGGACGGCAGCGGGGACAGGCCTTTGTGTTCATGCTGCTGCTTGAGACGATCATATTCTGCTTGCAGATTCCTGTTGGCATCACAAAAAGTGAAGAAAGAAAAAAAAAAACCCAGAAGGTTGAAAATCATCATCCAATTTCATTAAAAAAATGGCAGAGCGATACATCTGACCACCACCACCACACACAACAGCAAGCAAAGAGAGGTACTTAATGAATGGTTTTTATGAGGACAATCTTCGCAATGCTTAAGAAATGAAAAGAAAATTGGAAGAGTCTGCCTGGCGCGCGAGGGGAGATGCTTTCCAACCTCTTAGCTTACGAGAGCCACATTCAGATGAGCAAGCCGTAGTGGGTTCAGTCATTTTACAACCATTTCCCTACAATGTCACGTGATTACAAATCTTTATACCTCTGTCAACACGGGTTTGCTTAAAAAAAAAAAAAAAAATCACACATTCTCAACAGCAACGTGGAACAGCCTAGTAGTGTAACCGTGAACCCACCACACTGTTGTAATAAACTAAACATTTTTGAAGAAATAAAGCTGCAGCTTTCCTGTGTACTTTCCTCAATACCCCAGCAGTCCCTCCTCCCCACTGCCCTCCGAGGAGATAATGTTACCCGGAATCCTAGGTCTAGCATTACCCTGAACGTACGCACCAAGATTAGGTAGAACTTAGTCAAGATATTTGGCTGTCTGTCTTACCGACAAAGTGGCCATTTCCTGTGACTAAACCTGTTATTCGGCATGTTCTTAAACCTTAAGAACATTATGTTTGAGAAGATACGTACCGTTCTAATAGTTGCTTTTTGCCTTCAACATCGTTTTGGAGATTCATCCCGGCTGATACATAATAGTTCCTAATTGTACTTGTAAGGTAGGATTCTGCTGCTTGACTAGGTTAACAACATTCTCTAGTCAGTGGATATTTAAGCTGCCACCCATCACTATTACAAACAGATACAATTAACTTCCTTCCGTTTAAGAGATTCTCTGCAAAACATAGCTGGATGTGGAGTTGCTGGGGTTCGAGCGATCTCTGTGTTCACGGCATCCTGTAGTACACAAACTGTGACTTCTAATGTATTCCTTCAGGTTTTCTGCTTTTTATGTTATAAGAAAATCTTCCTTACACCTCCATTTTAAAGTTTAATTCCCACAGAATCTTTTGTGCCTGGTATAAAGATACAATCTAATTTTACTCTCCATCCAATAGATACGTTACGACGCCAGCCTCCTTGACTGTAAAGTCCATCTCTGCAATACATCAAGCATCCATAAGTACACCAGCGCGCTTCGAGCTCTCTGATGGGTTTATTTTTATGTCCCCATGCAGATCGCTCACTACAACTGGAAATAAATTGGTGTCTGGGAGGCCCTCCTACTCTGTCCTGCCTTAAAAGGGTCTTCGCTCTTCTTGTCGAAAGTTGGGGCTTGAGTTACAGTGGGGGTATATAGGTTCAACAGGAAAGAAGTGACTTCATCTTACGGAGTCTTCACATCCAAGAATGTGCTGAGCCTCAGAACTCCAATCTTATTCTACATCCATTAATAATGTTCTGTAATTCACTGGGTTTTCCTCCTCTAGCTCTTCATGTTGAATGCTGAAACCGTATATGTTTTTTAATAAGGACGTTTAAGGGTGCAGATTTCCTTACTGCTTTAGAATTGCTAAGACAGTAATTCCAACGGAGGACACTTCCAGTTTCAGTCAAGACCACAATAGGAGGACAGATACCCCCCGCCCACAGATGATACTTTGTCAGCTGAGAGAACTGCCTACCCCCAAATGGGGGAGGTCTGGATTTCTGAGAAAAGGCATGAGATGCAAGCAGAGTCTTCCCACTGTCTGGCTTGCAAAAGATCATCTCATGACGAAGTTTCTAGTTACGGAAATATTTTCAGATGTTCCATACTTGAAAGATCCACAGGGGTAGTATGGCTTCCAAAATGCCGGATGCCCACACAGAAGATGACATAAAATCCCATCTATTCTTGTTGTCTTTCTAAAGCTCTATCAAGGTTTCTGGAACTGATGAAAGTCATACAGGAAATCAATACTTGATTTTTCTCATGTACAGGAATATAATTTGTGATCTGTTTTGACTGAAATCCTATCCATCGTCCATTAATCTGCAAGGAGGGCTGTATGTACACACTTTGTCTCACAGCAAGTCGCTTTGACAAAGGAGTCATCACACAGTTTATTGAAACAAGTTCACCCTGAGCCAGATGCTGCACATCAGTCCTCTAGGTGGGAACCAATGTAGTTGCTGACATCACTTAAATCCAATTCCTAACTACGTAACTGACAATCATCTAAATATTTCCGTGAACTTGAAGCAACATCCAATGTTTACAAGGTTTCATTTGATGGGGGTTAACTTCTTACCCCCTTGCAGTTGTTCACTAGAAGAAATACACCTTCACTGAAAAGTCCCACTAACACCACCTTTTAACGGAGAATCCTAGTCAAGATTCTTCTCCCTACGAGACTGTTCGTCCACAGTGTTTGTTCTGAAAACACTATTTTTAGATGTGGACTATAGGACAGTACAGCAAACGATTACTGTCTTCCCACCTACTTTTCACAAAATACAGACAGGACACTACCTTTTCTGGACAGGTCTTCCTTGGTATCTTGATCCTCTGGGTCTAGTTGTCCAAACAGCTCTTTTTAGGAGTTCTTTCTAAGTGTCTTTGTTCAGAAAACACAGCTTAGTATATATAACACATTATATTTCTGCTTATGTTTTCCAGTGAAAACCAGAAAAGGCTCATTTGAATCTGCCAGGGCTTCCCAAAGCTGGACTGTAAAGAATACCAATTGCTCTACGGAGACCCTTTCTTGCCTTCCCAGATGTTGGAAATTGCTCTCAGGAGACCATTTCCTTAAAGACTCATATCCTTCTTCAGTTCTGGAAGATTCTCAGCTACTGTGCCTTCAAATACTGCTTCTATGCCATTTCTTCCCTGTTCTTCCGAAACTCCTCCTAGGACAGATTCTGGAGCCTTCTGGTAAATTCTCCATTTCTCTGCATTGCTTTTTATATTTTTTAATTCCCTTATCTTCTCTCATGCCAGAGAGTCTAGAATTTGTCTGGTCTATTGACTTCGGTAATGTCAATGACCAGAGTTTGCATTTCCAAAGATGTTTTTACAGATCCACTTGGTTGTTATTGTATTTTTTACATATCTGTTTACATCAACTCTACACCCAGTACCGGGGCTCAAACTTGCAACCCTGAGATAGAGAGCCCGGCTCTACTGACTGAGCCACCCAGGCACCCTGGTTCTTTGTTATTTTAGTAAATGTGATCTCCTCATTTATTTCCTCTCCTTCCCCACTCACCTCTCTCTGTCGAGTAGTTTTGTGGCTGTTCGCACCCAGGGCCTCTGGTCTACAGTGATCTTACACTGCTAGTTTGTGGCTCTTGGACTGAGGGGTATGAATGCACTTACTGTTCTACTGCACCACCAGGCAGCAGGGTTCGGGTCCTGCTCTCCTCCGCAACTGCAAGCCTCACCTCCTCCCCAGGCTCTCCCCGTGAAAGTGTCATGCTGCTTCCAAGGCTGCGGAGAGGCTGTCGTCCCCCCGCAGTGGCCCAAATTGTTCATTCTCCATTTCAAGTCCAAGTCTGTCTGGGTGTATGTCTCTCCGGATATGTTTTTTGCGGAGCCTCATTTTAAAAGGTGGGGGCCTCAGTCCAGGCATTTAAAGAGAATTTTAATAATGAAAGTCCACTAACTTCTCCCTACATGCCGCTCACCATGCCCTGGTTTTCTTTTGTTCTATATGTTATCTACCACAGACATTATCTAAGATGCCTTGGAAACAGGGCTCAGGTTATCTTAATCAGAAGCCTACCAGGACTTGTTGACTGTATGGAGGCACTGTCAGTGAAATGAGTCAAACAAGTGGGGCACCCGGCTGGCTCAGCCAGTAGAGCACGCAACTCTTGATTTCGGGGTTGTGAGTTTGAGCCTCATGTTGGGTATAGGGATTACATGAAAAAGCAAATCTTTAAAAGAAATAAATGAGCCAAACAAGAGGTGACACACACAAATCTTCTATTAAGCTCAATAACAAACTTGATTTTGTGGGACTAAGTTTCCCTCTTGAAGTTCTAAGGCAGGACAGGTTGTCCTGCCAAAGGTTCAAAACTGGCCAGAAAACAAGGAAAATACCAAGTTCTTGGAGTTCATATTCTGTTGTAAAGGTGTTTATTTGAAAGACATGGTGAATTGTCGAGATAACTTTTCCTAATAAATGTCACAGTCACGGTCACGGTCACAGAGTTGTTTGGGGCATCTTTTTGTTAGGGATTCGGAATTAAAGTTGTTCCCTTATATCTCAAAGGCATTGGCATAGATGTTTTTAAAGTGTGTCATGATACTAAATTTTTTTGGACACAGTATTTATAAAGCATGGAGCAGAGATCATTTCCATAAAAGACCAGTGGCATACTTACCCCTGTTCCAAGGTGAGTTGTTTTTTAAACGTTAACTACAAATACACAGTTACTCACTTCAACAGTTGGCTGTCAATTTATATTGTTACCTATAATTTTGCTTTTCTTGTAGTTATACATGTATGTATCACCCCTATTAATTCTCTAATTGTTATAGTGTATTTACGCTGTCATTTCAATATAGTTGAATATATGTCAGCAATCAGACGACTCCACAGAGAATCTATTTGCGTTCTTGATTATCTTGTAAAGTACATTTCTCTGGTAGCCCTCTAAAGAACACTAATTCAAATTCACTGCACATGGCTTTTGTCACCACAATTTCTTCCAGCAGCCAGTCATCCTAAGAAGAACTCTCCCATTATTAATTTCTTATTCCCTACAGAGCTTTAAAAAAAAATCCCTCCATTCTACACTTACATAACTGTATCTCAAGAATGTTTTTGGCATCAAATGTACAAACATGGTCATCCTGACACCAATTTACCTACAAAAATTTCCTAACCACAATATTTCATCCCAAAACAGCAGAATACACTTTTTTTTTCAACTGCACATGGAACATTCTCCAAGACAGATCACATGTTAGGCCATAAAACAAGTCTCAGCAAGTTTAAGAGGACTGAAATTACATCAAGCCTCTTTTCTGACCAGGAGGGTATGAACTAGAAATCAAGTGCAAGAAAAAATACTGGAAAAAGACAAACATGTGGAGAGTAAACGATGAATGGGTCAACCAAAAAATACACAGACAAATGAAAATGGGAACACAAGGGTTCAAAATACTTGGAATGCAGCAAAGGAAGTTCACAGGGATACAAGCCTATGTCAAGAAAAAAGCAGTCTCAAATAATCTAACTTAGGCCAACCTATACTAACCTATGACTGGAGGAACTAGAAAAGGGAAAACCAACAAAGCCTGCAGTTCACAGAAGGAAGGAAATAATAAAGATCAGAGAGGACATAAATGAAATAGAAACTGAAACTACAAGCTGGTTCTTTGGAAGGATCGACAAAACTGATAAATCTTTAGCCAGACTTGTCAAGAGAAGAGTACTTAAATAAGAAAGGAAAGGGGGGAAATACAAAGAATTACATGCCAATAAATTGGACAACCTGGGTAAATTGCTAGAAACATAATTTCCCAAAAGTGAGTTACGAAGAAACAAACTTTGAACACACTGTTGAGCAGTAATGAAACTGAATCAGTAATTTAAAAAACTCCCAACAAACAAAAGGCTAGGACCAGATGGCTTCACAGGTGTTTTATACCGAGCATTTAAGGAAGAGTTATTACCTATTGTACCTGAACAGTTCCCAAGAAAGGAAATTACAGGCCAGTATCCCTGATGAACACAGATGAAAAAATCCTTCACAAAATATTAGACAACCAAATTCAGTAATACATTACAATGATGAATCAACATGACATGCCACTTTAAGAAAATCAAGGACAGAAGCCATACAATCATTTCAATACAGGAACCAAAAGCATTTGAGAAACTTTAACATCCATTCATGATAAAAACTCTGAACAAAGTGGCTTAGAACACAGCTCAAAATAATGAAAGTGATATATGACAAACGCACAGCTAACATCATGCCCAATGTGAAAACCTTCAGAGCTTTTCCTCTAAGATTAGCGACAAGGATGTCCACTCTCACCACTTTTATTCAACGTAGTACTGGAAGTCCTAGCCACAGCAATCTGACAAGAAACATAAGGCATCCAAACTGGGAAGGAAGAAGTTAAAATCGTCACTATTTGCAGATGACATGATACTATACAGACTATTAGAATAAATGAATTTAGTGAAGTTCTAGGACCCAAAATAAGTAGAAACCTGTTGTGTTTCAGTACGCTAATAATGAAACAGCAGAAAGACAAAGTAAGAAAATAATCCCATTTTACAACTGCATCAAAAAGAATACATAGGAATAAAATTTAAATACCTAGGAATAGCATTTAACCAAGGAGGTGAAAGGCTTGCACTCTGAAAACTCCAAGACTTTGATGAAGGACAGATGACACAAACAAATGGAAAGATATTCAGCGTTCACGGGTTAGAAAAATATTATTAAAATGTCCATACTACACAAAGCAATCTACAAGATCCATTACAATCTCTATCAAAATACCAAAAGTATTTTTCAGAGAACTAGAACCCCTAACGCAATCTGTATGGGAACCACATTAAGACCCCAGACTAGCCAAAGCAATCTTGAAAAGGAAGAACAAAGCTGGAGGTATCATGATCCCAGATTCTTGGATTCTCCTGGATATTGACCTTAACATTTTTTTGGATATTGCTATGTCTTATCAGGAAAGGGAAACAAAAGTGAAAATAAACTACTGGAACTACATCAAAGTGAAAAGCTTCTACACAGCAAAGGAAATCAACAAAACAAACAGGCAAACTACTAAATGAAAAAAGGCATTTGCAAATGATGTATCAGATAAGGGGTTAATACAAAAAATATATAAACAACTTCTACAACTCAACACCAAAAAAAAAAAAAAAAACAAATAAAACAATTAAAACATGGGCAAAAAACCTGAATGTATTTTTTTTCAAAAGAACACATACAGATGGCCAATGGACACATGAAAAAAAATGTTTAACATCACTAATCAGCGGAAAGATGCAAATCATAACCCCAGTGAGCTAGCACTTCACACTTATCAGAATGGCCAGTACTAGAAAACCAAGAAACAAGTGTTGGTGATGAGATGCAGAAAAACGAAACCTGGTAGACTGTTGGTGGGAATGTAAATTGGTGTGGCCACTGTGGAAAACAGTATAGAGCTTCCTCAAAAAATTAAAGATAGCACTACCATATGACTCAGAAATTCCACTTCTAGATATTGATCTGAAGACTAACTTAAAAAGATGAACGCACTCCCATGTTCATCACAGCATTATTCACAATAGCTAAAACAATTTAAATGTCCATTGAAAAAAAATGGAAGAAGAATAAAAAACAAATTTCTGCCATTTGTGACAACATGGATGAACCTAGAGAGTATTAGGCTAAGTGAAGTAAGTCAGAGAAAGGCTAATTAGCGTATCATTTCACTTACAGATGGAACCTAAAAACCAAAAGGAACAAACTGAACACACTCATAAATACGGAGAACTGGTGGCTGCCGGAGGGGAGGAGAAACAGGGAGATCAGGTGAATTAGGTGAAGGGGAACAAGAGGTACAAACTTTCACTCATAAAGTCATGCAGATGAAAGGTACAGTATAGGGAAGGGAAATAGTGTCAATAATGGGAACGACACTCATCATGAGGAGCAACCACATGCTGGACAGAATTGTTGAATCGCTATGTTGTACACTTGAGAATAAGATAACATTGTATAGCAATCATACCTCAAACATTGTAACTGTATGATATTAGTCAAAAAATTAAAAAGGTTTTTAAAAAGAGCACATGAGAAATAGAACAACATGAAAGGACTCAACCTGTCAGTTTACTCACATATGAAAATGAGCCAAGTGTTGGCTCACGTTTTCTTTCTTTTAGAACTTCATGGATACTACTCTACGAATACTGAATGTTACCCTAGAATAAAAGATTACACTAAAAAGAAAAAAAAAAAAGATTTCCTAAGCATGGGCACCTGGCTGGCCTGCAACTCTTTATCTCAGGGTCTGTCAGTTACACCCCATGCTAGGTATAGAGAATATATGTATGTATTTTAAAAGTAAATAACTTTCCTTAGTGACTAATGGATCTGAGAATCAAATTGGCCTTATATCCACCTGTGCACCTGGCCCCTTTAGCAATTGTTAACTACCTACAAGCTAGTTATGGTAAAGAATGTGCCAACAGTTTTTGTGTACTTTCTGTGAACTCACAGAGGTCAGGTGTTTTCAATGTTGGTCATCTACTCTTTAAATGGAACTTTCCATACCAAGTGTAATTACACAATCATATCATGGTATTTCTGAGATGAAGAACTGATGGCCACTTGCCAGTCATCAAGGTCTTACCAGTGTTAGACCCTGACCTGTATACCAAAGCATCAGCACACACGGGGTCTACTTCATCAAGTGGGAACAACTACAAAGGTCTGCATCTAGAAAGATGAAACCCGGAGAAATCCAGCTTTACCCTCATACTTTATAAAAAGGAGCTAAATCACAGCCACCACTCTGGATTGAAGCAAATTTAGTGTATCATATAGAACTATTACAGCTACTATAAATCTAGCAAATTAGCAGTTTCTAAAAAAAGGTGGGGGGGAGACAAATTTTGCAAGCATGATGTATTTTAAAAACGGGAAATGGCACAGAGCTTTTTCAATTATAATACAATTATTTAAAGCTATACTGTAAAATTTTATCAGGCACCAATTCAGAAATACTCTTCAACTAGACAGAGAAAGACACGAGTGTGCCTTGGCAGGACCAGTGTTAATTAAGGAGGAGTTCACGGGGTGGGAAGTAAAGGTATGTATATCTTAGATCTGCCTTAAGCAAAACAGTAAAAAACGGCAGGAACCTCCCCCTCCCCGCCCCCCACTCTTATTTCTCATTCTTCTCTATTAACACTGTCACCCTTTCATGTATTCAGAGCTCTTAATTCCAGCACCTTGCCTACTGAAATTTGCTCAGCATAAAGGTCTGACACAAGTCTATTAAACCTTACTGGGATTTTAGAATGTACCATTTCTTCCAGTAATACCTGCATTTTAAAAGAGATGCTGAAGCATGTAAAGAAGAATAAGACTTTTCTGGGGGAGGAGGGGGACACCTTGCCTTTTTGGGGCCCTTTACCACCCATGACTGAGGAGGAAACTGGAACATAGTTTGAGAGCCTGGTTTTGGTATCAGAAAAACCTTGAATCAAAGCAAGGCTTGTCATGTGCTGACGCTAAGCCACTGACTTAAGCACTCATTTCATCAGGAGGACTAATGAGCCAGGATAGGGTCTATACTCCACACGTGCAACTTTCCTAGAACCACGGCCAGCACATTCTAAGTGTTCATTACTATTACTCCTTTCTCTCTACATTCTGCACTTTTCAGATTTAGAACTCAGGTGGGATAAAAAGAAAGAAAGAAAAAGCACTTAAATTATCTGAAATGAAAGCAGTGAAGTAACCGAGCTTGGCAGAAAATAGACACATATAGTGCTTCGAAAAAGATTCTTCAGTATTTGTTCTCTGTATATATACATCCGCTCTAGCCCCACTGCTACACCCCGTCATTACTGTGGGAACCCCACAATCTGAGAATTTCTGTGTATTTTCCATCATCTGTGCTCTGTTCAACTGTGTCACAGCTGAGCACCTAGGCAAAATAAAATCACTGAGCCTTTAAGATCTAGGATGAGATTACCTTAAAACTACCAAATCATGGCCATTGATTATGGTGGTCACAAAATATTCAGACTAGGCCTATAGGACTCACGTATCTAGATGTACTCTATTTTGGGGATATGCCCTTGACACATCAGTGTCAACCTTGAGTTCTAACAGAACCTGGCAATATTAAGGGGTTTTAGTTTCTTTATCTCCAATGACAGGTATTTTTCACAAATTTCCTGAACAGGGACCAACATACTACTATCTGTGAAATAAATATAATAATCAAAAGTTCAACAAAAGAAATGGAGAATTCATTAAAAAAAAAAAAAGTCCTCATTGTAGAGCTGAAACTAAGGCAAACAAAACGACAACAGCTAATCTTGACCATTCAAAAAACACACTAGGACTGGAGAGGTCTTTAGAAGTAAGGAATCTAGTCCCCAGGAATGGTACCAGTGGGAGAAGTATGTTTCAATTTTCAGACAAATACAGTAAAATATCAAACTTTCGTTGTCTGTGGTCAGCAAAAAGCCGTAACAGTCACTCAGAGGATCATAATTTTAAGCTTTGTGTGTCCCGGCTCGAGTCCCTCACGAGTAGTTAGACTCGGCCTTAAATTCTCCCAGTAAATTCATCTTGATGGCCTATTTTTCACTTGCTGGCACACACTGCTGTACACTTTGGCCATCTCTGATCCTCTGGCCTCCTCTGTTACAATGACAGAAACGAAAGAAGCATTTCTTTAAACTAAGTCCCAGTACTTGTACATGAACGTTCAGGGAAGCGCTGTCCGTAACAGGCACTCAATGCAACGTGTCTGCCACATGCTGACTGATGAGAAAACCGTGGCCTCTCCATGTGATGGCTATCATCAATAAACAAGCACAAATACACGCTACAACATATAGGTCCCTTTAGATATTATGCTACATGAAAGAAAGCCCTAACACAAGACCACATATCGTAGGATTCCACTCATATGTCCAGAATAGGCATATCCCCAGAAACACAAAAGAGATCACTGGCCGTCTAGGGCTTGAACCAGGCTGTCTCAGGAGAAATAAACAGTGACCAAAAACAGGCAAGGGCTTTCTTTTTGGGGTGGGGAAATTGTTCTAACATGGACCATGATTATGGCTGCACAACTCTGCAAATATACTAATAACCAGTGAATTGTAGCTTAAATGGATGAACTGTATGGTGCGTGAATTATGTCTCAATAAGGCTCCTACACACAATTAAGTTCTACATTCAAAATCCTCCCTCTCACGGCACACAGGATTATTTCCCCAGTGAAGACTACTTTTCTCATGCTCTCTCCTACAGTGAAGGATTCAAGTTTAACTCATATGTTCAAAAGGAAAGGCGTCTATAGATGCACGCAGAATTATCTATGCAGATACTTCTCAATACTTCTAGATGATGGATTTAGTAAGAGCCTAAAAATAGGGCGCCTGGGTGGCTCAGTGGGTTAAGCCTCTGCCTTCGGCTCAGGTCATGGTCTCATGGTCCTGGGATCGAGCCCCGCATCGGGCTCTCTGCTCAGCGGGGAGCCTGCTTCCTCCTCTCTCTCTGCCTGCCTCTCTGTCTACCTGTGATCTCTGTCTGTCAAATAAATAAATAAAATCTTTAAGAGCCTAAAAATAAGCCCAGAAAATAGATGTTTCCATCCAATGATACCTCAACGGGTGCAAGAACAGTAACATAAGAAATGAGGAAAACAAGGCAGCCCACTAAAAATCAACCCCCAAAAATGTATTTGTACACCCACTACTACACAGATTTGAGACACCACCCTTCACCCTTCTAGAACTCACCTGCTAAGTGTGTAGGAATACTGCCTCGTGCTACCATGGTGATGACCTTGACCCTAACGTCAAAGGACTTGGAATTATGCACTTTGCTAAAGCAAAGATACAGGTTATTTCTATCTCTGAAATAAACCCTTTGATTCACTAGAGAATTAGAGGAAAAGGATCACAGGGACTTATTTATGACTTGTAGTTAGCTGTCAGATGGCTACCATAAGTAATCCAGGATTGGGAGATACAAAAAAAAAGGGGGGGCGGGTCAACTTTAATTTTTAAGGTAGTTTTAAAAAAAAAAGGAAAAAGAAGGATGAGTTGAGTCACGTGCGGAAGCCATCCACTTAAGTAATACACACCAGGAAACCATTTCTAACGCGGCATACCCAATTATAGTAAATACACCACAAGTGTGTATTTCCTCTTCATCTCTTCCATGTGTATTTTCTTCCTAGGAGGTCCCTAACCTCTCCCTAGGCCTCCACTTCCTCTAACTCCATCCTCCTCCACACCCCCAAGCCCATTATGCCTCCATCCAGACTTCTCATATAAACTTCTGGTCCATCTTTTCAAATGTCTCCTGCATGTCTCCATTAGCCATGGGGTCCATGAACTAGAACTTGCTAAGCCACACAATGTTGATCTACTGACCATTTATCCCCTACCATTTCAGTGCCAGAGAAGTAATCTGCTTCCTCAAGTAGCATTCCACAGGACCACAGAGTAGCTACACATCTTTTAAATGTATACCTTAATCTGTTGTTCAGATGACCGCTGTACCTGCATTACTGTTATAAGATATAAAGAGGAAGCACTAGCTTCCCATGAATTGTTTATATATATATATATATACACACACACACACACACACACATATATGTGTGTATATATATATATATATATACACACACACACACATATATGTGTGTGTGTGTATAAAATTTTGAGATATATATGTATCTCACATTCCAGGGGAAGCCTCAAGTAACAACAACTGGCTTCTGCATAAACTGCTTTAAAAAAAAAGATTAAACAGTAATGGTGACAGAAGTCAAAGTGGCTATCTTGGGTGGACATCTTTCAAAATTCAATCAGTTAAGAATTCCATGTATCAAACTAATTTTGTCAACTTATTGGTGGAAGTTCTTCTTTGTAGTTTGATTAGAAAGCCAGGGTTACTCACTGGGATGCTCCATAAATAGAGTAGAAAGGTTTTTCTATGGCCATGAGAGATGACTTAATACCTATCTTTGGATCTTCCAGACTAAATCATTTTGGTTTCTGCATTTATAGGGCTTCACTGATAGAGCAAATCAAAAATAACTACTGTGAGAAAAATCCAGGCTTCATCTGCAGAGACACCTGTTATAGCTACTTCCTCTGATGTCCCCCAAAAGGCAAGAGCTAGGCTTCTCACCAACCACAGGAGAGAGCCAACTGTGCTGTCTCCATGCATGGTTTTCAAAATTTAGTACAGACTTGAATTTCCTACTACAAGCAAAGTCTGTGCCATAGAACAGTACAGTTGGGCTAAGGTCAAGTAAGTCATTGGGTTAAACAAAGCTAAACCGGTTACTTTACTTCTATATTCCTCAATGCAAAGATGAATCCATCATGACCTTCCAAAACAAGTGTTTCCAGAGCTGGTCTGTCCTTGGAATCACTTTTTTTTTTTTTAAAGAGTATCTTACAGGTATTCTGCAGAACACATTTTAGGCAACAATGACCTTCTTCCATGGAGAAATATCATTTCTATGGCCTTTAATGTTAAGCTTTCAGCAATTAATCAAAGGCACTAGAAGCAATCACATAAAATATCTTCCATCTCTGTTATAAAAAGGACACCAGCCAGTGATCCCATCAAGTGTTAATACTGTTTAAGCGTCCTGGACTGCCCAAGTTTGAATCCAACCCCCATTTCTTGCTAGCTACGTGACATGTCCTTCATACTTGGTGCCATGGAGTCTTTATTTGGGAGACAACTTCTCCTTCACAGGGTCATTGTAAGGATTAGAGAAGATCTCCTATGTACTTACAACAGTTCTTGTCTATAGCAAGGACATGGTACTTAAATGACAGCTATTTTTTAATTTCTGTTACTATTTAGAGCCAGGAAAATGGTGTTTCCTTTGGAAAGTGCATGCTCCTTTCATCCACATTCAGAGATCAACAAATGTTTCCTCCTATCCCACTGGC
Organism: Lutra lutra; assembly: GCF_902655055.1. Lineage (NCBI taxonomy): Eukaryota > Metazoa > Chordata > Mammalia > Carnivora > Mustelidae > Lutra > Lutra lutra. The sequence goes on along the minus strand of NC_062296.1, from coordinate 72,840,689 downwards.
TGCAGGGAAGCTGGGACCATATCTGAATCTCAGTTACAGCAACTGTGCTAATCCCTACTATGTTCACCGATTTCTTGTTTAGACGGTGGGAGTCTCATCACTGTGCTTTTTTTCAAATCCTTTTTAAGAAAGTGAACACACAGAATCAGTACAGCAAATTGTTCCTTGAATCTCTTTGAACAAAGAGAACCTGATGCCCCTGCACCCAGTTCGTTTTCCCTGTGGACTGACCTTTGCGAATCAGTAGATTTTCCTGTGTGTTCTATGTTGTGTGGTCTGGTTTTGAATCATCATTTCCACATTCCCTGATCAAAAATTTTCCTATCATCCAAGTTCTCCCTCCTCCATCCTTCCCTGGCCCCATTCATTCAGTGACTTTCACATTTCCCCATCCCTTCTTCATTCACCTACAATAGCCTTAGCTTAGAACCTGGCCATCTTTCGCGAATTGTTTCCATGATCTTTCTATCCATCTCCATGCCTTTAGCTCCCTCTTCCCCTTCTCCTAAAAACTCCATTCAACTGCTTACAGGATTAAACCCAAACTACTTAGCAGGACATATAAAGCCCTTTGCACAGTGGTCTCCACCTACCATCCCACTACTCTCTCTTTCTCCTCTTTCATGCTCTGGCCACACATTACTCTCTGCCCCACCAGTCTGGGAGGCTCATCCTCTCCCCTCGCTCAGCCTGGGAAAGTCCTAATCAGTCCTTAGCTTCAACTCCATAGGTGAAGGCGTCTCTAATCCCTCTGGACAGAATTAATCCTTTACCTCTGCACCCCCAGAGAGGTTTAACAATGGGTTATCATGAGCTGTTTATGATTAGTTGCTTGTATTTTTAATGCCTTCTCTTTAATTTTGAGCTCCGTGAAGGTAAGAACCAAGGCTTAGTCACCTTTGCAGCACCGGCCCTTGGAAAAACACAGTATGCATTCACTATCTACTGAATTGAACTGGAATTATATCTTTAGGCCTGGAAAGTAACTAAAGAAAGTGAGGACAACAGTCAGTTCTCCTACAGCAAGACGGTGTGGTAATACAAGCCTACAGGATGATAAGGGTCTTCACGAAGGGACACTGGATTGTAAGAGATTCACCTTTAACCAGGCTGTTCAAGGGGAGGACAGCCGTACCTGTACCTTCTGAATATTATCACCAGAAAGGTTCTTTGGTTTCTCTGCTAGTCCTTCAAGACTATCCAATTTCCTGTGCTAAGAATCTAAGCTCACCAGATAATACTGTGATTTTTATTCTGATTTCCAAGACGTCTGTTTTGTGAGATGGAGGACCTGGAATGGAGTGACAACTCCAGTCTCTAAAAAACATACACTCCCCATTTAAACAGATGAAGTATTTGTACATAAATGCCATACTGTTCCCCAAAAAGGTTTAAGGCAACATTAAAACATTGAGTGTAACAAGACAGTTATAAAGAGAATTAGGATCAAGGGAGAAATAAATTGTCCTTCTGGGTTATCCATCCCCTTCTGTGAAATGGATATGGTGAACTGGTCCCCTCAGGCTTTCATCTGATTAACTCCAGATAAGCTGAAAGAAATTCCGTTACTGGACTGGTTAGTTTGAAACTGAGCCTCTGAATCATGGTGACTCCACCTTCCGTGCCTGAGCAGAGCCAAACTGGCTGACTCCTGTCCACCTTATTAAATTCAATGTGTCTGGGGGCACCTGGGTGGCTCAGTGGATTAAGCTTCTGCCTTTGGCTCAGGTCATGATCCCAGAGTCTTGGGATCAAGCCCCGCATTGGGCTCTCTGCTCCGCAGGGAGCCTGCCTCCACCTCTCTCTCTGCCTGTCTCTCTGCCTACTTGTGATCTCTGTCTGTCAAACAAATAAATAAAATCTTTAAAAAAAAAAAATTCAATGTGTCTGCCCTTCAGCTTCTCTTCACAAAGCGTCTCTTCATGTGGTGGCTTCCCTTGCCAAAACAGATCTTGGATGTCTGATTTCTGAGGGAAAACTAGCCCCCTTTATCTAAGCTCTGCAGCCCTTTCCTTTGGGGGGCACATGTTGCCAAGTGACAAGAAGGCCTAGTTTCAGGAAATTCCTCACAGACTACTGCTCTTTCTCCCACAATCCAACTTCAAAGAAATGGACAGACTAGCTAGGAGAATCCATGCCCACTGATTATCAGCGAGATCAATAGGACATTTGACACTCATTCCATCATGCTCCCTACGACCATTCCAAACCCTCAGTTCTTCATCTACCACAGTCTTCAGAGGTGGCCCTTCTCCCCTTCAGAGCCATGCCTCCTCCTGTGCCCGTAACCACTCTCCCTCCTGCCCCCTTGGGGCCAATGCTCCCATCACCCCCAAGTTCTCCTTCCTTCTTTTTCTGGCATATTCCTCCAGCAGGTAGAAGTAATTAGGGATCTTTAAGTAAAAGGAGAACACCAGGGTGAACCCCACATGATACTGTATGAAATAATCCCAACAAGCACAAGTATATTTGCAAAGATTTGCATGTGTAGAGATTACTTATGAAAGGATACCTAAGAACCCAACATGGCTGGTAGCCTTTGGAGCTGGGAACGCTATAGCCAAGGGAGAAGGTTAGAGGAGGACTCCTTTTACTCTATGTGCCTTTCAAACCACTTGGATTTCATTTAATGTGTATGATGGCCTATTTCTAGAAAGGTAATTAAATCAATGTTCAAATCTTCCAGAGTTCCACCGAGCCCAGTGTTCTTCTGCCACATACTGCCTGGGTAGGTCGGTAAATTCACTTGCACAGTTTCAACTACTACTTGGGAGTTGGTGGCTCCTAGGTCTAGTATCTCTGGAAGCTTCACAGTTCCACTTTTGACTGTCAGACATTTACCTGTGGGTGGGTCCTCAGGCCCTCAACTTAACCTTTCCCACACCCCATTCACCGGCTTCTAGCTACTCGGCCCTTGCAGAAAAAGGTCTATAGATAGTGTAAATATCATAAACTGATATTTGTTTTAAAAATAGAGATGAAGAAGAGATCTGCTTCTCCTCTTCCTGAACTGTCAGTCCACGAGGCAAACAACCATCATCTCGCCACATGCCCTCCAGAACTGGGACTCGGTCCTTCCCTCCCCAGATCTGTGGAACCACCACATCAAGCAACTCCACCTCTGCCCAGAATGCTACTCACATCCAGCCTGTCTCCCCCTTTTCTGTTGCCTGACTTTAGGCCCCAATGATCTCTTGTGAGTTTCCATGATACCTCCCAATTTGAATTCCTTCTTCCAGTACAATTCTTTTCAAGGTCACCCTCCACACAGCTGCTGGAACAATGGATGTTAAGTGTAAATCTAACAGTATCATCCAGGGCTTCTGCCCAAGTGGCTCCCTGTCCCAGGTGAAGTGGAACCAGGCCCTTCCCCACCACACCTAGCCCACTTGCCCAGCCTCATCTGCTCCTACTTCCCATCTCATCACAAAAATAACACAGCTGTTTGCAGTTTCCCCCACCGTTCCCCCTGCCACTCCTGTCTCCCACCCCTGACACTTACTGCTCCTCCCTCTGCTTGGAAGGCCCACTCCTGACCTCTCTCAGCTTCCCTTCATCTTGGTTATCTCCTCACCATCACTAGAGACTCGTAGAAAGGCCTACAGAAGGAATATGAAGTAAAGACCACAGAGACTATGCAAAGAATGGCTAGCCCTGGGCCCAAGGTCATGCTGTCATTTACAATGTCAAGCAACAGTATCATGATTTCCATCGAGTTCAACCCTGTGGCATAAATACCCATCTAGAATTTCTGTGACTAGAACATTTACAATCTGGCGTAATCACTGAAGAAATGAAAAGAGGCAAGGAAAACTCAAATTCAGACTACACGGTGTCCAGTCGCCCGAAAACAAGGCCTGTGAAAGATCCCGAATAGGTACTAGGAATGCCCACAGTTCCATGCTGTCATATAACAAATCTGCTGACAACTTTAATTCACATCAGACTTCCCAGTGAATCAAGTTAGCATGTACCCTCCTTTTAGACTCGAGAGCAACCTAATGAATTTGCTATGCAGGCAGCAGGATGAAAGTGAGTTTTGGTCTCTCACAAAAGCTACCTTCCTTTTCATTGCTAGGGTCACACCTAAAATTCATGGGCAAGTCTTACTTCATTTAGACAGTGCAGAGAAAAATACGTTGGAATCTGACACTACTGATTTCAGTCAGGAGAGCGCACGGTTTTGAATCTATGCAAGAAAAAAGCCAACTCTGAGCTTGCAATGCTGAAGACATACAACAGATCCAATTCTCAATATCCAACTGGTCTCCATCCAGTGACAGTGAATCTGAATGATCTGCAGAGTGAGGATAAGACATTATGCTAAAGTGAAACATTAAAGACTGTCAAAGTCACTAGTCACCCAAGTTTATGAGACACTCTGGAGACAATTCAGAGTCAGATGTAGCTTTTGCTCAGAGCTTTCACTTTGTTATCTGTAGTGCTAACAGTCAGTGAAGAGAACGCCAATGGGTGAGACATACATGGTCTAGGATTTGGAGGATGGATGTTTAACCCTCTAAATTTATGACAAAGCAATGCTTGGTGCTAATCAAGAAGTCTGGAGGAGGGATGTACTTTGAAAAACAAGCAGAAGAACAGCTTTGAAAAGGCACTGCTTTATAAAATTAGGCTTTAAAAATAATTTTCGTCAAAGGTACATGTGTGAGTCCTACAATTAAAACAGATTCACCTTCATTTCACTCATTCCTTCCATTTACTCAACAAATACTTATTGAACGCTATGACCAACAACTCGGAGAAACGAATCCTAAAGACCGAGTAACACACCCCTGAGACACTTCTACATTGGCCATTCTCTCTTCTCCAACAGGATTGTGGGGAGGTGTGGTGAAGAAGAATGATAGAATTCAAGAACATTATCTCCTCAGGAGTGGGAATCTCCAAGACTCTTTCCTTTGCTATCTGTAATTTGAGGTAAGTGTGAACTACAGAATAAAGGAACACAAAATACAGAGAGATATGGTAAGCATAAAGGACAATGACAATTTCAAATATTGATTCCTGGGGCACCTGGGTGGCTCAGTAGGTTAAACATCTGACTCTTGGTTTTGACTCAGTTCATGATCTCAGGGTCATGGGATCAAGCCCCATGTGGGGATCAGTGGGGAGTCTACTTATCCCTCTCTTTCCCCCTCTGCCCCTACCCTGGCTTGTGCCATGCACACACTTGTGCTCTCTCTTGCTCTCTCAAATAAATAAGTAAGAAATCTTTAAATATCCATTCCCATTTTCTCTAGAAGTATGCTTGTATTAGTCTGATTATATAGCCCAGTTTGACTTAGGAAATACAGTCAGCTTGGCGTCCTGAGAGAGGGGAGGGCATCTGCTGAGCCCCTGGGTTCTCTCAAAGGAAGGACAGGAAAGGGTGAACTAAAGCCCCTTAAAGCACCACTCAATTCAGGGATCACGAAGGCAAAGCTATGGCTCTGATGCTCTTTGCGCTGAACTGTGTGACGAGAGAGGACAGAGCAAAGGAAACCAGACAGTGTACTTTCAGGAGAGGAGCTCTGGAGAGACATTTCTTTGGAATTTGGTAGGAAGTGAAAACGTGACAAAGTGGAGGGAGGAAGAAAGCAGCTCTTGCTGACCTTTACTGGAGGGTCAGAAGGACTTACAGAAAGACTTGCACCAACATCAGATCCTTCATTTCGGAGCTGTAAGAAGCCATGGTGTCAATCTTCTTTTCTTTGACAGAATAAACCATCCCATTTTGGGGAATGGTCTTGGATATCTTTAAGGAGAAAGTGGTTATCACTGTACCACAAGCACATGAACTGGTTTATTCATGTACAGTCCTTAATAATACTGCCTCAGGGCTCCTGGCTGGCTTAGTCAGAGGAGCATGCGACTCTTGACCTCAGGGTCATGTGTTTGAGCCCCACAGTGGGTGTAGAGATTACTTAAATAAAAACAAAAACCTTAAAAAAAGATTACTTTCTCGAGTCAAGGTACATTCCAAGGAATATGCCACAATTCTGTGTAAATTCTGTTTACAAAGAATGACTCTCTTTTATTCTCTGGTACAAGGGTTGGCTATTTTGAGTCAGAAAATCTGGACCGGAAGTTGGTTCTGCCATTTGCTGATTGTGAAATCTGGGTCAAGCCATTTGAACCTCAGTGAACCAGCATTTCTCTGTCCTTCTTGATACAGCTTTAAGGGAAATTAAATGACCGGAAAACATTAAAGTGCTCTGGAAATAATGAAATGATAGATAAATGACAGTTACCAGTACTCTTTACCAACACCCTTTGGTCTGGTTGTCATGGTATGGAAGCAAAGTGTGCCAACAACACACAAGACCCAACTCTTACCCAATGACATGGAAAGATATGGTGCATAATGCCAACAATCCTATTGTACAAAAATATTTTATTCTTGGGTAACATCAAATTTGGCTTATAACGCCAATCCCAATTTTTCTTTTTTTGCCTCTGACCCCTAAAGCAACTACAGATTTAACATAGAGGGATACTAAGGAGGATCCTCAATAAAGGAGGGGGAGATGTTTTATCTACCATCACCTTCAAGGCCAGTCTTATTTCAAATAAGGCCAAAAATAATGTTACCATTAAAACCAACATAATGTTCAGTATTACCTCCTAGATGGTACTCATGGGGCATCCTTGATGTATTTTTGAAGTTAGGTTTTTACCGGACATTTCCTGATTACCCCCTAAGTATTCACACGGTACTAGGTACTCCAGGGGACCATTTGCCCCAAAAGCATTCACTGTTTTTGCTAAACTGAGGAAATGGGAGTAACTAATAAAAAGGCAAACCATCAGGGAGTTCTCTGAGAAAGGTTCACATGACTCAGGGAATACAGGCAAAAGATCGATTACTTCCAAATGTCGGGATCTAACAGTGCTCTATGGAGAAGGATTATTCTGAGGAAGGTCACAGTTATGGAAGGAATGGGGGTGAGCAGGAAGGCTGAGAAGCAGCTTGAGCTTCAGAAAGTAGATGAGAGTAGGATGTATTCAGAAACAGCTGCTGCAGCAGCGTGGCTGAAACACAGGTACAAAGGAAGATAATGTTGTAAGAGGAAGTCAAGAGAAAATTCTGGAAGGTTTTAAGTGCCCAGCTGAAAAGCTTGATTTTTTCTTTTTTCTAGATGCAGAAATGCAATGAAGTTAGAATGCCATGAAGGGTCTTGGTTCTGGAAAAATACACAATTCAAGTCAGTATGGAGGATTTATTGGAGGGGTAAGAAAGAGAATAAAGAGAAGCCAGCTGTATAAGGAGCATGGCCACAGGTCAGGGGTTTTAAGAGCTGGACAGAGAGCAGTGGTGGCACAAAGCAATGGATGAATGGCAGTTTGCTTTTTCATTTTGATGTGACATATTGCCCCAGGGCACCAGTTCTCAGGCACACTGCACTGTCTAGATTCACAGGTCTTGGTGCCTTGGGCTAAACCGAAGAGACAAAGGTTCTCAACTCCCACAAATTTGAGCAACTGCTCCTTTAGAGACTTGCCTGGTAGTATTTGTCTAAAGAAGGTACGGTGAGTCACAAGTGGTCATATGGAAAAGCCTTTCTTAACCAAGAGACCTGTGATATAATACATGTGACACAAAAGCCAATGTCCAATGATTTCTATGATCCTGACACCACACGGTACCCCCGATTTTTACATCTGTGTCCTCTCTGCCGTCATTGTGCATCTTCTCCAGGCTTTTCATTTCTACAGTTTCTATTTTTCCACGAACATCTTTTTGAGATGATGACTGACAACGGGAGTTGTCTCACTAGTCTGCTATGATGGCAAGCATAAATGATGTCCATGTTTGAGGATGGAAAATAAGATGCATGAATTTGTTCCCAGATCAGACCAAGCCAACGAACCTACTTTCTTAAATGCTTTGAGGCAGATAATATGGCCAAATATATGTACAAATCATATAATCATGAAATTAAAGGACTTGCTTTGTTCTTAAATTCTATTCTCAAATATAAAATCAAAGCCTCTGAAACACATGCAACAAATCAATCACCACCATTAGCATTAATTCCTCTCACCCCTAAATTAGGACTTCTTAATTATACTATAGCGTACATTTTCTTCTTTCAGGTAACAAAAAAGGAGAGAGAGAATCTGTAAATGGAGCTAAACAGATTATTGTGGAAAACAATTAGACACAGAATGACTCTAAGTGAAGATTCCTGGCGCTTTTCTATGTGTGCATGTGTATGCACCCTGCATACCAATGACAAAGCTAGAAAGAAAACTCACCTGTTTTCTTCCTCAAGATCTGCTAGGATTCTCTCTAGCTCCCCTCTTTCCTCACTCTCTAAGGAAATCAAGATCTGGGCAGGACTACGAGGCTGGCTCAGGGGGGAGTCCTGGTTCAAACTTTGGCAGTAATGCTGGATTAACAAATGTTCATCATCTCTGGAAAATAAAATCAAAGGTTTTGGTTTTTTCCCCCCTTATTTTGCTTTGGGGGTCAGGGACTCGGGTGTGTATTTTAAAATAGAAACATTTGCTCTTAACCATTAATTAGACCCTTTTTCCTGTTTCTAAAGACATTTTGATATTTTGAGGTTGTGATCTACGATCTTATTGGTGACAATTCAAAGTATTTCTTGCTCAGATTTTCAAATGAATTGTATTGGCCTATTTACATGGGTAAATGAGTAGCAGAACTATGGAAATACTGGGACTCTATGTTGACCATTAAACCAATAGTTAACAGATATTAAAAGACATAACAATGGCTCTATAATGCTTATGCTACCAAGCCTGTCAAGATAACCTGTTCACTAAACCCATGCTCTTATTAATAATGACCAGGGGAAAAAACCTTATAACCTTTATAATAATGAATATTTTCTTCAGGGGAGGACAAAGTGACCACAAAGTGTTGCTTTGCTAAGCCAGTTTGAACTTACAAAAGCCATTGAGGCAAGATGGTAACAATAATGAAACTGGAGACAATTGATGGTTTCATTCAATTATTGTTCAGAGAGAACAACAAAAACTGGAAGGAAAAAAAAGCCACTGGGATGACTAATTAAAAGAAGACTGAATAACTCATTCTTTAGAATAGTTTTAAGGACTAATCTTCAGGAACAAAGAAGCAAAGGGCTTACATTTGGGGAGGCAGCTGCAATGTTTCCTTAAAACTAGAAACTCTCTAATACACAGGAGAAATTATTTCCTAAATGTATTGCCCCTAGCTCCTTAGAAGCCTTTGTACATCTAAGTTTTAAGAACTTCGTTCTGTTCTTAATGAGAGGCTAAAACTCTTTGTTTCTTGTTAGATAGGAGTAGGATGGTTATGTTAATATTCCCCTAAGTCTTCTGAGTTGAAAAACAGTACAGGTACTTAGGGGAAAAAATCCTCCTGACTTAAATGATTTTGGTCTGTCAAGCCAGGTAACTGGTTGAGAAGTGAGAAGTTGTCTAAAAGTAATTATTGGGTGTTAAAAACCAACATTTAAGTGAAGTCAACCAATTCCCCAAACATCTTCCCCAGATCTGCCCCCAAAATGTCATGGTTTTAGCATCTAACATGGAGTCAAAATGGATTTTATGTCCTCAGAATAAGCTAAAGCTAAATTTCATTTAATAATTATAAAAAGATGTTTTACTACTTATTATCCCTCTTCCCAAATTCTGAAATTTTATTACAAGAACTTCCTGTGCCTAATTACAACAGAGCTTTAATTAAATTTCTCTTACTGTTCTCTCAGGCGGGCAATGAATGGCAGCCATTATTATACAGATACAACTTAAAATAATTTGAATGTGCTAGAGCTTCTAATCACCAAAACTGGTGACACAAAGAAGCAAATCATTCAGGTTGTTTCCATTTGGTTGATTCTTTGGCCACATATTTTCCTGTCTAAGTATTTTATATACTAATCCTACTAGTACTTATCCTCGTAACTGAGAAAGAGTATGTACCACAGTTACTTCTGTTTGGGGAAAAGGTTGTTTTTGTTTTAAGTAACTCAGTCATATACAAATGACTGTCAACTTGATTCAACACTCACCTTTGCAGGTGATCACCTTTATCTACCAGATGATTTGTTCTCATGTCCTCCATAACCAGCTATGTATACATGCCATTCGGATGCTATTTCCCTCAGCCTAATCCTTACAAAAGTTCTTGCCTGACTGGGTGTGACCCTGGGCTGCCACACTGACGACATAATAAACTGACCACTCATTCTTCCCTTTGCCTAGATTCTCCATGACAAAGTGGTGAGACATCCGTAACTTAGCAAAGTAGAGATACTCCTGTGCTTTGACTAGAATTTTTTTTCCTCTCTCTCTAAAGTATCTATTCGTTTAGTAGATCCTTGTCTTTTCTCCTTCATATTAGCTTCTTAATCAATTCCCTCCACCTCAGGCCCTTGGTTCATGGCACTATTCCTCTGAGTTCCTCATTGTGAACACTTCCCCAACTCGGTAAGAAAGCCACTGTTTCCCTGTTACCATTTCTAGCATCGTGCTCTCTCTTTCCTTCTACTTGACAGGACTGGCTTATCATCCCACTAAACAACTTCGACCTAAATTTGTACCCTGTCTTCTGAAATCCTTCACCAGACTGCCTCACCTGATTTAGCTAACAATGATGCTAAATCTCAGAAATTTACTGCTTTGGATCTGTGAAGGAAAATGCCCAACTAACCTACCAGATGGGAATACCAGTGCAACCATACTAAGATTATATGTCTGCTTCCCGAGTGGAGAAAATACTACTTAGCCATCACTTTTAAAAATTAATATCCAATCCCTTTAAATATCTGGCAGGTTTGGTCAAAGATTAACCATTTTGTATAATTTCATTATTTGAGCCTATGCAACTTGGTATTAAATAAGGCCCACTGTTTTTGCTACTCTGGAATACCAGTCATGCCACATTCTGGATGAGCTCATTCCGTGTCAGGTGGTTAAGAGTCAAAGACAAAAACGTCAATGAATGGCTCCTTGAAAGATCAAGTGAGTCTAATGCTAATTCCTATCTTCTGCCCTACCCTACCTCTACAGCCCTCAAAGCAATTTCATCGTCAGGAACATTTTGTAAAAAGAGACAGGATACTTACATGCTCTCATTAGGAGAGATGCTATCATTTAGATAAGATCCATTGCTGTTTTCCATTTCTGCTAGCCTGATAAAAAACGTAAAAGCTCATTAAAACTTATGTGATTTCTTAGAATCTATTCAAGACCTAATCGAACATTCCTGAAAACTAAAGGATAAATCATGGCAAGAAGAGAAAAGAATCCTTCAAATTAGAGAATGTGTGTGTTGCCCTAACCATCTGAGGCAGTGAGTAGCGGATGACAGCTAGTTTAGTAGCTTTACATTTACCCTCTAAATTAGAAGGGAAGTTGTATTTGGTTCTTCTTCTTCTTCTTCTTCTTCTTCACAGATTGATTTTGCTTTCACTGAGAACAGGCCTTTGTTTTTACAAGAAAAGCTTCCCTAACAACAAATACACTCTGTTCCTTCACTACCCGCCCCCTTTTTAAGACAATTAAAGCTTTCCCCTGATGACAGACTTACAGAGCTAGTTAATGCTTCCCACTGTGAACAAACATGTTTAGCAGTTAGACTACTGATAAAGGATGGACTCAGAGTAAGCTCTCTGAATAGTCTGCCACCAATTTTTACCTTCAAAAACCTCCTTCCCCTCAGACAATAATAAAATCTTCTTACCACTTAAAAAATAAAGAAGTTAACCAAACTCTCACAGACTTATTTAACAAGCATAAGACAGCTTACAATTAGCAATTCGGTTTTTAGGCATAAAAATTCTCTGAAACAGAAAGAAGGTGGAACCAAAAGTTGCACGGATTAGGAAAATTAATTATTCTCTTCTTTACAGCATATGATGTTAAATAAGCACGCAAATGGAAAGCCGATGCTTTCATATGCTCTAGAGAACGTAGTATCATTTCTTCACCCATGGATGGCTGGTCTAGCAGTTTTTCTAAGAAGGTGAGATGATTTCTAAGCCAATTCTTTAAACGTGCTCCGTATGCAAAACATAGCAAAGCTATCAGAAATGTTTAAAGGCCAGGGTGAGGGGAGATTGTTCTGGACTAATGCTCTTACTGGTGCCCAAAAACAGCATGCAGTGGAATGGCATGCAAGTTAGAGGGCAAGTGGATTAGTAGAAATCAGACAAGATTGGGGGGAAATAAAGAAAAGGTTTGTTTCAAATGATTATAGGTTAGCTTTCCTTGGTTAGTTATTTCAATCAATATTTGCCTGGCATTCAACTAGTCTCATACCTGCTAGCATAATGTTCAATGCGTGAATGAGTATCATCGTGTGAAAGCTGAGGGGACGAGGCAGGCCTATAAGGCAGAAAATGTGATTAGTCACAGATACCATCCGTTAATGGAGAAAAAAACCCCCACCACACAGTCATGTTATATACATGGCCTAAAATGCTTTTATTCTAATGCTCTGGATAATGTACACATTTGGCTGTTCCTGTATCTTAGCTATATCATCAAGTATTTTAAATCCAACTTTGAGAGGTAATTTCTCATACTTTTTTTTCCCCAAAGCCATCAAAAGAGATCAAAATCTTCTCTGGAACGTTTCAATTATAGAAAAGGTTGGGGGAGACGATATCTTTGTGACATTTTTCCTCCTACCTTGTCATGTCTCACATCCTATAGTTCTGAGACTGTGTTGGCACTAGGTGGTTAAAGATTTTAAGTAGTTTATCCCCCACACCATTTATTAGCTGCTTTCTTATTAAATGGAAGCTGTACATTTGCTTGGTACATTTATAGTCAACAATCTTAGTTCCCAGGAGGCCAGACCAGGACCTGTTAAGATTCCACACACTGAGATGTCCTGGTCTATGCTGTTTTGTAAGGAAGCAAAATATCCACCGATTTAGTATGATTTAGTAGCAGGACCATATTGCTACTTCATAAAATAGAACTGAATGACCCACAATGATACTGTGATGTTCTTAAAGAAGAATGGCTAAATCCAATTAAATGTCACAATATCTGAATTATTTATCATCAGGGATACTGTGTGCTAACGTATAGAGAAGAAAACCAGAGGGGGGAGCGTTAGCATGAAAAGTCTATACGCTTTTAGGGTGTAAAACCCTACCTTTTTTTTTTAAGCTCCAGAGACTAAGAATTTGGTCAGGTTAATAGTCCCCCCCAACACTTTTGTATCTGATCTATTAATTACCCTTGAAGTTTTTATTGTATCTTTTGGATTAACCTTAGGGGGAAAAAATCCATCTGTTCTGAAAACCGGTTTGGACTTGTGCTTTTTGGTCATAACTGGAATAGGACAAAAGTTCTCTTCCATTTCTGTCCTGACACAGAAAGCCTTTAGGTAAAGGCACAGATCCGAAAGTCCACAGTACTGTATTCAGTGAGGTCTGGTTTAGCCCAACGTCCAAACAGCATTAATAGACGCGGTCAAAACATTAAGAAGAACACATCTGCTTTTACTTATATGGGGAAAAAAAAAACCATGTAGTTACTACCTAGGCTTACCTAGGAAGTGTGCTAGAATTCCCTACTTCTTAAAGAAGACACACAATCCTAACATGATTACAACACAGTATAGAAAACAACTAGGGAACTGAGGTCTTCCCAGAGAGATAAATGTCTTATTTACAAAACCAGTATTGTCTAGGTCAAGTGTCACTCTAATCCAATTTGTAATGAACTACAAAGACCTTTAAGTTGTCAGGAGGAAATAGGGATGGCCACCGAATTTACTAGGTAGATCCAGAGATTTCCATGTGAATCTTCTCTCTAGTCTGGCAGAGTTCACCTCATTTCTTAGAACCACGGAATAGTGCATTATTAGAAAAATGCTATGGTTTGTTTTAAAATATTCATTGCAGGTCAAGGTCATTTTGTACTTGGAGTATTTGGTTTATAAATGCTGTCTTCTGGAACAAACCAGTATTTCATTTACATACTTCTTTTCTTTCTCATTTACATACTTCTGATATGCTAAACGCCCACCAGGAAGAAAATGTCTAAGTGTTTTTCCTGCTAATGGCTGCCACCTTGGTAGTGTATAGAAGAAAGACAACCTGAGACCTTTGAGCATAACTATACCAAGAAAACAAGGCATGTAAATCCAAAACACTTTGGTAAAATCTTATACAGAAAATATTATGCAGCTCTTTAATTCTTAGCCTCGAGGCTAATCCATGTGATTTTTCTTATTAATGTATGTAGCACCTAACACAGCATGCCTGAGCACAAGAACTCCTAAAACCAGAAATTAAAAAAAAAAAGAAGTATACTAACGGAGGTACCTATTAAACCAGAAAATGAACCAAAAGGGAACACTGTTCAGAGAAGGATCATTTAAAAAACAAGAGTAAGTAGAAAACCACTTAGTCCAGAAACAAAACTAAATGCAAAGCCTTCTGAAACACTTTTCCAAAAGATGGTAAGAACACAGTTCTCCCTTTCTACTTCCTATACACAAAAAGATATCCCCAGAAGGATGAGCCCTGTTACTATTAATGGCCAATTATGTCCCCACCTACCACGGGTTTCTCTTTTGTGAAAACTCCATTAATAAGTTTTCATCTGTTTAAGGTTTCCAAGCAGACTAGCTCAAAGGATACTGTTCGTCTGATTTGTGGACAAACCACAGAAAAGTTTCAGGCTAGATTTAGTTTTTAAAATAATATGACAAATACAGGTAAATAAGGGTTTCTGCTAAGAAAAAAAACCAAAGATCTGTATGTCAGTCAACGTTCAAATTCTGTGATCCACATAAGAATCTGTTAACATCAGAGGGAATTCTTGCAAAATTAAGCCACCTCAGGACCTGGCTCTTCTATCTAACAGGAGAGCTCTGAAATATATTTTATAAATTACTTAAAAGCCCCTGAACAAAGATGTTAATAAAAATGCAGGCATTAAAGAAAAGGACTGTTGCCTGCTGGGTCTGGTTTTCTTCCTCAAAAGGATAATTTCCCACTATTTCTGAATAATCAGACTTTTTTTTTTTTTTAAAGGCAAAGTAATTTTTTGTTTTAGTTTTTAGAGGAAGATATTTTAACAAAAGATGTTATTAATTTGAAAGTTCTTCTAAGTTGAAGGCAAACACCCTCTACTTAAAATAAGTGACATTACATTTTCCAACAAGAAGGCAATAACCAGGTTAAATGCCTAAAACTGCTCATGCCACTGGATTACCACCATGGTACTTCTGTGATTTTACAGAAACTAGAGAAATGTTACTTCTTTGACTTAGGAAAACTACAATATGTGCTGAAAATAAAAATAATCAGGCAGTGGTATTTAAAAAGGAAAAAATGGGGGGATATGAAATGAAGGAGTCAAGCTCATGGTGCTAATTAAATATTTAAAGAATAAAGAATATGCATAAAGAGCCTATTAAAAAATAAGTGACATTAAAATCACTTGTCATGTTTTTTTCCTCATTAGTTGATGTATTCAGTAAAGGTTTTTTTTTTTTTTTTTCAATTCAAGGAACCATTAGTTATTCTTTGCTTGTTATTTTGCGTTACCTCTATCCATGCATTTTTAAAGTCATTCTGTAGCATATTTGCCTTTTGGATATTTCAACTGGCTAAAATTTATTCTAACACAGAACAAATCCATTCACTTAGTGATGATTTCAGTCTATCAGTTTGTTTTAAAGTTTCTCATTTAGAAAAGGCTCAAACTTCGCTAAATAAATAAAACTACCTAGGTTAGGGAAAACAATTACCTACAAATAGAAAAAAACAAAAAATAAAACAAACCCCCCCCCCAGAACTGAATCTAAATAACTCCCCTTGATGAGTAAAAATATCAGGTATAGGCACCATATCTCAAAATTAAGGGGCACAATAATGCAGCTTTAACAAAGAAAGGGATGCCTTATATTCCTTTTAGGCCAATAAAGACTTAAAATAAACCTCAATTAATAGCTTGCATTTATCACTATAGGATTTTTAAAAAAGGATATACTTTAAATTAAATTACATGGTAGAATAAAAGAGACCCAATAAAAATAAATTGAGTTCTTCTAAATTGGTCATTTCCCTCTCTAGATAATAGAGCTGTCTGACTTTAAATAAATATTTTAATAAAGTATGTACGCTCTGAAATAACAAAACTTTGTTATAAAAACTCCACACAATGTAACTTTAAAAAAAATGCATGTTTTGTTTGCTAATATATAAATCACAGACTCCCCAGAGTTTTCTAATAACATTATAAACTCTAAGATAAACCAATTATCTGCTGGTATCTAGTATCAGTATTATTAATATACACCAATAGTGTATAGTACACTTTCCTTCCAGTGTAAATGTGTAACTAGTTATGAGCTGAATATTTAGTTTGGAGAGGAGAGCAAAGTGAGTTTAGTTCAAAATTGAGAAACTCATGTGTGTGCAGATTAGTCCGGTAGCATGATAAAAAGTATACACGCCTGACTAAAATTATTCCATCAAACTCCACATCGCACTGTAAAACAAATCCAGCTGATTTCTAATGGTCCACTTGTAACAGGCCCTAAAGAACAAACCATCATCCTTTCGAAGGTCCTGAAGTACTGAATCTCAAAAAATATGACTCAAGAATGTTATTATGCAATCAGAGGAGCTTATCACGGAAGAATACGTAAACCCATCTTTCAGGAATAGAACTAACTACCCATTTGTTTCTTTGATGACTGATTCCAGGCCAGGATGTCTGCTGGTTAAAACCTGACCAGGTGGGGACCCGGAAACCTCGCTCTGATTCTCCTGATCTGTGGTAGATGGCACTCTCAACGTCTTAACCGCGGGAAGAGAAAAGATGAAATGAAGGAAGGGAAATTAATGTGCCCTTAAAAGAAAACCAAACCAACAGAACCAAAAATTGTCAAATCAAGCAAGCAAATGTGTCAGTGGTAGCAGCCCCCTTCAGCAGAAGTACTCACGCAGAATCTACCGGCCAGAAGTTGATCAGAGTAACAGGACTGCAAAACAAAAAATGAGGTGGTGAAGAGAGACACAGGCAAACTCAGCCACTAAATAAATAAATAAATAAATAAATAAATAAATAAATAAATAAATGTCAATTAATTAAAAAAATACTGAGAGGTCAAAATAAATAGAAACCAACCAATTAAGTATGAACCATGAAAAGCGACAGCCAAAGGTGGAGAGTGAGGTGACAGAAAAACAAGTGTGCCGTTGCCATCCGTTATGGAAAACACGAGAAGGTTGCAGAGAGTTGGAGGTATCATCATTTTGATCAAGAGAATCATTGCTACTTACTGTGAAGAAATTTCCTGTGAATGTCTTTTCTTTCAAGGAGATAAAAGCGACTAGGTATGACCACACAGATACAGAAAGACACACGCCTAGTGATTTGTGAGGGAGGAAAACCGAAATGAAAGACTGGAATCACTCATTTGTAAACAGTCCCATATTTCTTATAAGGGAATTAGTAGCTGTCACGTAGTTTCTTTCCCTGCAAGATCAGGTTTCACTTTTGGAGCAGGTAATTGTCACGGGACAACTAACGTGGGAAAATGGCAATTGACCGTCAGCTTATTTTTCTCTTTTCGGCTAACGTAAGTCTAAAGAAAGAAATAGGAGAGACTGTTTGCACTTGGGAGTGAAGGAGGGCGTTCAGCTGAGAGGAGCTTAAATATATGTCAAATGAGAGACTGTTTTGCACTTGCCACTACTCACGTTTCCATGTTGTCCCCCTCTAAGACCGTCTGCACTGGCAGGTAGCCCATTCGGGGATGCTTCGCAAAATACCTTTTGGTTCGAAATTTGTTTTTTAGTACCTTGGCAAAGTCACGAACATCTTCTCCCGATGTAGTCTGAAAGGGAAAGTGCACTGAGCTCAGACGATTTTCAGGGTAAAAGACCACTCCAGCATTCTGCCTCAGGGCACTTGTTCCCTAAGTGCAGAGACAGTGGGGGTCAAGAGCTAAGTCTATGGACAAAACCTGGGGCCGGGCCTAGCAGTTGCTAGCAGGGCTCACCTAGGCAAGTTATTAACCTCTCCAAGGCTTCCACCACCTGTAAAGTGGTGGCAATAATACCTCAACAAGTTGTTATGACGAAAAAGTGAAGCGCAGGAACTACGAGGGCTCCTCGATCAATGGGAGTTTGTAGAAGTCTTAGTAGTGACCTGAAGTTTGGCCACACCCGAAGGTATTATACAAAAATGATCCTGTCCACAGTGATGTCCCATTTCACCCACTGAGTATCATTCTATCTGGTGCGTGGCTCATTCTCCATCACTGAACACCTTTGCAAGACGAATCCAAGTGAGAAAGACAGTGAAAGACCCGGGCCATTGTTTTGATGCAGGAGAGAGAAAGAATAGAGTAGAAGCTTCTCGAGTGCGTGGCTTCCACCTGCCGATACTGTTACCATGCAGGGGGGATTTATGAAGTCAGGGGCAGGGCCCGAGCTCCTGCCCTTCCAGGAAGCTCCTAGATAACCCCAATGCCATGGAACAGGCAGCGAATACACGTGGTGGGTATACCCACGTGTGTCTGAGCACCGAGTCTATGTCCTGTCCAGGTCACCAGTGATTCTTCCCAAGTTCTAAGAGCCACTGAACACCTCCCCAAAACAAGATCTTGAGAGAAAGCTCCACCTTTAATTATAGAACCTTGGGCAAATTATGTAACTTCAAGACCTCAGAGCCCTCATCTGTAAGAATGGGATAATAATAATACCTACTTCACAGAGTAGTTTGAAAGGCAAAGGCACAGGTATATATGTATGTATGTATACATACATACACAAAAGAGTCACAAAAAGAAATAAAAATAGAAGGCAAATTCCTAGCATCAGTTAAGCCAGACTGACTGAAAGCTGTGGGTCAGAGATTCAGAGGAACCCCACATCACCCCTACCCCAACACCCAGCACGCCCCATGGCCACACAACGGCTAGGGCTGTGCCAGATCAGTGTGAAAATGGCTTCCCGGCACCACCCCACGCACTAGGGATCGAGTCAAGCTGAAGGCCACAATGAGGAGTCCCTTTAGCCGGGGAACATCCGGGGAACTTAGAAATCCCAGCATCGCACATCATCTGCAATAGTGGACAGAAGTGAGGCTCCTTCCTGGTGAGCGAGCTCTTGCGGGGAGGCATCTGACTTACCGGTGTGCAGTACTCCACCATGGGGTAGTGCATTTTATGGCCTTTTGCAACTCGACCAGAAAAAAAGCAACTTTGGCAGATGTCATAGTTAAAGTGCTTTAGACTTCTGTACCTGGTGAAAAACAAAAACACACACATATGTATTTCTTCAAATCAAACTCCCCAGGAAAGTTGTTTTTTTTTTTTTTTTTTTAAAGATTTTATTTATTTATTTGACAGACAGAGATCACAAGTAGGCAGAGAGGCAGACAGATAGAGAGAGAGGAGGAAGCAGGCTCCCTGCAGAGCACAGAGCCTGATGTGGGGCTCGATCCCAGGACACTGGGACCATGACCTGAGCCGAAGGCAGAGGCTTTAACCCACTGAGCCACCCAGGTGCCCCGAAAGTTCTTTGATAAGCCTTCTTCCACACTGCCTTAATTCCGGAAACAGAATGCGGTGCTCATTAATCCCATAGGTAAGTGGTTAACTTCCTCCATCTACATATCTCTGCTGCTTCTCCTACAGTATCAAAACATTTTGGCAGGAAGATCATCCTATAAACATATGGAAGAGGAAAGAAAATTTCAGCTCTCATTTAAGCTCCACGAGGAACCCTTTCAGATTAAGTAGGAAGATACTGGCAACCTTCCAGTCTTTTGAAGACCAAACACAAGATGCTGAAAGATCTTCCAGGGGAGAGAGAGAGAGAGAGAGACGGATGTGCTGCAGACCCCCTACCCATTCTGGGGACAAACATTTTCCTGAAGCAATTATTTTCAAAACAATTTATCAAGAGGAAGCAATTTCATAAAATAAAGGCAAATGAAACAAGGACTCTCACTGAAAATTCATCTAACTTTAATCACATTTTCTGATTGACTGGCATGATTCACCTTGAGGTAGTTACTTGGATGATCTCTTTTATGTCTCCCTCTTCAGAACTGCCTCCCCCCCCCACCGGCACCACGTTACCCACAAACGATAAGTGAAGCCCCAAGAAAAGACAAATCAGAGCTGGATGAAAGCAGCTGTAATCTCTAAGTACATACGCCCCCACTCTCAGTATACGCTATTATTTCCTATTCTCCCTGCCTTTCGCTTTCTTAGATAACAACACTAGCCAATTCAAATAAACATATTCCTTCTGCCACATATGGGGATGTGGGGGAAAAGCTACCTTTTTTAGATCCCAACCATCTTCTGAGAGGGGGAGGAGGAAAGAGAAGTGCTGCTTCCCGAAATAATCGAATTCGATAAGGGCAAAAGAATTAAAGACAACGTCACTCTCAGATCTTCCAAAGCACTCCCCTTTTCTAGTCTTGAAGCCTCCCCCTGCACATAAATCTCAGTCACTGACCAGGGCAGTTGAGAGAAGAAAGTAAGTACTGGAACACAGTCCTCTGTGGGTTCCCCTCCCTCTCTCCCCTGGCATCCTTCTTAACTGTCCTTGGCGAGCACTGTCTACTCAGGGTTGTCGATCTAGCCTTTAGAACCCTCTAAGGGGGGGCGCCTGGGTGGCTCAGTGGGTTAAAGCCTCTGCCTTCGGCTCAGGTCATGGTCCCGGGGTCCTGGGATCGAGCCCCACATCGGGCTCTCTGCTCGGCAGGGAGCCTGCTTCCTCCTCTCTCTCTGCCTGCCACTCTGCCTACTTGTGATCTCTATCTGTCAAATAAATATTTAAAAAAAAAAAAGAACCCTCTAAGGGTTTTTGCAAAAACTTCTTTGTCAAGAACATGAAGTATGAAAGGACAGAAACACCAGGGGTAGAAAGAAGGAATAAAAAGCACATGAATGGCATGAAGTAGATATTTGGAAACAAAGAAATAAAGCAAGTGTGAGCAGAACTAAAGAGTATTTACTCAGCTGTTAAGTGGGTTCTGCACAGGCACAGGCCATACAAGTAGTAGTTGTGAACTACTGGGGAAACCCGGATGTTGAGCCACATGTTGAAATTTCAAAATCTGGATTTGGGATTCTTGTTCAGTAAGATTAATTTATCTAACAATATCCCCTCTCCTGCAAACAGGTCAACGAGGCTGAAGATTTAAGAGCCAACTGTTTTCCCCGACATTTTTAAGAATATCAGAAAAATAACCTGCTATGCTTCCTAGCTCTTTCACTTTTAAATTTATAAAGAACCTTTCCCTTTTTTAGCTGCTTTGTGAAATTCTCATTTACCTGCATACTTTATATTCCCTCAGAAGTTCATTAGGAAACTATGCAAAGAGTGTAATCAGATTCGCAGATAAAGAAGCACGTTCTGGGTTGCTTGAAACATTTCTTGTGAGTTCAGGGAACAAAAGTGATACAAAACGAGTAAGAAACTGAGCTACCATGACAGGTCTCCCCAAACAGAATCATCTCTTAGTCTTAGAACTGATTCCCAGAGGATTTCTATAAACAGGACAAAAAAAAAAAAAAGAAAAGAAAAAAGAACCATGGGAAAAAAAAAAAAACCCAAAGAGATGGTTCCCACCATATGGCCCTGGGAAGGAGGCAGCACGGTGACTTGGCATTCCCCTGCGGGACAGGTACTGCCGTGTATGCAGGCGGTCAGTCGATCCTGTTCAATGGCACATGTGGCTCCACAGAGCCCCACAACAAAAGGTGCAGAGGGCCACCTACCTAATGAGTCAGAGCCGTCCAACTAGCCTGGGGACCAGGGCAGTCACTTGGGAAAGGAACAAACTGATGGCAACTGGCTCAGGAGATGAAAGGTCAAGTCCGAAAAAGGTGAGAGACTCGAAGAAAAAAAAACAATGCCATCTGGGGGGTTCCGGATACCTGAATCCGATGATGGGACACTCCTTGCAGATGTTGCACTTGGCCTGGTGCTTGGCAGTCTCTGCGGCAGCCACCCGGTGCAGGACAGGCAGCCACACCATGGACTGGGGCTCCAGTCGCATCCAGTCTAGGAAGAGGGCTGCTTCGATCTCAGGTTTATTATTAGCCTGTGTGGATGGGAGGAAACACAGGGGTGGAGGGGTGGGCATGGGACAAGAAGAGAAAGAAGGGGAGAAAGGAAAGGAAGCAGACATCAGTACAGACCAGACATTATGAAATTCAGAACAGTAGTGGTGCAATGAGACCCACTTTTCACATTCTGTTTCTGTCAATGTCCCCGTCGCGGCCACACGAGCCACCTACCCCCTAAGGCTAGACTAAGAGTACACTGCCATTACTCTGTTCAGTTGCTAGATGACAAGAAAACAAAGCAAAACCAACACATGGAGAATGGCGAGCCAAATACATACCTGTGCCTCAACACTCCCTTTCGCTCCATGTTGGAACAGATACGTAAGAGTGAGCCAGAAGGAAAACACTGAGTGTTTATCGATAACATTTCAAAGGAGGTTAGGGAAAAACCAACTCAGGAGTTACTGATTCCTTGTTTTTTCCTGGAGAACCTATGTCTCAGTGTTTCACGGAATCATAATAAGATGCTTGAAAAAATACTGGGTCCTGGAGCTTTGTTTTACAGATGAGAAATCTGAGACACAGGTGAGGGAAGGAGCTTTTCAAAGGCCACTCCTAGAACCCAAGACTCCTGGTCTAGGGTTTTCATGGTGGCCTACTGCTGCTCGTCTGTCTCTATTTCTCTGCCTCTCAAAGGCTAAACTGAATCAATACCATTCCTCCCCAACAGTACCATGATTTTAGAAAACTCAAAATGTATTTACCCATCATCTATGGATTGAAACAGTCATGCAATTTAATTACGTATTTGTTAATCCTACGAGATGGCGTTTTAATTTTTTTGTGTTGTCAGACTGACCAATATATTGGCCACTTTTATTTTTCTCTTTGCTTCTTTCATCTCACATTTTCCATCTGGGATCCCTTCTGCCCAAGTATATCCTTTAGAATGTTCTTGTAAGGGTCTTGTTGGAGGAGAATTTCTCGGGTTTTGTTTGGTCACAAAAATCTCTTTTTAAAATCCATATTCTTGACAGCTCTCCTCATTGGGTATAGATTTTTAGACTGAAAGGGTTTCTTTTCCCTTTTTTTTGGTTTTGTTTGCTTTTATTTTGTTTGGGCACACTGAATTGTTATTCCACTTTTATTTTACTTTCTTTGTTACTACTGTTAAGAAATGTCAGCAGTAAAGCAGACTATCACTCCTTTGAAGGTAATCTGTCCTTTCTCTATCTTGTGTTATGTTTCTAGGGTTTATTGAGACTTTTTTTTTTTTTTATTCACTGGGCTTCCTGAATCTTTAGCATTTCTGGTCAGCTCTGGAATCTTCTCAGTCATGATCTCATCAACAAACAACATCTCTTCTCCATTTCCTCTCTGTTCTGCTTACAGGAATCTAATAAAGGTTAGACTCTCTCAATCTGGCCTGTGTACCTCTGCATAGACCCTCCCTGTACTTCATTTCTAACAACCCCTTCGATACATTTCTCTCTTTGGTAGCATCCAGTCTGCTTTGTTAATCCCATACAGTGAGTTTTAAATTTTGGTTATTATACTTTTTAACATCTACAAGTTCTATTTGGTCATCTGTAAGGTCAGTTCTACAAAGTCTGTGGCTCCCTGCAGATATTTTTCAATCTTATCTGTTATTATTTTTTTAAACAGAGTAAACATGGTTTTCAAAAATCCATCTAATGATTCCAAAGTATGAAATTACTATAGGTCTGCTTCTGCAGTCTAAGGTTTCTGTTGGTTCTTATTCACCCTGGGTTCTTGGGCACTTAATTTTGTTTTTTCATGATGTACAACACTGACCTTAACAAAAATCTTCTGGAGATACTCTGAGTCCTAGAATACAAGTGCCTTCTACAGAGTGGCTGTTCATTTGCTTTTGCCCAGAACCAGAGGACACTGCCAATTCCAAGGCCGATTGAAAATGAACATAGAGAGGGGTTACTTAGTATCAAACAAGTCACGAGTATCTGCACTGCAAACCCATGTTGCTTCTCTTGGAATGTGATTCCCTAACCACGAATGTGTTCATACCCTTCAGACAGAAAGGCAACAGGGTCTGGACCAACAGTCATTTGGCTTGCAAAGCTCACCACTTCAGCACTAGTCCAGCCGCTACCCCGATTATAAATTTAAGAGCATTCTAATGAGCTATTTGATCTTGAATTTCCTAGCTGCAAAATGCTATCAATTTGAAGTACTGACCAAAAACTTTTGTGGAGCACTCTTTTCTGTGTACAGTGCTATCACAGGGGTACTCTGTGGAAAATTGGGGGGGGGGGGATCATGGAACCTAAAGATGAAAGGAACCATGCAAGTGAACTCATCCTTTTGGAATGGCACCACAGAGCCGTCAGACCTTCCACAGCCATCGAGTCTCAACTTATGCGATGCTGGTGTGTACTTACAGCCACCGTGTATAAATGTCAGCCATACAAGGGAACCAACGTCCTTAACGGAGGATCTTGAACATCTGAGTACAGGTAACCCTGTCAAAAGTGCTTCATTGCACAGAGGGCTGAAATCCACAGAGCACAGCAGAGGCTGCAGAACCCAACCGCCAAGAGTTCAAAGCCCAGCTCTGTCATTTACTAGCTGTATTGACTCTGGTGAATTAAATTTACCTTTCTGAGTCTTACTTTTCCTCTGCCATGAGCTGGAACTCTGAAGAGCACCTGCCTCACAGGGTTGTTTTAAGATTTAAATGAGTTAAATGAAAGTCATGTGGAATGGTGTCTGGCACACAGCAAGAGTCATGCCCTTGTGTGCCACTGTTACCCTCACCATTCTTGTCTGTCCCACCAGAAACCCAGAGGGTCTCAGGCTTGGTGGAGTCCTTTCAGTATTTTATCCGAGCTGTTATGTCTGTCCATGCCTCTTCATCCCTATTCCTTTTATTTTGTTTTTTTAAAGATTGTATTTATTAATTAATTTATTTGAGAAAGAAGCGGTGGGGGTGAGAACCTCAAGCAGACCCCACGCTGAATGCAGAGCCCAACCAGGGGCTTGATCTCACAACCCTGAGATCATGACCTGAACCAAAACCAAGAGTCAGACGCTCGACTGACTGAGCCACCCAGGTGCACCCCTCCCCCCATTCCTTTTATTTCTCACAGGACATGCCTTGGTTTGCCACTCTCCTTTGGAAGACTATTCTTCAAATATGATCTGTTGGTGGAGCCCCTGGGTGGCTCAGTGGGTTGAGCCTCTGCCTTTGGCTCAGGTCATGATCTTGGGGTCCTGGGATCGAGCCCCGCATCAGGCTCTCTGCTCAGCAGGGGAGCCTGCTTCCCCCTCTTTCTCGCTCTGCCTGCCTCTCTGCATACTTGTGATCTCTGTCAAATAAATAAATAAAATCTTTAAAAAAAAACAAAAAACAAAACAAAAACAAAAATGATCTGTTGGGAATGGTACCTCTACTTGTCTGGGCAGTAGGATTGCCATGGCTTTCTTTTGTTCTGTATTCTAAGCTCACATGCGGTTTCCACTCAAGTAAAATCTCTGGATCAGTGTTTCCCGGTGCATCCAGCAGATCAGTCATCCAACAAAATGTTTCATGAAAAGAAGGTCAAATTAATTACGGAAACACTGCACATTATAATTGCCTCTTAAAATGCTTAATGCATGTTAACATATTAAAAGCTGAGAAGGTCGTTGGTAAAGAAACACGTTAAACTCTGTCTGACCTCAGAATTTCCCACACTAATCATTCAGTGATCCCAAGACCTTTATCTTTTTTTTTTTTTTTTTTAACTTTTCAGGCTTATGAACACCACAAAATACTAATGTTGCGGTGGGCATAATGGGAAATGCTGTTCCTGGCTGTTTCTAGTGATTCCTCTACTCTGCTTGTTCGTCTCGGATTGGCTTCTTTCACTTTCCTCAAGATTTCCTGTTAGTCTGAGCCCACTGCACGATTTCAGCAAAATCTTGCAGAATCCTGACTCTCACAGCCAACAGATTAGCCATTCTGATTGGCCGTTCTTCCCCACTCTGTGTAATTTTTACATTTTTAAAACTTATTTATTTTAAGCGATCTTTACATTTGAAAACACGCATTCTGTCTTCATCAAAAAGTCCCTGGTGAAAATATCAAGCAGGCCGAGGTCACACAGGACAGCTTGCTGTCAGTTCAACAGAAACCCAGGCTTCAGCCTTCTCCTGTCAGACTAGGCCTTTTTCCGGTTCTGTCACCGTGTAGGCTCCTGCACACATTTCTCTATCTTGTCCACAAAGACACAACGACAGACTATATCAAAGGAACTACAAGTTTCAGCTACAATACGTCCTATGACAATCTCCTGCTCCACTGGTCTAAAAACACACTTTATCAAAATAACCCTTTCTAGCGAGGAGACAAACCAGCACAGGAAGACAGTAAACTGAAAAACATTACTAATTCTTTCCTATTTGAAACATGGATTCATTGTCGCTTCACCTGAACCTATGCTTTTTTTTTTCTGACTGATGCTGAGAGTTTGTTTACTGATGAATTAACAGATATGCTGTAGAGTAAAAATCAGGCTTAATACAGGAAGTACCGTAAGACTAGAAAGCTTCTATTCATTCCAGAAGATGGAAAGTAAAAATCTGACTATGAGTCAGCAACAAATATAGGTGGAAAAACAAAAAAGCCAAAAAGCAACACCACGATTATGATGTATAATTGAAGGCAAGCGGGTAGAGTGTGAGGAAATGGGTCTCATGACCCTCGGCACTGTTCAAATCAGCCTTAGAAAACGCAGTCGAGTTCTGGGGACTCCAGCTGACCCAGAATTCAGAGAAGGCTTGGCAGAAAGACACAAGGATAATTAAAGGGTTTAAGGGAATTGGGATTATTTGGCCATGAACAAAAAAAAAAAAAAGAGAGAGAGAGAATGAGCAAGAAATAGTGGCTGAAGGGGCAATTTAATAACAGTTTTCAATTATGTGAATGGCTCTTGCATTGGGGCCTGTGACCAGCTGTTTGATCCTTCCACTGAGGCCAGAACAAGAAGGAACAGGCTTAAGCAGCATGAAGAATTTAGGCTGTAACTCATACAGAATTTCCTGACGCAGAAAATTGTTAAAGCATTAGAGTGAATTACCCAGGGAAGCTAGACAATGTTCTCCACTTTCAAAATACTATAGATTCTCTTGTGTTTAAAGGTTGGAAATTCTCAAGGCTCTTCCTCGCTCCTAGGATGGAAAATCCATCATTTTGGCTTTTTAAAAACTGCTCACCAATGCCAACTGACAGCACTGAAGGCAGGATATGAGGATTCACACGCACTTTCTATGTCGATCTTTCATTTTTACTACAAACCATTCTGTATCCTAGTGGTATATTCCCTCTCCTTTTGTCTGGCAATAAAGAAGGGAAGAATTAAAAACCAGGCAAGCTTCTGTAAAGAGCTAACAGCACTAAAATAAAAACCCAGCTAAAACGACACTTCGGCCTCTCTAGAAAAAATGGCACAAGAGGAAGCTGTTGAGGACAAAAGACAGGGACGAAGGCAGTGAATTGGATCATCCTTTTAGGTGCTATTATCTGCTGACCAAGGGAGAGGCCTCAGATGCTTTTTCTCAGTATCAAGGATGACCTTGACCTCTCCCCTAAACGCCAAGTTCAAACCATTTAAGCAAGAACTCTTCAAACAGGCCATTTGGCTCTGGGTTTTGTAATGTTTTGGTTTCTGGTCTTTTTTAAGACTCTTTTTGCCGTTTCCAAGGCAGGCGGAGGCAAAGAGCAAAGATATCCCAGCTCCTTGCATTGTGAGAGTTACTGTTCATAAGGATCTCGGGATTCCACCCCAGCTCCGTTGGGCCTCATGCATCAGCCACTGTCCACAGCTGGGAAGCAAGGGAAGGAGCCCCGCACAGCAGGCAGCAGGGTGGGGCTTGATACAAACGCCATCTTTTTTTTTTTTTTTAAGATTTTATTTATTTGACAGAGAGATCACAAGCAGGCAGAGAGGCAGGCAGAGAGAGAGACCAGGGGAGGAAGCAGACTCCCTGCTGAGCAGGACCCTGGGATCATGACCTGAGCCAAAGGCAGAGGCTTTAACCCACTGAGCCACCGTGGCGCACCAATACAAACGCCATCTTAATGAGGTCCACAAACACTGCCAGGAACCCCAGTATCTGGACTTTCCAGCCAAAGATGTCATGACCAAAATAATCATTTCAAAAAGTATGACATGCCAAGTTTGGAGTTGGGGGAATTGCCCGGGGTTCAGAATTACTTTTGGGTTTCTTTCATGTTATGCTTCCCATAAATCCTGAGGCACCAAAGGACCAGGCCCCAAATGGCTGCTAGAGAGTCAATGTGAACGCTCATTTTCTGTCAGGATTACAGTATCAGTTCGCAGCTACAGAATAAAAGTGATGGGAAGATTTCTGAGCAATCCCCACACCCCAGCTACCATCAACACATACATTGTAATTTTAAGAGAAGGCAATTAAGTATCTCGACTTTGAAGTTTTTGAAAAACCCTGTCAATGCTTAATCAACTGGGAAAAAAAAACTGTATAAAGTAAATATTATGCAAGAGACTGCACCCAGTAGTTCTCAGATGATTAAAAAACAACAACAACAACAAACTAACTATCTAAAAAAAAAAAAAAAAAAAAACTTGCCCAAAGCTGAAGACAAGAGCTAGGTTTCCATTCCCACCCCCCACCCACCCTGCAGTGATAGTTTATGGAAGTGAATGAAGGGACAGGAAATCAGCTGCAGTGTGATCACAATAAATAAAAGGAAGGATTAGAGTGTCTGAATGAGGTTAGAATTTTTAAAAAACTGCTGAATCATCCCAAAAGAGCAACAAAATTAAACCTAAAAGGGTTGTCTAAGGAAAAGACAAAATAAGCACATTCTCAAATAAATCTCTCTCTTTTGGTTCGTCTGTTGTATCATATACCAAAGGGCTAATAGTCTCTTTCTAAATTTGGAGGGTATGTTTAGAATGATCTGGCTTCAAATATGAGAATATACAGATTTCGCACTGAGAGGCTCTGCGGGGAATCCCCTAGGTAGGCAGCCATGCTCTATGTCAGTGATTCTCAAGGAGGGACAGTTCTACATCCCAGAGGATATCTGACAGTGTCTGGGGACATTTCTGGTTGTCACAACTGAGGAGGGGGATATTACCAATGTCCAGGAGACAGACGCCAGGATCCTGCTAAAAATCCAACAACGCACAGGACAGCTCCCTCCAATTAAGAATCATCTCGACCCAAGTGTCAGTAATGTCAAGATTGAGAAACCCTCGCCTAATGTTCACATCTCACATTGCCATGGTTCATTTGTTAGAAGTCAGAAACCAACATGGGGACACAGTGTTCACTAAGCACCGGACGTCCCTGGGAGCTATCTTCTACCACACAGAAACAGAGAAGCCATCATAGGCCTGTTCCACTATTAACTGGGAGATAAAAGCCACACTGGTTAATATATCATGAAGAGAGGGAAGCAAAAGGACCAAGAAATTTTAAAAAAACAAACCAACAAAAAACCCGAGCTAGAGGTCACAAGCGAACCTGGTAAAATCGCAGACTCAGATTTGAAATCAAGCTGCTTCTCGAACAGACAACCCTGTGCAGCATATTCCAGGATGAAAAGCAGCAGAAATGTCTTTAATTGTGGCAAATAATTATCGCAATCAGCTTGGATATGAGAGAGCATGTATGCAAGTGCACGTGTGCACATATGTTGTCATTTCATTTAATAGAATTCCTGCCCATTTCGAAGAAAAATAATAACTAAATATATAAATGTTGAATACATTCATATGCATGAATAGAATTTCTAAACGGTCTTACAGAAAAAGGTAAATTTATGGAAAACACCAGGACAAACCAAGGATTTTTTTTTTTTTTTTTTTGGTGAGAGTTTTGTCTCTCCTTCCTGGCCATTTTCATTTGCTGTTCCATTAGTAAAATGTCCCCTTCATAAATCCAAATAACCATTGCAGTATCACTACCGCTGTTAACAGAGAAAGGCATGAATAGTTCACAACCCAACTTTTCTGGTCCTGAATGTGTAAAGCCCGAGTTTGGAAAGAAATGCTAAATTTAAATTGATCAAAACTGTTTTGTAAATCAGTGTGTACACAAAGCCTGTAAAACTACAAGGAGAATGGCTAGCCACGGTCAGACAGTATAGGACAGGCAGTTCCTGGCTGTTCCCAGAGCTGTTATTACAATTTCTTTAACAACCTCTAAATCTACCAAGGGCATCAGTGGAATATTTTACATAAGAGAGAGTCTGCACAAGCAACGAACATAAAAGGAGGAACAAGAACAAGTTGTAAAGAATATTAATGACTCTTCTTCCAAACAATCCCAATTTTTATGAAAATCAAATGAGTGATAAAAAATGTCTTCTATAAAACTTGCATGTAACAAATAAAACAGAAGAAAGATGGCATTTTGATCCTCTTAGACACAAGATACTCGTGATTTCCATGTGAGCTGCTGAGCAGATTACAGTCAGGGACACAAGGGATCACTTATGAGTGCTTCCACACAAGCTTGGTTCACTTCTTGCTCTTAGTCTACACTACTTCTGTTCTGAGAACAGTTGGTCTCCCATGAAGGGCCACACTGTATGTACAGGAGTCTTTTCTGTACCTTCTATCTCTGTCACAAGTGTTGCTACCCGGAAGACCAGGTAGTCTTTGCTGATAATGACCAAGCTTTGAAATGAGTACAGTAATCCATTTCCTGTTCTGCCCTTTCCATTTATAACATTTAACATCTTATCCAAAAGGGATACATGAGCCCCTATGTTTGTAGCAGTATTCACAATAGCCAAATTATGGAAATGGCCCAAGTATCCATCCAGTGGTGAATGGATAAAAGAAAATATTGTATATAGGAAATGTATATAGGGGTGACTGGGTGGTGCAGTCAGATGAGCACCTGACACTTGGTTTCAACTCAGGTCATGACTTAGGGATCATGGGATCCAGCCCTGTGTCGGGCTCCATGCTTAGCACAGAGTCTGTTTGAGACTCTCTCTCCTCTCCCTCTCACCGTCCCACTCGTGCTCTCTCTAAAATAAACAGATCAATGTCATAGACAGATACACACACACACACACACACACACACACACACACAGGAATACTACTCAGCCATAAAAAATAATGAAGTCTTGCCACCTGCAACAACATGGAAGGAGCGGGAGAGTATATTGCTAAGTGAAATCAGTCAGAGACAAATACCAAATGATTTCACTCATATGTGGAATTTAAGAAACAAAACAGACAAGCAAAGGCTAAAAAGAGAGTGACAATGAGCGAGTGAGTGAGCCAAATCAAGAAACAGACTCTAAACTATAGACAACAAACTCATGGTTACCAAAGGGACAGAGGATGGGGGTGAGTGAAACAGGTGAAAGGGATTAAGGAGTGCATTTGTCGTAATGAACACTGGGTGTTGTACAAAATGTTTGATCACTATATTGTACACCTGCAACTAATAACACTATATGTTAACGATACTGGAATTAAAATTTTAAGAAATAGGAGGGAAAAAAAAACCAAATTGTGGAATACCCATAAAATGTAATACTGTAATTTAAAAAGAATGACGTATGGATACAGACAATATAGATAAATCTCAGTTATAATGAGTTAAAGCAAAAATGGGTTCGTCATATAATTTGCATAGAATTTGCACAGAATTACAGACTATGCAAAATAATCTACAGTGACAGAAACCAGGTAAATTGCCACCTAGAGATGGGGATGGGTGGCAGAGGACATGGGAGGACCTGGAGAGATTACCAAGTGGCCTAAAAACACTTTTTGGGGTGATAGATATGCTCATTTTGATTGCCACAATGGAATCATCATGTGAACACATGTCAAAATTATCAAATTGCACACTTTAAAAATAAGAAGTTTAAAAATGAAAACCGCGAGTGCCTGGGTGGCTCAGTGGGTTAAAGCCTCTGCCTTCGGCTCGGGTCATGGTCCCAGGGTCCTGGGTCCCAGGGTCCTCTCTGCTCAACAGGGAGCCTACTTCCTCCTCTCTCTCTCTCTGCCTGCCCCTCCCCCTACTTGAGATCTCTGTCTTGTCAAATAAATAAATAAAATCTTTTAAAAAAATTAAAAATAAAAATGAAAAACGAATTAATTAATAGAAAGGATAGGAGAAATTTTAAACGGGGGGGGGGGGAATACATAGCTCCTGATACATTTAACTATGTTACAGATGAAAAAAGGCTCAAAAAAGTTAAGGAAACACCTCAAGATTATCTATTTCTTTAATACTTCAATATGTACACATAAAGTAGTCTTGAAAAAATAAAGACAGAAGTGATTTCCCAGGAAAACAGACAGGCTGCTCTCTGAAATCTGTGGAATCATTAACTTGCCTGAGAGTTCTAGAGACTCTGATATGTAAGGAAGGCCTGCTGGGACAATACCCAGCTACTAAATCTTCAACAAAATTCTATTCTCATCTATTGTCAGCTGTATGAAAGTACAAGTAAACCCTCAAAAACCACTGTGATAAACACATACTCCTATCTTTCTAATCACTTCCTTTTCCCCTTCTTTTCGGTAACACAGATCCTTTCTCCTTCCATTATGTGCTACAGCAGATATAAGCTACAAGGTCTGATAGGTTCAGTCCACCTATACTGAAGTAGCATAAAAGGAAAAGAAACAGCAAAGCCTATGAGCAGGGGCTCCTAGGTGGCTCAGTCGTTAAGCCTATGCCTTCGGCTCAGGTCATGATCCCAGGATCGTGGGATCAAGCCCCATATCGGGCTCCCTGCTCAGCAGAAAGCCTGCTTCTCCCTCTCCCACTCCCCCTGCTTGTGTTTTCTCTCTCGCTGTGTCTCTGTCAAATAAACAAGTAAAATCTTAAAAAAAAAAAAAAAGCCTATGAGCATCTAAATCTTCTTGAGCACAGAGCTCATGTTACATGATTTGGTTAACTTGTCACTCCTATAAAAGAGCTGACTGACACAGAAATGTATATATGTATTTTATAAAGAATTTATTTATTTGAAAGAGAAAGAGAGAGAATGAGCAAGGGAGTGGCAGATGTAGGGGGACAAGCAGACTCCCCAATGCAGGGAGCCCCATGCAGGACTCAATCCCAGGACGTTGGACCATCACCTGAGCAGAAGGCAGACTCTTAACCCAGTGAGCAACCCAGGTGCCCCCTGAAATGTATTTATTAAATATATATTTACATTGCTATGGAGAAAAAGGACCATCCATTCTGTACAGTAGCATTTTAGGTAATACCATGGGAAAAAGCATATCCAAAGGCAGCTCAGTCAGGAGAAGTCTTTTCTTGTACCTTCAACATCACTTTGGAAGTCTGCAGTGATACTCAAAAACAGAGAGGGGAAAAAAAATAGAGAGGGGAGAAGCAGGAACCCTTCTTTACGGAAGAAACCCAGCTACTACGTATGAAAAGAAAGGCAGAATCAGAAAATCTCTCTTATGCAACCACCAATATGATCATCTAATTAGAAAAGGATCATCAGGCAGGGCACCTGGGTGGCTCAGTGGGTTAAACCTCTGCCTTCAACTCAGGTCATGATCTCACGGTCCTGGCTGGGAAGGAGCTCTACATCGGGCTCTCTGCTCAGCGGGGAGCCTGCTTCCCCCTCTCTCTCTGCCTGCTTCTCTGCCTACTTGTGATCTCTCTCTCTCTCTCTCTGTCAAATAAATAAATAAATAGTCTTAAAAAAAAAGGATCATCAGGGAGGCTAAAATTATACAGTGAAGGGTTTTTAAGGAACAGGATATTCATAGGGTCTCAAAATATCACACAAATGGCTTTCTAATGACAAAGGGACAAACATACTTTTACAATGGAAATATCTGGCACACACCACCTTAATATACTTAGCATTATCAGTAAAAACAAAGTGTTATTTTGTCCCTCCAGCTGTGACCTTGTAAGGAGACACCATCACCTCTGGTGTCTTCTGGCCAAAAAATGTTAACCTGTATCTAAGCTAGAGGAGATAACTAGAAAAATCCCAAATATAGGACATTCTTCAAGAGAAGTGGCCTGAGCTCCTCAAAAATGTCATGGTCATGGAGTGCCTGGGTGGCTCAGTCAGTTAAGCATCCACCTTCGCCTTGAGTCCTGATCCCAGGGTCCAGGGATCCAGCCTTGCGTCAGGCTCCCTGCTCAGTTGAGCGTCTGCTTCTCCCTCTCCCCCTGCTTGTGCCCTCTCTCTCTCTCCCTATCTTCTATCAAATAAATAAGAATCTTTAAAAAAAAAAAAAGCTTGGGGTCATGAATGAGAAAAAAATGCTAGGGGACTATTCAGATTAAGTGGAAGTACGGAGACATGACAAGCAAATCCAAGACAAAAACCCTGACTAGATCCCAGAAGAAAAGAGCCACCCATAAAGAACATTCTAGAGCAATGGGGAGATTTCAATGTGGACTGCATGCTAGATGATGCTACTGCTTCAGTGTGAAATTTGCATGATGATAGCTTTGCAGTTATGCAGAAAGTCTTTAAAAAAAAAAACCACCATGTGGTGAACTGTTTAGGGGTTTATGTTTGATGTTGTGATGTCCCTTGACTTAAACAGTAAAGGGAAAAACTGTGCTTGTGTGTGTATTCAAATATATGTACCTACACGGGGTAAAAGCGTGAGAAAGGGGAACATTCATGGGATAAAATGCTAACCAAAGGCTGTATGTATGAGATGTATGACTGCTCATTACACTAGCCTTTCCATTCTTCTCTATGCTTGAATTTTTCCAAAATAAAATGCTGGTTGGAAACCATGGTTTCTTCTAAACTACCCCTTCATGAGGGAGGGGGCAAGGCAGGTGGGAGGGTGAGTGACTTTACCTTTTTTTAAAAAAGATTTTATTTATTTGACACAGAGAGAGAGACAGAGACAGAGAGAGAGGAAGGGATAGAACGGGAGAGAGATAAAGAGGGGGAGAGAGGAGAGAGAGAGAAGGCACGCAGGCAGAAGAAGCAGGCTCCCCACTGGGCAGGGCACCAGAGGACATGGGGCTCATCACTTGAGCCAAAGGCAGATACCCAACTGATTGAGCCACCCAGGTGCCAAAGAGTGACTTTAATAATTATTAAAAGGTGGGGGGAGACGGCATTAATGTCACTGATATAAAATGTGAAAGGCTCTTCAGGATTACTTTTCTCAAAAAATACAAACCTAACACCAAACTGATTTCCTCCCTGTTCTCTTAGCTACACTGTTCCTAAAACATCCTTTCATACTCTGCCTAGATGTGCTTTTTCATGGTTATCTGTGAATTTTCAGCATAAAAACGTTTAAGAATCCCCACATTCACAGACATTTTTCATGTCTGAAATAAAGATGGAGCGGTCAAGAGTTGTGTTTGTGAGAGAAGAAGTAAAAGGCTTCCTGTAACTGCTGTCTTGGGTAGAAATCAAGTATTTTATTTAAAGTTCTGAAGATAATGAGCAGGTTGGAGGCCTTCAGTCACTGCTCTAAATATTAATCAGGACTCTAAATTACCCATTAAAGATAAAATCAGCCCAAACAATAACACAAGGTGATTATCTACTCTTCATTTACATGTTCAAGGACAACTGTCCTGACCTCAGGCTCTCCACTCCACCTGACTAATAAACCAATTAACACCATGGCTCCAGGGAACGTAAGCACAATTTTTAAATCTATGCAAATCCCTAAGTATGCTCCACATTAATTTATGCTAGAGAGTTCTTACTTAACAGAGAAGTTTCACACATACAAACATCTGTCTGTGGATATCACAGGATGTATTTTCTCAAGTAGGTATCAGGACATGTTTTGCTAAAGTTGAAGATACAATGTTAACTCTCCATTTGAAATCCAGTTTAGGAAACATCAAAACCATGGGAACAGAAAACGCGGTAATGGTTTCCAGAGACTGGGAGCAGGTGGGATGACAACAAAGGAAGAGGGAATTTTAGGGGTGATGGAAATGTTCTGTGCCTTGAATGTAGTGATGGCGACAAAATGCATTTGTCTAAACTAACAGAACTGACCACCAGAATAAATTTAACTGCGTGTTGGGTTTTTTAAAAATGTAACTTTAAAAAAAGATAGAAAAAATTTTAAAACTATTTTGTCAGGAGTGCCTGGGTGGCTCAGTCAGTTAAAAGTCTGACTCTTGAAGTTGGCTCAGGTTGTGACCTCAGGGTCCTGAGATCAAACCCCTCTGCACCCCCCTCCCCACCCCCAGGCTCTGCGCTGGGCATGGAAACTGCTTAAGATTCTCTTTCCCTCTGCCCACCGCGCCCCCCTCCGCCTCTAAAAAAAATATATAAAATAAAATATTTTATCAAATGCAAAAAAAAAAAAAAAAACCAACTGGGGGGGGGGACCACTAGGTTTTAGAGAATTAAGATACCCTAAGGACCTTAGATAAATAGATAAGGAGATCCCAGGAAGAAGTTTTATACTATTCTTTATCTTAAATAATCTTTGCAGGAAGAGCCTTCCATTAAAAATTCAATTTATAAGCCAGTGACAAACAAGGAAAAAAGAAAATGGTAATAATGGCCTCATGTTTCCTTGTTTACATGAGTTTTTCTAGTAAGTTCAATGTGAATTAGAATTAATGGTGAACTGATTAAAGGGAATCTAGAATATTCTTCCAACTGAAAGCATGGCTCTCAAAAAACGGTTTTCATTAGCAGCTCTGACTCAACTCTTGTGGGAAGGGAAGGGAAAGATGGAAGGAGGGAGGGAGGAAGGAAAAGGGAAATTTGGTCATAATAATGAAATACTACTTTAGGCATTTGAGCAAGGCGGGGCACCTGGGTGGCTCAGTTGGTTGAGTGATTTCCATTCAGATCGTGGTATCTCACAGTCCTGGGATGGAGCCCTGCGTAGGCGCTGAGCGGAAAATCTGCTTCTCCCTCTGCCCCCACCCCTGCTGGTGCTCTATCCCTGTCTCAAATAAATGAATAAAATCTTTCTTAAAAAAAGAATGTCGAGCAAAGAAAAGGACACCAATTATCTTCTTTAGCAGTTTAAGCGTATGCATGAACCAGGTTTCAACTACAACACAAACCTACCCTCAGAATACTGAAGAAAATAACCATCACCCCACATTGAGAAGTTAACCACACAAACCACAACAAATGAAATGGGTAACTATGAAGCTAAACCCACCACAGCTGATAATTTTTAAAAACCCAGCAACTGAGAAGAAGTCAACTCAAGACAATACTGGTAATACTCTAATAATAAAGAGCCTTCCTGAAAAGCTGCAGGAATTCTGTCCATAAGCAGGGCCCATCGGAGTGTGGTGAAACTACCTCTATTTATGAATACCAAATTGCAGCAACTTACAAATACTGTAGTTATTAGTCAGTATCCATCAGGAGCTCAAGCGAACATGAGTTCAACATTTACCACCCAAAGGGGTGTGAAAAGAATGTCTATGGAACCAAAGGGCCCATATTTTGATTACTGAACAAAAAGCTAAAGGCAACCTAAGCAAAATAGAATTTTTAGGAGTTATTTTAAGGATGGATAATATAAAATGTGATCAATTGGCACGAGGAATCCTGTCAAACGGATTCAGAAGTGTCCTGGCACGGTATTTTCACACTCAGTGAGAAAACAGTATGTCGAGAGCCTCTAAAATCGAATCCACAGATGCTCGGTTACAGATAAAAGGAATTCTTAATCTTGGTAGGATAGGCTCATGTTTCAACACACTTCACATCACCAGAAGCTAACAGTTACTAAGTACCTCCCGTGTGCCTGCTGCAACTCCTGAGCGCTCCCCCTCTACCAGCTCACTGAGCCCCCCATGCACCCCCAAGCACAGGGGCCAGCAAGGTTAAAGGAGTTGGCTTCAGGGCATATGCACTTAACCACTCTGCCACTCACTACTACTCTAGGTATTCTGGAATGATTATTTACATGGGCGGGGGGGACTTGCTCCCAACAGTTGAAGTTGTAATTTATTCTCATTTCTCTATCATTCTCTATTACAGCAACTGTACATTGATGATATTCATTTTTGTCATATGAATATAAAAATTCACAAGACAGATGAAAAAGCAACTTACTCATTTTGAATGCATGAATACAACAGGAGGCAGGAAACAAATGTAAAATAAACAGTCTGGTGCCCAAGCTCTTGTAGGTGAAGCATCCTGAGTATTATACTCAAATGCATCTCAGCAATAAGTCCTTAAAATGTTTACAGAAGAAAACAGTACAAACTCTCAGGAGGGATGGGGGTAATTCTCAGGCCACTGCCCAATACCAATTTACAGATACATGACTCTTTTGTGGAGTCACTTAAAGGTATAAAGTTTTCCACCTAAAAGGCAGTATTAATTGGTTCCATTTGCAGGAAGACTTAGCCACCTGCCACTGGGAACGAAATCTTTTAGATAAAGATCATGGGGCATGCGTGGTGTGTGTGCGCATACACATGCACTGCCGTAGTGATAAGGGTGTTCATTTATCCATGTCATCCTATTATAACCAAAAATTCATATAAGGGATCATGTTTCTTAGCTCTTCGTTCAGCCTGGTATTTGAACCAGTTAAAGCCTTCTATTTCCACTCAGATGGCTTAGCAGAAGGAAATACTGGCTTGGAACACAGGGAGCTTAGGCCTTCTGTCTAGATCTGACATGATATAATTGTGGTATGCAGAATGCAGCAAGTCCTCCCCTCTCTGGGCTTCAGCTTTCTCATTAGAAAAAGGAGAGATGTGGTCAGTCTCCAAGGTTCCTTTGGGCAGTCTGTGTGACTCACTGCCAGGGCATGCCCGGCCTTACTCAGGTCACAAGAATCAATCGATTGTGACAGCGGAGTTGTTTCCAAGGATTATGAAATAAAGAGCAACCTGAAGATACATTAATTGAAACAAACTAGTTTCGGGCACCTGGGTGGCTCAGTCGGTTAAGCGTCTGCCTTTGGCTCAAGTCATGACCCCCAGGTCCTGGGATCCCGTCGGCGGGAGCCTGTGTCTCCCTTTCCCCTGCCTACCACTCCCCCTGCTTGTGTTCTCTCTGTCAAATGAATAAATAAAATCTTAAAAAAAAAAGAAACAAACTAGTTCCAAAACATCACTTTTACTACCCAAAAGAGTCAGTTTCCCACTACCTGTGTTGACCTCAGTAAGCTTCTAAAGCAGAAACATTATCCTGTTGCCTCATTTATTCTCAATGAAAACACCACTGTCAAATCCATGCATTTATGGAGAATTTTCCTTTTTGATAGCCACAGATATTACTTCGGGTCCCGGCTTACTGGGTAATTCCTGGAAAGACTGATACTGATTTTTAAATAAAGGCATAACATTGTACTTGCGCGTTATGGTGATTTCCCTTATTCTCTGATTTAGAGCTATTTTGGGGTTTCTTCCACAACTTCTTTTATTGTGGTTAAATACACATACCCTAAAATTTACTATCTTACCCATTTTTAAGTAGCCAGTTCAGCAGTACTGAAGTGCATTGCATTCATACTGCTGGGCATCCGTGTCCAGAACAGAGAGATCCAGACCTGAACTAAGCAAAGCTTTACAAGATTACCCAGTGAACCCTGCACATGAAAACAGCCCTCTCTCTTGGCCACTTCTTGGCTCTGGTCTGAATCAGAAGCGACGCCCTTCTAACTGTACCAACCCGAAAGAAGTAAGTTTTCTTCTGAAGTCAACTTCTTCTGTGATACAAGGAGCCCATTCGTAGGAGAAAACAAGGACTTCCCTCCTGTTTCCTGAGGGTTAGAAATAGAGGTCTTTGAGCACAGCCCTGCCAGCCTGGCCTCCGTCCCAAGGTCTTTACACTTCAGATAAAGGACACAGGGCATTTTCACTCCTGTTATCTTTCGCTGCAGCAAACAGCACATTTTCATTCGCAGTACACAGGGAAACGGGAGGTGGCTGGCCAGAGCACCTGGCTGAGGGAGAGTGTGCCACGGCCAGGACAGCAACAGTGAGGTGAACAAAATGATCCCAAACCGAAGTAACATAAACCTCGCCTGGCTCTGTACGCACAGAATGTTCCCTACAGCCTACGAGAAACATCTAACTGCCAATACTCAAGTTCTTAAGATGACCATTCCTCTTACCCCTAAGTCCCCTATGTTCACATTTTTTTAGGGCATCTCGTATTCCAGCAGGGACGCAGAACAAAGGCCTGTTACCTCAGGAGAGTGGACAGCAGAATCAAAATGTGCATACTGGGGACTGGGCTGGTGAGTGGGGGTTTGGGGACAAATTGAAGTCTTCTGTCAGCTCAGGGCCTTGAGGGGCAGAAGTAAATTATTCATCCATTTTTTAAAAAGATTTATTTATTTGACAGAGATCACAAGTAGGCTGAGAGGCAGGCAGAGAGAGAGGAGGAAGCAGGCTCCCCACTGAGCAGAGAGCCGGTGTGGGGCTCAATCCCACCACCCTGGGATCATGACCTGAGCTGAAAGCAGAGGCTTTAACCCACTGAGCCACCCAGGCACCCCTTATTCATCCATTTAAATAATAAGAAAAACACAACCCCCACAGATTGCCCATTCCATTCTCCTCAAAGGATTGGTGAGATTCAAGGACAGAATTCATGTGAACAATGGTCTGGTATGATTATCAGTAGCAACGGTAATGATATTATTTGTAAGCATGGTAGGTACAAAGGGTAGGGAGAACCCATTTCGTGGTGGTAAAGCCAGTGGTGGATGGTTATGGAAGCAGATTAGGAAAGGCCTGAGAATCAGAAAAATTAGGATTTATGCAGTGGGCCATGGGAAGAACCGGATTGCTACGCATGATACCATATAGCGAATACGTTTCTTTAAAACCGGTATGAGAGCAGTAAGAGCAATGACAAGGTCAGGGTGTAGAGAATACTAAGAGTGGCAAGGAAGGAGATCAGACAGAAGAGGTTTCTTTCTCTTAAAAACAAAAAAAAGTTAGCACTTTATTTTTTTCTAATTCTGAATGTTCAAAGAAGAAAATTCAGAAAATACAGTAGGAAAACCATAAGAAAATAACTTCCACCTGTTACCCCTGTTTGTCTCTTGACAGATATCCCCCCCTACGCTCACAGAAGACACTCCCAAGAGCTTGGAGACTGGCTAGCCAGGACACACTCACTACATATGCGAAGACAGACTGAGTTCCAAGTTTTGACACTAAGAAGACAGCGTTGCTATTACTTAGACAGAGACATGTGGTCAGGGAAGAACAGGGGCATCCAGCCAAAGGATGCGGCACATGGAAGTACAGGGACATGGCTCCTGACAAGAGCACAGCATTTGGGAAGGCAGAGCTTCTGTTCGGTGACCCCTTGTCCTGACTCCCACTTGAGAGAGAGACGATATCTTACTTATCTCTACGAAAGAAATGAGAACTGTATGATGTGATAAAAACGCTAACTATCACTGCAATGGCAATCACATTACAATATATTAATGTATCAAGTCAACGCATAGTATAGCTTACATTTACACCATGTAACATGTCAAGTATATTGTCTATTTCAATGAACAAAAAGAGCCAGGGGCGGCTGGGTGGCTCAGTCAGTTCAGAGTCTGACACTTGGTTTCAGCTCAGGTCCTGAACTTAGGGTTATGAGATCAAGCTCCCCCACCCCCTTGTAGGGTTCGGGCCCAGAGCTCAGCACGGAGTCTGCTTGTGATTCTCTCTCTGCCCCTCCCCCACCCCCTTCACAAAAATAAATAAATCTTAAAAAAGAGCCTGCAGTGAGGGTGGTGGTAGCCGCAGCCACAGGCAGTACTGTGGGACATGGGACAAGGGTTCCAGGGGTCGTCCATGGCTGTCGGCTGTCAGAGGACCTACACTCTGTCCCTTGCTCTCAACCTAAGGCACAGTACCCAAACAACTGTGTGCCTATGCATTTATAGCAACACATGTGTGTTTTTCACAACTAGAATTTAAAGAGTAACTGAAATTTGATTAAAGAGAAAACAATGCTTCGGAAAAACAACTCAGGCCATTACAGTTGCTTTCCAACTGGATTTTAAAAAATGAATCTGGATTATTTGTGGTCGTTAGTAATCATTTTATGAAAGTTACTTGTGTCTCCATTCTGGAACAGAGTGCAAAAAAAAAAAAAATCTAGAGGTACTGATAGCCTGTTTACATTTTGGGAACTCTGAGCATGAGGTGAAGAAATGCATTTATTTCTCCACGTCTTTTTTATATTTATAGCTACTGTGCCATAACTTGGCCCAACAATCCTAACAATATGTGGGCATTTCCTTGGGGTGCTTCGTTGACTTTTAAATGAATGCTGAAATGGCTTAAAACATGTAAATATTCACAACGTTCTGCCTCCTAGGCCTGTGGTTTTACCCTAGTCTGCGGCCAAAGACAGTCGGCCTAAACCG
Organism: Lutra lutra; assembly: GCF_902655055.1. Lineage (NCBI taxonomy): Eukaryota > Metazoa > Chordata > Mammalia > Carnivora > Mustelidae > Lutra > Lutra lutra. Next base: position 72,798,318 of record NC_062296.1, on the reverse strand, counting down.
GTTATCTGCTTATCTCTACAGCTAGTTCTCTGGTTTACGGGATTACAATGGATTGAGAAACTCCATAGAAGAAAACAGCGCTTAGCACTGAAAAACAAAATTAAAAACAACAAAAAAAAAATACTCAAACTTCAAAGATCACTGTGAATAATGGGATACTGCAAATATCTCAATCCTTCAGGGCCGGTGCTATTACAAAGAGGAACAAGTTTTGACAACGAGCCATCCAGCAGTAGTTTGTATCAAAAGCCACAAAAATTCTTTCAGTCTGGTAATCTCATTCCTGAAAATTTATCCTAAGGGAAAACTTCAATCAAGGAAAACATGTTGCTAAATGGGTGAAGATGTTCACTACAACATTACCTACCTCGGCAAACAAGGGAAAAAGCCTACATGTCTCTTAATGGAGTGCAGGAAGACACTGTCTCTGGGGGCACTGACTGGTATGGAAGAGGCCACGGGATGGGATAAGAGAATGGACAAGCCGTGTGCTGGGCTACAGATGGACACCAGCAGAATAAACTGATCTCGTTACATGTAGAGTCACTAATCAGGCCTTCAGATTATAGAGGAATGCCAAGCTGCAAAAGGACAACTTCAAAAAGTGATCGTCACCGGCACCTCGGTGGCTCAAGCAGGTAAGCGTCTGCCTTCAGCTCAGGTCATGATGCCAGGGTCCTGGGATGGAGCCCAGCATCAGGCTCCCTGCTCAGCAGGGAGTCTGCTTCTCTCTCTCCCTCTGCCTGCCCCTCCCTCTGCTCGTGCTATTTCTCTTTCTCAAATAAGTAAATAAATAAGTAAAATCTTTTTAAAAAAGAAATACAGGGCTAAAAGTTAAGAGACTAAAAGACTCACCTACAAAAGTTAGTTTCTTTTTTTCTTTTTCTTTTTTAAAGATTTTATTTATTTATTTGACAGACAGAGATCACAAGCAGGCAGAGAGGCAGGCAGAGAGAGGAGGAAGCAGGCTCCCTGCTGAGCAGAGAGCCCGATGCGGGGCTCGATTCCAGGACCCTGGGATCATGACCCGAGCTGAAGGCAGACGGTTTCACCCACTGAGCTACCCAGGCGCCCCACAGTACTGAGTTTCTGATTTACAACGGATTTCTGTGGCTGGAGTTGTATTTCCTTCCTTGCTGAACCACTGCAGATGCCCTTCCCTCCCGGCAACTAACTAGCCATGGTCCCTGGTGCAGACAGACACTTCTTTTCCTCTCTCCGTACTGTCCTCTCTCCCAAAACCCAGAGTCCAGAAGCCATTGCCTCCAGAAGTTTCAAGCATCAATCGCCTACCCACCTGCCTGCACTGGAGCTAATGTGAGAAACTCAAGGTGTATGTTATTTTCTCATTAATTTCTAAAACACAAAAAAAGAAACATGTTACTTAAGAAGATGAGTAACTCACAAACTGGAAGCAGCTCCTGACACTCGGCTCAATGTTACTGCCCCCGAAGGACGCGACTTCACCCAACTGCCTTGGGATCTGGATAGAGTCATGCAGGAGGAGGCCCAGCCTGCGTTGGTCACAAAATCCTGTTGAACTTGCCACTTGCTTGAAAAGGTCTACAAAAGGAAGAAGGGCATTTCAACAATCAAAAAGCAGCACCACGTCGATGACGGCAGAACCTACCACCTACCTCAATTCCAAGCACTTACTTACTGAGAGCAGCCAACATTCCCACAGAGAGGGGGTTCCTTCTAATTCACTGTGCACAGCGGCACATTTACTATTTTTATGGATCAAGTTAATCATCACCGTGTGTATATATAAAGTGTGACAGCTTTTAAATAAACTATAGCCCTGCCAGAAACGTGAGTTTATATATAGTCGTGACACCTGAATTTTCCTAAGCCAAAATGTCATCCTTTGGGAAAGGTTTTATATATAGGCTATAACCATTATCATAAAATAAATATTTTAGCAGTAAGAACCATGTAACTGGTTCAAAGCACCATCCTCTTTGGACATCAGAGATTCAAAATAGACCCAAATTGGAACTTCCTTATGAAGTCCTAAGATCACAGAGTTTCTTGCATGTGTTCCCACAGGATTCGGTATATGTTCGTAAATTAGTTCCTATCACTTTATACATTGGTCTAATACATGTCTGTCTTTGGGGCTGAAGAATTATATCCCCCACGAGGGCAGGGACCGTATCTGCTCAGCTGTGTATACGCGAAGTGTCACGGAATAAATGAATACCCAGCACTTGACATGTTATGTCTTCTTCTCAGAAATAAAATCATTTCAATCGTACCTTAAATTCAAAAAGTTGCCAACAAAAGTAAATTCAAGGAAGTGTTTCCTTTTCATAAGCACATTTGAAACTCTAAGTAACTGAATTGTTTTATGCAGGTATCTAAGATGTCAATCACAAAAGCAAGACAACATGCACAGCATTTTACCATCTCTCTGATACACATGCACAGATTTTTCTTTCAAAATTATGAATTATCTTCTCCTATCCCAATCTGAAGTTCGTATTTTTGTTTCACCAACCTCAAAACACGTTCGCTCTTGAGTTATTCGAAACACAGGCTCAAAACTCCCTTTGGTTATTACGATGGGCTGGTACCATACCATTGATAAGGTTAGATTACAAACTAACCTGTAAATAATTCCACTATTTAAAGAAGAAAAACCCACAGAAATATTCTACTTTACCCAAAACACCTTTTTAAATGGTTAACGAAAGCCGTTCAGTTCTTTTTCTTTGGATCCGAGGATTAAAAAACTCAAGTGGAAACGACATAAAAGTGAGAGCTAAAAGGGCCTGTGTATTTTGAGACTTACTCCTGGGGGGAAATGAGCAGTAGGACACAGAGGGGCTTTAGAGAAATTCAATCTCTTTTATCTCCTGCCCATCTTTAAGCTCGGCACATCTCATCCCTGTGTGGCTAGGCCTTAAGGGAAAAGAGATAGGACATGATAGGCGAGGTTTGCTTAATATTCCTACCATCAAGACTTCTTACGAACCTTTAAAGGGGAAAAACAAGTACAGTCCTTCACAATGGGAACGAATCGCTTAGTCATTGCAACCACTGCTCCTCTAGCATTTGCTTTTCATTCGGATTCACGCATTTTAAGCCGAAGAACCCAAGAGCTAACCAAAAGGGAATTCTATAAGGTGATATTTACCCTGAAAGAAATGGCAAGCTCTCTGTGTCTTAAGTAATAAAATGTTAGTCACGTCACAGAACTGTACAATGTGCGCTAAGATGATTATAAAATAAACAATGTTTCTGGAACACGAATGCCAGATAGTACTCTTTAAATAAGAATCCAAAAACTAAGCAAGCACATGGATTAAACCCTCACATTTATTTTTCTGACTTCTACAAAGGGGTTAGGAAATCAGACTTTATCCTCTAGAAACATGTGTTTTATTCAGACACAGTCAATGTAATGTAAAATCATGCTTGGACTGGAGAAGTTAATCCTCATTCTCTATTTAAATACCTACCATTTCATGTTTGACAAGCAACGGCACAAACCAATTTTGAGGACACTCTAAAAGCAGTTCCGTATCTTACAAGGGGGACCCGCTATCACCACAGAACACGAGGCACTCCCCATCTACAACTGGGGTAAATCAGCCAACGTTCATAAAAGAAGATAAAGTTAATACACGAGACTTACATCTGTACTTGTCTTCCAAATGGGCTTTGCACAGAGAAATGATGCCAGTTTTAAAAGACAGGACCCGGATCCTCCCCGTTCGTCCCCTATTTCGAATAATCAAACCAGGAAACAATTACTAACACTTTAATAGATGGTAAACACTTAAGAAAAACAAACAAATACAGGAACTCTACTGCCCGCTGTTGTATGAAACCAATGGTCTTATTAAAATCTGTGAAGAACATGTCTGTTTATTATACACTATCTTTGTTATCTGCCTCATCCATCTGGTCTCAAATGTGACCCAAACGTGACCACTCTGACCAAGGAACTTTTACCAAGTTTCCCATTCTTAAAAAAGCCCCTACTTGAATTGTAACAGTAGCGCTACATAAAAAGAATAAAAAATATCCTTCTGTTCAATGGAGAGCCACCTGGGTGTTTAAATTGGTAAGTGGAAGGATTACTACTGTGCACCAAGATACTTTGGTTCCTCAACAAATTGCCTTCTGTGCTTACTGACGCCCCCCCAAAAAAACCCAGCACTCTGAGACTATCCTCAGACTGCCCCTGATAGAGAAGACAATCACTCCCTTGAGGCCACATGACACATAATATAAAATACACACATTTATCTTAAGAAATGTAAGATATCCTGTATTAAAGAACATTCAAATATATGATCTTGAAGAGCAATTTAAAAACAATCTACTGCTGTATTGGTGTTTTAAATATGTTTACACTTTCACTTTTCATATAAGGCTAAAATATAGCATTCTTCATGACAAAGGTATAAATGGTTCATTTTATCCATGGGGGGGGGGATGAAACATGAAAATGAAAGAATGTTCCAATTTGTAGAAAATGATTTTCAGTGATTTGCAGCTTTTACTTTGTTAGAGAAATAAAGTGAACCTTACATGATGCTTAAAGAGACAAAGATATTATATAATAATTCTCCCATTTAGCACTTCAAAACTGCAAAGAATACATCCCAACTGGGTTTACTTTGGGTGAACAATATGCTCAACTTTTAACTGGTACAATTTACTAAATCCCTTAGTCAAACAGGATCTAATGCCCTAACAACATTACGATCATTGGAAGATTTCCTTATATTTTCACCTCTTTAAGAATGGCAAATCAAAATTTAACAAGTAAACTTCGTAAAGTATGACACAGGTCTTCAAGGAGTTAAAATTGCCCCCAAATAGGGCGCCTGGGTGGCTCAGTGGGTTAAGCCGCTGCCTTCGGCTCAGGTCATGATCTCAGGGTCCTGGGATCGAGTCCCACATCGGGCTCTCTGCTCAGCAGGAAGCCTGCTTCCCTCTCTCTCTGCCTGCCTCTCCGTCTACTTGTGATCTCTCTCTGTCAAATAAATAAATAAAATCTTTAAAAAAAAAAAAATTTGCCCCCAAATAATTGCCAGGCAGGTAGAAGGGAAGCTCTATATACCCAGAATCCATTCAGATGTCTTTTACAAAGAGCACAGCGCCAAAACGTATGTGAAGGAACACCTGAGTACAAACCCTTATCAGAGCAAATGTTAAGGGTACTCCACAATGAAAATCCAGTAAGTTCAAGGGTTTCGTAAATAATTACCAGAATTAAACAGCCAGGTGGTCCTGGAATTCAAAAAGACTACCTTATCAAAATACCAAAGAAGAAAGTATACATTTTAATCACAGAGGTGGCAGAAATCTCCAACAAAGGCAAAACAGCTGGAATGCAACTCCTCTCAGAAAAGCTTCCAGATTCCCAAACGGGGTATGTTCTCGCTAGCACATGAAATGAGGCATGTCATCATTTTGAGGTGTAAGAAGAATTAGTCAAAATTAAGACCAATTACGTCTGCTACCTTCCTCAACAGCCTTCAGTAAGCTCAAGACAAAACTAAGAACTGGGGATACCTCCTGTGTGCAATCCAAGAGAAGTAAACGAGTATTGTCCGAGAGAGTGAGGAAGGGAGGTGAATGCTCTGAACCTTCCTCGGTTTGAGAAGCCAAGTTGGCTCCAAAAAGGGCTTGTTCTCGTTTTGTGTGGCTTATCAATTCACCATTCTCGGCAAAAAGCTCCTGAGTGTCAGCGAACACTCTTCAGATCTGGTGACAGGTGTGCCCGCATCTCCAGGAGCACATCCATTTCTGCCACCAAGTGGGAGCCGCCCCCGAAAGTGGATGGAGGAATGCAAATTACACAGGCAAGAAAAGGCTACACACTGACTCATTCTACTATTTGAAACATGAGCATGAAAAATGATGATCTCAGGGTTTTGTTTGTTTTCTGAGAGCAATCTACATTCCAGCTCTTACCTCCTAGTTGATCCAAGTATTTTTCGGCTTCGGTGAATACACAAATGATTTATCACGGGGACAGCACTGGGCACCTCTCATCCTGAGGACAGTATTTCTACACTGGGGCCCCTGTTGTGATGCTAATTACATCCACACCACTCTGAAAACTAAGCGTACCGTGGCAGAGTCCATAAAGAGCTGGCCATACGTACGTGTCATAAACATTCAGCAGCCAATTGAGGCACATATCCACGCAGAGAGGGACGTTGACCAGATTGTTGTGTTCTTGCTCCAGGCGATCATAAATAGTGGTCAGACAATTAATGACCTGCAGAATGTCCATGGGCTGGTCATTTTGCTTGAGGTTGTGCTGGTCCAAGGCTTCGCATGCCGCCGACAGGCTCAACAGATCCACTGCAAAAGCCACATAAAGATCACAAGTGAGTCCGCAGGGAAAAATCCTCCTTTCACTCTTTCTCCCTTTCCTGGGAAAATCCTGGTCGGGCTGTCTCATACTCTTCAGCGAACACCAAACCCAAACCCTATCCTCTTTAAAAAAAAATTTTTTTTTGAAGTCTAGTTAGTTAACGTATAGTGTACTACTGGTTTCAGGGGTAGAATTTAGTGGTTCATCAGTTGCACAGAACACCCAGTGCTCACTGCATCAAGTGCCCTCCATAATGCCCAGCACCCAGTTACCCCATCCCCCCACCAACCTCCCCTCCAGCAACCCTCAGTTTGTTCCCTAGAGTTGAGTCTCTCATGGTTTGTCTCCCTGTTTTTGTCCTGCTTTATTTGCCCTTCCCTTCCCCTGTGCTGACCGGTTTTGTCTCTTAAATGCCACATGACTGAAATCATAGGGTTCTTGTCTTTCTCTGACTGACTTATTTCATTCAGCATAATACCCTCTAGTTCCATCCATGTTGTTGCAAATGGCAAGAGTTCATTCTTTTTGATGGCTGTGTAATATGCCATTGTATATGTCTATATACATATACCACATCTGCTTTATCCATGTGCCCTTCGATAGCTCAGCTGGTAGTGAAGGACCGCAGTTTAAACCCTACCCTCCTTTGAAGTGGTTTGTCTTCACCCCCAGCACTACGTTCCACGGCTGGAGTATTCAGGATCTGAGGTTACTGTTAAGTCTCGCTGGCACTAGGTAAAGAATGTGGGCGGGAAGAGTCTCCATTCCTGAAGTAAATGGGTATTTCAGAGTTAAGGGGACCTAGAATGCTCTATGGGAACAGACTCATTTCCACTTAGTACAAGTAAGAAAAAAATCTGTTTTACTAGAAATTTTAAAAGAGCTCCTGACAGTACCTTTGTAGATTACTATTAGAGAAGTTCAGTTTGATTAATCTGTGTGGTTAGGGTTGTGTAAACTCTATTTCCAGCTATGCATTTGTAATCATTAAGTGTTTTTCGCCTTGAAATATCACTCACCTCACATTCTCTCTGCTACCTTAATATTAAGTGAAAAAGTCATCAACTTGATTAGAATTTTCAAAAGAGACACTAAAGTAACTGCATAATCTACTCAGTTTTTCGAGTTGAGGCTCACTTATTTCTCTCATCTCCAAGCTGTATTTTACAACGTGTACTTTTCAAGTCCTCTAAGAACTTTCTAAGATGGGGGGAGGTGTAAGTGTAACTTATTCATATGCCATGAGACAAAAATTTAACAAAAGCGAGACCTCAACCTTGTCGAACTGCAGCAAATTGCAAGCTTTACTCCCAAATGTCACGGGAAGACATTTTCCTCTAAAGCCAATTTATTAGCCAAATTGGAAATGCAGCAACAGTGCTTTTCTAACACCTAATACATTTAAGCTCTGGTCTGAATTCTCTGTCCTTGGAGACAAAGAATCAATGGTAATTAAGTCAATTTCTTGCACATCTAGGGGGAGGAGGCAGACAAACCCGGATCATCCCAGTCAGTAAACAGCTAGGCGGATGCTACACGGATGCAAATTTAAGGCTTCAATGTATTTTACTAGTTATTTGTGGAGAGTTCTAATTAAATGTTCAGGGAAGGGGGTGAATATAGTGGTTAATACCTCTGCAGGTTCATACCTATGTCGCGCACGTTTTTCTCTTTTGAAAAAGAAAAATAGTAACCTTTGAAGTTTCCCTGGAAGCCAGAAGGAGACCCGGTGGTGAAAGCAGGAGCGGTTTTTGTCTTTCATCCCAGCCAGTAAAAGCTCTGTGGCTTCCACGCAGTTTCCCGAAAATGCCCCGGACTAGCACTCACCCTATCAAAGCAAAGGCCCCACTCCTTTTGTGTTCAAATACTCTCGAAACAGAGAAATGACCTCTTTACATGGAAGCCAAGACTTTATTTAAAGCGTCAGGAAAGAACATAGCTTGATTTGAGAGGGAGGCAGGTAGGAAAAAGATCGAAGAATGGAAAAAAAAATAATAATGCAAAAAGGCAGGGGGCCTGGAGGAGGGGAAGTCCCAGTAAGCAGACAAAGGACTCCTAACTTCCTCACCCCCTTCCCCTTCTGTGTGCTGCACTTGCTCAGAGGGCAAAATATTCAGGTGCAGTATAGGGAGAACATTTAGAAAAGCTGCTCACCATCTCCATGAGGGCGACAGAGGAATGGCTTTCTTCCAAATACCAATATTCTCAGTGCAATTCTTTGTAAAGTGAAAGAAGGAAGCTATGGGTGGTTTGAAGTTTTTCTATTATTTTCTTGTTACTCTGCTTCCATCATTATAAATATTTTGTCTTACATCCAAGGATACAAGAACTAACAAGGGAGAATGTGCAGACTCGGGTTTGTACTAAGAGTCTCATTTACTCGTGATGGAAGAAAACAAACCAGTAGCAACATGGCACGGATTTCTTGTTACTGAGTCTACTCTCATCTCTGCACAGGTGAATGGGTAACACACAGAATAGGAAATCTGGAGTAGAAACAGCTCCAGAGGGGAGCAAGGCAATTGCTCTGGAATAACAGGAGCAGAGATGACACAGTGAGGAGAGAAATACTGTGCAGCGAACTTTGCCGAAACCAGCTGCGATTCAACAGAAGAATGGTCCCTCAGAGAAGACCGGAGAACACATTTCTCCCAAACGAACCTATCAAACACAATTCCCCTTTCGTGGAACAATTTTTCAAAGACTTGTAATCAGGTATCCATAGCCAATACTACGCACTTGAAAAGAGGAGAGAAAATCGATAGGGACAATTTAATTGCCACAGAGACATGCACTTAACTGATCCAAACGACCATTTGAAAGAATACAGTGAGATCTTTTGATGAAACATTAAACATAATGATTCACTATTTCTAGAAGCCTCAAAAAGCAACCAGCAGACACTTCTGTGAGACTGTTTTGTTGTTGTTGTTGTTGTTGTTGTTTTATCTCAAACTAGGAATTTCCACTGGGGGATGAATGTATGTATCTTCTTACTAGGGAATATATTTGCAAGTCATATAAAAACCCAAACATGTGCTAATATACCCACTCTTTCAAAAATTATCTATATAGTAGAAGATGCTATAGGTTTTGACACAACTGAATAGGGCCCATTCGTTGACCTTTCTCTGTGTCAGGGCTGTGGGGTTGAGAGAGGGTGGGGAGAGGACAAAAGGACTTGCTCTCCAGGACCCTCTCTGCCCTTCAAGAAAAGCAGACAAAGCAGAAAATGAAGCAGGATATTGGGGTGGGGGATACGGAGTGTAGGATCCCATTAATGGCTACTAAGACTCTGGTTGCAAGTAATCAAATCATGTTGATTTCAATCAACATTCTAGATTCAAATGCTAACTCCACTCCTTTCTGCAAATGCTACAAGTGAGGAGCTGAAGCAGGATTTTTTGTCTTTTACTGTCTCTTGGGCTCTGAAGACCAGAAAGCTCCCTTAGAATCCTTCTGCAGTTGAGAAAGTGGAGACCAGAGAGGAGAAGCCTGACTCTTAGAATTGTAGGACACATGGAGGTCCATAGTGTGGAGCACAAAGGGAGGTTGCAGAAGGCGCCCTTACAGACTAGACAAAGAAAACCATCCCACCTTCTCTACCAGGGAGAACAGTGGAACAAAAGAGAAGCACCAGAAAGTCAGTTAGCTTAAGTCCCATGGTGCCCACATCACCCCCAAGCTCATTTCACAAGTCAATGCAGAGACTTTGTGTTCATATACCAACAACCCCGGAACCTACTCTGTGCATACAGAGACAGAGGAGGGCACCGGGGGGTACCGGGATAAGCGCTGTGTGCCTGCTGGCTCTTGCCCAGGCAGCGGGCACCTGTGGGAAGAGAAGACTGCTGGTGACGTCATGCTGTTCTCCAGGCAGCTGACAGTTAGGGCTGAAGGGCTTTCCAAGCACATCTTTGGCCACCAAGAAAGTTGGTGCACTTTGATGTGGTTATCTGCACTGTGAGGGTTCATCTCAGAGGCTCTGGTGTTGGCCTAAGATGTTTTTTGCTAAAGGGCTGCACAATGCAGAGCCTGGATCAAAGCAAGGAAAAGAAGTGCCTTACTGTGTTGATGTGTAGCCATGGGTTACAGCTCATCATTACTGTTTATGCATAAAAGTTACACTGAACATTTTTCACCTGGTTTGGGGGAGACTCATGAGTGCTGCAGGGAGACTCATGAGGACCAGCTATGGGGAAAGAATGTGCCCAGGTTACCATAAGGCTTTAAGAAACCCTGTATGAAACTCCACTACGTGCTCTCTGGTTTCCAAAGTGGTTTGTGCTCACATGTGCAGTTCTTGATCCAAGAGAGAAACTGCATCCTGGTACCGCCCTTCCAGAGATCAGGCGCTCGGGGCTCGCACCTGGCTTATCTGGACCCTAGGCTGTGAGGCAGCCTGTGGTTTTGATCCTGCTTTTAATGCTGATGGGATATTGTAGCCATTGTCTTTAATGAACAGTACATTTTTAAACACTCTCATTTGGGTTCCGTGAGTCTTTAGCAACTGAGCCCTGACTGCTACTCCCAGTGCAATTAATGTCAGGTGTGAGATTGCTTAGGAGACCGCCCCCCCCCCAACTCATCCTTAGCTAAAAATCTGGCTACGGTATTACTGAAGAAAAACAAGAGGATTCTGATAGAAGGGATGAAAATGAACCGTCGCTGCTGGTTTCCAAGCTACCCCTGACTTCAAGTAGCACAGGCTTTGACATTGGTTATCGATGACAGAACTTTCTAATGGAATCTATAAGTGGTAGAACCTGAACTGGAAGAGCTAACAGAATGGATCAGAAAGGAACTACAAGCCGATAGCAGAGAGCAGGTCGACGAAAAATTCAGTTCCTTGGATGCATCGGCCAAGCTCCAAGAAATTCAGAATCTCCTGTAGATAGAGCTTCACGCTCTCTGGCCTGCAGGTGGAGATCTAACCAAAGGAACCTGGGCAGCTCTCACTTTGATAAATGGGCTACACCTGTGAGACCACTTGCAATTAAAAAGATCATTCAAGTGGGGGACTTAGCAGGTGTTTCAACTTCACCACATTTTCTTTTTCAATGCCATCCCTAGCTGTCCACGGACTGGGGCTACAATTAAGAGTCTCAAAGGCTGGTCATATTCTGAAACAGGATATTACGGCTATTAGTTGGAACCTAAGTGCAAAAGTCCCACAGGGATTGACGGAATGGATTACTCCTTCCCCACCCCTCAACTAGCTGGAGCTGACTGTCCACAAATGTTTTGTTGCCTAGAAACAGGGTAACCCCGTTTTTCCGTACTAACCCGATCTTGCCCTTTAGCATTGCGAAGAGACAGAAGAGGAATCCCCACTAGGCCTCATCTTGCCACCAGCTCCACACGCATGAGCCAAGTGGCTGAACCCAAAGGACATACTTCGTGTGCGGGTGGAAGGTTTGGACTAAAACCAATGATAAGAAAGAAAGGTCAGACTGTTGCTGAAGGGAATAAAGCCATGCCATGGGTGTTACAAAAGGGAAAATCCAACATCACTGGTGCCTAGAAAGAGGCTTAAACTGGGCTCCCTTAGCTCTGAGTCAACTCTCTCTTTGAAGAGTCGAGAAGTGGGGGAAAAAGAGTCAGGAAGTGCAGAGGGCAGCTGGCCAATCTACAGAACACGCTAAGAGACGTGAGCTCTGATTATAACCACGAGTCTTTGGAGCAATACTAAAGCAGCTATGTCTTGGTTCTTGTTTCACAGGACACATCTGTTCTTAAGGATCTGTACTGAAAAGTATCCTGTGGGACTACCTACCCAGTCAAACGTGAAAAACACTGATTTACAACAATCTGAAAGAACATTGTGGGGCCACTGTGACCATGAAGGTTTAAGAAAGGTCTTGGGTACATGGTAAAAGGTTCATATGCTCTACACCTCATCTGTCACAATATTACGTGTAAAAATAAATAGCTATTTGACCCGTGGCATGAGAGGAAAGCCACAAATGGGTGGTCGGACAACTGGAACACTGTGACCCCTAAGGAATAAAAGCCTAAATTGAGGGGCCCACATCCCTGTGACTGAAAAGCCAGAAATGTGATGTGGACAATCATAGAAATTTCTGTGGCATAAGCACAGCAACAACTATGGAGGAGGGATGATGACTCATACGATGTTAGCCTGGGTGACTGGACATTTGTGCATATCACATTTATTTCCTCGTCATAGTAAAGATGTGAGTACACAATGGCAGCAATGTGTCTGCTGGACCACAGAGCATGGGGCCGCGCGACATAAAAGAAAATAAAAGGAGAGTAAGGAGCTCAGCAAGGGGTCCCCCGCCAGAACGAACTGGCTCTGAATGGGGAAAGATACGTGGATGGGAGAGACCTCCTACTGCAAAGACAGCACTTGGAGGGCACCCAGCTCTGAAAGCAAGGTTAAGGATGGCAAGCCCCCTAGAACGGTGACTGGAAATGAAATCTACAAGGTGCTCCTTGAAGAGTTTCCGCATCACCACTCGGGGCCAACCGTTCCTCCCCTAGTGTGCACCTCCCGGATACTGGACACATTTGGAATAGGAGTACAGTACGTCCCCTGGGAGCAAAAGAGGTTCTGTTACAGGAGCCCTCACTTTGGGCACCAGAATCTGGGAGACCACGTAAGCTGAGAAAATTCGCTTGGCTCTGGTCCTCAAGATTGTTTTGCATCCTAAAAAAAACAAAGACCTGGCCTCCCACCTATGTGAAAAAGAACCCCTTGCCTATACGAGAAAGATGGATTTTATTGGCACGGACAATACAATGAGCCTGGCCTCTTGGGCTGCCTTGCCATAAGGCAGCCTGTGGCTGTGAAAACACATCTTGGTTCTCACGCTGTGGCCTCACTGGGGCCTTTCCCTGCACTAGACTGAAGACGCGTAAGCTACGCTGTCGTGGATCCGGGAGTCTCTGTTAGCAACTGAACCCTGTCCCAGGCCACCCTCGGTGCCCTCTCAAAAGGTGAGGTGGTTTCATCAAGACGGGACCAAGTCTTTCACCTGCTTTGTCGTGGCGAGGGAGAGTCTGGCAGCCGTGACTTTATTCGGACAACTTCAGGTCCTACCAACTCTCTCTTTGCGATTCAACTGTTCTCTATTTCTTGTTTGCAGAATATCGGTCACATTTATCAACTGCAGTACGTTGAGCCCTAGGTTTGGGCTCTCTCCAACCCACCACATGCTAAGAAACTAAATATACATGTATGCTTTGCTAACTGCATTTTTAAGTCTGCTCTTAGAAACTGGAGAAATTTTTAATTGTAGAAGACACACACACACACCGAGAGGACGTCATCAGAACTACAGATGGACAAAGAAAAAGCTCAGATTATCTCCTCCTAACTCTGGGGGGCGGGTATCAGCCTTAGGAAGCAGCTTACAAATCCGTCTTACCAAGATTTTCTCTTTGTCTCTGCTTTTCTGCCGAGTTTAATTTTCACTCACAGGGAGCTGAAAGGCAGTATGGAGTCATGCAACATTAAACCGATTACAAACTGGGGACATTACAGGCCAATGGTGAAGCTCTCAACTTAAATAGCAAATTCTCGATAGTGGATGAAATTGTGTTATTCAGGTTTCTGCAATATTGAAGCTTTGATAGCGAAGTGCAAAAAGACGACCAAAAGCTTAATGGCAGGAATGCTGCATATTTTCTAAAACATCAGTAATTCAAACTCTTCCCTGGCATCAGGACATCACTGAGATAACATCATTAATTTTCATTAAAGCGAAGTTGGTAGAAGCGCCCTTCGGTTGGAAGAGCCAGCCAGGACAAGTTTTATTTGCCAGTAGCACAGACAATGGCTCTTTATCATGGCTTCGCAGGCACAGAAATGACAAAGGCTGGAAGATAAACCTAAGCAAACATCAAATTAAGAGGAAATTCTTAAATCATCTACTGAACTGTTAGTTAAGTAATGTCACCACACATGTTTTCAAGAATAAAGGGACTGGAGAACTCCTTATTCTATAGTCATACGACATGTGGAACTCTATCATTCTTGAGAATCCAATATGTAACTTAGGTAAATACACCCTACACCCTAATTTGGCTGTGCCTAAATCTTTTTCAAATAGAAGAAAAGTCATGCTCAGAAAGCAAAGGCTGAGAATTTCAGATCTGTTTCAAAGTGGAAATTCTATATCCTACCCTCAGAGCTTAACTCTACTACAAGGTTATAAACTCAAATGGTCAAACTTTTTCGTAATATCAAATTCCCCCATTTCCCAACATCTACTGGAAATTTTAACTTAAACTGAAATGATAAAGTGAGACATCTTTGTGAGCAGAATTATTTAACAGAAGAAGTGGATAATGCCTAAATCCAGGGGACAAAGCAACGTGATAGAGAAGGACAGTCACCAGAAGGTTTTCCATCTTGTCTATTTCTGGGCTTTTTCAAAGTATAACCGGAAACAGCTGATTATCTCTCTTATACTTTCAGGATTTCACAGGAAGAGACTCTATACTAATAACGCTTTACAGTAACAGGTTCATAATTATCCCTTTATCGATGGGAAACATTATCTCTGGGGTGGGACAGAGCCAAGAGAAGAAAAAGAGGCAGAAGACTTCTACGCTCAGTTCTCTGACTCTGCCCAGCTCTCTGACTCCCCTCCCCAGTGGGCCTCTTTCCAGCTACGGTATGTTAACAGGTCCCTGAGGAAATCCCAGGTCTGGGGAGACCGTTAAAAAACACTTAAACTTGGCAGTTATATAGCTGAAAAACGACAGCTTCAGACTATAAGCTGTAAGGAAATGGAAGCCTCAATTTACTTTTGTTCATGCATCCATTCCATGGAAACATACGAAACCCTACCGCGTGCACTGGGCTTTGCGCTAAGGACTGGAGAGGCCCAGATAAAGATGAAAAGCTGACTCTCTCCTCCCAAGTAATTTCACTTCTTGAACATTTCTTCTCCCTCTCTGGGGAAAAAAACCCAAGCCAGCAACCATTCTTGACTGACTGCTAGCCTCTGCAGACCTCTGGTCAGGCTCCTTAATTCCCAAAGGTTTGGAAGCCCAAATTCACAGTTCTCTCTTCCCTGGTTCTGGCCCCGACTCTGGAGGATTTCACTATGGGGAGGGATGACCGGTGCATCACTCGACTCACTCCCCTAACTTCCTGTTTCATCTCTGTGCAAGTTCACATCTACAGCACCCACTCAAATGATCAGAGCCGAGATCCAGTCACCTGGACCTGTTCCACTCCTGAAACAATGTTTAGCTACGCTACTCTCTGACCACAACTTGCCAACCTTCCAGTTATTTCCACACCACCTCTTCCTATGCCTCCCTCAACAGTTAGCCCCTCGATCCCTCCACCTCCTGATTACCAGCTTCCATGTGAATTCAACATGGCCTTGACAGACATCATCACTTCAACCACTTAACCATTCTTTTGCCCAGATCTCCCCTTCTCTCGCCCAGCTGTCATGTGCCCACCTGCGATGGACCCATCTGGCTCCTGAGTACTGAGTGAGCCTGGAACAAGCCCACACCCATGAAGGCTGGTGCTGCTACTGAACACCAAGCAGACTGGGCTCCTGCTCAAATCAGCCCTCTTCTTTCTTCTTCTCCAGCAAGGTGAACCCACCCACAACCCTATCACCCTCCACTCCCAAATGTGGCAGAGGAACACTCTCTACCTTCCACAGAAAATAAACCTCCACATGGCTTCCCTCACCCTCCAGCCCCTATATCTCCTTAGCTACCGGACCCACACAGATCGCTGCCTCGCCACCCCCTGTTAGTAGAAGAGAGGTGCCCCCACCTTCTCTTGGCTCCTAGATTAATTATCTCCCTTACGCTCTGAGAAGTCCCATTTTTTTTATTATCTTGTTCTGTCTTCTTGTTGTCATGATTTAAATGGACTCAAGTATCTTTCAACTTCTAAGTATATACACTTCATTAACGCCTCCATCCACGGCAGCCAACTGCCACCATCACCCCCATCCTTCAAACTAAATTTCTCCAAGAACCAGCCATACCGACCGTCTTTACATCTGCTTCCGATTTATTTTTAAGCCCACTTTCCCACCTCCACTGTGCTTCTAAGAATCTCACTGAAGTCAGTAAGGACCTCCTTATTACTAAATCCAATAGGCACGTGCACCAACTCCATGCTGACCTCCCAGCCCATGTGCCCTGGTGGCCAGCCACTTCTCCCCCCCCAGGCAGTACCTGGCACTCGAGTTCACAGTTATCTTCCTTCTCCCCCCATGGCCAGTGCTTTGCAATTGCCTCTGTACAGCCTAAATAGTCTTTTCTTCCTCTGCACGCTCTCCCCGAGTCTACATATGATGAGCCCTAAATATTATTTGTCTACTACTTCTCCCAAGCATCACAGCTTCATGCCCACCTCTCCCAGGCAAGTCCACCATTCTGCCAAGTGAGCACCTCATAGCTTCCCTGAGTCCCCCTCACCCACCCCATCAAGTTCATCACTAAGGCCTGTCGACGTTACCTCTTACGTGTGTCTCAGTTGTCTCCAATTCTCTCCTTTCCTCTAGTGCCCATTCGGGCCACGGTGTGGGAAGGTTTAGAGTACCAGAACTGCTCAACCAGTTGCTCTCGTGGGCTGCACAACCCCCACCCTCAATTCACGCTCTATTCCACGGCCACGATGACGTTTCTCAAGGAAAATCCCATCATGTCACCCCCTTGCATGGCTCCCCACTGACCACTAGATTCTTGAAATAATTTAAAAAGCCTTTTACAATCCTCCTCCCACTTCTCTCTCCAGCCCAATCTTTCACCATGGTCCTTCCTTTGGACTCTGTGCTTTGGCCACGCTCAAGCATTTTCAGTTCCTGAATGGAACACGTGCCATTCCTTCTGACTAGAACACTCCTCCTAGAGTGAGCTCTACTAAGCCTTCTGGACTCACAGAGCTTAGGTACCACCTCTTCCAGCAAAGGGTCTCTGAAGCTCACCCCTACAACTAGCTCTTCTCAGAGTACCCTCATTCTTCCCCTGTCACATGATGAAATAGAGGCCTTTGAAACCATCTCTTTACTTTTCCTCAAGCTGCCCATAAAGTGTGGCAATGGACATGGTATCACTTCATTTCTCTTTTTTAACGGACTGTGCACATTCTCAGCAATCTTATGTATATTTACCTATGTCTCCAGACTTTATGGACACCCTCAATCTTCCTCATAAGACTATAAGTGCCATTAGGGTAGGGACTGGAGCAATTCCTGTTTCATGGCTCTATCATCAAGGCACACAGGCCTTCAAACAACATGTTCTAATTAACTGCGATGATAATGGATTATATATAAATCATGAGATGAACATGATGATACAGGACACATTCGGATTTCCCTACTGAGCTATAATATGGAGCAAAAGCAGAGAACTTAGCCTGTCATCTGTCCTCCATCACGGCAACCACCCGAACCCCAGCATTCACGCTAATAACCTACTCACACCTGCACAATGTGGTTAGGGCAGATACAGTCTTCTACCACTAAAGGCATTTTAGAAGAAGCAATAAAGGCAGAAGACGGAGAGATTTCAAGTTTCATAAAGGTAACTCAGGATGCCGGAGCCCTTAGTTCGAAAATATAAATTATCAAAACCTTATCAATTCAACATCAGTAGCTGAGGAATGGTGACAGGAGAGATTCTGAACAGCCTAACAAAACATTTTAGGGCACACTAGGCCAAAGAGATTTTAAAAAGGGGATTCTATGTTACAGCTGGTCTTATGAGAGCTATTTCTCCCCTCTCCAAGTGGAAATACCCCCGAACCCAATTTTTTTTTTTTTAAGCAAGGAGGAACTATCACGTGTTTCAGGCGTGGGTTAATACTCACAGCAAAGGGCCTTCTGCAGTCTTCGGAGTTTCATGGCCGTCCTATAAGCTGAGAACCTGACATTATTCAGGTCAGCTGAGGAAAAAGGGGACAAAACAGAGATCATTTGTTATTTCATCAGAAAGCACGAAAATTCCCGCTGTTTTGGAAACAAAACAACAGTAACTTAGGAAAAAAAATCTCTTGTACATATGTCCCACATTTTGGGTGGTGAAAATTCTGTCAATTTTTGGAAAAAGCAAAAACAAGCAAACAAACAGAAACTCTCTTTGCTGTCTGACGATCGCTCAAGCTAAATTCTACAAACTACACTGGGCATCCATGCAATCCTTGTTCCTGAAAGGGAAGATAAGACAGACAGGCATTTTTTTTTTCTTCTTCAAGACAATAGCCTCCGTTCTACTGGAGAGGATCTTTGCTACACAAGATTCAAGCGAACAAGGAATGTATTTTTTAAATAGCTCCTAGAACTTAGCCAACAATCAAGTGGCAATTTCATTCTTTTGGGGGGGTTGGGTTTCTTTTTTTTCTTTTTAAGTACAGATGAGTTTGTTTTCTCAGTAATATCGAAAAGAATATTTCACCAATGAAAATACAGGAGGCCTTCTAAAAAAGATAAAAGTTTAAGATGAAGATCTCAGGTACATGAAAAGCATGTTTGTGTAATTTAAAATCACAGTGGAAGAGCTCTAGGCTTTAAGGAATTAGTCTTGGATTTATTTCACTGGTAATATTTGGGTTTTTTCCCAAGTTTTTCTTTAAATTCCAGTTAGTTAGCTAACAGTACAATATTAGTTTCAGGTACGAATATAGTGCTTCATCACTTCCATACCATGCCCACTGCTCATCCCAAGATGAGCCCTCCTTAATACCCATCACCTGTTTAATATCTTTTTCTGGTTATAAAAGTTATACATGCTCACTGTGGCATAATTAAAGAAATCAGAGAAAAATATAAAATCCAGTAAACAAATCACCCATAATCCTATGATCCAAAGAGAGGCACTGTTAACATTTAGAGAATTTCTTATCCAACGCATGTGTGTGTCTGCGTGTGTGAGATATATTTTAAAATGTAACTGGGACTAAAATAAACATGTAGTTTATAATCTAAGGTGCCACCATTGTAATATTCATCACAGATGGTCTCAACAACGTCTGCTACTGCGGTTTCTACGCCACCTGTCTATCAAGCCCCCCACACCCCCGACCCAGCCCAGAGCTTTATTTCCATGATGCCCTTACTGAAGTGTGTGTGTGCAAACCTTGGAATACACTGGGCTTTATGTCTCTGCTGGCATGTCTGTGGAGTTGGGTTTCAGGAACCCAGTTCCAAAAAGCTCCTTGAGGGCAAGTACTCTGTCCCTACTTCTGTCATCGTTCCCAGGTAATTAATATACAACTGCTCTCTGAAAAAGCGAGTGTACTATAGCTAGTGAACCACCAGCGGACGGAAGGACTAAACGAGCAAAGGAACGAGAGAGAGAGAACAAAACATACCAGCAAACATGTCGAACCGCCATAATCGCACGGCAGCCGGCAAAACCAATTCTGACCGGGCTCAGGAGAGGGAAATGAGGTAACACATAATCCAAGTTGCGCGGTTCAAGAGCATTAACTGTAGGGCCTTTGCCAAGACTGAGCGCAAACACCTCAACTGACATTAGGGAACGGAAAAACAATGTCTGTCATGCATCTGAAAATATTCAGCCTGACAATTATAAAAACAGACAGTATTAAATGCTGGCGAGGATGGGGAGTGACTGGAACACTTCACACACGGCTGGGGCAGGGGCATGTAAGCCTGTATTTCCACTTTGGAAAACCAGCTTAGCAGCTTCCCATGAAATCAAACAGACATCTCTCTTGGGACCCAAATAGTCCCCTCCTGGAGATTTACCCCCAAAGAAATACACACATGTGCACAAAAAGATGTGTCCATGAATGTCCACAGTAGTAGCTTTTTCTGTAACAGCGAAAACCTGGTAACAAATCATAAGGAGAAGGGACAGACTGGGCAGAGCTGTACCATGGGACACTAATCTTCAATGAAAAGGAACTAGATACTGGTAATTTAACATCAACCATCCTGCAGAATGGCTAATGCCGAGTAGAAAGCAGACGAGAAGGGTAAATACTGTTAGATTCCACAGACATGAAAAGCTAAACAGACAAATCTCACCTATGCTGACGGAAGACTGCTACGCTGGCAGCCTAGAGTGCGATCGGGGTGGCTAGCGGACTTCAAGACAACACAAGGTTAATTTGTAGGTGACTGAATTCAGTTATGTATCTTGACTGGTATGGAGGTTTCTGAGTGTATACATTTGTCAAAACTCTACCTATACAATTAAAAGGGATGCATTTTATTGCAGATGATGCCTTCATAAAGCACATCTAAAGAGTTTAAAGTAAACTCTCACGTGGACAGTACAGTATGACACGTGTGTGTGTGTGTGTGTGTGTGTGTTAGCTTAAGCTACACTGCAGGGGCGGTCAGCTGTCTTAATCAGGCATGCACACTCTAGGGGTGGTTGGCTAGCAATTCATCAAAAAAGCCTCACTCCAGCAGTGGCCACCGTAAGTACTTCAGCTATATTTAGCTCCTATTCCACCAAGGGATTCATAAATTATCCTAATTAATGCTAGATAGGTTTGCACTGGTGATAGTAGTGGTTTGCAAAACAGGAGGACTGTTGAAAAGGGTTTAGACATGGTCCCTGCCCTTTTACTATCAGGATATGAGAAGAATCGAACAGGCTCTCCACGTACAGAAACGGGGCCCTACACTAGATCCCAAGATGTCCACCTGTAGGTCACTGAATCGTTGGTTGCCTGAGTTCAGTGAGATGCTCCCCAGAATCCTGCTGTTAGAGCGGTAATTCTCAAACTTAAGCATGTATCAGAATTATGGGGGTGGGGCCGCTAGCTAAAAATACAGATTCCCAGGCTGCGCTCCCAAATATTCTTTTTCCCTAGATCCGTAGAGGGTCTGAGAATGTGCATCTCTAACAAGCTTCCAGGTGATCCTGATGCTGCTGGTCCTCTGTGTTAGAGGGCCCGGGCTAGGGGGCAGGTGTGAGACTCATCCGCCAAGCACTCACAAAGGCAGGGTTGTGATCTCACTCTGCCTTCTGCATTCGCTTTAAAGACTGTTCTGTGCCCTGTGGCTAATAAATGTTCTTTTGTGACAGAGCCAGTTCTGAGACCTGCTTTCATTTTAAACTGGTCGGTAGGCGTGTATAAGTTAAACCACGTCTAACTTGGCATGGCTACCAACACATACCAAAGAGTACCTGTGTGGGTCCTTGTTAGCCGAAGTGTGATTTGCAGACCAACAGCATCAGTTATCTCTTTGGAGCTTGTTAGCAATACAGAATCTTTGGCCCCACCCAGATTGATGAATCAGAATCGACATTTTTTTTAACAATTTTTTTTTTAGATTTTATTTGTCAGAGAGGGAGAGGGAAAGAGAGTGCGCACAAGCAGAGGGAGCATCAGGCAGAGGAAGAAGCCGGCTCCCCGCTGAGCAGGGAGCCCAATGCAGGACTTGATCCCAGCATTCTAGGATCACAACCTGAGTCCAAGGCAGACACTTAACCGACTGAGCCACCCCAGGTCCCTGCAATCAACATTTTAACAAGATCCCAGGTGATCCATATGGACCCTCAAGTACAGTCAATTCTTTAATTGTACATTTTAACAAATTTACGTTTTCCACATTGTTCAAATATGAACTCTGCACAAAGACCTGCTGTCTTTTGCTTTTCTAAGTTCCACTTTGTGGGTTTGTACAAGATTATTGAATGGCAATCATGATCAATTAGACTAAAAGTTCACTTCTGGGATGTATCTGTGGGTCTCCTGTTCATGATGAACACCAGTGAAAGGTACTCAATATATTAAAAGGGTCTAAAAGTGTCCTCAAAGGTAACAGGAAGAGATTCTTCCTCCAAGTGAACACCTTTTCCCCGGAGTTTGTTCTCTGCTCGGAGAACTTGATTTACCTCCATCCTTCTGACTGTCCCTCAGTGTCTCTTCTTCCCTGAGAGTCATGGTTCTTCCCTTGTCTCTCTTCCCTAGTCATCACTGCTTCCCTTCTCGGGTGGTCTCAGCCAACTCATGTCTTCTGGCACTAATCCACAAGACATGAATTCATGTCCTCCCCCCTCACACCATTTGCCAGTCTGATCAGACTCGCCTTCTACTTGGTGGCACAGAGTTCGTTCGCACACTCAGAAATAAGTCCCCTTGGTCTTTATAAAATAAGCAACATAGAAACACAGAAATATCCTTCCTGTGAAGGATAGAGCAGTCTTTCCTTACCACCATCCCATAGCAGTTTCCAAGGAACAGCCTCCAACTCCAAATTTCCTTTCATTCATAGACTTCAACTGAAGTATGGAGTGTGAACTGTGTGTCAGTCACATATCTTAGCAGAACATACTGGCAAATTCTTTCTCTTCTGTTTCTCTTTCTTTCTAATCCTCCTTTTTAAATGCCTATTAACTCACTGGTCTTGTTTCCTACTATCTTCCTTCTTTCCTAGAACTAGGATACTTCTCCTTCCCACCCCAATTTTACCCCCTTTCCAGTTTTCCAGGTTCTGTTCAGAATTCAGAAACAAATGATCTAAATGAGGTCAGAATCTTCATCCATATTTCAGTGTATTTCAAGAACTGGCAAATTCCACACAAAGCTACAGATCCAAGTGGGAGAGCAGAAGATGATCTGATTCTTTCTGGGTGTGGTTCCCTATGGAATCCTATTGGAGACAAGCATCTGGTACATTGCCGCTCTAGCAGGGCTCTCAGCTTTAGCAGTTCAAACTGTTCCAAGTCCTCCCAACTATGGCGTTCTGCCCCAAGTTCATCCTTTCTGACTCCCATTCACATACCCGCAACCCACTGCCTTCTGGCCACCAGGTTTCTGTGCCCCTTCCCTGCCCTGGGTCCAATCTCACTACTGCTCTCAGTGACTTGGAAATCAGAGAAGAAAGAAGCTGGGAAAATACCTACTTTTCATCAGCATGCAGCAGAAGCCATCCACATTTTTCTCCAGTAAGCATCACTGGATGACAACAGAGTTCTGGTGGCCTGGAAGCCTTACTGGGGAGAGATAACCATCTGTGTTGCTGGAGTCTGCTGTGTTGCTAGGAATCTGAAGCACCACTCCCTCTGGCTTATAACTGAAGTTAAGTCTCTGCCTCGGAAAGCAGGGAGGATGCACACAGAAACCTCGAGACGGGGTACAGCTGCGGACAAAGTGACATCGTCCTGGGCTGAGGCGAGAGCTGACCTGGTAGCTCAAATATGCACGCCCCATAAAGCGAAAGCCCCCAGTCCCTCATGGGAGGCTGGCCTCCACTCTCTCCGAGAACTGCCTTTCCAGGACTTGGATCCAAGTTGTAATGAGCTCACCAGCGCTTCACAACCGGAACTCTGAGAGGAGTGAGACTATCCAAGAAATGAGTTACACAATGTTTCCATGGCAGCTGGTAGAAAGCACACTTCAGAAGGATAAAAATGCTGAAGTGAACATTCCTCTTCATGACTTGAATTATTTTAACCAGGGCTGGTTCTAGCCTAAAAATAGAGGAATCCAGAAACTTAAGGAACGAGGGCAGATATCAAACCATCTATCTACCTTCTCAAGCTCAATCACCAGCTACTAACGTGATGGCCCATTTGGCTTTTATTCTGAAGCACAAAACAAGTAATGAGGGGGGGCAGTTTGCTTCTTTAGTCAATTTCTCCTGACTTTGGTTAACCATCTGTTTGAAGATTTCTACTTCCATTCTGTGGTAGGTAGTGGCTGAAAGTATCAGATTCCAGAAAAGAGGAACGACAGCTCAAGTTCAGGTCACAAATCTACACCACGTTGGACATGCTCTTGCAAAAATAGTGAAAAACACCTCAGCATATAAAGTCAAGGGAAAACTTGGAAAATAGAGAAATGAAACATTAGGCCCTTTCATTTCCTTTTTATTTACTTTTTTAAATTTTTCATTTCAGTTTTATGGCTGGGTTAAGCTTTCTGATGGCTTGTGGAGACTTTTTGGAAAGGCCCAAAGTTTTAGTATGTTTATCTATTAGGTAGAAGGAATGTTAATGACCTCATAAAATTAATGAGTGGAAAGAGCTGGATAGCCAAAGATTATTCCAACAGATAAATTAGCACTGTGGTCTTTGTTTCTTCCTACCACGTCTGCTTCCCAGAAGAAATGTAATCCAAATTAGTCAGGTGATCATAAGTGAAAAATATAATTTAGAGGGAAGTATGATCATTTTTGGTACAGTGCCAATTCGAATGTCTGGCATACAGTATGAATTAAACTACTACTGCCTATCTATTTTAATCATTTTCCAGAGAAGCCAAAACGAGGCCATCTCCCCAGACAGCCCTTCCACTACAGGAAGGTGGCACGTTTTCACATATGAGATTGTATCTCGCATTCATTCCCCAGCCTCACTGTTCCTAGAGTACTCTTGCCAGCTCCAACACACCAGAACAGACAAGAACCACGGGTCTTAATGAGGCTTGAGATAAGCTGAGTAATTTAAACCAAGTCTGTCTTGAAAGCAAATGAAACCAAGATGTCCAGGCTTCAGCAGTTTAGAGTACAATGTAGAACTACTGGTAACTCTTCAACCACATGTAGGATTTCTGGAATGTATCTTTCAAAAATCAGCTGAGAAAGAAGAGGTACATGACTTCGTTTTACTGGATCCATAATTTTTAAAATATATTTGAGGCCTTTTAAAATCTAAACTCATTAAAACCTCATCATCAACACAGAGCTTTACTCAAATGGGGCTAAAATAAATCCACACAGAGATAAGTAGGAATTACACACTCCTACTTGCAACAAATGCAGAAGGCCGAGTCTGCGAATTTATAATTACTACTGAGTTGTATCTCCACAGGTGAAATGGTATTGCTCTCTAGAATTTTTCTAAAAAACAAAGCAAGAGAAGCAACATAGTATTCCAGTATGGCACCAATGTGGGAGCCTTCAAACTGCAAAGGAGAGAAATAGGTTATAAACCAAAAATTTAAAAAACACAAAACTGAGAACTTCAACTGTGAAATGAAAAATAGCAAAAAATCCTGGCTGTGGGCTGCTCAGGGCCCTTCTGGCCCCCTTCTCTGGCTTGGCCTTCCCCAGCCAACCCTCACTACTTCTTGGCAACACTGTTCCCCTGAAGGAGTCAATACTCAAATGTGTCTTGCTCCCAAAAGTTCTCTGCTCTGGTAAAAGATCTGTTGAGAAAAGAGCTTCTTTAACAAGTGGCCCACAGAAAGTTTTCCTGCGGGAACTGTGTATCTCAAATACCATTTCCAGGCATGCCTGTTAGTAGAGCATGCGGCTCTTGATCTCGGGATTGTGAGTTTGAACCACATTGGATATACACGTTATATAAACAATGAATAAATAAATCAATGCCATTTGGGGGAGCCTGACATGTTCGCAATAGTGGAGAGCTGACTCCTGATGATGCTGGGGTCCCACATTCGTTTTACTTCAGCTTCCAAGCAGAAAGGACTGGGGCACCAATTCTCAAATCTGCCCGCCAAAAAATACATACAAAATGATACTAATGATATATTTTTTAAAGATTTTATTTATTTGACAGAGATCACAAGTAGTCAGAGAGGAAGGCAGAGAGAGAGGAGGAAGCAAGCTCGCCACCAAACAGAGAGCCCAATGTGGGACTCGATCCCAGGACCCTGGGATCATGACTTGAGCTGAAGGCAGAGGCTTTAACCCACTGAGCCACCCAGGCTCCCGATATAATGATTTAAAAAGACAGTTTAAGCCATACCAGTTTATACCTTTTTTTTTTTTTTTTAAAGAAAGACCTCCATCCACCCCTAATCATTCCATCTGTACTTTTAAGACATCCCAACACAAGGTGGGAACCACAGGTCAGGCAAGCTTCTCTGAGAATGTGAGGTTCTGGCAAATATCTGGAGGGTGATGGAGGTTAACCAGGCAAAGAGGGGGAGAACAAAACAGGATAAAAGGCCAGCACGTGTAAAGGAGGCTCCCAAGTAGACAAAAGGAGGGACCATGAAGAATCTCAGGAAGGTCAGTCCTGCTGAACTCTCAGGCAGTGAGGAGGAAGAGTGGCTCCATAGAGGCCTGACAGGTAGGCAGGAAGACGTCTGCCACAGGGCCCTGCACATCACTGCAAGAAGGGAAGTCTTGGGAATTACAGTTAAACAAGGCCGATGCAACGGTCTCGTGTTCTCTGTCCTTATTCCCAAGAACTCTCTACTTGGATGACAGTAAAAGAAGTAAAACTGACATCTATCCAGAAGAGACGAAACAGAACTGGAGAGAAGAGAACCGACCGGAGCTCTAGTATCTTGGAACCCCGGTAGACAACCCAGTGGTCGTGATTTTGGAGCGCAGAGAAATCCCAAGTCGACATTAATAGGAGGGGAAGATAGGCAAGTTGAAGGGCTGGGTCTAATAAGCAGCACGCCAACTTCTACCACCAAGGCATCAAAAACGAGAGGCTGCAGGTTCCTTTGAAGGCTGAAATGTGGCTGAAAATACAAGCACCGCTTGTCTTTAGAGCCCTCAACACTTTCTCCCCCGCCCCATGTCCCGAGCATCCAGCCACCTCCTGCTTCACCCTGATAGAAGGCTGGAGGTTTAATCTCAGGAGAAGCTGCACCAGACACGGGGGAGTGATGAGAAACTAAGCTGGGGAGTGAGATAAGGCACCAAAAACAGTGAAAGCTTAAGTGCCATGCCTGCATACCCAAAGAATGTAACTCCTTCACTTGGTTCCGTACTCCCAAATTCCACATTTAGTCTGTCTTTTTTGCTTCTGTCAACTCACTGAAAAAACCTCTTCCGTCTAAGCACTTGCGTATTTGCCATCCCTACCATCAGAAGGCACTGCAATCAGCAACGTCACGAAACTGGTCCTCGATCTCGGATCAGCCTGACTTGTCACCTGCCTGATGCTCCAACGACAACTGCACCAGATGAAGCCACGGCACTTCCCTTCTCTGTGTCCCTCCTGCCAGAGGCAGTCACACAGTTCCTGGCTGGACACCAGGATCCCTTCTTCTTTGACTCAGAACCTTCAGTCACTGCTCCCCATGGGTGTTCCTCCATCCTAACATGGGCAAGTCACCTGGAGACAGAACTATCCCAGCTCCGGGAACTTCTCAACTTAGCCCCGTCTCCCTCTACTCTATTTTCAACTTCATTAATTAACGAATCTCACAGTGCTCTCTCTCCGGAAATGCACACACATCTCAGATTCTCTGGGGCAGAGACGGTTTAATTAAATCTTACTCTTCATAATAAAGGTGAGTCATTTTAACTTATCAAATGTGACTTAATCTTTATACCTCTGTACGCTTTTCATAGAACCAAATTCACAAGACATTCTTTTTATAAAAGTATTTATTTTAGAGAGAGAGATAGCAAGAGTGGCAAAGGGAGAGGGAGAAAATCTCCAGCAGACAGTGCCCCACAGAGCTGGACATGGGGCCCGATCCCACAACCCTGACATCAAGACCCGAACTGAAATTAAGAGTCAGATGCTCAACCAACTGAGCCACCCAGGAGCACCCACAAATAGTTTTTTTTTTTTTTTATTGTATGCCCTACTTTTTTTGGATTGGAAAAGTGTAACTTTTCTGTGTAATATGCTTACCACCGCCTATTTCAAATCCACCCTCCTTTCTCCCAGTTGGGGAATTTGTGGAAAAACCCAGTTCGATGATGAAATGAAATGGTGGTAATTTGCTTCATTTCCTTTAAAGCTAGCAGCCTCATCTTCCTCGGTTTCCAGTTTTAGAACGACTCAAGATTTCCCTAAATCCTCAACTTCCTACCTCGGTCTTGGCTTCTCAGCTTGCTTCTCTGCCCTCTTCATCCTTATCATCCAGGATTTCAACAGGTGATCTTTCTCCCAAAACTCCTGAACTCTTTCATTATTTCTCTGTTAACCAAAGACCAGAGGTCACCAACTGGCTGAATTTAGTCAACAGATGGGTTTCTGGTTTTGGTCTGGTTGGTTGGTTTTGGCTCATGTAATGGTATTTTGAAGCGCTGACCGATGTGCCCAGAGTTAACAATTTGGAGACTTTCCACCTTCCCGTTTCTCAGGAAGAAGGCAGAGACTCACATTCCTGCATGACAACAGCAGAAGCCAAGGCTCATTTACCCTAACAGAAGCTTTTCAGGTAGCCACCCAGCCACAGTTTGGCCCCCGAAGGCATTTTGTTTTAAATTCCAGCTTTCGCAAGACTGCTCCCTTTTTTTTTTTTACCCAAACCTGGACAGTTTACGCTTCAGTTACACCATCTTTTTCCTGTCCTTGGCAAAACTCTGTCAAATTCCTCTAATAATTCGCTCTCACTCAGATCACTCTATGGAAACAGTTCTAACTGGGTTTTCCAAAAACTTCCCACCAGCTATTAATTCCTTGGACTCCACCTTTTTCTAAAGATTCTTTTTTTTGACAGCCAGATCACAAGTAGGCAGAGAGAAAGGCAGAGAGAGACAGGAGGAGGAGGCAGGCTCCCTGCTGAGCAGAGAACACCATGCAGGACTCGATCCCAGGACCCTGAGATCATGACCTGAGCCGAAGGCAGAGGCTTTAACCACTGAGCCACCCAGGCGCCCCCTTTTGTTTTTTTTTAAAGATTTTTTTTTCTTTTTCTAATGCATTCAAACTAAATGGTTTTGCCACCAAAAAATACTGCCTTAATACATTTACTTTTCTAATACAAGAATGGATAGGAAGACAGAACCCAAACCCCAAATCAGTCTTCTGATTACATTTCATCAAATAACAATTTCTTACTTTAAGTCATTGATTAACATTTATCTAAGCACATACTGTGGGCCCAACCGTGTACTACTAAACTCATGGGTTAAAAACGTGGGAAAACAAAATGACAATTTAATCATACAAAACCAGCACACATTTCCTGGCTATTTGTGATGTGCCCAGTAGTACCCACACAGAAAAGTCCGGTTGCGTGAACATGCTTATATACATAACAAACATACAATGCCAACAGATGGTCTCTCGTACAGTTTTTACATACCAAACACAAAGATAGTTTTGAACACAACTAAGGTGTATTCCAGTGTTTATTTTTAAGATTAATGGAATTGAAAATTTTCCATATAAGGTATGTTATTTTTGAAACACTAAGTTTCACTAGGGTGAACAATTCACTAACACCTATATACACTAAGAATTTATAAATGAGCCCACAAAGGCTAAAAGTGAATTGACATCAATAAAAATAAAATCTATACCAATACGGATAAAAATGAATGCTATGACTAAGTAGAAGCAGCTTTACCGTTCATTCTTATACTTGAGGAAGACAAGACGAGAAAACAAACCTGGGGACTTCAGAAGAGATCGTTACTGCACCCGGGGCGAGAAATATGGGTGCACAGTAAATGTGGTTTGAATCGAATGAGATTCTGGATGGAACTTGCCTACATGTGCCACGTTTCAGATGCTGATAACATCAATTCTACTGATTTTTCTTCGAACAATATCATTTCCCACTACTACTGGTCAATCACTTGGACTGATTTTCTTTCTTACCCCTGAGGAGTCCGAACTTGAGCTGCTTTTTTGGAAACACACCTAACAAAGATAGCAGGACTTTCCCAAGATGTAAAGGAGTTGGAATGAAGGGAAGAAAAAAGGGCATCCCAAGAGAATGCTTAGGAGAAAGAGGACTTGAGGAGTCGGGTGTATTTAACTGTGGCAGTTTCTCTAAGGTTGGTTCACGAAACACTTGTTTTCAAATTCTTTCTCCCTGGCTTTTCTCTACTTACTACAAAGGCTGGAGGATCTCAGTTCTCTTTAACCCAACCGGACACAATTTTGCTTAAGATATTTGCAGGGAAGGGTTTCCTTTTCCAAAGGGAATGACAGCCAGCCTCAGAGGGGAAAGGTCCTTTCTCTTTCTTCCTGCCAGAGGGACAGACAGCAGCCATCATGGAACCACAAGATCAAATATCTGTCGCTGAAGATGGTACAGCAGAACAGAAAGAGGCCCACATCAAGGATGCCTCATGCAGGAACTCTGCCTTAGCTCTCTCCTGTCTTCCAGAAGTCTGGTTGTACAAAAAACATCGACCCCAATGTGGCTAAGATACAGTTGGTCAGATGTTCTCTTACTTGCGGCAAAATGTATTTCTGTAGTCCACAAAATGCAGAATACCAATTACAGAGCATCGTCCATCCCCTGCAATCCTCCTTGGAAGGGGAGAAAGAAAAAGTTAGCAGGAAAGGGATCTTGGATCAGAGCTCCCTGCCCTTGCTACCCGGTACTGCCTGCACTGCAGGAGGGCCTGACAGTTCATTTAATTTAAAACAACATTATAAGAAAGAGCTTATAGGAATAAGGCAGGCTTCTAGACATAAATGGATCTGAAGAAGTTCTAACTAGACGTTTGTTCTTAATGAGACCTTAACAAGTGTGGCTGTGCCCAGATGTAAGATAAGGATTAGAATTTTTAAATATATGCTTCTCTGGAAGTTAATGTCTACCTGTGTATGAACACTCATAAGTAGCTCATTTTTCATTAACTCCTTAGACATGTTCCTATCTTTATATCATAAGTGCAAAATCTCTTTAAAGCCAAGTAGCATCTTTCCTTACCCACAGCTCTTAAGATACATGTTATTTAAAATTAAAAAAAAAAAAAAAGGCTTTGGTAACTTTCAGTTATTAAGAGTCCTAAATCTCTCCTTCGTCTGACAGTGTGTCTTAGGTTCCTTTTTTTTTTTTTTAAGTTTTTATTTATTTGACAGAGAGAGATCACAAGTAGGCAGAGAGGCAGGCAGGGGTGGGGAGGGGTGGTGGGGAGTAGGCTCCCCACTGAACAGAGAGCCCAATGTGGGACTGGATCCCAGGACCCTGAGATCATGACTTGAGCCAAAGGCAGAGGCTTAACCCTCTGAGCCACCCAGGCACCCCATGTGTCTTAGGTTCTGAATGAAAATGATTTGCATCCTTTGCCTGTCTCTACCCATTCTTCTGGTCCCCAACCGCCACACTCCCCTCAATATCCATTCTCCTCTATCCTTCTGTAAGTAAGAAAGAGGCCAACATAAACAGCAGTGGAAATCTGATCTTCATGGTAATGGGAAAACCAGATTACCTTCCCATGGCAATGAGAAAAGCAAATTAACCTTCTTGCAAAAAACAAAACAAAACAAAAACAAAAACAAAAACAAACAAAGAAAACCCATTCTGGAACATTACTACCTTGGGCCGGTGGGTATTTCCACTTTCATCTCACCAGGGAAAATACATTGGGTTTTTAATGTTACCAGTGTTGCTGTTGGCGAGGTGTAAGAAGAAACTCTGTTAAATCCTTAAGTGTGAATAATCAGCCCACGACAGTACCCAATTCCCGACATTAAGCATCTAGGAATACAGTAAAACATGCTCGTTTCTGCATTTTGTACACCTGAGTGGGGGAGGGGACCAGGTGACAGGACTCAGCTGCCCACGCATCCGGAAGCTTCCTTAGAGGACGTTTATAAAAATGCAGCATGTAACAGAATGTTTTCTTTTCAGTGTTACGTGTTCATTTGCCTGGAAACTAAATACTTGTGATTAGATCCTGATAAAGATGCTAATATGTAAATCACTGTGGGTTTTTTTGTTTTGTTTTTTTCAATATTTTATTTATTTATTTGACAGAAATCACAAGTAGGCAGAGAAGCATAAAGAGAGACGGGGGAAGCAGACTCCCCATTGAGCAGAGAGCCCGATGTGGGGCTCGATCCCAGGACCCTGAGATAATGCCCTGAGCTGAAGGCAAAGACTTTAACCCACTGAGCCACCCAGGCATCCCTAAATCATTGTTTTTTTTTTTTTTTAAAGAGCAATCATTCAGCAGCTGCAGCTGTTATTAAAATTAATCAATGGCAGGAGCTTTTCATTTGATAATGGACTGCCTTATCCCCTGACATAGACTGAGTTGCTTTTAATAAGCAAGGATGCCTTAGCAATGGAACCACATACATCTGAATCAGAAAACGAAACTGTCATGTTCCTGGGAACAGTCTCGATCACCTCGATCATCTCCAAACTCTTTTGCACTTGGGAGCTGCTTGATACAATGTATGTCCTCTTTCCTTTGGCCAGTAAAGGGTTTCATCCCCAAATCAGGCAGACTCCCCAAATTCCGCTAAACACATGGCAGAGCCCTGAAGCCACAGGAATGAGCGGCCCCCTTTCTCTGTTCAGTAGCAGGGGTACGGAGCTTGCCATCCTTTGTGAGGGTCACAGACTCCCCAGCAGGCAGGAACCATTCCCCCTTCCTCTACCTCTTTGTTTCTCTCTCCCCTCATCCCCCCTTTCATTCAATCTGACCCACTTTTATTCTCCTCAGACTCTGGGATAAAACTACTTGGGGACAAACTTAGAACAGCTTTTTTTTTTTTTAACCTCAAATGTAGATGACTTGTACTTCAGCCCTTTTTGTGTCCAATTATTATTCCCCCTAGAGTCCAAGGGGAACACAGAAGGAGTGCCAGCGTTGACTGAGTGCTCAGGGAATGAGGCTGTATGCATCTGATGCCACTGAGTCCCCACACCGGCCTGAATTCTGTGTGACCGACCTTGTTACAAAAGTAAAATAAAGCTCAGATGTGTCTAGTAACTTCCCTAAGGCTGCATTCCAGAGCCTGGATTCAAGGTAAAATCTATAGACACTCAAAGCCCTTGATATCCTCCCAGACTCCTCTGCTGTAGGAGATACGGGTATTTCCTTGTCCTGGGTGTCTGGAATCCTTGTCAGCATGAGGGTGATGGTGGTAACCTCAGGAGGACCACGACTCTCGGTAGGGGTCAGAGAGTGGGGACTGGACTAGGGAAGAGGACCCATCACAGAATACTGCACAAAGGAAAATAAGGACCGAAGACAGGGAAGCTATACAGGCTGGACGGAAGGTGGAGTAACCAAGAAGGTCATTAGACCCCCTCTTACGATATAAACGTTCAGTTCTTTTTATCCAGAGAAGCTTAGAGAGTAGCAGAGTCAAGCCCAGCAATACGGTCTCGATCCCAAAAGCATTTTGTTCCAGAGAAACCTGGAGCTGCATTCTACTCAGGCCACACAATCCATCAGGAACGCCAAGAGTTAAATAAGCATCTGTGACTTGGGGACCTAAGCACCATTTAGAACACATTTTATTCCAAGTTGTAAGCAACTAACTTACAGATAAACTTCCACAACACAGCCTGAGGGTAAGTTCAGAAAGGGCTAAATCTTGTCTCAAGGGAAGAATGTGGTTCTTGCCTGACTGAGGGATTTAATGGTTACTGGGCAACCAAGAATTAAATTCTTTGGAGGTAGCTTTCATTTATCTCTACAAACTTCTTTGGGAGATAACAACCCCCCCCCCCATAATTTCTGTCAAATAAGGAAAGGATATTGTAGCATCTCAGAAGGAGAAATCCCTCCTTCTAAAATCTTCATTTTCCAAGTGAGTAAAGCTAGGGACTAGAAAGTTCTTTGTAATTTGTCCTGGGTTCCCTTGTCAGCTAGAAGAAAAACAAAGACCAGAAACCAAGCCTTTTTCTCTCTTTCTTCCCTGGAGAGAAGAAGGGGTGGTTCGGCTGAAATAATAGAGTAGCTGAGGAACTCTTCAACAGACAAATGCCAAAAATTGTCACAGAAACCAGAATCATTTTTTTCTTGCGTATTCCTGTACCTTTTTCTACTCTGTATTGTAGTTTATTGTGGTAAGAACACTTAAGACCCCTATAGTGGTGTCCCTTCCCTGACAGAGCCAGAGGCAAAATACAAAGGCTCCTTCCAAGTGGGATTTCGACACTACTCTTTGCGCTTAAGAGCTCCTCCCACTTTGCTTCCAACTTGACCAGAGACCGTGGATTTCTTTAACTGTAGCCCAGTACTTGACATTCATATTAAATCTGGAAAACAAATTTTCCCAGAAGCAAACAAAGTCTAATTTTCCCCCTATGAAGAGTAGTTTCTAGACTTTGGGATCTCCTCAAGTTTTCAAGGTTCTGATCCTTCCGTCTAAACCACCGTGACACAGAAAGCCCTGAATGTTCAAAGGGGTTTGTGTTGTAAGAATAAGTCAGGAAGTGAGAATGTGAACATTTCTGTTAAAGCCGAGTCCAAACTATGAACTAAGAAGCCGAGTCCCAGACACTCCCCTGAATGTATCAACATATAAAAGAGTTCATCTTATTTTTCATGATAATCTTCATCTCTCCATTTAAGTAACTTTTTTTGTTTCATTTATAAATCCTGAGAACAAAGTAGCAATTATAAAGTTCTGAATGGTTGACTTACAGGTCACTAGCTGCTGATTTTGAACTTCTTAATCTTTTTTTCTTTGAAAGTAAACTCTATGCCCAACATGGGGCTCCTACTTACCACCCCAAGATCAAGAGTCACATGCTCGATTCACTGAGCCAGTCAGGGGCCCCAAAACTTCTTACATTTACTTCTGGGTGTCTGGCACATAAAAATACTAACGTAATTCTCCAAATGGCAAATATTCATCCAAGATCTGTTACTCTATCAAAGAAGTTTTAGCTTAATTTTATAAAAGATCATTACCCAGGGTGCCTGGCTGACTCTTGATCTCAGGGGTTGTGAGTTCAAGCCCCACGTTGGTCCTAGAGCTTACTTAAGAAAAAAAAAAAAAAGATGAGAGAACTATCAGTGTGTAAAAAACCCAGCATATATTTATATGTATGTTTGCTTGCATATGCATAAAAACACCTACAGACAGAAACACAGGAACTATATTATCAACTGCCCCTACAGAGTGAAATTGGGGGACTGTTACCAGGGCTAAGAGGGACACCTACTTTCCATACTCTCCTCTTCTACTACTTCACTTTTTCAAGTCTTATGCATAATTAATTTTTTAAAAAAGACAGTGTTCTATTTATCTATCAGTCATCTATGTATGTATGTATCTTCTTTTCCACACGTTGCTGTGATGTCTTCCAAATTCTCAGTGTCATCCACCGTCTGTCGGCAGAATACCACTGTATCATGGTTGAAGAAGAAACCTTGATGGGTTCTAGCTATGGCTTTGCAGTAACAGAACAGTAAATAATGGCTCTTACTTTGGGGCCGCTTACTATACGTTAGCAATAAACACATGCATTCTCACCTCATACCTCCACCTCCGACGTTACTATTTCCTTCCCATCTTACAGATTAGAAAACATAGAAAAGGCTTACGGATTCCAATTCCAATCTGTGGGAGCCATTCTTCCCAACCATGCCACAGTCTCCCAGCATGCTCGGACAAGTCACCTTAACTCCTTCCAGCTTCACTTCCTTCACAGTATCAGCTGCAGTTTCCAGGGCTGTGGTCAGGACTCCATGAGCAACTGTCTCGTAAAAGCTTGCAGGATATACACTTGCTCAGTACAAAGAAGGGCTCTCACCCTGCCCCCAATATCTCATATATAAAGTGCAATGAAAATACAAACAATCTTGTTTTTCTCATGGTGGTAATTCTCAAACACTTCTTTTCTTCCCCTCTACAAATGCCTTCAAGGTATTTCCTCTTCAAAATGCCACTGTCACTTTCCAGGAACAAAGTTGAGCTCAGCGGCTAAACCATAGTTGAGGCATTTAAA
Source organism: Lutra lutra (assembly GCF_902655055.1). Lineage (NCBI taxonomy): Eukaryota > Metazoa > Chordata > Mammalia > Carnivora > Mustelidae > Lutra > Lutra lutra. The sequence goes on along the minus strand of NC_062296.1, from coordinate 72,762,493 downwards.
GTACATTTAAATCTTAGCCACGCTATGTGAGCAAATTACCTATTTTCTCTGAGCCTCATCTGCACAATGGAGATAGTAACATACTTCACAGGGCTTTTGAGAAGATTAATGAGAAAGATGTGCTCCTGGTATGAAGTTCATACATTTATATGAGCTGCCCCAAATAAATTTTTGCAAAACGAGGAACTACATAAATAAATCTATAAGGACACAAATCAATACAATTCATACCTACTTCTCATTTCTCAAATCAATTTGTAATTTCCTTTTTGTTCAATGGTATTGCCCTTCTCTGTACCATCAAAGCTGAAAACCTAGAAGTCGTCTTGTAAGTCTTTTCTTTAAAACCTATCCAATCTGGGGACACCTGGGTGGCTCAGTGGGTTGAAGCCTCTGCCTTTGGCTCAGGTCATGATCCCGGAGTCCTGGGATCGAGTCCTGGGATGGAGTCCTGCATCGGTCTCTCTACTTGGCGGGGAGCCTGCTTCCTCCTCTCTATCTGCCTGCTTCTCTGCCTACTTGTGATCTCCGTCTCTCAAATAAATAAATAAAATCTTTAAAAAAAAAAAAACACCTATCCAATCTGTCACTACTCTCAGGCAATTCTACCTTGAGGAGAAAACTTCCCCCACTGCTATCTTAAGCCCCTCATCATCTCAACTGCCACAAAGTAAAATAAAGTAACTGCTCTCTCCCCTCTCTAAACATCCTTAATCCATTCCATCAAATTCTTATTCTTCAAAGCACAACACACACTTCATCATCTCTCTTTCAGAAGATTCAGCAATGTCTTCCCATTGCCAATCAAATGAAATTTCAATTTCACATTCTGTAATTTAAGGCACTTAAGATGCCTTTAATTTAATAGCATTATATCAGGTTTTTCTTCAAAAACTGGAGTAGATTCTCACAGAACAATGTCCCCACTGAACCTCAAACAAGCTCTCAATTGGACCTTTGTTTATGCTGCTACCCTATCTAGAAATATCCTAGCCTACATTTTAATTTACCTAAATCTTATAAAATTCCTTCCTTAGAACAATGGTTTTGTTCTACTCTCCAAATAGCCTTCCACACTGATTCTAATCAATACTGCTGTCTACCTATATAAGATAGCATGTATTTGATCTTGATGTTATGTAAGTTAGTATAGTCTTACAGCATTTATTAATGTCATTTTTATTTCATGGATGTCAATGTTATTGCATGAAGAAGAGAGCAAGGTAATCTGTGAAGCTGACATATGCTTTTCTAGAATCCCTGCACAAGTAGAAAGATACTCAGCAATGTAAGCCAGGTGCGTGTGTGTGTGTGTGCACATGCATGAGAGAGAGAGAGAGAGAGAGAGAGAGAGAGAGAGAGCATGCAAGGTTCAATGTAAACCTTCAGTCATTCCAACTTGAGACATTTAAATTCGCCTTAAAAAAACAAAATAGGTGGGGCGACCGGGTGGCTCAAGTCTTTAAGTGTCTGCCTTCAGCTCAGGTCATGATCCTGGGGTCCTGGGATCGAGCCCGCATGAGCCCGCGTCGGACTTCCTGCTTGGCGGGAAGCCTGGTTCTCCCTCTCCCACTCACACTGCTTGTGTTCCCTCTCTCGCTGTGTCTCTATCAAATAAATAAATTAAATCTTTTTTAAAAAATGGGTGTATGTTGACATTAATGAACTCTTATATCAGCAACAAGAGATGACAACATGGTTGCCATTTGAGCTTCAAAGACAGAAATGACTTAAAATAACTTCAGCAGTCCCCCATAAGCCACCAGGAGAGCTGGTGCCATGCCCCTTACCCTCACAGGCCAGGACTTTTTCTTTAAGCCTTTTAAAAATGTAATTACTCTCCACTCCCCAACAGGGGCCTCAAACTCATAACCCCAGAGGTCAAGAGTCATGTGCTCTTCCGAATGAGCCAGCCAGGTGCCCCTCCCTCATAGGCAAGGACTTCTATCTCATCCTAAGATCACTGCATGCCCTGGTTCACACCAGCCTGGGAGACAGAGATCAGGCCTTCTGTTCCTCAGACAGACAGAGATCAGGCCTTCTGTTTCTCTGTATCTTACTATTGAAAGCAGGGCTTGGAATGATATTCTAAGTATTCTATATTTATGGGGAAAAGAACACCTCACAGAAGACTACAAAAGTAAACCATCCAGACCTATGGCATGAATGACCTTCACTTTCTCAAGAGGCAGGAAGCCACCTCCTTCCTCTACCCATAACCGATTAGCCCTTTCTTTAGAGAAAGGGAGTTCAGGGCTCTGCCATCTATTTAAAAATATGGGGGCACCTGGGTGGCTCAGTGGGTTAAGCCTCTGCCTTCTGCTGAGCAGGGAGCCTGCTTCCCCCTCTCTCTCTCTGCCTGCCTCTCTGCCTACTTGTGATCTCTGTCTGTCAAATAAATAAATAAAATCTTTAAAAAATGCGAAGAAACTGGAGTTGGCATAGAGAATAAGAAAATCGAACATAATGGGTGGGTAACAGGCCCACAAATGATGGATGGAGGGATAAGGCTTGTTTAGCTTGAAGAGGAGAAAGCTAAGGACGTAATTCAAAAAGTGAACTGATGTGATCAGAGTCTCATCACCAGGAGTCCCTTGACACAATGAAGAGACGCTTGCATTACAACAGAAAGTTTGGAAGCGTCTGGTTTGCCTAAATTGCTTTTGCTTTTACATTATTCACAAGAGGAGAACTGCTCAGTGAACATTTAAAAGAAAATGTTCATGATCACTAAGAATCAAAGATATACAAATAATAACAGTAAGATGGTTTTATTGTCCCTATTACAATAACCAAAGTAAAAATCAAGCTCCACACTGGCAAAGACATGGTCAGGTGGGCGCTTTTTTGTAGTAAGAGCTTAAATCAGACTATCTTTGAGAGAGCTTCAGGTGAAACATACCAAGATACCTAAAAACCCCGAGTACCCTTTGACTCCGTGATTACACTGCTGTGAATCAAATATACACAGGCTTTATACAGAGATGCTCCTCACAGACTGATTTTACAGCAGTGAAAAAAACTGGAAACTGTGGAAAAAATTATTAGCTCTTCACTCTTTAATTGCATCAGAAAATGTGTATGAAGCAAGAGGCTACAAGCCTTAATTGATGGTGTAGAAAGAACCTTGAGCAGAACGTGGTAATTGTAGCCACAAATGGTTTCAGAAGATAAAAGTGTTATGCTCCTCATTCTCTTTCCAGACTGGCAAGTTAAAGGTAAGTGAATCTTGATGTATCAGTTATTACAAAAATTAAAACCTACAGAAACTCATCATAAAATGGCGCTTCTGTCTCAACTTATCTGCTAAAAGGGCAAAGATTTTCCTGTAACACTGAAAATTTCCAAGGACGGTTGCCTTGTCACCTTGAGACCATAAATATTTGGTACAAGAAATGTTATCTGTAAAGTATTTGCAGTAGAAAAATGTTCATTTACATTTATAAACTAGATTTATCAGTGGATAAACTTTACTTCTCAGCCTTCTGCTTAGTGTCTGCCTATTTTGGACCACATTGACTTTATTCTTTAACATTTCTAAGACATAAGTAGCTTGTTGGAGTAAAGGCATCATGATAGTTGTCCATGCTTTCTTCTCAGAAGCCTGTTGGCAGTAAGTCTCCAGCATCTTCAGGATTTGTTTTCATAAATTTGACATGAATTTATCACAAACTAATTCCTGAAAAATGGGAATTAATTTTTAAGAAACTGGAACTCAGTAAAAATACCACCCCTGAAGCATTGCAAAGAGAAAACTCACAATATTTGATAAATAAACAACATTGCAAACAGGTATTAGCTCAAACAACCATACAAAAACGCACAGAAAAAAGGACTAGAAGCAATTCTCTAAGATGTCAGTGGTGGTTTTTTTCTGGCTGCTGAGATTTGAGGTGCTTTTAATTTTCTTTTTACACATAAACTTCATCTTCCAAAACTTCTGGCGTGTACATACATGTCTTAATGTTCCAAAAATGAGATTTTAAAAAAAATTTTAGACCTTCAATAGCCTTGTCTTCCTCAATATTCTTACCCTGTTGTTCTCAACTTTAGGATTCACAACGCTTGGCAGTCTCTTAAATGTTTATTCAGTCAAGGAACCCATGAATAAATGAGACTACCAGCACATCAAATTGTATTCCCCGGTTCCTTTCCTGGTTATTTAAATTCTAGATCCACATTGACACTTTCTTCCTAGGGTTTTATCCCCTTGATTATCAACTGGTGTCCTACAAGGACAAGATGAATTCCAGAGGGGCAGTTCACCTGGTTTTGCTAAGATATCAAATTGCCAATAAAACCAGTACCTTTAAAAAAAATCCAATAACTTAATTGATATTCCATATTTGTATTACTATGAGGATTTATCTTCTATTTTCTGGGAGAAACTCCTTCTCTCCAGAGAGTTTCCTCTTGCCAGCTTAATAATGTGTTTCAGGAAAACATCGTCTGTATCTTTCTGTCTTCTGGAGTGGTATTGGTCTTCTCCCCCACCAAAAATCACTCTCCCATGCTCTACTGTTTCATTCAATAAATGTTTGTTTATTCTGAGGCTATCGTGTGCCCTGCACCGGTGACAAAGATGAGGAAGACAGTTCTGGCTTTATTTTTTTTTTTTAAGATTTTATTTATTTATTTGACAGAGAGAAATCACAAGTAGGTAGAGAGGCAGGCAGAGAGAGAGGAGGAAGCAGGCTCCCTGCTGAGCAGAAAGCCCGATGTGGGGCTTGAACCCAGGACCTGGGATCATGACCTGAGCCGAAGGCAGCGGCTTAACCCACTGAGCCACCCAGGCGCCCCACAGTTCTGGCTTTAAAGAAATTCATGAGTTTGCCTTGAGAGACTGCAGCATGAACAACTATCAACAATTCAAGTACTATAATCAAATGCATGGAAGCTTATTATTCTCACTGTCTGGACTTCCGTGCACTACTTTTTCTTGCCACATCCTCTTTCACTGTTTTTAGGCCCATTTCCTTTGAAGCCAGTGTGCCCTTCTAGTGCCTAAACTTCCTTCAGAATTACAAAGTCCTAGGAAAGCTTTTAAGGCTCTGGGTCTTTCTCAGCCTCACAGTCATTCGCGTGTTGGTCCTCGAATCCAGGCTCTGACCTTTCCCTGATCTGCTCTTTAGACAGAGAATGGCATTTGCCTGTTCCCTTACCAACGGGCTTCCAGAGAAGTCTGGGCAACTGTGAGGTACTGGTAGAAGACCAGAGGCCAGGAGGAGAGGAAAAAGGTCAGGTTATTTCTCTCCCTTTCTCTGCCTTCAACAAAAGTTCTGGAAGTGGCTGTTGTCTCTTTCCAAGCTCCAGCTCCCTCTCGTCAGCCCCTCCCCTCAGGGGTCCCAACTGGCCACTGGGTCAAGCTCCGGCCCGAAAGAGCTTTGGCTTCTGGGGCTCTGGTGATACCACCTCTTGCCACTGCCTTCCTGCCCTGGTAGAGCAGAGGGCTCCTTGCTGGCTGTCCTCTTCATTTTTCCATCAGCGGGTAACCAAGTCACCACATGAAGTAACTCCCCGCCTCAAATAACGAGAGTGGTTTCTATTTTCTCGCTAGACCTGGATTGATACATCACCCAAATTAAAAATCTTAGCACTGAAATCCTCAACATGTCATATACAACTTTTTACGGTGTCATCCCTCCTTACCTGTGTAGCCACTCCCTTGCCCCCTCTCTCCCCCGTAATAGTGCCACCACCATTTGTCAGGCCTTTACTACACACGTCAGGCATCTCCTAGTGTGTCACATTATTTTACAGGCTTTCTCCTTACTTATGAATTATTGGGCATGTTTCTCTACCAAGGTAGTTTTACAACATGTATTTGATTCTGCAGTTCAAACTCTGAAGGTCTTCAAGACAAAGGCAGGATGAGAGCTATAAAGTCACACACATATATACATTATTAGGAGTCATTTGCATTTCTTTTTTTTTTTTTAAAGATTATTTATTTATTTATTTGACAGAGAGAGATCACAAGTAGACGGAGAGGCAGGCAGAGAGAGAGAGAGAGGGAAGCAGGCTTCTCGCCGAGCAGAGAGCCCGATGCGGGACTCGATCCCAGGACCCTGAGATCATGACCTGAGCCGAAGGCAGCGGCTTAACCCACTGAGCCACCCAGGCGCCCAAGGAGTCATTTGCATTTCTGGTTAAAGGTTACAGTGTCTATTATTTTAGAAGTGGGAGGAAGATAAGGAAAATGGTAGAAAATGTGTCAATCTAATTTGTACTTCAAATTAAATTAAGTTTTGGGACGCCTGGGTGGCTCAGTTGGTTAAGCAGCTGCCTTCGGCTCAGGTCATGATCCCAGTGTGCTGGAATCGAGTCCCGCATCCGGCTCCTTGTTCATCAGGGAACCTGCTTCTCCCTCTGCCTCTGCCTGCCATTCTGTCTGCCTGTGCTCACTCTCTCTCCCTCTCTCTCTCTGACAAATAAATAAATAAAATCTTAAAAAAAAAAAAAATTAAATTAAGTTTACATTTGCCAAAGCTGGGATACCCTGTGATCAGGTGAACCTTGGTACCTTGGTTAAGAGGTAAACCACTTTAGAAAAATAAAGTGGTTCCTTGAGTGTCAGGCTCGAAAACCTAAACCTGGGGGTCTCTCGTTATCTGAACTCAGGAACCCAAGAAATTTTCTTGTTTTGGGGGTTTTGTCTTATTTATTTTTTTTAAAGATTTTATTTATTTGACAGACAGAGATCACAAGTAGGCAGAGAGACAGAGAGAGAGAGAGAGAAGAGGAAGCAGGCTCCCTACAGAGCAGAGAGCCCGATGTGGGACTGGATCCCAGGACCTTGGGATAATGACCCGAGCCAAAGGCAGAGGCTTTAACCCACTGAGCCACCCAGGCACCCCATTTTGGGGTTTTGTTTTAAAGATTTTTCTTAAAAGTAGTCTTTACACCCAACGTGGGGCTAGAGTCACATGTTCCACTGCCTGAGCCAACCACATGCCCTGAGATTTTTTTCAATAAATTTTTTTTTGGAGGAATAATCTCTATACCCAATGTGGGGCTTGGACTCACAAGCCCAAGATCAAGAGTCACGCGTTCTACCAAATGAGCCAGTCAGACACCCCAGGAATCCCAAGAGATTTTGGAAAAGAAGGGACACAGAATATGAAAATAACACTGAGCATAATAAACAGTGGATCATCATAATTATCATCATTAATAGCAATTATAATTCCTTGAGCAGTTACTATGTCAGACATTTTGTCATTTTACATACATTATCGCTAAGCCTCACGACACCCTCCAAGGAAAGTATCATCCTAACCACTTAATCAATCAGGAAGTTGCGTTTCCAAATTGTGACTGCCTTTGTCTTCAGCCACACAGAACTGATGGCAGAGGCAGAATTCAACTCCATGTCTCAAAGTCAACGAACTCTGAGTCCACATCACATTACCTCCCCAACCTGAACTCAGAAAATGACGAGAAAAGAGTCACAGTATAATCAATCAGTTCCCCCATGGAATTCATCACATAACGTAAGGAGCACACATACCCCATTTTCTATTCTGGATACAAACAAACCTCTATTTGAAAATTATCACATTCTACACACTATATTTAATTATATGGGTGGGGGAGGCATAAACTAGGCAGCAGGAGCCCTGCTACTTAACACATAAAACCTTTCCTGCAACAGGGTGATTTTATTACTTCAGCCTCCAAAATAATTGCTAAGAAGACCTATGAAACAGGGAAAGTAGATATATCCCTCCTCTGCTTGAATCTGACTCAACTGACAAACCCTACAATCCCACAAATACAATTTTTTAGGTGTTCTTATTTGGCGTCAATTAACTAGTCCCCCCTCCCCAACACACACCGAAGGTCACTTGATTTGACATTTCTACCTTCAAAAATTAAGTACTCTAGCACAATGCTACACAAATTATGGTTCTTCACAAATATGGAGGCTCAGTACATTAAGCAGCTTCTGAAGCCACCTGACGTTGCCATGACGTCCAAGTGCATGATCCGCGGGTTCATCTCACGGAACAGAGCACAGACCAGATCGAGTGTTGCGGAACCTGCTCAGGTGAGTTACGTGCCGTGGGTCAGCAGGAGCACCTACAAGTCTGTGACGCAGCGTATGTTTAAACAAAACCCAAATACAAAATAACTGCCCTTCAACGGTTTGAGAAGTACTGCTCTAAAACGGACAGCCCCTTCACAGAACTGAAAAGCAAAACATATAACCAAGTCATCTTCCTGTCAAAACGGACACTTGATAAAGAATACGTACCTAAATAAACATAGGTGTGCAACACATGTGCATGCTTGCACACACACACACACACACACTCACGTATAATGTATGCCCCAGTTACATAAGCTTCAATTGATCAAGACAGTGGAGGGACAAATTCTGAAACATTCTCACAGAATCTCACCAATTCATAAATAAGCAAATGATTCATCCACTATGTCATAAGACAGTCTTTCAGAATATTTTTAGGTCATTTTATTACTACCGTAGAGGGTACAGACGTTAAAAACTCACTATCTATTTTATGTGAGTGTTCTGACTGTTCCAAATCTCTTTCCAGCAAAATTGCAGCTCCCGAGAGCCGTACAGAGGTAATCAGACTTGTGTGCTTAAAAAAGAAATATTGGAAGTGTCTGAGTAAGATGCCTTTACTTCGTGTGCAAAAATCGTCTTCTGCAGACCCAGCTACATAAAATTGTACACATCCAGCACTTTTCTCAGAGCTGCAGGTGTAACCTTAATGCTCCTCTTATTTAGATCAACTAAGCTACAATTTGGCAGCTCTTTTAAATTGTAAACCAGTCTAAGAGGGATTCTTTTTGAGTTTCCTTCCGAAATCAGCTTCAGAAAAATGCAGATCAGAAGTATCTATTTATTTATGTTCTTCAATTAGAAGCTTTAAATCAAGTAATTTGAACAAGAAAAAATATTATAAAAGACTATTCCATTAAAGTGCCATCAATCTTGATTTGAAAATTACATTTCCATTTTGCAAATGGGGAAAATCAACTGATTGTAACCAACATTAAGAGAACAGATTATTCCTCCTTCTTCTTTTATAAGCAGGCTAGTAGAAGTAAAGGAAGAACATTTATAACAGCCTTAATGTCTTCTATTTTGCAAATCTGAGTAAATCTCCACTGCTAACTTTGTCAGCTAGGGAATAAAGAATGTCACTTGAGATTCCATAGCTTAATTATGCTGATAAAGCAGTTTTATAAATCAAGCTAGGAGTAATGGATATTCCTTTGAGAATAGCAAACTGGGAGCCATAAAATGTGTGCTCTGGACTTGATTCCTTATCTTCTACCCATACGTCAGTATGACTAAGTCAAAGGTCTTGTGCCTCAACCTGCTCAAGCCCAAAAAGAAAGAATGAAACAGCTGCCCCCATCCCCTGATATGGTAGCATTTTTTTCCAAATCAAACACAGGAAGTATACTCAAGGGGATGGCAGGACAGATGATGTGACACTGAAATTAATAAAAAATTCAGGTCACGTGCCAGCTGTAGACCTAATTTACAGTCGTGTAGGATTAGATACAGTTATTTCTGAAAACTTTGCACAGTGTAAAGTGCTATGCAAATAAAAGTACAATGATCAGTAACATGATTATCCTGTTATTTCCATCTTCCAGGCTGGTGGTGACCAAGAGAAACTGAAGAGATGAGCATCACCTTCATGAGACCAAGCCATATTCTGGACAGGAGTTCAATTAAAATCAGATATTTAGAGATGAACGATTCACTGCTCAACCCACCAAGACAGAAATCTAAGACCAAGAAAAAGCAAAGGATTAGCCCAAGTTCACACCTAAGCCGGAATCTGAATTTAGATATTCTTTCCAGTTCACGGCATTATGGTAGAATATCAAAAGACAGAAGGTCTTCATACTTAAGAACCTGGAGATAAGAGACAGAGAATAGAATATGCTAAATATTGAGTAGCCTAGTTGAGAATGGTTTACATAATATGTTGAGAAAAGCATTAGGACAAGCTCCTGATGCAAAAGGAATTCATAGTCATTAAAAATCCCATAGCTCGGGACGCCTGGGTGGCTCAGTTGGTTAAGCAGCTGCCTTCGGCCCAGGTCATGATCCCAGCGTCCTGGGATCGAGTCCCACATCGGGCTCCTTGCTCGGCAGCGAGCCTGCTTCTCCCTCTGCCTCTGCCTGCCACTCTGTCTGCCTGTGCTCACTCTCGCTTCTCTCTCTATGACAAATAAATAAATAAAATCTTTAAAAAAAAAAAAAAATCCCATAGCTCCTAACTGCAGAGCATCCTCGGGAGGGAATGCTTAATGGAATGTAGAAAGCCTATCAACAGAGAGGGAGAGCTGGCAAACCTCAATGATATTCCCTCCTCTTGAACCAACAGAGCAAAGAGGTACAGGATTCCTATGGAGTGTTCCTAACTCTATCAGTCAGTTGTGCTCATTTATTAATATGCTATTTATGTATCTTGAAGAAGCTCTTAGCCTCTTGACTTAACTGGGACTTACCTAGTCCTCTTTACTTGTACTGCAAAAGAATCCCACCAGCCTCAGACTCAAGGGACCACAAAACGAAGCCCTCATTTTAACATCACAAAGCTCTCCTCAGGCAACAGATCCCAGGCTAAGGGCCACATGTTAATGGACTGTCTTCAAATCATGAAAGTTTTTAGGACCACTTTCCTTAAGACTTCCTAAAACGTTCTTACATCCATTTTTTTTTTCAAAACTGACAGCCTTCATATCCTTTGGGTGGGCATCATGCTGGAGAACAGATTGTAGAACTTGGAAATGGGTAAGAGGTTGAGATCCTTGTAAAAAATGCCAGAACTGCAGGAAAGGATGAGAACCAATCCTCCTCATGGAAACCCTCGTGGTTAAAGCGGCTTCGATGCAGAAAAAAGGAAACTGGAATATGTGACATCAGATCATAGGGGGCATCTGGATTTGAGCAAATGGTTTGAAATAGTTCAGGGGCACCTGGGTGGCTCAGTGGGTTGAAATCTCTGCTTTCGGCTCGGGTCGTGGTCCCAGGGTCCTGGGAGGAGTCCCGCATCAGGCTCTCTGCTCGGCGGGGAGCCTGCTTCCCTTCCTCTCTCTCTGCCTGCCTCTCTGCTTACCTATGAGCTCTGTCAGATAAGTAAATAAAATCTTTTTAGGGGCACCTAGGTGGCTCAGTAGGTTAAGCCTCTGCCTTCAGCTCAGGTCATGATCTCAGGGTCCTGGGATCAAGCCCCCGCATCAGGCTCTCTGCTCAGCAGGGAGCCTGCTTCCCCCTCTCTCTCTGCCTGCTTCTCTGCCTACTTGTGATCTCGGTTTGTCAAATAAATAAATAAAATCTTTAAAAAAAATAAATAAAATAAAATCTTTTTTAAAAAAATAAAAAGAAAGAAAGAAATACTCAGTTCAGGGGCACCTGGGTGGCTCAGTCGTTAAGTGTCTGCCTTCTGCTCAGGCCATGACCCTGGGTCCTGAGATCAGGCCCTGCATCTGACTTCCTGCACAGTGGGAAGCCTGCTTCCCCCTCTCCCAGTCCTGCTTCTGTTCCCTTTCTTGCTGTCTCTCTGTCAAATATATAAAATAAAAAATCCTTTAAAAAATACTCAGTTCACCTCCTCAAGCTGCACAATTCATTCTCTTTACATATTATCTTATTTTTACCCACACATAGCTCGCGAGGGAACCATGGAGAGGACTACAGGATTTTCCTGTATTTATAATTAAGAGATCCCCAGTAGTACAGACTAAGAAATACCTTCTTCGAGAATTTTTGAGCAGTACATATTGTGGGGGTGGGGGCTTTTAAAAAAATATTTACCTAAACATTTTAGCGACAAACTTAAGAACCCAGATATAAATCTTGAGAAAATTTACAGGCTTTTTATCATTTAATGGCACTTCACATGAATCAGTCCTATATTAGTATTTCAAAATAATTTCCAGAGCACATCACTATCTAACAGCTACTGATTTTGTAAATGCTTTTTAGAGACTTAAAGATTTACAGGTTTTTGAATTGCCAAGATAACCTAATGGAACAACAATCTTTCCATTGCATTTGTAAAGACGCCAAAGGAAACCTGAAATTCACCTCGCTTATTGGCTATATTATTGCTTCTAAGAAATGATGAAGAACGTGCCTTTTGAACAACAAATGGATGGCCCAGCGGGTCTTGTGGGAAAGATCTCAAGAGCATCCGTACTTGGTAATAGCTTGCCTCATTCTGTCTGTAAGACATGGATGGGTGGCAGGATATTCTCCCTGTTGTTTGTTTTCTAGAATGCACAGTTTTAAAAATAGGAATGATTCAACTTTTAGAAATACATCTGTCTGCAGAGTCAGCCGAAGGTGCTTCTTGAAAAATTATGATCACAGCAAGTTCTAGAAACAACCTGTTCTACCTCAGCCCAAAGTAAGAGAAAAATAAACAAAATTCATAGACACTTTGGTCCCATACTCTCATTATAAAGATAAGAATACTAAGGCCCATATAAAAATAAATACAGAAAACTTTGTGTTTTTTTATAGACCTACCCCTCACCCCCACCACACTGGCCAGTCAGAGAAAAATGCTGAAAGAAAACTGTTTTCAGGTTGTTCTTATTGATTTCCTCTTTGTGAAAACAAGACCACACTTTTGCCAAACTGTTTATGTTGCGTAAAAAATTTTCTGGAGACCTTCCAATCCTCAAATTCCTAATGACTGTCAGGTCATCACTGTGAACATTTACATTATTTCTTTATCATGCCCCACTGTGTGTTAGTGTGGAACTCTGACAATTTTTGCCCTCAGAACTTAGAATTTTTCGAGCAGGAACGCAGCCTAAAAAGAGGAAAACACAAATATTTTTAACATTTGGTAAGAGCTCACTTCAGAAAGCTGTTTTAGATCTGTTAAGAATAATTTGAAATTAAATCTCTTCCTTTTTTTTTTAAACAAAAAAGTTGGGCATGTCTTCTCTATCACTAAAAATCTTTAGGTCTGCTTTTTTTTTTTTTTTTTTTGGTGGAAGAACGTACTTAGAAACTGAAACACATGAGGTGAACTCCTGGTATTAAAAGTTACCTGACAAAGCCGACAGAATTGGGGTACTTAAACATCAATTCTGTACATGTATGTGTGATGTGTGAGGGAGGTATGTGTGTAGCTATCACTGTTTTTCTGTCATGGGTTCTCACTAGTGAATCAGTTACAGCTGTAGGGACACCAAGGAGTGGAGAATGATGAAGAAACGTTTTATGCTAAACATCTAATTGTAAGTAATATCCATTCATTGTAGAAAATCACAAAGAAAACTACCTATCATTCTATTAACTAGAGAATGCAAATATTACCATCTGCAGTAACATCCTAGCCTTCCATCAGTCAGTGCTCAAATGCTACTTTTTCAGTCCATCCAAAATGCTCACGCTGCCCAGAGCTCAGGGAGAGGGTGCAGGGAGAACACCTGAATGCTCTGGGGACAAGGGACGGTAACAAACGGGCCTTTATCAGGCTGGCTGGGGATTTAGGCCAATTTGAGAATGGAAGTCTTCTCAGAAGTGGCATATTTAGGAAATGTGTCCTGTTTCCTGCATATTGTGAATCACTATAGCTGCCACGGGGAGGGGCAGAGGCAGAGGGAGGAAGCAGGCTCTCCACTGAGCAGGAAGCCCGATGCGGGGCTCCATCCCAGGACCCCAGGATCATGACGTAAGCCAAAGGCAGATGGTTCACCGACTGAGCCACCCAGGCGCCATGGTGAGGTACTACTTCAGACCTATATTGTCTAAAACACTGAACATACCCAACCACACGGCAGTTTTGTTTTCATGATACCTTTCATAAACTGCACGCAGATGACTGCTTCCAACACTTACTCTAGAGCTCAAAGTAGCAACTCGGACCTGAAGAGCTATCTTGTGACTAAAAAAGATAAGCCAATATACAAAAATCAAAAAGAAATGAAAGGTTTCTTTTTAGTAGGTTACGCTTGTATTTCAACTTCAAAACACTGGAAGGGGTGGGTGAGGGCAGAAATAACACTTAATCTTGTAGGTCATCTCAGGGTTATAGAATGTAACAAACTCCACCACATGTAACAAACTCCACCATTTCCAACACTGGAAGGAAGGGTGCCTACTGTCTAGGAACCCACTGTACCATCTGTAGAAATGCAACGGTTTGTTCCAGAAATACTACTCAAGTCACTCTCTATCCACGGGTAAAACCGTCAATTCGTACATATTTGTAGCAGGTGCACAGTAACCCACGTGGGCATGCTTTAACTGAGTTAATAAAAATCAATGAGATGAGTGAAAATGCTAATAGAGGACCCTGAGAAAATCCCAGTATAGCCCCAGAGAGCTGTGTGGCCCTGATAAATGGTTTTTTTTTGCACCTGACTTCACTACCCTGTGAAATATGGACGTCAGTATCTTCCACAGCCCACAACGGTTGCATACATGCTCAATGCAGAGCACACACAGTGCGCTCTCAACACTCGGAAGATGTTATTGAGTCTCTGTTTGGATAAAAATCAGCCTGTTAACATCTGACTGTAACCAAACACTGGTAATTTCAGTTCTGAAAGTCATAAGACAAATTTCAACAACAGTTAACTTCTTTTTTTAAAAAAAAAATTATTATTATTATTTTTTGACAGAGAGAGACAGTGAGAGAGGAACAGAAGCAGGGGGAGCTGGAGAGGGAGAAGCCGGCTTCCCGCTGAGCAGGGAGCCAGATGCAGGACCTGATCCTAGGACCCTGAGATCATGACCTGAGCCAAAGGCAGACGCTTCACGATTGAGCCACCCAGGCGCCCCTCAACACCAGTTAATTTCTAAGATGATTGTTACTGGGAGAGCTAAGAGCAGAATTTCAAAGGACACTGGAAGTGATGACTTATTTATTTATTAAAGATTTTATTTATTTATTTGACAGAGATCACAAGCAGGCAGAGAGGCAGCCAGAGAGAGAGGAAAGGAAGCAGGCTCCCCGCTGAGCAGAGAGCCCAATGCGGGGCTGATCCCAGGACCCTGGGATCATGACCTGAGCTGAAAGCAGAGGCTTTAACCCACTGAGGCACCCAGGTGCCCTGGTGACCACTTATTTAAGGTGGCTGCATTTTACGATAAGTGAATCATATCAGTAAAGTTGACTTCATCAAAGAAAAAGCTTGTAATAAATGAGCTCTCAATCCCCCTGCAACTGTGGAATTCTATTATCTCCCAAAGTCAGGTGATCTGCTCAAGGTCAGAAATCCTGCCAGATTACCAGCCTGGAGTGTACCACCACATTTGAATTATTGAGAAAACTTCAGAAATATGATAATAACAGGTGTATTTAATTCCTACTGAAGGTATAAACATCTACTCATTGATAGTTCATAATTAGCTTTTTGTCAACCACGTTTGTGGTTTCTCATTACAGAGCAATTAAAAGCAAACCAGTAGAGAATACAATGTAATGAAATGGAAATATGGCCATGGTACATTACATTTAGGTGAAAAAAAGTTGATTATAAAACAGAACCATCCAACTTTTGTAAAAATGTATATACAGAAAGAAATTTTTGAAGCTACCTACTAGATTTTTAAGTATTAGTTAACTCTAAGAGGTGGGTTACAGAGGATTTGCCTTTTCTTCTTTTTTGTCTATTAGCTTGCCTATATTTTTAAACTTCAAAAAACCCGAATTATTAATTCTATAATAAAGATTTTTAAGCAAAAGTAAGTTCAAATATTGTAAGTACAAGTCACTCTGATTAGAGATAAAACATTACAAGTGGCCTGAATGGGTGTAAGCCATTCAGGTTTACAGACGAGTTCAAATTAGCTCTTGATCGACAGATTTCTCACTTCTCTTGAAAAATGACAAGTCCTGAGAGCACTGATCTAGGACGACCTGCTTGCCCCGCAAAACTGCTGCCTACTTCAGATGAGGCCTCCGTTCTCTCTCAATTTGCCAAATTATGAGCATTTAAGTTTTCCACCTGCGGTCTAATCAGTGCAGCACTGTAAGCCAGAAGAAACATTCTGTAAGAACTGAAAATATAACACTTAAAGAGTAGCTGATCCCAATTTTCTTAAAATTTTTAAAAGTGTTGTGTACATATGTGCAATGCATACACACACACACACCCCTACACATACGTACATAGATACTGCTAAACTGATACAGCATTAATTGAAATATAATGGATATATCTGGCCAGAATTACAAGTGACATCTTTTGTTTTTCAGCTTTTTATTTGTATTTTTTGGATTTTCTGGAAGGAACTAATCTCATGCATAATTAGAAAAAGTCTGGGAAAACAATTTTTTGATTAATGTCTTCCACCTCTGCTCCGCAGGGAGCCTGCTTCCCCCTCTCTCTGCCTGCCTCTCTGCCTATTTGTGATCTCTGTCAAATAAACAAAATCTTAAAAAATAAATAAATATATAATGTCTCCTACCCCATCACTGTAATTTCAATTCATTAACCAACGAGAACCTATTATAGCAAGTCAGCAATAGCTACACACACACACACACACACGTGTGCTCACACATGCACAAAATTGGTCTGATCACCCTGATTCCCATGGGCACTGTCACATAATTTAAACCCCAAGAGTTCACCTTATGCATTTTAGTCTACAAATAAAACCATTCACAAAGAAGCAGACTTTAAAAATCATTTTAGTAGGACAGAAGACTTATTTCTTTAATTACACAAACAACTAGTTACTATATAAGATAATTCATTTCCGATTACTCTCCAAAGATCTAAAACGGTACAGAGTGTACTTTCATGAAGAATTAAAAGAATTATGTTTTTTTAAAGATTTTATTTATTTATTTGACAGAGAGAAATCACAAGTAGGCAGAGAGGCAGGCAGAGAGAGGGGGAAGCAGGCTCCCTGCTGAGCAGGTCATGCAGAGCATGACCTGAGGCAAAGGCAGTCTTAACCCACTGAGCCACCCCGGCGCCCCTTATGTTTTCTTATTTGGAGGCTGTGTGTCTGTTCAAAAAATTCCCAGTTGTGAGGGGGAAGAAAATTGTCAGGCTCTCACACAAACAAGACAAGACATAGCAGAGAAATCTTTTAAATGTTCACATGGATGACCTGATGGGCTTGGGAATTCTAAGCACTGGAAAAGACTGCAGAAAATTCCTACCACAATACCTGTGGTTTGGCAAAAGTGCTGTCTTGAGTTCACAGGGAAGAAATCGATAAGAACAACTTGAAACAGTTTGCTTTCTTGGTGGGAAAAACAATTGCCATAAATTGCAAGTATTTTTTTTCCATCCTTCTATGCAGCAAAGAAAACTACAAAGACCTTTTGGCCCTCTCAGGTATATTGAATTTTCAGCAATCGATGACATTCTAAAACTTATTTTTAAAGAACCTCTGTGGAAAAGGAAGCTGTCAATTTTGGGTAGAAAGGTGTCGTTTTCACCCTTTAAACAATCTCGTGACAGATTTAGGCAACCAACAACGTGCACACTACGAGCCCTTTATCCTGTGAGTCACCTGCCATTTAACCTGAAGCAAACGTGGCCATGTCCTTACCTAAAGACTGGTAGAGCTCTGTCATTTTGGGATGGTCCCAGCAAGTTGTTTGGGTCTCGTGGCTAAAACAGAAAATACAAAGAGAGACTTTAGAATTTATAATGGGTAGTGAAGGAAAGGAGGAAAGAAAAGTATGGTTTGCTTCTAGTTCATTCGGCAATGTTACTTCAAAGGTTACTTCAAAGGACTTCGGTCCACGCAGTTGAGAATGTTTCTTACAAGCAGCGAGAGGCTGCTACCATCACCCTTAAAGGAAAAAGCAACACGAATACGCTTTGGGAACCCGAATTTGTTTCTTCTTGGCACCCACAAGTCAGTTGTGCTTCTGTTGTTATAAAATGACTTGGTTATATAATCAATAATCAAAAACCAGGATTTCTTCGCCTGTCCAAAGTAGACTGTTCAGAAGGGACACCGACAAGGGTTACTCAACCCTGTCAAAGAGATATAGGACATTGATTCAATAAATAAATCACCTCACTTCTCAGTGGCTTTCACGACCCTTGACATTTTTCCATTACTCCTCCTTCTCCATATCCAGGTCTCATACTCACAATGACGGCATTTCACTTCGGCTTAAGGTCTAGCCAGTGCCCGACCAATCTGTCCTACCTCTCCTCTCCCCATGACTTCCTTCTCAAGTGCCTTTTTTCCCCCAGTACTCCACACACCGGCCCACCTTTTCCTATATTTACTTGGGCCTGAATGAAGCTTTCACAGTTCTCTCCCATTTCTTGAAGTTCAGCTAAGTGTAGTTACCAGCTATCAGCTCTGGCCACAAAAAGAACAAAACACCTTTGTTCCTAATTCTTTTGCATGAATAAATCCGGAAGAGATAACCACATATACTTTTGCTTACTTTGGCCCATCTACATTAAATCCCCATAGCATCATATTTCCCATTTTCAGGGATTACATGATGGGCTTTGATAGGGTAAAATGCAGCCCTGAACACAGGTATTACAGAAGCCATACGCACAGCCTGTTCCTGATCTTCAGGGGAAGGGTGGGGGCTGCAGGGAAGAGAAACCGCTTACATGTGGACACTTCAAGGTGAACACCAAGTACAGATGCCTCGCACGGAAAGAAGAGTTTGGGGAGGGCAACGATGACAAGCAACCTCAGCACAGAGTTTCAATGTGAGGACTGGATTCTGGCTCTGAGCCCTACTAACTGCACAATCTGGGGCAGGCCTCCTCAGTGAAGGGATTCAGTGACCAGCATGTTCTGGTGCTCAGTGCATGGCTCCTTTGTTCATTCTGTGGCCCCCAAACTGACGCCCAGTGAAAGCGAGTTTTTCTAGTTGCTGACACTATAGACGTGGATCCACCTTGCTGGCCAAGCCTTTGTAGAGAACAAAAAACAACAAAAAACAAACAAAAAACACTCCCTGTGAATTACCTGCTTAAAAAGAAAGTTGAAAGGAGAAATACTTATTGTGGTTTGTGAAATATGATAGTAAATGTCACAAAGTGGGTGGAAATTCCCCAAACTGTACACCTTCCAAGACCATCCCCTCTGATTATTTGCCATCCAGGAATGGAAGAGGAAAGACTCCGGTAAGAAAGTTACGAGACAATGCTGACTTGCCAGGGGCTGTTTCGGTCTCTCCCGCACACACGTTCATTTCTGGTTTCCTCTTCCACAGAGACAATTCTCCTGCGAGGAGGGCAAGAGGGGCTTCTCAGTGGAGGGAACATACCAGAGTGACGTCCAAGTCTTAAAGGGCAAGGAGAGCCGAAGACGCACGCACGTGGTCCGTGCTTTCGGGGGTTTTAGGAAGCGCCACAACCAAGCTGGTTTCTGATCTGGAGAAGAGGTGGGCGGAACTGGTACTTTATATGCACAGCACAAGGAGGCTGCAGCTTGCAGCTTCGTGGAAAAAGTGTTGGCTTGTTCTCGGGTGTTTTTCAGCTCGGAAAGTGCCCAGCAATGAAAGACCACCCTGCGTTTAGGCCTCTGTCATTTCCCAAGGCCATGCATATGGGAACACCAGGGAGGGAGGGAGGGAGGGAAGGAAAAGAGGGGGGGAAAGCACGTGTGTCCACACATATGGGCCCTTAATTCCCACAATGCATGACAATAAAGTCCCATCTCCATGCTGTGTGGGAGGACTGTAGCATCTTCAGTAGTAGATGGGCAGGAAAACGTCTGTCTGAGCTGATCAACCTGACCAGACAGAAGCAGAGACAAGGGCTCTGAAAAGGCAGCATCTGTAATGGACTTCAAAGGGGAAGAACACTGTGCCTGGGTGAGTCGTGTCAAAGGCAATTCCCAAAGAAAAGAGAAACTTGCATATGAGCGACAGGAGGAGAATCCCACAGGGAGTGAATGCGAGCCCCCCCACCCCCCCACCCCACCCCCTGCCCCTTCACGAGGCTGCCTCGCTCTAAAACAAACCTGATGGTCAATCTACTGACATTTCTACCTTTCCAAGGAATTTATTCCAGTGGGTCAAATGGTGAGAAGGATTTTCAAAATTGTTTTCATCCGTGAGTCCTTAGTTTAACCACAGTTTCCTTTGCTGGATGACAGCAGAAAGTCTCAGCCCCTGCGTGGAGCCCCACTTCACCGGCTATTGGATATGGGCCTTTATAAGTGCTCATTTTCGCACTTACCTGGGATACTGGGTGGGAGGCCTTGAATAACCTAGATAAATGAACCCAAACAAATCCAAAAGCCCATTCTCTTTTACCTCCTTGCCTTCCAACACACAAGCCTTTTCTTTGTAAGCAATGCCAAGTAACCAGAAAACAGATTGGGATTTCATCTGTACAGTCTTAGTTTCACTTCAGCTGCAAACCAGAACCAAGCAAGAGAAGGGAACACAAGTGGAAAAAAGAAAAGAATAAAGGGTGTGACTAATCCTCACAAATAGAAAAATAATCTCCTCACCATTTAATGCTGAGAACGACTGACAACCCAGCTCCAAAGACTTCCGATTCTTTGGGAACTATAAGATGAACCAAATGTTCGCTTCACTGCATGTGGGTGTTTTCGGTGTGTGGTGAATTCACAGCCCTCGTGAAACATACTGAAACACCCCCCCCCCCCGAAGAGAAAGAAAAGATGAATATGGACAGTAATCCACCGGAGGCACAAATCTGTGAGACTCCTATCTACATCCTGCCTTATAGGACAAGCCCATTTTTGGCTAGTGATCAAGAGAGATTTTACAGCTATATTTATTACTGTGTCTAGTTTCAAAAACAGTGGTGAATCAGAAGCAGCTCAGGTGTATACCTGGAATGTACAGAAAACACAGAAAGAGATGCCCAGCCGGGGAGCTGGTGGTGGGGGTGTGGGCGGTGCCATTCTTGGTAAGTGTCTCTCTCTCTCTTTTTTTTTTTTTTGTTCACTTTTCACATCAGAAACGTGCTCTCCATACCCCATGCCCAACCAAAAAGGAAATTCTGAAACCTGCTCACAAGTTAGCGGGCACATCTTTGGTCAGTCTCCGGAGAATAATGATGTTCCACGTAGATCAAAATTCTGCATACCCATTAACACAGAGACGAGTTTCGTAAATAATCCTTAAGATGCTCTATAAAGCTTTAAAACATGTTACTGATTTTGGCCCTGCTGGTTCCAAAGCCTGGTATCAGATATGCCTCTCGGAACAGCCTTACAAACTGACTTCCCCTCCTTTCAAAATGTGTACAAACTACAATAATCTCTCTTTTCCCTTTTATTTGGGGCCCTGGTAAGAAATGCAAATTAAAATACCAAACCACTGGATGTAACAAAAGACCCCGGGAACACCCACTTGTCAATAATAAGAAATTAAAGCATTACCCTACTGAGCACAGGGCTGACCTAATTTCCTACCACACAATTTAAATTTTCTCTCACCTTCTTTAGTTTCAAGTAGTGTGCAAGGTTATTATAACTGCCTCAGAGCTGTTCCTGCTGTCAGTGCTGGAATAATCAGATTTATTGGAATTGCTTTTTTAGTTTCTTAAAAACAAACATTAAACAGTTATAAAAAGTAACAAATTTCTACTTCTGGGGGGGGGATGGCAGTTGCCTAATTAAAATAAGATTTCTTCTGCTACCACTGTTACTGGGTACTGAAAATATTCCAAACAGTTGCCTTTTTAAAAAGTATCTTTCCACTACTTCCTGGGGAGGAAACTAATCGCTACGCAGCGGTATAAAAAGGTACCGTTCTCTTGCAATTTGCAGAGGATTAGAGTTTGGCTTCATATATAATCTGGAACCCATTGATCCACACCACAAAATCATTTCCCTTTAATCTGGGGATCAGACTCTTTTTCTAGAGGAACCTTGGCATTTGCACGCTGAATGTTGAACTTGGCTTGCACTGCTGGAATACCGGCAGGGTGGGAATGGGAAAACATATTTAAAAGTTTCTGCTACTGTGGAGGGGGTTGGGGGAAACGGGTGTCAATCTGGGCATCATAAATCCTATTCTAGTCTCCACTTCTTGTTCCCTGGAATATTTAACATTTTATTCTGTTTGGCTCAAGGCAGGCCAAAGATGACTGCCTCCGTGATTGTGCCAGCTGTTACTTGTCCTCCTCCTATTTGCTTTTTGGGCTTAAATCCCACCCACCCTCAACTTTGGCCAAAGCAATTTCACTTCAGGGTTGTGTCCAATCCAAGATCAAACAACACTGTCTGAAACCAATTCCATGGTGATCAAGGGTCAGAGACCTTTCACATAACCGTGTTTTTTCATTTGCTTCTCTAGCTTCTCCAAGAGCAACTGTATCCTGCAAAGAGGGGATGTGGCACAAGGAAATAAAAAACCCAGGCAAAAGAGAAAGGGTGATGGGGAGGGGGGTGACCAGGAGAGGTGACAGGGATAACAAAGCAGGGAGTCCAAGAGGAGCTTTCGGCCAAGGAAGAATGTAGATTTCCCTTAAAGACTTAGGGTCGCCACGGAAATCGGATGCCCTTTTTTTTTTTCATGATGTCAAAGCATTTGATAATTAATATTATGCCTCCGTCAGGCAACTGAACCCTTTCAATTTCAGCTTCAAACTTAACTTCAAATTTAACGGAGATAAACTGTCCTGCCCTTTTCGTTGCCGAGATCAGATGTGGAATGACAAACTTCGGTTAAAGACGAGCACAGGCACCTGGAGAAACCCGAGAAAAGGACACCCAGAAATGACTGCACACTCAACCCCAGAGGGCAAAACAAAAAACCACCATAACAAAACACTTTATCCTCCCTGTATGTCAAATCCTGGACTTCTGGGCTTTAATTGCTTTTTCTCTGTTTTCCTGATTTCTGCAAGTCGTGGGGGCATGGAACGAACACAGTAAAAAAGCCAACAAGGGGAATGTCAGTTGGAATCCTCGGAAGAAATCAGGCAGAAAGTTGACCTTTTGGCACTTGCAGTGCAATGGAAGGTAAAACCTCGCGCGCCCCTTCCCTCCGCGAGATCGGGCGACAATTTAGGAACAGCCTGTCTGGCTCACGTTCACACAGCCCGGGAAGGAGCAAAAAGCTCCCGCGGCCCCAATCGCTGCGTGGAGAACGCGCTGTCCCCTTCGGGTAGGGCGAGAAATCAGCTTTTTGTCTTCAAGCCCATCCCAAAGCCAGAGGAAGGGGATCGCCGCAAGCCTGGCGCTGAGGGGCAAGCCCCGGGGGACGCACCTGCAGCGGCGCAGCAAGGACCCGCGGGGCAGGTTCCCCGACGCCGGGCCGCCCGGCGTCCCGCCGCTGCGCTTGTCCAAGTTTTGGCCGCCCGGGTTTGCCCCCTGCTCGTGCCACAAGTGCACTGACTGCGGCGATCCGAGGGGGCCGTGATGCCCTTACCCTTTGAGCTGCTCCCTCATGGTTTCAAGGGTTCGGTGGTCGAAGGAAGGCGCAAGCGGAGGAGTGAGTTTTCCAGAGCCGCCGGGCTCCCCGAAAGTCGAGCGCCGCCGCCGCCCAGGCTCGCAGCTGAAAGCACTGCGGAGGAGCCGGCGCGGGCAGGCAGGCGGGCGGGGAGGGGGCGCTGCAGGCAGACGGGGCGGGGCCGGTCCGGGCTCCGCCCCCACCTAGCGACCTGGGAACCCGGGCTCCCAGAGACCCGGCAGTGGGGAATCGGCCTTGCCCAACGGAAAGGAGAAAGGAAAGACCGACGGAGGCACAGATTTAAGACAGTCCTAGGAACCTGAAAGCCCCACACCGCCCTGCTAGCACCGTCTTAAAACCTCCAGCAAGACTACTTGTTGCCTAAATAAATGACCTAGGTGCAAATGACCTCATTGCAGATAATTAAGTGTGTGGGCTCAGAGTTTGGTTTTTGTTTTTGTTTTTTTCAGAGAATGAGAGAGAAAAAAATCACAGAGTTCTCCCCGCCCCGGCTTTCCCTCAATCCAAGGTTAAAGTGGTAGGGCTGTAAAGACATGAAACTCAGGTTATGCTCATCCTGGGCTAAATGAGCTTCTTAGGAAGCATTTGTATTTGTGAAATGGCTGTGGGTCTCAAAGTGTGGGAGGGCAGTATCAACGTCACCTGCAAACTTTTGATGAAAAAGAATGCTGGAGTCTCAGCTCAGACCTACTGAATCAGAAAGAGCAGACTGAAGTTTGAGAAACGCTGGTTATAGGCTCTAAAGAAAACACCACCACCACCAGTGGTGTGGCATGGTTTGGTCTTTTGGTATTATTTTCGAGAAATCTAAAAAGGAATCCATTTCTAATCGAACATTTTATCAGAAAAGTGGCAGGGGACAGTTCAAATACTGCAAATCCTAGAGTGTGCCATGTGACGATGCAGGTTAACTATGCAAAATTATTTCAAGCGAGGAAATATTCTGAAAAGAAGACAGCCTTCATTAGCACAGTAAGTTTTTGCAACCTTCACATAATACCTTCCATTAGAGTCCCCGGAGTATTTTAAGATAAAGTCCCTTCGTGGTTCCATTGTCCCTCCTTGTCCATTTATTTTGTGGGCCTGCTTTTTCTTTTTATCTTCTTTCAACTACTTGCCTTTCACTCTCTCTTCTGGTCCATTCCTTCCTCTTCTGTTTACAGTTGAAAACATGCCCCCCTTTTTCTTTTTAAAATATCCTTTTTTGCTCAACATTTCCCCACCCCCACCCCCGTAGAACGTTGTAGAACGTTTGAGCTTAAAGGACTGCGGACATCAATCTCCCTTTACTGTCTGCTACAGAATGACAAAAGAAGCAAAAAAAAATAATAATAATAAAGTACAGGAACAAAAGGGAAAGGGGGTGCCAGGTTTCTTCATTCCCGTTGACAAACCAAATAAAAATGTAAACGTTATCACTAAAGCCTTGTGCATGTAGGTAGGATTGGTTTTGCTATTTTAAAGCAAATAAAACACTTCTGCTGGCATTCGGCCTCATAAATTGAGACTTATTAATGCTGTCTTTTAGCAATTTTGAGCCAGTGAGTGGTGGAGGCAGCTTCTATTATGGTCTGAGGGGGGCACACTAGGATTCCCTTTGGGTGAGGCTGTTCCTTGGTGGAACTGCAGATTCTAGGTCTGTCTCTATCTTGGTGAGGGAAGAAGGATTAGTATTCTGTGATGAGAAAGTTGTGGCCTTTGCTATTAATCAGTAACCAATCCCTGTGTCAATGTGGCAAATCACTTAAATACTGTTTATGTTTATTTCAATGAAAAGACACAAACCTCACAGCATGGACATTTGTACACATCAGAAATCAATCAGTTAAAGGTTTGCCACACCTGTGCTTTGTCATGCTTCTCCTTTCTCGTTATTTTTATCTGTTTGTTTTACACTCTGAAATTACCCACTGAAGATTCAGGCCTGATAGGTTTCACTAAAATATAAACAGTCTAAGTCTTTTTTCTCACTGCTCACTGGGGAAACTACTAGGAACCATTCGTTGGACAATGAAAAAGAATGGAAAATAAGAAATCACTATTCCGATTTTTCTTAAATTTGACAGATGGCAATCCTCAAAAATACATCTTGAAGTTCTTTTTTAGACTGGAGTTATAGGCACTTGAAGACTTGTTCCCAACTCTTGATGTTATTTTAGAAATTAAATACTCCAAGAATTATTAAGAAATGACATGGGCATCACAGTAACTGTTTTATTGTCAGTTTCAGTTAAATGATGAATTTGCTTATTAGGAAAAGGCATTAAGAAAAGGTAATTTATAAATGTTCATTTCATATAAAAATTCTATAATGATGCTATGTATGACAATACGTTGTTTATAGTAGCTATCATTACTGTTTTGGCGTGAATCAGAGACCTGAAAGGAACATGGGGGATCTGCCACCAGAAAGGACAGATTGCAATTCTGACTCCGGAATTTACCATGAGCTATACTCATGCTCACACTGTGGCGAGAATGTGACAGTGCAAGGACTGGACCAGGGAGTTTTGCTCCAAGGCTTATGCCACTCTACCATGCTGCCATGGGGAGATGTGGCCTCCTTTACTGTAGGGGAAGATCTGTATTTTTTTTTCTTCTGTGCTAATAAGCAATCTCACTGCTGTCTGACAGCAGAGGGGGGTAGGTTTGCTACAAAAAGGGGTAAGGAAGGAATGAGATAGAGTGAAGTCTAAATTCCTCCATACCCAAAACTCTAGTCTTTAAACACCTTTTAAGGTTTTAAATGTCCAACATTTTTAAATGTTGCTTAGAAAAACGTAGACCTCTCTGATGGAAGGGACTGTGCTGGATATCCTCTCAGTTCCCCCTCCAGCTCTATTCTCTGCCCTTCTCCATTCTGCTCTGCGCCCCAGGAGGCTGGGCCTCTGGCGATGTCATCAGTCAGGGCCCTTTGGCTTCCTTTTGCCTTCAGCTAATGGGAAGCCAGGAGGAAAAACCTACTGCCGGAGATAAAGGGCGGGAGGAGGGAGATGTTTGCATTTTATTCCTCAAGCTCCCTCCTGTTGGCCTTGGACCTGGCAGTGGCTAAGTTCCTTTACCCACGGCCACAAGCTGGGCTGGCATTTCTACAGCAACAGCGTTTTCCAGGTTCTCCCTTTGCTCTTGTTCTTCCCCTGACACTGCTCAGGTTTTTTGTAAACAGCCTTTTTCTTACATTCTTTTCAAGTACCACTTTTGCATGTACCATCTATTTCTTCCAGGCTCCTGACCAAACAGGGACCCATCCAGTCAAAGTCACCCTCTGGGTCACTAAATTGGATGCTGAATGGGGACCCCCCCCCCCAAGGAGAAATAAGTTAACTCTGTCTGTTGGAGCTGAAAAGAAGGGGGGTTGGGGGTAAAGGCAAATCAACAATTACAAATGGTGTTAACAGCAGGTGTGAAGGTAAAGAAACCAGAAACAGCTTTTTCTTTTCAAGAGCTTCAGTGGTCTGTTTGATCCTTGGGAGAGAATGTCAAGAGATTCAGTAGGTGGGCAAATTGAAAATGATCCAGAGTTTGACCTGTGTCCTGAAAGGTCTGAATGTGAGCCTGAGTGTGGTTCTGTCATATTTGCCTTTTAGAAAAAGCACTCAGGAAATGGATGGGGGCTGGGTCAGAAGAGTCTGGAATTAGGAGACCAGATACAAGGGGATTGCAGTATGAAGACGATCTGAATAGCGGAAGTGGCACCGAGTGGAGAAATAATAAGGTTATACATTACAGGAGTCATGACTGATCAGACACACCGATGGAAGAAAGGGACGACCCTGGGCCTCAAGCTTGGCCACCACTGCATCTCACCACCCTACAGGTCTGATCTAATGGCCTTGGGCACCGAAATTTTTAAGGGGATTCTCACAGGCAGCCGAGGTTGAGTCACTCTGCTCTCTGGTGAATCCCAAGCCTGGATGAGTAATATTCGACAGGCCAGGAATGTCAGGAGGAGGGGGGCAGGTTCAGGCAGAAGAGGGCCAGGGAGAGAGGATCAATTCACTCTTAAGCATGATGAGTTCGAGGTGGCCGTGTGATGTAAAAGGGAGTACCACATCTGAGCCCGGAGCATAGAGGGGAGATGTCTGGATTGGAGCCACTGGTTTGAAATATCAGTGCTGGAAGGTCAAGGTTGTGGATGAGGCCAAGGGCAGAGACCAGGCTGCTCGATGTTCCACAAACACATGCTTTTCTTTTTACTCTGCTTGAGGGTCAGAGTTAGCCAGGTTTTACCAATATGAAATGAGGAGCAGAATGGGAAAGGAGAAAGAAAGGGAATGGTTTGCGCTGGGCACTTGCCAGGGGATGGCCCTGAGGGACTTCACCACCCCTAGGGGCCAGCTTTCTCTCGCTCCAGGAGTCTCAACCTGAACTGCCTAGCCTTCCCTAGCCCATCTTAAGTTTAACCCGCATCGTTTTCTAAAAATCATTTGGAATGTAGGTACTACTTCAGTTAAGCATAATAGGTATTTTACAGTAAAATTTCACCATCTACATATTTAGCAAACCCGTAAGTATTCCATGTTTCTCTGTGCAAAGTACAAGTATGAGCTGTGAGCACTGAATCGGACATCTAATAAATGCTTACAATGATGGTGAGTCACTGCTAGTTAGGGCAAATAACACGGTGCACTAATTAAAATATGTGTAACAGTCTCTTTAGATCCATCTGAAACCAGCATCTTCTGGATGTAAAAATCTCCAGTCAGTTCATATTAACTAGTAAATGAAGAGGCGTCTACATTCAGACCCACACAAAAGCCTATTTTTCCAGGCCCTTCCCCTGCAGGGAGACAGAGTAAGCCAGGCTGAGGAAAGTTCTCGGAGCCAGCTGCCATCCAAACCAGAGATTTCACCAAATAGGTTCCAAATCGAGTTGCACTCAGATTCCCTCTCATGTGATTTGCTTCTAATAAGATTTTTCAAAGCTTCCCAGAGCCACCTCTATCACACCGAACATCTGAAAAGATGTGAAGTTGAACATCTTCACGAAAATAAAGCCACACTTCATTAACCTTACGGGCCAGCGGTTGCTTCCCAGGAAAGAATTCCGGTACCTATTAGCCTGCCAGCTATAGCCTACCCCAGGTAAAGCAAACAGAGGGCCTCCTGCTAAAAATGGGTAACCAGTTAAGGTGGTTCCAGTAGACCTAGGACAGCATTCCCGGTCTACCTTAACAAGCGCTCAAAGCTGTAACTATCTGTCTGCCTTTACCAAACAATTGTGCGGAATAACAGGAATTTCAAAACTAGGCAGAAATTCTGACACTCTGCATAATCTCCCTTCCTCTTCAGCTACAAATAAGGCTTTGTATTCGATTAGACTCACAGCAGGTGAAAACCCCAATTAGTGAATTCATTCTGGGGCCTCTTTCTACCTTCCTCCCACACACCAGTTAAAAAAAAATTAAAAAAAATATAATAAGGCAAGTCTCAGTCTTTTCCCAGATCACAAGTAAATTAACCCTTGGATCTACCCAATCAAGCCCTTTAAAACATAAAGAATTTTCACAAGAAAATGGGGGGGATGCTGAAAGTTCTCTCCTTCTTGACTTCATCATGGGGCTTGCAGAAAATTCTGTTTTGCTAGATGTTACTGTTTTCTTCAAATCCATAAATACTCAGATTTTCCAATCTAGAAATTACAGTTTTTCTTTATACCTGAAGACTCATGAAGCCAATATTACCTAAAGAGTGATTAATGGACAGTCTGCTGCAAGAGAGAATGATTTTTAAGTTATGTTCTTATTTTGCTGTATTTGAGATGAGAGAAAATATTAAATTTTAGTTTTCACAGTATGCTTTGGCTTTAGGAAGTACACAAAGTCTATATTTCATACTTTGTAAATATTTATTTGTCAAAGGAAATTCATAATTGGACAAGGATACAGGTTTGGTTTGAACATTTAAAAAAAAAAGCAAGACAGCTTTAGTTCTTAGAGTGATTTACTTACACTTTGTCAATTGCTTCTCTGGAAATAATTCACAACCCAGTTTTATTTATGAGCATATGATTAAAAAAGAGCAGCTTTGTCTCTTTTAATTGTTTCAGTCCTGTCACTTTTTTTGAAACAAGTCGTAGGACTTACTATCCACAAGAAAACGCTGAACATATATCAAAGAGCAACGTAGCTTTTAGAAGTAGTCATTTGTTACTGTCAGAGGTTCATTTCATTTTGAGGCTTTTTAATTAAAATGCAAAATTCTACATACATGCCTGCCTAAATTACCCATTCTGAAACACTCAAATTTCATTAAAAAAATGCTAAATGCTAATGTAACCATTTTTAATACTTATGACTTGGTTCTTAAGATTGGGGGGAGGGGGAGTAAACAAAGGAATTACCAGTCAATTAAGTGAACAAAGAAGTCACCCTGAGTTGAAACAGGTAAGAAAAATTTAATATTCAAATGATACGGAATGAAGATACAAGAGGGTTTTTTCCCCCTCCTTTTGAGATGAATATCTACCAGAATCAAAAGCAGCTATTTAATCTTCAGCAAGCATATTCTGGCAGAGGCACGAAGCCAGCAAGACAGAGCTCTGGACCGATTCTGCCCCTTAGAGGCCAGTCCCTTAACCCATCTGGAGCTCTGTTGACTCATCTGTAAAATTCAGCTACCACTGCATAGGGCCATCATGTGGGTCAAATGACATAAGGACTAGGAAAGCGATCTGAAGGCTGGGGGATGCTGTGTTAATACAAAGTAGCCTGTTGTGCAGTTATAGTTCCTTAAAAGAAAACCCAGTATGTCCAGGAATACTGTTGGGAACACAGCACAAGAAAAATTCAGCATAGACGCTCACTTGCCATTTTTAGACTGCTGTATGACGGGAAATGAGCAGGCTCAGAGTTTGTCTTGCCTTTTTAGCAATTTGCAAAAGGAAACTTTCCTTCTTCTGTTTTGTACATCTAAGAAGGAAGAAGTGGGTAAACTAAGATTTTTTTCTTTTACAAGATAAATCAGTAACCACAAGCCTGCGATAGAAGTAAAATTTACACCCTTTTGCTATCCTTCTGGGGGGCCGAGGTGAAAATATCCATACTAGTCACACATGTTAAAAGGTGTATTCACGTTCATATTGTCAGAGAGCAGCGCCCTGGAGTAGTGAGAAAACCAGTGAATATTGGTTTTGCCAGGGACAGTGGGAGAGAAAGATCCCCTCTACCCTCTTGGTGGCAGGCCTTCATCAGCCAGGATGTGATCAGAACGCGCCAGGGACAGACGCGGAGGGACAGGAATTCTTAAAGGGGGAAATGGAGGTTAAAACCAATTTAACCACTTAATGATTTACCAAAGGCTGAATCTTGTACTCCAGCTCTGGTTTATCTTTGTCAAAGCTTTTTTTTTTGAGATAAAAGGAAAATATGAATGCAAGGAATTTTATTCACATATCTCCGAGAACGTTTTTTCATGTGCTGTACCCAGAATAAGTTTCTTGTGCATATTAATCTAATTCGTTTCTCTAGATGACTGTGATCATGATGTATTTATTGGACACTTACATGTGTCTTTGCCTATCTTAAACTCTTTTCACTATTCTTTACTATTTGTAAAGCCTAGAAAAATGTTTGGAGGATTGGCTGGGAAATAGTTTAAAATTTCAGCATTGTAACCAGATTACAATTACAATTACAACCAGGACCACCCAAATATGGTGTAGACTTTAAGGAGCTTAGAATCTAGTGAAGGGGGATGGAGATAGAACATGAGGAAACACAGTATCAGATGGACTCTAAGTATAGAAACAGATATAAAAAAGGAAGCAAAAGGGAAAAGTGGTTTAACCTATTGGGTTTAAGGAACACACATGCCAATGAAGAGTTAACTAGGCTTAAATCTCCAGGTTTCATGCATGTTTTTGTTAGTATATGAAGAACAGAAGCAAGTTTCTTAAACTGACTCTGAGCTAATCTCTCATATTAATAATTTACTGAACCACAGATTTTTAAATGTTAACATACTGCTGTGTTATAAAATCAGATTATCTTCTTTTTGGGATTCAAAAAAGAATTGGGCCAATATTGGCTTTTGTATCTCAGGAAGGTTAATATTCAGAAAATACTACTGTCCCAGGGCTCCTGGGTGGCTCAGCTGGTTAAGCGTCTGACTTCTGCGCAGGTGTGGATCTCGGGCTCCCTGCTCAGCAGGAGTCTGACGATTCTCTCTGTTCCTCTCGCTCTGCCCATCCCTCGGTTTGTGCTCACACTTTCTAATAAATCTTAAAAAAAAATACTACTGTCCCTACTAGAATATCAAATCACACTCTTGAGTTACCATCAATACTCTAGTGTGGGAATCTATATCCTCACAGGTTGACATGTTCTCATCCCTTAGAAGCCTTTCCTCCTATGACAGAAAGACAAGAAAAAAATTGGCATTACCCATACTTGTGAAGACTTTTCTTTTTAAAGAGAATTGAGTTTGGAGTGGGAATAAACAAGCATGGAGAAGAAGGTATGGAGCGGAATGGAAATGTATGCCAAGTAGACCACTGCAATAGTCCAGTTAAGGGAGGATGAGCAAAACGGCTGAAGGGGAGTGGGAGATACAGGCTTCCTGATATGGAATGAATAAGTCACAGGAAAAAAAAGTTCAGCAGAGGGAACAGAATCCATGGTATTCTAACAGCATTGTCTGGTGACAGGTGGGAGCTATACTTGTAAGTACAGCCTAAGGTATACACTCGTCCAATTGCAATGTTGAAAACCTGAAGCTCATGTACCATTGTGTGTCAACTCTACTTCATTAAAAAAGAAAAGCAGATCCTTTGGAGGGGGTGTATAAGTATCTTTGAAAAAGAAAAGAAAAGAAAAAGGCAGAGAGAGAGGATGAAATCCTGAATTAAGAAAGTAGCATTGGGAATCGGTGTGGAGGTTGAACTCAAGACAGGTTACAGGATACAATCAATTCTACTTTTCAACCAATCAGACTTCAACCAATCCTTTCTGGAGGAAAGGGAAGACTCTAGGATTTTTGATAATGGTGCCACTACCTGAGGATTCATGTCTGTGTATATACTACGTATGTATTTATATCTCATATTGTACCATAGGGCAACTTAGAAGGATGAATAAATTTCAAAAATGAATAGATAAAATCCAGCATGAAGAGAATGTAAATAGAATAAAGCATTAAGAAGGGAGGAAAAGTCAGAACACTGATTTGAAGATCATCGGGCTTGATATGGTTCGTAAAATTTAGCTACATACAAGGCTTGGGGAAGACGTGGATCAACTAGAACTCACCTGCTTTGCTGATAGGAATATACACTGGTCCAACCATATTGGAAAACTGGCGTAATGCATTCACGCTGAGCACATGCATATCGAATGACCCCGAAATGCTAATCCTTAGTGTATTTCCAAAAGGGACTTAGACACAGATTCACTGAATGACACAGTTTAGAATGTTTCTAACATCATTCTTTGTATCAAGTGTCAATCAGCAATTGAATATATAAATCATAGCATATTCACACAACTTCATCCAGCACTATAGATGAATGTGAGTTTTAAGAAGCGAGACGCAAGAGAGTACATGCTGTATGAGTCCATTTACATGAAGTACCAGAACAGGCCAGATTAATTTATGGTGTTCCCATTCAAGAGAGTGATTACCCTTGGAGGGTGGGTAATGATTGGAAGTGGGCAGGGGTGGCCTAGGGGACTTCTGGGGCTGGGAATGTTCTGTTTCTTGATCTGGATGCTGGTTACAGAGGTGTGTTCAGACTGTGAAAATTCATTGTACTGTCTATTTCAGATTAAACATTTTTCTATATGCCAATATTTTCAATCCAACCTTTTTGAAAAGGGGCTCTAATTTGGCTGTGGGCTTTCTGGATGCCAAAGCAAAAGAAAAAGGGTAAGAGGAAATATCATCAAGTTTATTATTTGAATTACTGAGAAGAGGAAAAGAACATAATTCTTTAAGTAAAGCAAGCCAAAATCTCAATTCTGCTCTTAGATCTAAATAAACCAAGGTTCTGATGCCCCTGAGCCAAAGCCATCTTAACGGGAATCAAAGCAAAGTGAGCCGAGAATGCCACCTATTCATGGCTGGACCCATGTTAGAGATAAAGCATGGTATGGTATTTTTCCAAACTGTAGGTCATGAACCATTCATAGGCTGTGAAATCTAGAGACTGCTTCATCACGGATATTGTTTTCAATAACAGAGAAAAGAATAGAAAATATGAGGATGGATTATACAGTAAGGATAAGTAATGCTTTGTGATACTCTTCTTTCCACATATAAACACAGAGAAATATTTATAGAGATAATGTGTGTGCACACAAATGTGTGTTTGCACTAGAATGATATATAAAGCGTGGATTGGTCAAGAGACAGGAAAGCTAGAGATCTTCACTGCATGGAGGAAAAGAATGTGTACTTATTGGACAGATATGCATAAACAGACTCAGAAAGAAGCTGGGGGCAGTCAGCTTATAGTTTTATTCTCTGGTAAGGGCTGGAGCCTTATGAGAGACTGGAAGGGCATAACGAGCTTCAGGAGGGGACATTCACCAGATCGGAAGTTCTAGCCACAGGAGGCGCTGCTAGGGTCTGAGGGTCTGCCTGGAATTTTAGAGCGTGTCTCTCTGCCAGCTGATCATTGAGGGGACTGTAGGAGCCTACGGTAGGAATCACTCAATCTTTTCTTTCTATTCCAGAGGACATGGTGATGTCACATTGCGGGGGGAAAAACATTGCTGCAAAAGGTATTGTCAAGGGAAGTAACTAGGATCCCACCCTACTGCACACAGGTGCGTGCTGCCTGTCTGAGCAACACCACTGCAAAACACAAACTGAGAAATCGTCCTTCTGCTCTTGCCCCACAACGGGACATCCATGGAAGCCCTTGGTAGAGGGCCCATGGCTAGGCCCATAAATTGGCCAGTGTGCGTCTGACTGAATGGGGACATCTGAGGGCTGAAAGATGCCCCATTCTACTTAATACCTATGAATTCATCCTACTAAGTGCTGGGGTAAATCTGATTTGAGTGTTTATAAAGACCGGTAATGGCCATACTTATGCAAAAGAAAAAAGATTCTTATATGATTGTTGAAACACTCTAGACAGGGTGTAGCTATGGGGATATGAAGCATAGGAAAAGTCAAAATAACAACACCTTTGAGAATAAAATTCTCTTCAAAAGAGTGACCAGCCAGGAGAATAACCAGAAAAGAAGTCATAATCCTTCTTCTCTCAGTATTTAATCACAGAAGCATTCACTGAATACGCTGTAGTAATAAGTGACTAAGTATATTTCTCATTGGTATTTTTCATCTTTGAAAATCACCAGACTATAGATACTTTATTTCTACCCTTGCCTATGAAGCTATACATCAACAGCCCAGGCCAGCATGATTACTCACAAAATAAGAATTACCAGAACACATCTCATTTCAACTACACCTAAATTCACTCTGCAATAGAACTTGCTGGTAACTTTTCTCCAATGCCCTGCAACATACAGCAAAATGGCCCCAAATTCTGGCCCCTCGCTGGTAACCAGCTGTTGCCATGAGCCTTTGTACCTCCTCCCATCAGAAGCTGGAGTCTTTCCCTGTCCTGTTATCTGTGATGACCCTATGACATGACTTGCTTTGGCCAATAGATGATATCAAATGTGACACAAGCAGAAACCTGACAAGGGTCTTTGTGAAGAGGCGTGGGTTATCCTGTTGGATCATGAGTCACAAAGACCTAGTCGAATCTGTTCCTAAACGACAGCCTGTCAACCATCAGACAAGCAAATCAGGCCATAAGAGCCCATCCAGCCACGAGCTGACCACAGATGCATGGGCAGGCCTAGCAAAGACCACTAGATCGGCCCAGTCCATCTTCTAAGAGTGAGCTAAATAAGCTGTGGTTGTGTTAAGGGAGCTACAAACCATGGCTCATGGGCCAAGTCTGGCCTGTGGCCTGTTTTCACAGAGCCTTCCACCCAAGTATACTTACAGTTTTAAAGAGTTGGACAAAAAAAAAAAAAAAGAATATACAACAGAGATCCTATATGTACCACAAAGCCTCAAATACCTACTGTTCAGTCCTTTATAGAAGTGTTTGCTGCCCTCTGGGTTAAGCCATTAATTTGGGGAATAGTTGATTATACAGCAAAATAGAGCCGACACATAACTACTCTCAAGAAATAACGTGAGAAACTAAGACTTTCTCCCAGAACTCAGCTGACATCTGTTCGATTTATCCTAGTTGCTTGTTCACTAAGATAACACTTGATATGAATACAATAAACAAATAGACACATAACCCATAAGGTTATTTTTATAGTATGCTTCTCAAAATTACGATTTCTAAGTCGAGGTAGAAGAACAAGTGTACAATTTTTACCGGTTTTACTCATAACATCCCCATGCTAGAAGACAACCCAAATGTGTACCAGCAGGTAAACAGAAAAGCGAAATATGGTATTATTCAAACAACAGAAAGTACTCTTCCATTAAAAAGGAATGAACTTAACTATATGCTGGCTAACAGATAATAATAAAAAAATTCTACTTTATAAAAACAAAACCAAAAAGGAATTAACTACTGATTTTCAACTACTGATACTGAAAATCACTATGCTTAGAGTAAGAAACCATATACACAAAAACACCATGCCATTCCATTTATATAAAATTCTAGAAAATGCAAACTCATCCATAGGCACAGAGAGCTGATAAGCGATTGCCAGGGGCCATGGGTAAAAGGAAGAATGGTTGGCAAAGGGGCACAAGGTTGTTTTGGGGGGATCAGAATTTTTTGTACTTTGTAGTAGTGGTTTTATTGGTACACGTTTATAAAAAATCAGTGTACATCAGTATTGTACACTTTAAATGGATGCAGTTTATTGCGTGTAAATGATCTTTAATAAAGTTGATTTAAAAAATTTTTTTTTGTAAAAGCAGTTGCCCTAAAATCACATTTAATGTTTGAAAATGTATACAAGTGGACAGAAAATGAGGTGCATTACACGGGGTGTTTATATAAATATAGGACAGATTCAGGTCATGCTGTCAGTCCCTTCTGATTAATTCTAAAAATATCAAAACATTAGATTATGAAGCAACCTTAAAGGTTAATGAATTAGATCCTCTCATCCAATACCAAATTGCCTTTAGGGGTGAAGCAGTCATTTCAGCCTTGAATATCTACTGCAAGGTGAGTTTATTGCTTTTTAAGGTGGTAGATTCTGCTTTTTGGTAGCTCAATTACAAAATTTTCTTTTAAACCCCCCCACAAAATTTTGTGTAATATTTACTTAGAGTTGGCCTTCTTATAACTCCCATATATATAGCTGAATCTATTCTCAGGGCAAAACAGGGCAAAAAAAAAACAAGGAAAAATAAACAAAAAACACAACAACATAACCAAAATGCAATAAAACACACTGCTTCTTGACTTCCAAATATTTGAGGCCCTCTATTACATTCTCCTTAATAGTACTTCTCTCTAAGCCAAATCTAAATACCTGCATTTACTTATATATTTTTTCTTATATAATATGGCCTATAGGCCCTTGGCTATCCTGGGGCTATTTTGAGTAAAACGATCCATTTAAAATGCGATGTTCAGAATGGAGTAAGTGGGATACTTAACGCCCCTTTTTTGCCCGTATGATGCCATCTATAACTGTTGTAGCATTTTAGTTTCGTAAATGCCACACTTTTTGTTTATACTGAACTCGTGGATTGCTAGAAGACACAAGGGTTTTTAAACATAATCTTGTATTAATTAAGGTCTCTTTCCTCCTGTGTTCTTAAATTACTTGAGTCTAAATGTGAGATTTATGTCCTATTTAAAATATGCCTTCATATTTCATCTCCTAATAAGAGCCGATTTTTCTAACTGAAATCTATTAATATTTTGATGTATTTATGATATAAAGTATTTACAAATTCCATCAATTTCAAATTTGTTAGGAAGTATAGTGACTATCCACAATCGTTCCCTCAACAAGTGAGTACCTATTCAGTTCTATTCCGTAGTAGCGTTTGTGGTATAGTGGTGAGCCACAGCTGCCTTCCAGTTCTATTCCATAGTACACAGACCAAAATGGATCAAAATGGTTTCTATCTTCTTGGCATTCATAGACTACAGCAGGAGACATATGTATAAACAAACAATCACAACTCAGAGAAACGCTGGTGGAAAGCTGTGCTAGCTGAACAGAGACTTTAAAGAAGGGTTCACAGAGGTAGTGATACCTGGGCGAAACTAGCCAGCTAAGGTCTTCAGGCAGAGAGGGCCAGGGTGGTAAAAAGCAGCATCCGCGTGCAAAGGCTTGCATACCTCAAGGGGGCAAGGACAGTAGGCAACTCTACTGGATGGTAATCTTCATCTGTCAATTGACATTCTTTGGGTGTTTTTGTTTATCAGCATATTCACTCTATTATCCAGCCCACACTTGTTTCTCTTTTTCCCAAGACTACCAAAAGAAAACTTGAAAAATATGGTATAAAATCCTAAGATATAGCATCGATAACAGTCTTCTCCTCTAACCTTTTGGTAGCCATAACAAAAATGGAACTGAGGTGAATTTGTCATGACAAGTTTTGAGGACATCATGCTAACTCCCAAGGAGTAGGTTTTTATGAATACTCCTTATTCTTCTCTTCAAGTGTCGTTTTTAAGGATTGTAGCACTAGTAATTTTTTTTGGGGGGGTTGTAATTTTTTAAAAGATTTTAGTTACTTATTTGAGAGAGAGAGTGAAAGCATGAGCGGGGGTGGGCAGAAGGAGAGGGAGAAGCAGGCTCCCCACTGAGCAGGGAGCCCAATGCTGAGGGTGGGGGCAGGGGTGGGATGCAGGGCTCCATCCCAGGACCCTGGGATCATGACCTGAGATGAAGGCAGACGTTTAATCCACTGAGCCAGCCAGGTGAACCTGGTTTGTAATTTTTAAAAAATTTATCTTATTTTTTAAAGGTCAAAATAATGTTTTCTTTGTTCCCTGTGTAACATCACCAATCCTCTTACCATGCTTTCTCCAAGTCTATCACCAGTAGCTCTTTCCATGGCAGCAGAAGTAAAGTTTTATTTGCTATCAGGTTAAGAGAAAGCACTCCTACCAAGTGGAAAGGGGCTCTGCACCCTAACAGAGGTTGGACACTAAAATCACATGACAACACTTCTAACAAATGAGATCTGGTCGTGGAATTGATTTTAGTTTATTTTCTTTAAGATTTCATTTTTAAGTAATCTCTACACTCATGGGGCTCAAACCTACAACCCCAAGATCAAGAGACACGTGCTCTACTGACTGAGCCAGCCAAGTCCCCCTCAATTTTATTTATTTATTTACAATAAAAGTGTTATGAGTTGAGATTATCTCTAGGATAGCCTAGAAAAAAATCCTGTTCCCATTAAACTTGAATGGAAGTTTGCTTGGACTTATGGCATCTTAAAAGCCAGGATACTCTCCTAAAAAGCAAGGGATCTGAAGGTTGCAGACTGTATTAAATTGTTCTTCAATTATCTGTGGAACTAATGAATTTACTATCTTCAGTAAAGAAGTGGTTCTCTATTTCTGACTTCTAAGTCACAGTAGTTGCAGGGAAGGGGTTAAGAAGGTTAGAAGAGGGGACTCTTCTGTGGCTATATTCAGTGAGCAACTTTCCACCAGCACACAGCTGACTGAGCTGGGACTGTTTGCATCTATGTCTCCTGCTGTACCCTATAAATGCTGGGAAGATAGGAACCATCAGGAACTACTCTGGTCTCTTTACTATGCAATATAACCGAATTCCGTGTTTCATTGCTTTTCGGGGGTCATTTTTCCATTTGGTAAGGAAACGAGGGAACATACCTAGCTGTTTTAGTGATACAGCGAAAGTAACATTTATTTACTTTCCTAAAATTGCACTCAAATCTCCAGTTTGCATCACCCAGAGGCTTCATATACTTCGGCGGATTTTAACTATAGCTAAATGATTTTACACGTATGCAAAACAAAGACATGACTCAAAGCTCCCTTTATACATGAAATATGATTATTGAACTTTACAGTAGATCGTTCACTGGGGGGAAAGTTGTTGATGTACTTCTTCTCTCTACTTTTCTACCCCTTGGTGACACTGGTTGTATTTTAAGATTCTGAATGTTGTAAACGAACACTTTATTGGAGCAGCATGTTTACCCACAGCAAAAAGAAATGTGTTACCTAGGACTAATAAAGTCATTTATGAGTTACAATGAAGAGCAAATGCAAATGGTAAAAAAAAAAAAAAATTCCATTATTTATTAGCAGTAAACCCAGTATTTTTTTGTAAAGCAGCTTTCACAGAAGCTCTACTTATGTTAGCTTTTCCTTTTTCCTTTTTGAAAACTTCTGATATTTGTAAAGGACAGTTAGAGGAGAGCTGGGAAAAACCAGAAAGCCTGTGCATGAGGATCAAGTGTGAACATAGGAATCCAGTGAATTTCAACCATTATTTTGAAAACATCCAGAAAAAGGGGCTTTTTGAGTCAAGTAGAGTCTGATTTCCACTTTAGACTATTTTGAAATTTAATAATCTATACTATTCTGAAAACAAAGGCAGATACACATAGTATCACCAAATAATTCTGAATTAAATTCATCCACTTTTTTATTAAATTTCCTAACTTTTTGTATGACTCTATTGACATAGGTTTTTTAACTTTTCTAACCAGAAGACATTTTAGTAACCTTTAATAATAATGAAGTCAATCAAATTTTAGGTGAAATTTTTAATAAAAGAGCCAAGAGAGTCTGATTAGGTTGCACCTAAAATTTTGCTTTTTACATAAAAATTAACAAAAGCACAACAATTGAAATTTGGGGAAAAAATCCATAGAAGAGTTTGTATTTATAGGCATCTTTTCAACCTGGCAAATATAAATCTAGGACATGATTTCAGACAATACAGTGTCTGAAGAGTGAGAAAAGGCAAAAATATGTCCAACCCTACCTACCCCACTGAATTTTTTTTTAAGATTTGAGAGAGAGAGAGAGCGAGTGCATGCACACGTGTGAAGGGGGGGCGGCGGGGGGCAGAGAAAGGGACAGGGGATGGAAACTCTGTTGAGCACAGAGCCCAAGGTGGGGCTCAAAACCAGGACCCTGAGATCAGGACCCGAGCAGAAACCAAGAGTCTGACGCTCAACCAACAGAGCCACCAGGTGCCCCTGATAACTGCTCTGACTTGGTCTACTTTAAACCTTAGCCTGCATTTATTCTCCGACATAAGAGTCATATTAAGAACCACAACATTATGCAGAGAATGATCAAACATGTGGGCTAATTTTCACAAAGAGCTTACCTGCAGAGGGAAAAAGAAAATGAAATATGAAGCAAGATCAAGAAAATATTGTTTTTGACCTCATGGAGGGAATGGGAGTGTTGTCAACAGACTCGTTAACACCTTCCTCCCCAACACTGTGGCTGGTGGTGAGATGAACATGTTCACAGCAGGTGTGGTGGCAGGCCAACTCGGGACAGACAATACCTCTACTTCAACCCAGAGAGTCTATTGACAGTTTCTACCAAGGGCCCGTCTCTGAGGGAAGAATAGAGAGGAGAAGGAAAGTTGATGAAGATGAAGACTCCTTGGTGATAGGATCTTGAGAAAGAAGAAAGAACCAACTTAAAGAGGCTCTGTGGAGCTCCAACATCTGGAATTTCAGCCTAGAAACTGAATACGTGGTGAGCCAGAGAAATACCTCCACTGTCACTGTAATCATCATTCCTTTCCTATCACTGCTGTGCTGAATTGTCAGAAAGGAAATGTAAACTCCTTGTTTAAGAACTGCAATAACAAAGTGTTTCTGATGATTAAGTTCTGTTCTTCCCACTCCAACTCCCCTTAAAGATCATACGAACACCTCCTCTATACATATGTGTATGGGTCTCTGTATTCTTTTTTTTCTATTGCTCTCCTTTTGTCCCTCTGATACCGCACTTTGGAAGGGACTGATGCTTTCCATCTCCAGTCACTTATCACATATTGTAGAGACCTTAAGTTTTAGATGTGAAACCATTTGGTCTGTCAATCTATGTAGTAAGCATTCTCAGCGTCTTTAAAATGCTATTCCGAAGGACCATCTGCAATACGAATGATCATTAGATGACGATAAACAGTACTGGGTCACAGATGGAGAAAGTAATAGTATTTGAGAGCCATTTTCATGTTAATGTTATAGATTACATATTAAAGACATGTGCCAGTAATGAAGCAAAAAACAAAGAGGGTGTTGGAGAACAGCAGTCATGCTATTGAAAGCAGTGATATAATAAGGAGAATGGCCCCAAGCCATCTGCTTTTCTTTCTTTATTTTTTAAAAGTTTTATTTATTTGAGAGAGAGAGAGCAGGAGCACGTGAGCAGGAGGGGAGAGGCGGAGGGGGAGGGGGAGAATCTGAAGCTGACTCCAAGCTGAACACAAGCAGAGAGTGGAACCCAGAGCGCAGTGGGGTGGGGTGGGGGGTTCGGTCCCATGACCCTGACATCATGACCAGAGACGAAACCAAGAGTTGGATGCTCAACTAACAGAGCCACCCAGGCACTCCCCAAGCCATCTGCTTTTAAAGCTTACCATATTTAGGCTGTTGGGAGCATTCCATTGTCCCTAGAGGTGCTATTCTGAGACAACAAGGAAGTAGGCAAAGCAAACAGGAGCTAAAGTACTGTCAGTAATTTTTAAAACTTTATTATAAATTGTTTTACCTCCTACAAACTACCAGAGCATACCAGAGGGATAACATAAACTTTTCCTCCAATTGGTGTTTTAACCTTGGTCTTTTAGGGTGCTTGGTCTTCTGCTTATTCCCCAACCCTTCAATCCCTTCCATTTTGAAGCTCTTTTCTAGTACATCAAAGACAGTTCTGTCACCTGGAGATATTAACTCTTTGTGTAAAAAGAAGCAAATTCTTTTTTTTTAATTAAGATTTTATTTATTTATTTGACAGAGATCACAAGTAGGCAGAGAGGCAGGCAGAGAGAGAGAGAGGAAGGGAGCAGGCTCCCTGCTGAGCAGAGAGCCCGAAGCGGGGCTCAATTCCAGGACCCTGAGATCATGACCCGAGCCGAAGGCAGAGGCTTTAACCCACTGAGCCACCCAGGCGCCCCAAAAGAAGCAAATTCTTAAACATGGAGATACTTGTGAGTGAAAAGACAAACATTTCAGTTGGTTCTCTCAACCTTAAAAGTCTATCTCTGTGAGGAAACTAGATCTCCCCATATATCCCTATGTATGTAAAAACAACATAGCTATATTAACACAAAAGAATTTAACAAATAGTGAAACTTTTGGAAAATACCTCAGTCATCACCTTTCTAATTAAGGATCACCATATGCACTACAGAAAATAGGACACATGACTAGTTGAAGGGGGTTAACTTTCCACAGCTGAGATTTTTTTTTTAAGATTTTTATTTATTTGACAGAGAGAAACACGAGAGGAAACACAAGCAGAGGGAATGGGAGAAGGAGAAGCAGGCTTCCCACCTAGCTGGGAGCCCGATGTGGGGCTCTAACACAGGACCCTGGGATCATGACCTGAGCAGAAGGCAGACGCTTAACGACTAAGCCACCCAGGTGCCCCCCACAGCTGAGATTTCTAAAATGTTTTTTAGTCTTCACTTATGCACATCACAAGTCTGAAGACACCAGAAAAGAAGCATAAACCGTAGGGCTCAGGGTCTTAAAATGAGGCTCTCGGGTATTGATTTTCACTTTTAATGCTCTCCTCTGAAATGGTTTCTGTCTTTTGTGCTTCCAAAATTAAAACTTTATCCTTAGGTTTTGCAATTTGGATCTTGTAAGGAGAGGAGAGGGAAGGGAAACAAAAAAGTTTATGATTCAGGGGCGTAATAAACTCCAGCTGGCATATCATGAGCCTAGTTATGTCAAAATAAATAAATGATCAAAAATAGTCTTATTAAAAAACAAAATCATATTGGGACTTTGAAAAATAAATCTAGGTAAAACAAGTGAAATGAAAATATGAAGGCTATTAAAATTCAGAACCTGATTGATTATGTATTAGCCAGATCAAAGCCTCTGGGTGATAATGAACCACTGAACAGGGATTACCACCTGTCCTGTTCAACTAGCAGCTGGACCTACCAAGAACAGCTGGACAAGAACACTTAGATAAAATTAGCCTTTAGAAGTATGAGCTAAGTTTTTTCACCTGCTTCTCAGTTCTGCATCTTTATCACTCATGCCAGAAGTAAAAAGCTTTTTATATTTTGATGCTGTTTTTGCCTTGGGGAAAATGCAGCTTTGAACACCAATATTCCCAGTAGCTTGCTACCAAGTAACAGAAGCTTGTCTCCTAGACCTGATAAGCTAAGATGTCAGATGCACTTAGGTTTTCCTGCCACTGGCTCATCGTGTGCTCAAATTGAGCCACTACTAATTCTTTCAAAAGCAGGTAAAAGCATAAATCTTCAACAAAACCCAATTAGAAGTCACTTACCCTACACTCTTACTCAGAGATCACCATTTCATTGGAACCTATTCAAAATAACAAGAGATATGCACACCTGGAAGGTTGATCAAATATTTTCTTTAAAATATTTTATTTGTTTATTTAACAGAAAGAGAGAGAGTGAGAGCACAAGCAGGCAGAGCAGCAGACAGAGGGAGAGGGAGAAGTAGATCCCCGCTGAGCAGAGAGCCTGATGTGGGGCTGGATCCCAGGATCCTGGGATCATGACCTGAGCCAAAGGCAGACGCTTAACTGACTGAGCCACCCAGGCACCCCTGATCAAATAATTTTGATTCAAGATGGTCAATTAAAAAATTAGGCACGGAAAAAAAAAATTAGGCACGGGACAATCTTTATGTGGTGTTCTAAGTTGTTTTAAAGTCCGCAATCTGTTTTGAGAGTTATTATAAACTAAGTGAATGGGCAAATCAAAAATAATCTCCTGCCTCGCTGCT
The DNA here is from genome assembly GCF_902655055.1 of Lutra lutra. NCBI lineage: Eukaryota > Metazoa > Chordata > Mammalia > Carnivora > Mustelidae > Lutra > Lutra lutra. The sequence continues at coordinate 72,718,211 of NC_062296.1, read as the reverse complement.
CCAGGTCTGGTCCAGAGACCAGCTCCATGCGGCATCACCCGAGCGACTGCTAGAAATGCAGGATCTCGGGTCTCACTCCACAATGATTGAGTCAGAATCTGAATTTCAACAAGATTCTCAGGTGATTCATATGCACATTAAAATTCCAGCAGCAATGTTTCTCTGTGTTTAATTGGAACTTCTTTTCCTTTGTTCTGTTTGTATTGGAATTCTTTTCCTGGGATATGATATTTTAGCACAAACCAGAGCCGTGGAAACGGGTATCCAAACAAGGAAGACGTAGGGTATGCTTACTGTGTACAAATGTAGCTCACACAGACTGCACATAAAGAGAAGGTTCAATGTCGGCGTACTGGAGGGGGCCTCTTGATGTGAGGACATCTGTACATCTATAGAATGGAATAGCCTTATTTTTCTCATTAGCCTCTAATCTGAAAGTTTCTCTATCTACGAAAAGGAACTGAGAACAGAATCCTTCTACTGCCCAATGTAAGGTAGAACCCAGAAGAAGGGAAAGGAGGGGAGGGGAAGAGGGGGGAGGAAAGAGAGAGGGAGGAGAGGCCAGTAGAGAAACACAGAAGAGAGAGAAAACATTCTAGGTAGCAAATAACTGGCAGCAGACACTTTGTATAACATATTGGAAGTAGCACGTCTAGCAGGTTGATGAGAAATCCCTATTTCAAACGTGCTCTTGGAGCACATATACACAGAGACCAAGAATTCTTGTCAATGAGTATTAAAAGGTCTGAGAGAAAAAAGCACCATATGTGACTCAAGATTGGAATAATGCACAACGAAGAAAATCAATAAAAATGGGATGTTGCGGGGGTGGGGGGGAATGTGTAATCTATAGCAGGACTGGGATAAAATCTCTTTTTCTGATTTGTCTAGTTTCTATGAAAGACGAACTGAAAGCTAATACAAGAATGCCCTGGTATGCATTTAGGCATAGGGGAATTTGTTTATTTGATTTTTTTAGTTATATGCCTTTGTATTAGTCAGGCTTCGGTTAAGTGTATAGCAAATGGAAAATCATTCTCATTTATATAGCACGAGTTCAATCGTTCTCAGGGAATCTCTTCTGATGTCTTGAAATCTCCAATTAAAGGCTTCTTTAAATAGTCCAACCAAATACACTGATGGATTCCTTCCAATAGATAAATCTCTGAATGACAGTCTTCAAAATGATAGCCAGTGTCAAGATTCTTATGTTCAAAAAAGACAGAGCACTAAGTGGTCTCCCAAGCCAACTGAATGAATGTGCCAAATTTAGCCTTGATCGAAAGGAGCAAAAAGGACAGCTTCAGAGCAGCTGGGCGAGGGGTGGAAGTAGAAGGAAACAAAGGAAGGGGAGGAGAAGGATTTAAGAGGGAAAGAGACAGTAAGATGTATAATGGTTGGAACCTGGACACAACCTGGGGAACAGAAGGTTTAAAAGAACACAAGAGTGTGTTTGTTTCTCTCAAAATAGAAAATTCCATACAACTTACGCAATAACTTCTCCAGTTTAGTCTGTATTATCTACTTAGGGCAGGTAGGCCAACTGGTATCTTCAATCTTTTTCAAAGGCCTGAAACCTAGGTGCATCCAGGAATAAGCAAGCCCTTCCCTTTACTACCTGCAAGATAAAGCTGGTCAATTGTCAAGTGAATTTTATGTCAGCCAAAGGAAGTAATGTGGGTAGGTTGCCAACAATTTATCAGATAACCAAGTACAATCCCATTAAGATAACAGTAATACTCTGGAATTGAAGACTTACAGAGCTATATAGAGGTGGCTTTTGTCTGGAAAGGACAAAGGAACAGAATAATGTTGGCAGTTCTCTGCCACTGAGAGTTAAGACAAACCAAGGCATTTTGTATGTGCTTTGCCCATTTTATCAGAAATAACACGTGATTTTATTACACAGAATCCGTTTCAAAATGCTAGGAATAACTGACAGCTGCCAACTTTAGAACAAAGATTCCAACTGGAATAATCAAATTTGTGCTGTTCTTATTTATTCATTTACTCTAAGATCTAAACTGAAAATAGAAAATTCCCACATCTTATTTTTAGGCCTTGGGGATGCATAACTAGTATTAACATTTTTTTAAGATTTTATTTATTTATTTGACAGAGAGAGATCACAAGTAGGCAGAGAGGCAGGCAGAGAGAGAGGAGGAAGCAGGCTCCCTGCTGAGCAGAGAGCCCGATGCGGGGCTTGATCCCAGGACCCTGAGATCCAGGACCCTGAGATCATGACCTGAGCCGAAGGCAGTGGCTTAACCCACTGAGCCACCCAGGCGCCCCACTAGTATTAACATTCTTTACCAACTTCCTTTCTCTTATTAAAGAAATATAAAATCGTAAAATGTTAACATTCTGATACGCAATTGTAGTTAAATGTTTACTGTAATTGACAAGACAGACACAGTTGTGTTTATTTGGTTGTTTTGATCATATTAAATGGAGCATAAATTCTAATTTTTATTAGTTCCATATCAAATTAAGAAAGTAAATAGAACCTTTCAGGTTATGTTTCACTTCCTAATTTGCCTAATAGACACTTGAAAAAAAAGGGAAAGTGGAAAACATGCACAAGTTTGTAGACAAGGCCTGGGTCCCCACGACTGTCTTTTCCATGCTTGTGGAGTGTCTCACACAGAACAAGAGCGAAGAGTACCCAGAGTTCAGCTAGAAACTGCTGGATTCAAAAGAGACTCTAACACTGTGTGATGTTTAAAAAAAGAAATCACTCCTACTGTCTGAATATTTGTCTCCTTGAAACACTTAATTGTTGCACTCTTAGTCCCTGAAGGCGATGGCATTGGGAGGTGGGGCCTCTGGGAGGTGATTAGTCATGAGGGTGGAGCTCTCCTGACTGGAATTAGTGTTCTTCCAAGAGAGAGCTCCCACACAGCGCCCTGGCCCCATCCTTCCCAGGAAGACGCTGCTGGAAAACTGTGACCAGAAGGGAGGCCTCACCCGCCCCTGCTGGCGCCTCCATCACGGGCTTCCAGCCTCCAGACCTGTGAGCAATACTTTCTGTTTTTTGGTAAGCTACCCAGTCTGCGGTATTTTCTTCTAAACAGACTAAGACAATAACATAATCTCTTTAAGCATCAATGCTATCGACTGTAAAATGGGAACAACGACTGTAAAATGGGAACAACGCAACCTGCAACCTATCCTATATCCTTTCCGTGCTCTTCTAAGAAGAAATGAGATCGGGTGCGTAATGCAGTTTATAAACTAGAAAAATCAAATAAACGATTATTTTATTTTTACATTTGTGAATTTTATAAAAAGATTGCTTAACTCTATATATCAGATAGTCACTTAGATGATTATTTTATTGTTATTTTACATTTTGTATTATTTTATTATTGTTCTTTCATTCCAATTTCTTAAATTTTCCCTAGACGTGGAGATAAATAGGTAATGTCTTTCATAATGGTCATAGTAATGAGATAATACCTAATCCTCAAAATAGCCCCAAAATTACTTTAGGCACATATTAATTATCCCAACAACACGAACTGTTTTATGTCAAATTTTGTTTGAAAATGAATCGAGGGGTTCCTGGCTGGCTCAGCAGGTGGAGAGTGCGACTCTTGATCTCAAGGTCATGAGTTCCACTCCCACAACTGGTATAGAGCTACTTAAAAATAAAATCTTGCAAAAAAAGAAAATGGCTTGATTGTTCAAAGTTCTTGTATTTTTAGCGTGCCATTTTATACTTAAAATTATAGACTACAAGGACAGTTGACTTTTTGCATCTGTGTGGTCCCCACCTGCCTGGTACAGTGAACTTGTAAACCTTTGAGTGAGAACAGCTTAATTCCAATCAGTCCTTTAAAAAGTCAAAAAAGTACTGAATTTCTCATCAAAATAAGATTTGGGGGAAAAACAATGCAAAACCCTGAGAACAAATGAAATATCCTAATTGTTCAGGGGCTTGGGTGTTTTAAAATCTAAACTTTTAAAAAATATGGTATCATTTATTATTTACCGGTAAATGACAAGCTTTTATATTTGTGTGAATTAAATAAGTAAAGCCAAATATAAATAATCTTTATTATTTAAAAATGGAGTTGTATGTGTGCTATTGTGCTTTTCGTTAGTTTGGAGTAAACGGTGCAAACTAGCAATCTTCTGGCTAAATTTGGCATGCACACATGTTTTGTTTAGCCCACACAGTTATTCTTTTTAATTTGAATTATTCAACATTGAAATATTGAGTTTTTTTTTTCTTTTTCTGAGTCATCTACATTTTTCATTTCTCATTTCAAGAATGATTTGGCCATATTGGGCTCAGTTTCTTATCTGGTAATTGGCTGGAGCTGCTGGCCACCACTCTGTAAAGGGGTTATGTCCTCTGTAGGCCCCCCCACCCCAGGTTCTGACTGCCTTCCTGCTGGGCCAGCCTTGGTCATTTACATTAGTAGGCTAGCTTCCACTGGGATTGAAATTTGCAACCTCTAATTTAAACCAGAGAGGCCTGACCACAGCAATGTGAGTACCTTAGTGTGTTTTAAGTTAGCTAACACTGATATAAGAAGAAATTGAAAACTGAAAGAGTACTACAGTATTTAAGGAATTGACTCTAATTATAAAGTTTCCCTCAAGGAAAAGTCCAGGACCAAATCACGTCACTGGCAGAAATACCTATCTTACATAAACCCTTCCAGAGACCAGAAGAAGCAATACTTTACTTTTATGTGACCAGAATCATCCTGACATCAAAGCTTGACCAGAACTACAGACCAGCCTCACTAGATGGATGCAGTAATCCCAAACAAAAAAAGTTTCACATCTTATATCACATACAAGTTGGGATGATTTCAGAAATGGAAGTGGTACTGAGCCAATAGGATAGCCACATTGTTAAAAATGAAACTAAATCCCTATCTCATAAGTGACACACACACAAAAACCAATTCCAGATAGACTGTACATCTATAATATAATATAAAAATATATAATATATTTATACATATGTATATTATATATTAATATATCATATATAAAATATAACATATATATTATATATATATAATATAATAAAAGTTTTTAGGAGTGCTTGGGTGGCTCAGTTGGTTAAGCGTCTGACTCCTCATCTCAGCTCAGGTCTTGACCTCAGGGTCGTGAGTTCAAGCCCCATACTGGGCTCCACACTGGGTATGGAGCCTACTTAAAAAATACAGTTTTTAGAAGACAATGTTAGAGAAAATATTTATGATCTTGGGTTGGGAAAAGAGGACACTGAAAGAATTAACTAAAAAGAAAAGTTGTATATTGGACTACATTAGAATTTAGAACTTCATTCTATCAAATACTTAATAATTGAGTTAAAAAGTAAGCTACATAATGGGAGAAGATATTTGCAGCACATGTAGTTGACAAAGCGTTGTGATCCAGAGCACATAAAGAACTACAAATCAGTAAGAAAAAGAGGGGCAAAATAAAAAAATAGACAAGATACTTCACATAAGTAGATCTATGAAATGGTCAATAAAAACATGTAACCATCTTCAACCTCACAAGTAATCAGGGGAATGCCAGTGAAACTCACAATAAGATTCTACTACACACCCAGTGCAGTGGCTAAAATTTCAAGACCGACAATATCAAATATGGTTGAGATGTGAAGAAGCTACAACTTTCCTATGCTGCTGGTAGGTGTGTAAATTGGTTTAACCATTCTGGAAAACTGGAAGACACATAAAAGAATATTCATTGGAGCCTTACAATGCCTCTAAGTTGGAAAGAACCAGAAAGTCCATCACTAATAGAATGGATAAATTATGGCATATTTTTATAACAGGATGTCATATAGCAATGAAAAAGAGTGATAGCTACATGCCGACAACATGGGACAACCTCACAAACACAATGCTGAGTCAGAGACACAAAAGTTTCTATACTGTACGATTCCATTTTCCCAAAGTTAAAAAACAGGCAAAACTAAACCATGGTGTTAAAAGGCAGGGGAGAGGTTACCTTTAGGATGAGGGAGGAGCAGTGACTGGGAGAGGGGGTGTAGGGGTAGGGTGGGTTGCGGTGGTGGTTTCTGAGATGTTAGCAATGTTTTATCTTTATCCCTCAATTTTTATTTTGAAATGTTCAAACCTACCAAAAAGTTAAAGAACACCCTTAAACCATTCACTTATACTCAACAAGTATTAACATTTTACCATCTTTGCTTTCCCCATCTCAGGAAAAGATAGACAGCTAGAGAGACAGAGACACTCTTTTCGGGGATACTGTTAATGTTTTACTTATTGCCCTAGATGGTGACCATAGATTTTGTGATGATTGAACTGAACATTTATCATTTTTGTACATTTTCTGAATGCGTTTTTCCTCAAGGTAAAACATTTAAGCAATCTGTTTGGAAAATACCCTTGAAAACAATGCATTCAACACAGCATATTACTGAAGTAGTGTTGCTTAATGATTTTTTTTTTGTAGTTGTATCGACAGCATTTTAGGAAAAAAAACCACAACATACTTTTAGATCCATTTTTTGAACTAAGATACTTACACATGGTAATGAAGTTTGGCTTAAAATTACAGTGCCGCAGCCTCCCCTGCTGGTTGTTTTCCACAGCCCTATTATATACTGGCTTCTATATTATATGGATAGAAAAAATGTCCCATGCTTGCTGCTTTTAAGACGCATGAAGGACAGGACCATTTTGGGTATAGAGTGAGACACGGGTGGGGGGTGGGGGGGTCAGTGTACAGTGGATATCAAATGGTCATATCAGTTTAATACATAAAACACAGTTCTGACCTTCACACAAATGGTTAAAGCAGCAAGCTCACGAAAGGACATACTATTTTCCAAACTTAGGTGAAAAGTGGAATGACTGGCCTGGGGATGAAAGAGACATGAAATTAAAAGTCTTCCCTTTGGGGCGCCTGGGTGGTTCAGTGGGTTAAAGCCTCTGCCTTCAGCTCAGGTCATGATCCCAGAGTCCTGGGATCAAGCCCCCCCCCCCCCCCCCCCCCCCCCCCCCCCCGCCCCTCAATCGGGTTCTCTTCTCAGCAGGGAGCCTGCTTCCCTTCCTCTTTCTCTCTCTGCCTGCCTCTTTGCCTACTTGTGATCTCGGTCTGTCAAATAAACAAACAAACAAACAAACAAAAAATCTTGAAAAAAAAAAAAGTCTTCCCTTTGTGAGCGTCATTAACAGAATGAAGCAACCCGATGGCACAACATAACAAGTCCCCATGTGGAGAACAGAAGCTTGGGTTCCCCCCACCCCTGCCCTGCTTTTGCTCCATGGTAAGTGATTTTAGGTAAATGAAACCTTCCTGAGCCTCAGTTTCCTTATCTGTACAAACGAGGATTACCATAGATGCTCTCCAAATCCTCCACAGTACAATCTGAGAATCAAATGGTCTGACAGATGTGAAAGTGTTTTATGAAGGGCCATACAAATGCATGGGACAACTTGGAAATACCCTCCTGGCATGTGGCTTTTCTGCCAGTGACCATGGCTTTGTAGAGGGACCACAGGACCAGGTAACACAAGATCCAGTTTTCTAGGTCAGTTTGGCCGCCTTACCAAAATTGCTTTCCCCTTTTGAACTTCTGTTTTCCTATCTATAAGATGAAGAGTTTGGGCAGCATTAGCTTTAAGATTCTTGCTGCTTCTTATTTTTTCATGATTTTATTATCTCTTCACACTTGAGCAAACCCATTTCTGCCATCTTATTAGCTGACTGTAGATACCAGACTGATGACACATTACGGAAGTGTGCTGTCAGAGATAAGTTAAAGGACAAGGTTTCAAATTCCAGGGTAATCCAAGGTCTTTGGAGGAAGAGACCTGATCCCCTGAACGATAACAGCAGAAAGTGACCACTTAAGAAAGGCAGGAATTATCTGGGTTATGGCACGCTCAGTCTATTTCCTTAAATAGAACTCAAAAGGAAAAGTCCTGTGCTGAGTGACGTAGTGTTGATCATGCTGTTCTAGGAGATGCTCTTAAAGTGTCCAGTGTGCAGTGTGTTTTAGTACAGTGCAGTTGGCATTGAGTATTTGTCTGTGTTTGCTAGAGATGGCATACATTTGCTTTTGGTGTAATTTCAAGGTGTACAAACTGGTATTATGTATTGGTGATACATGCAATTAATTCTACCATTTCAGCTGCTCTCTTTGGTGGGGGGGGGCAATGTGTGAAAATAAATTAAGACTTATATACCAGTCAGACACCAGGAAGCTCTTATTTGTGGTTGCTGAGAATAAACTTGTAACAGAAATTTAATTTTGATAATGAAAGAGATTCATTTGCCTTACCTCAAGCTTCAGAGTGGAAGCCGAAGTGTTAAGTGCAGAGAAACACATATTTCGTAGGAGAAAAAACAATCCCCAAAGTGACTTTTCATAATGGGAGACATTAAAAAGTTTGGTAACTAACTCTGATATGTCCCCGAGGACAGACCAAAGATTTAAGATCAGAAGGAGCTATTAGGAAAATCTTCCCGAGGCGTTAAACATTGAACATGGATTATCCATGAAAAGATGGGAAATCTCTTTCCTAAATCAGAAGAGAACAGGTTCTCGTTGATCTCGAATGCTTTTGGCTTAGCTTTGCCATGGGAGTAAGTTGAATGATTGCCCTGCAATTGAATAATTCTTTAAACCATACTCTATAAATTCTCTACCTATCCAGAAGTATGGCATCTAAAAATAAGACTGATAGCTTGAGGGCTTTTGGTTATGAACAACTACTCAAAGTATGACTGAGAAGGCCCCACTTTTTTCATTTTCAAAAAGCTAACAGTAACCTATTTTTTAGTCCAGTGGATGATGACTTCAGTAAAGACAATTTTGTCACAAAGATTTTTATGGAGACCTGCAGTATGCTGAATGATTCCCCTGAGAAAACTGTTTATGGCTCCCTTTATAGTGGGTCAAGAGACTCTGATTTCCAGTGGAGAACTATTTTATAGGCCTCTTCCTAAGCCTAATCTCAAGGCAGACAAGCGGGTCCAATGGAACGAAGAGCTACTGAGCTAAGTCACAGAATTACAGTTGGCTACGTGGGAATAAATAACAGGGTTCCTAACTGCAGTCTCCACTCACACGAATTTTAGTTGTAATGTTGCCGGTGCCAAGGCACAAATGCTTTCACATCTTCTATTGGAAGAAGTTTCTTACCGACCCCAGGGTCCCAGGCTTTTCATTATCCTTTAGGTTTCATGCTTTACACACCTATTGGCATGGCTCTAAGTTGAATGAAAACTTAGAGAACTAGAGGTCAAGTAGGATCTCTCTAAACCATTAGTTCTTCCTCATTATTTGCGTCTCTATGTCACAACACATACTTCGGCATCTGTAGAGTGATCTGCTCTTTAGAAAATTCATCTTTTCTAAAGTCTGTACTTCATTCCCTACCACTGCTGTTATTGTGTATAGAGAAAGCATGGTCACTTACAGATACTGATGTTCAGCTAGGGAAAGTGATGGATAGAAAAGTGGAGAAAAACCCATGAAATCTTAAGTCTATGATTATATGCTCCATTTCTAACTGGACTACCCGTGTCGCCTTCCACCTCGCATTCCATGGACAGTGGTGAATAGCCTCGTGTGATGATCCACATGCCCAAGAAGGAACAGAGGGGTTGAAGAGGAACAAGCAGTAGACATACCGGCCAAAGGCCACCACCCCCAGAGTGACGGAGCAGGCGACTAGCAGTGAATGCGAGAACCTTCTGTTTGTGTAGTTCCTTTGGAAACCTATTGTATAAATCCTCTTTGAATTTATATGTATGTTATAAGAGAAAACCTCAGAATATTGAGAAGGAAGATAGCATGTTGGGAGGTTATTACCTATTTAGTTTTTGGCTTTGTGAGATCTGTCATCACGAAAAGCTATCTTTGAAATCTTTCCATTACATTTGAGAAAAAGAAAGAGTAGGTGCTGGTACCAGAAGGTCAGAGATGGTTTTCAGAGCAGTAGGTGGTGGATCCCTGCCTAGTGAATCTGAATTACTCTTACACAGTGCATGTTATAGATACGGGCATTCGAGGCTTGTACTGCCTCTCAACAGGGTTAAGGCAGATGGAAAATCTAAAGTAAAAGCTCTCTTCTGGTCACTGTGTCTGCATACATATGAACCCCGTGGTCCTACCGTCCTGGAGCACACAGCTAATTATATGGTTGCTTGGGGGGGTTGCTGCATTTCGATACCACAGGAACACTAAGTTATAGTCCACTGACTGAGTAGCTCAAGTGATCTAGGGACTCACCCACTATGGGACAGATGGCATAGCTGTATCCCTAACCAAAAGCCATGTTCTCTGCTCTGTTTTGTTTTATTGGTGTGAGCTAGCACAGGCTTGTCTTTAGGCACTGGAGTGGAATGTACAACTTCTTGTCCTCACACGTAACAGAGAAGACAACTATGATTCATGTAGAACAGTAAAAGGTACACGCATACCTGTCTACCTCCAAGCTTGGGGCAACACTTCTAGGTTTCTGTTTCTTAAATGGAAATAAGGCCTCACTTCAATTTCATAATTACCTATGTCTGGTCTGATTTAGAAGCAGCTGGTAGGTCAATATGGTACTCTTTTTATGCATTTTAGTGAAAAAAAAAAAAAAGAATGCTAGATACACCACTGTTAAAGTTTTTCAGAATATTAGAATTCAAACACACACACACACACACACACACGTATACCATTACTTGAGACTCAGCTAAGATAACATTAGTCTCTATTTGACTCACTTTTTTTTTTTTATTTGACAGAGAGATCACAAGCAGGCAGAGAGGCAGGCAGAGAAAGAGGAGGAAGCAGGCTCCCCGAGAGAGCAGAGAGCCCGATGCGGGGCTCGATCCCAGGACTCCGAGATCATGACCTGAGCCGAAGGCAGCGGCTTAACCCACTGAGCCACCCAGGCGCCCCTTGACTCACTTTTTAATTTCATCTAAAGATGAATGAGAATAATCATTGACCTATATCTACAACATGGTTCTATTTTTTTCCTAAATGAGTTCACTAGAGAATCTAATAGCATAAATCTATTCCCCATGAATTAAGTGCAAAAATCATGAATGCACCTAACACTTTGAGATTGAACCAAATATTTTCATGAATACAGATTCTCCTGGTCCACACAGGGAACTGTATCGGTGAACAGTGGGTTGGCAATGAGTAAATGCTGCTCAGCAGGTCAGACATGTACAGCTGGAGAAAGATCATGAAATGTTGCTAGTGTACTAGGGAAAATACAAATCTAGAAAGAAGATGATCACATTGCCATTAAAAAAAATTCAATACAGACTTAGGGATCTAGGACAGTATAACATACAGACAAGAAACATAAATATCTACTGAGAGTTTTGGTAGGCTCTTCTTTTGAAGATTTTTTTTTTCTTTTTTCAGAAAACAAAACAAAACAAAACACCTCCTGTTGCCCTGAATGCTAATGATAGAAGACTGTTGCTATGGTGATGCTAATTTCAACACTGTTGCCTGTGGACTTCATATGAACTCGCTGTTTTAACTTCTGCAAATGTCATTTACAAAATGAAAACCCATTAATGATTAGCGAGGGCACAATGTTCCACTTTAATTAGAATAATAAGGAATGCCGATGCACAAAGTACAGGTTTGTGAATTGCTACTGAGCCTACACTGTCAAAATTAATTACTACCGATGAGGATTTGGTTCTGTTTTTTTAAAGGAAGCTTTAGAATAGAACAGTTGTATTTTGACTTAAAAGGAATTTAAAACTCTCCCTTCTTAAATTTGAAGACAAAAAACAATCTCCCAATAGTACACCTAAAAACTGTGAAGAGCAAAACAAATTTTAGCCAAGGGTCAGGTATTTCTAACGGAGTAAGAACGGAAGAGAAACCAACTAATTGTTAGTTTTTCAAAAAGGCAGGATGGAGGGCGCCTGGGTGGCTCAGTGGGTTAAAGCCTCTGCCTTCTGCTCAGGTCATGATCCCAGGATCCTGGGATCAAGCCCCGCATCGGGCTCTCTGCTCAGCAGGGATCCTGCTGCCTCTGTGCTCTCTCTCTGCCTACTTGTAATCTCTGTCTGTCAAATAAATAAATAAAATCTTTAAAAATAAAAAGGATGGGATGATGGGAGATAAGTTGTTTAAATATTTAAAAAATAAGTATCTGGGAGGAGGAGTCAAGATGGCGGAGAAGTAGCAGGCTGAGACTACTTCAGGTAGCGGGAGATCAGCTAGCTAGCTTATCTAAAGATTGCAAACACCTACAAATCCAACGGGAGATTGAAGAGAAGAAGAACAGCAACTCTAGAAACAGAAAATCAACCACTTTCTGAAAGGTAGGACTGGCGGAGAAGTGAATCCAAAGCGACGGGAAGATAGACCGCGGGGGGAGGGGCCGGCTCCCGGCGAGCGGCGGAGCAACGGAGCACAAAATCAGGACTTTTAAAAGTCTGTTCCGCTGAGGACATCGCTCCAGAGGCTTAAACGGAGTGAAGCCCACGTGGGGTCAGCGTGGCCTCAGGTCCCGCAGGGTCACAGAAGGATCGGGTGTCTGAGTGTCGCAGAGCTTACAGGTATCAGAACGGGGAAGCCGGCTACAGAGACAGAGCTGAGGAGTGAGCTCTCAGCTCGGGGTTACCTTGAACCGGTCGCAGGCTCGGTCAGCTCGGAGTGCGGCCGGAGGCCAGGGTGACGGGAGTCATTGGGCGCTGTTCTCTGAGGGCGCACTGAGGAGTGGGGCCCCGGGCTCTCGGCTCCTCCGGGCCGGAGACCGGGAGGCTGCCATCTTCATTCCTGTCTTCCAGAACTCTACAGAAAGCGCTCAGGGAACAAAAGCTCCCGAAAGCAAACCCGAGCGGATTACTCAGCTGGGACCCTGGTAAAGGCGGTGCAAGTCTGCCTGGGGCAAAGACACTTGAGAATCTCTACAACAGGCCCCTCCCCCAGAAGATCAACAAGAAACCCAGCCAGGACCAAGTTCACCTACCAAGGAGTGCAGTTTCAATACCAAGGAGAGCAGCGGAATTCCAGAGGAGGAGAAAGCAAAGCACGGATCTCATGGCTTTCTCCCCATGATTCTTTAGCCTTGCAGTTAATTTAATTTTTTTTCTTTTTCAATTTTTTTTTCTTCTTCTGCTAAATTTTTTTAACTTTTACCCTTTTCTTTTTTAACGTTTTTTAACTAGTTTATCTAATATATATATATATATATTTTTCCTTTTTATTTTTTCTTTATTGGTTTTCTTTTTTTAATTGTTTCTTTTTTTTTTTTCCTTTCTGAACCTCTTTTTATCCCCTTTCTCCCCCCTCACGATTTGGGATCTCTTCTGATTTGGCTAAAGCATATTTTCCTGGGGTTGTTGCCACCCTTTTAGTATTTTACTTGCTCGTTCATATACTCTTATCTGGACAAAATGACAAGGTGGAAAAATTCACCACAAAAAAAAGAACAAGAGGCAGTACCAAAGGCTAGGGACCTAATCAATACAGACATTGGTAATATGTCAGATACAGAGTTCAGAATGACGATTCTCAAGGTTCTAGCTGGGCTCGAAAAAGGAATGGAAGATATTAGAGAAACCCTCTCGGGAGATATAAAAGCCCTTTCTGGGGAAATAAAAGAACTAAAATCTAACCAAGTTGAAATAAAAAAAGCTATTAATGAGGTGCAAACAAAAATGGAGGCTCTGACTGCTAGGATAAATGAGGCAGAAGAAAGAATTAGCGATATAGAAGACCAAATGACAGAGAATAAAGAAGCTAAGCAAAAGAGGGACAAACAGCTAATGGACCACAAGGGGAGAATTCGAGAGATAAGTGACACCATAAGACGAAACAACATTAGAATAATTGGGATTCCAGAAGAAGAGGAAACAGAGAGGGGAGCAGAAGGTATATTGGAGAGAATTATTGGAGAGAATTTCCCCAATATGGCAAAGGGAACAAGCATCAAAATCCAGGAGGTTCAGAGAACCCCTCTCAAAATCAATAAGAATAGGTCCACACCCTGTCACCTAATAGTAAAATTTACAAGTCTTAGTGACAAAGAGAAGATCCTGAAAGCAGCCTGGGAAAAGAAGTCTATAACGTACAATGGTAAAAATATTAGATTGGCAGCAGACTTATCCACAGAGACCTGGCAGGCCAGAAAGAGCTGGCATGATATATTCAGAGCACTAAACGAGAAAAACATGCAGCCAAGAATACTATATCCAGCTAGGCTATCATTGAAAATAGAAAGAGAGATTAAAAGCTTCCAGGACAAACAAAAACTGAAAGAATTTGCAAATACCAAACCAGCTCTACAGGAAATATTGAAAGGGGTCCTCTAAGCAAAGAGAGACCCTAAAAGTAGTAGATCAGAAAGAAACAGAGACAATATACAATAACAGTCACCTTACAGGCAATACAATGGCACTAAGTTCATATCTCTCAATACTTACCCTGAATGTTACTGGGCTAAATGCCCAAATCAAAAGACACAGGGTATCAGAATGGATAAAAAAACAAAACCCAGGACGCCTGGGTGGCTCAGTTGGTTGGACAACTGCCTTCGGCTCAGGTCATGATCCTGGAGTCCTGGGATCGAGTCCCGCATCGGACTCCTGGCTCCACGGGGAGTCTGCTTCTCTCTCTGACCTTCTCCTCGCTCATGCTCTCTCTCACTGTCTCTCTCTCAAATAAATAATTAAAATCTTTAAAAAAAATAAATAAAACAAAACCCATCTATATGTTGCCTACAAGAAACTCATCTTAAACCCGAAGACACCTCCAGATTTAAAGTGAGGGGATGGAAAAGAATTTACCATGCTAATGGACATCAGAAGAAAGCAGGAGTGGCAATCCTTATATCAGATCAATTAGATTTTAAGCCAAAGACTATAATAAGAGATGAGGAAGGACACTATATCATACTCAAAGGAACTATCCAACAAGAAGATCTAACAATTTTAAATATCTATGCCCCTAACGTGGGAGCAGCCAACTATATAAACCAATGAATAACAAAATCAAAGAAACACATCGACAAGAATACAATAATAGTAGGGGACTTTAACACTCCCCTCACTGAAATGGACAGATCATCCAAGCAAAAGATCAACAAGGAAATAAAGGCCTTAAATGACACACTGGACCAGTTGGACATCACAGATATATTCAGAACATTTCATCCCAAAGCAACAGAATACACATTCTTCTCTAGTGCACATGGAACATTCTCCAGAATAGATCACATTCTTGGTCCTAAATCAGGTCTCAACAGTTATCAAAAGATTGAAATCATTCCCTGCATATTTTCAGACCACAATGCTCTGAAGCTAGAACTCAATCACAAGAGGAAATTTGGAAAGAACCCAAATACATGGAGACTAAACAGCATCCTTCTAAAGAATGAATGGGTCAACCAGGAAATTAAAGAAGAATTGAAAAAATTCATGGAAACAAATGATAATGAAAACACAATGGTTCAAAATCTGTGGGACACAACAAAGGCAGTCCTGAGAGGAAAATATATAGCGGTACAAGCCTTTCTCAAGAAACAAGAAAGGTCTCAGGTACACAACCTAACCCTACACCTAAAGGAGCTGGAGAAAGAACAAGAAAGAAACCCTAAACCCAGCAAGAGAAGAGAAATCATAAAGATCAGAGCAGAAATAAATGAAATAGAAACCAAAAAAACAATAGAACAAATCAACAAAACTAGGAGCTGGTTCTTTGAAAGAATTAATAAGATTGATAAACCCCTGGCCAGACTTATCAAAAAGAAAAGAGAGAGGACCCAAATAAATAAAATCATGAATGAAAGAGGAGAGATCACAACTAACAACAAAGAAATACAGAGAATTATAAGAACATACTATGAGCAACTCTACGCCAACAAATTTGACAATCTGGAAGAAATGGATGCATTCCTAGAGACATATAAACTACCACAACTGAACCAGGAAGAAATAGAAAGCCTCAACAGACCCATAAGCAGTAAGGAGATTGAAATAGTCATCAAAAATCTCCAAACAAACAAAAGCCCAGGGCCAGATGGCTTCCCGGGGGAATTCTACCAAACATTTAAAGAAGAACTAATTCCTATTCTCCTGAAACTGTTCCAAAAAATAGAAATAGAAGGAAAACTTCCAAACTCATTTTATGAGGCCAGCATCACCTTGATCCCAAAACCAGACAAGGATCCCACCAAAAAAAGAGTATTACAGACCAATATCCTTGATGAACACAGATGCAAAAATTCTCGCCAAAATACTAGCCAATAGGATTCAACAGTACATTAAAAGGATTATTCACCACGACCAAGTGGGATTTATTCCAGGGCTGCAAGTTTGGTTCAACATCCGCAAATCAATCAATGTGATACAACACATTAATAAAAGAAAGAACAAGAACCATATGATACTCTCAATAGATGCTGAAAAAGCATTTGACAAAGTACAACATCCCTTCCTGATCAAAACTCTTCAAAGTGTAGGGATAGAGGGCACATACCTCAATATTATCAAAGCCATCTATGAAAAACCCACCGCAAGTATTCTCAACGGAGAAAAACTGAAAGCTTTTCCGCTAAGGTCAGGAACACGGCAGGGATGTCTGTTATCACCACTGTTATTCAACATAGTACTAGAAGTCCTAGCCTCAGCAATCAGACAACAAAAGGAAATTAAAGGCATCCAAATCAGCAAAGAAGAAGTCAAACTATCACTCTTTGCAGATGATATGATACTATATGTGGAAAACCCAAAAGACTCCACTCCAAAACTGCTAGAACTTGTACAGGAATTCAGTAAAGTGTCAGAGATATAAAATCAATGCACAGAAATCAGTTGCATTTCTCTACACCAACAACAAGACAGAAGAAAGAGAAATTAAGGAGTCCATCCCATTTACAATTGCACCCAAAACTATAAGATACCTAGGAATAAACCTAACCAAAGAGACTAAGAATCTATACACAGAAAACTATAAAGTACTCATGAAAGAAATTGAGGAAGACCCAAAGAAATGGAAAAATGTTCCATGCTCCTGGATTGGAAGAATAAATATTGTGAAAATGTCTATGCTACCTAAAGCAATCTACACATTTAATGCAATTCCTATCAAAGTACCATCCATTTTTTTTTTCAAAGAAATGGAACAAATAATCCTAAAATTTATATGGAACCAGAAAAGACCTCGAATAGCCAAAGGAATATTGAAAAAGAAAGCCAAAGTTGGTGGCATCACAATTCCGGACTTCAAGCTCTATTACAAAGCTGTCATCATCAAGACAGCATGGTACTGGCACAAAAACAGACACATAGATCAATGGAACAGAATAGAGAGCCCAGAAATGGACCCTCAACTCTATGGTCAACTCATCTTCGAAAAAGCAGGAAAGAATGTCCAATGGAAAAAAGACAGCCTCTTCAATAAATGGTGTTGGGAAAATTGGACAGCCACATGCAGAAAAATGAAATTGGATCATTTCCTTACACCACACACGAAAATAGACTCAAAATGGATGAAGGATCTCAATGTGAGAAAGGAATCCATCCAAATCCTTGAGGAGAACACAGGCAGCAACCTCTTCGACCTCAGCCGCAGCAACATCTTCCTAGGAACATCACCAAAGGCAAGGGAAGCAAGGGCAAAAATGAACTATTGGGATTTTATCAAGATCAAAAGCTTTTGCACAGCAAAGGAAACAGTTAACAAAACCAAAAGACAACTGACAGAATGGGAGAAGATATTTGCAAATGACATATCAGATAAAGGGCTAGTGTCCAAAATCTATAAAGAACTTAGCAAACTCAACACCCAAAGAACAAATAATCCAATCAAGAAATGGGCAGAGGACATGAACAGACATTTCTGCAAAGAAGACATCCAGATGGCCAACAGACACATGAAAAAGTGCTCCACATCACTCGGCATCAGGGAAATACAAATCAAAGCCACAATGAGATATCACCTCACACCAGTCAAAATGGCTAAAATTAACAAGTCAGGAAATGACAGATGCTGGCAAGGATGCGGAGAAAGGGGAACCCTCCTACACTGTTGGTGGGAATGCAAGCTGGTGCAACCACTCTGGAAAACAGCATGGAGGTTCCTCAAAATGTTGAAAATAGAACTACCCTATGACCCAGCAATTGCACTGCTGGGTATTTACCCTAAAGATACAAATGTAGTGATCCGAAGGGGCACGTGCCCCCGAATGTTTATAGCAGCAATGTCTACAATAGCCAAACTATGGAAAGAACCTAGATGTCCATCAACAGACGAATGGATAAAGAAGAAGTGGTATATATACACAATGGAATACTATGCAGCCATCAAAAGAAATGAAATCTTGCCATTTGCGATGATGTGGATGGAACTAGAGGGTATCATGCTTAGCGAAATAAGTCAATTGGAGAAAGACAACTATCATATGATCTCCCTGATATGAGGGAGAGGAGATGCAACATGGGGGGTTAAGGGGGTAGGAGAAGAGTAAATGAAACAAGATGGAATTGGGAGGGAGACAAACCATAAGTGACTCTTAATCTCACAAAACAACTGAGGGTTGATGGGGGGAGGGGGGTTGGGATTATGGACATTGGGGAGGGTAGGTGCTATGGTGAGTGCTGTGAAGTGTGTAAACCTGGCGATTCACAGACCTGTACCCCTGGGGATAAAAATATATTATATGTTTATAAAAAATAAAATTAAAAAAAAAGTATCTGTGGAAAAAGTGCTGCATATGACAAATATCTTGATACTGGATGTATTTTGATTTATGTGTTCACACAAGGAGATGTGGAGAACACTTAACAGAACTGGAAATGGACAAGAGGGAAAAAAAAGAAATTACATTCTCTCTGATGACAAAGGACTGACTTGCCTTAAAACAAATTATTTCTCAGCTGAACAAATTTTGAGGGAACATCTAAAGATAGATTTGGAGGCGATGTATTACGTATGTACATTTGTTTCCATAAGGTTCACTTTGACAATTGCCTTAGACAATTTTATTTTCAATGCTGTAAATTCCCATTCAGGGTCATCCTCTAGTGGGAGAAATCATTTTATGCCACTGGTGTAACCAACCAAATATGGTGGGGGTGTTATTGGAGGCAAAGGAGCAAAACACGTTTTTCAAGTATTAGACAAATCTTCCTATGGAAGTTCCAAACCGGTGAACTTAGTTAGGCAAGATATGATAAAGGGGTATGACATCAATATTCTATGTAGTCTCTAGAGTGCTCCCTAAAAACCCCCATTGTGTTCCTGGTCTTGAGTCAAGCAACAGTACAGGGTTTGTAGAGACCTATCAGATTACCTGTGTTATCGAGGAGAAAACAGAATTTGTGGTTGTCTTACTTGTCTCCCTGCTATTTAGTCAAAAGTATTTCAGTTGGGAAGATAGCTGATGTGTGTCTTCAAATGGGTAAAGAAAGAAGTACTTTGCATCTAAGTATAAACTTGCGCTGTGCAACAAAAGGTAGGATACAATGATATAAATGTAATATTATGTGCCATTATGTAAGAGTAAATATAAATTATATACATGATTTCATTAGGTCAAATTTAAAAACTGGAAGAACACTTACTAACATGTTCATAGCAGTTGCCTGAGTGGTTACGATGGATTTTTTCTTTATCCTTTTTAAAAATGTTTTCCATAATGAACATTTATCACTTTTGTTATGAGAGGACAAAACTTGTTGCCATTAAGTTTCAAAACTATTGCTCAGCCTTCTGGTTTCAACAGAGAGATGTAGAGAGCTGTAAAGAGGTAGCTCCTACACTCACAAAAAGAAAAATCTAGATGTATACATTAATGACTTTTCATCAACCTATTGGAGAAATGAGATCATAGGATGACCAGCTGCCCCCAAATTGGAGAGCGGTGTCTTCAGCGAGATACAGGGCCTGAACGTTTGGATACCTGGGGCAGAGGTCACCAGATGGTATATGAACTGGTAGGGAGAGGACACTCCTGGAGGTCATGTGAGGCCCTGAGTGTGAAGCTCCCCGAGGGGCTGTAGACATAGGAGAGTTCCCAACCTTTTATGAGCTTTTTCCTCCAGGAACTACACTAGGATCTTACAGGGAGGAGGGGGAGAATCTGGACAAAACTCCTCCCCGTCCTTGGTGGTGCTGAGTAGAGAAGGGCCAGCCACTGTGAACCTTCAGAACTTTCTCCCATGAGGAAGGAAAGGCTTGATCTGCAGAGGAAAGGACATCACTTGAGCGCACTGGCAGAAATACCACCGCAGTTGGAGGAAAGGGATACCACTCAGACGTAGACTCCCACACCCCTCTTCATCCACACTTAAAAAAACAAAAAAGAAAAAAAAAGAAAAAAAGCCTTAATCTGCAGGGAAAAGGGCTTCAAGGTCACTGAGTGAAAACACTGGTAGATACCCACTAAAACTCAGGGGAAGGGCATAGGAGGAGAGAGACGTTTACCTGCGGAGGAGGGCCAGAAGCAACTATGATGTCCATGCCCCCAGGATCCAGGTCAACAGTGTGTTAATCAGAATCCTTGAGAATCCCTCCCCTACACACCCCATCATCACACTAACATGCCTCCAGTAATGAAACAAGGTTACCAGAGGAATTTGAAGGCTCTGGTGCCCATAGTAACAACACAGGTTAACAAAGATAACCACAGTAACAACTAACTTCAAACACAGTCCACCTCCCAACCAGATTAAGACATATCACCAAACGAAAGGTCTCTTTACCTCAGTATTTCCTCTTTGGTATAAGATGTCTCCTTTCACCACCCAAATACAAGGCAGGCCTCATGGAAGAAAAGTCACAGTCTAAAGAGACAGAGCAATCATCACATCCAGATTCAGATATATTCCAGATGTTGGAACTATCAGAGATTTGGAATAACTACAATTAATATGTTAAAAGCTTTAATGAGAAACAAAGACAGTAGAAAGATCAGATAGGAAATTTCAGCAGAGAGCTGGAAACTAAGGATGAATCAAATGGAAATGCTGGTCATAAAAACACAATAAGCCAAATGAACAATGCTTTAAATGGGCTCATCTGTAGATTTGACACAGACAAGGCAGGAGTCAGGGAATGTGAAGACAGGGCCACAGCAATGACACAACAGAAAAGGAAACTGAAAGGGAAAAACAGTGAATAAAATTCTGCAGTTTTTTCTTAAGTTTATTTTTTAAGAAATCCCTCCACCCAATGTGGGGCTGGAACCATGACCCTAAGATCAAGAGTTGCCCACTCTCCTGACTGAGCCAGCCAAGTGAACCACCACCCCCCAATTCTACAGTTTTTAACACAAATGTAATAGTTTCTTAGCATTAGTGTGAGCTCAGAACAAGTTACTTGCCAGATCAAGTAATTCTGGTGCAACTGTGCTGATCAAAAATCAGGAACTCTGGATGAATTAGCTTACTCACTGAAGCAAGTTCAAAATGGCAACCAAGTTATACTGGTATGAAGTATTTCATGGGCCAGTGATAGTCCAGATGTATAATGTTGTATTTTTAACATGTTTGTTTTAGATTAAGAGTTTTAGGATTTTTTTTTTAAAGTCTAGAATGCAAAGTAACAACTGAGTTTTCCCCCACTGCCCAGGATTAGTAACAGTTAACATTTTGCCTTTCCCAACAGATTCTTTTTAAACAAAATAAAACAGTGAGGAGGAAATTAAGGTCTCCTTTGACTTCCCCACTCTGATACAACAACCAGTGTGATAATTTGAATGTGTATCTGTCCGAATTTTAAATTTTTTCATTTTATTATTTAAAAAAATCAGTCTTAAAATTCGCTTTTAATACTGCGACTGTACGTCAAAAAGCAAAGAGCTTTAAAAATGACCCTTCCACAACTTATTTTTAATTAATTAATTTTAAAGGTTTTATTTATTTTATTTATTTATTTGAGAGAGAAAGAGCGAGAGTGAGAGAGACAGCTTGAGCAGGGCGAGGGGAAGAGGGAGAAGGAGAAGCAGACTCCTCTCTGAGCAGGGAGCCCAACATGGGGCTAGATCGCTAGGCCCCAGGATCATGACCAAGTTGAAGGCAGAGACGCTTAAGCCACTGAGCCACTCAAGAAGCCCTGCCCTTCCACAATTTAGCATTACAATCTCATTGATACCCATGGTTTCACTTTCCAGTTACACACAAATGTTATTGAAATTAATAACTCCTGTCCATCTACCTCTCTTCTGGACTCTACACACTTACCATCTGTCTACCTGGCAATTTCTTGGATATTACAAATCATCTCAGACTCCAATGTCCACAATCATATTGGCACCCAAATGTGGTCTCTCTTCAGCATTCCCTATCTCACTATAAAGAATTATCAACTGGTCCATTGCCAAGCAACTGAGGCGTGATTCCTTGACATGTTTCTCTTTCTCTTTGCAACTCCTCTCCATGTCACCTATCCTTAAGCCCCAAGGATTTTTACCTCCTAAATCTCTCTAAATCTCTCTCCTTCTCAACATCTCCAATCTACCATCATCAAGGTCCCACTACCATCACCTCACCTGGATTTTATCAATAACCTTTCATTATTTGCATACATGGGGTCCCCATGTAATTCATCTGCATCAGCCAGAGAGCTTTTCCAGTTTTCTGTCCATCCCCTCCAGCAACAGTCACACTGTCATTTTAATTCCTTTTATCAACCAGTTCCCTCCTTCTAAAGTACCTGGATACATGATCTCACCCCTTTTCTGTGTTAATTCTCGTTCATACTTACTATCTCTCTGGCTCCACTTTAGGGAGAGCATGGGTGCTGCTAACTAAAGGTATCTCTATGCAGCTAGCAATGTATCTGGCACCCATGCTATGGTCAATGAATACATATTGAATGACTCAATCAGTCAAGAGTGTATGGAGATTTTTCTTGGGCAAGGAGAATCCAACCATTTCTTAAGTACATTTGAATTATTATAGCATTTGTGTGAAATTTTGGAAGTACTAACAAATAACAGTTTCTGTTTTTACAAACATAACTGAGGTTAAGCAAAATATACCAAGTAAAAAAATACCTTCGTTCTAAATTGGCTAATTATGGGTGAAAGTGGCCACTTATGCTTTGACAATGATCAGAGACAGCCTTATAAACTATGCATCTTTAATGAATAATAGTGCATTTTTATAGTTTTATGCTTTCATTTCTGCATTTCAGAACAGTTCATGAATATACCAATTAACCTCTGCAGTAGTATTGTACTCCTACATTACAGGTCAGCTCAAGGAAGCAAACCACACAACGGATTTTGAAAGCATAGGGAAAAGTCTTGGATGCCTAAGAAAAAGCTCTCTACTTCTTGTACCTAGTTTATGTATGTTTTTGTAGTTTTTTATAGAGTGATAATATAGAACTAAAATAAAAATAGGGATTATTCTAGCTCTTTTATTTATTTAAATCCTATACAAATTTATTAAGTAATCCTTTATTTTGAGGGCAATTCTTTATTGTCATAAAATACATGTAACATGAAATTTACTATTTTAGCCATTTGTAAGTGTATAATTCAGTGGCATTAAGTACATTCACAATGTGGTACAACCATCACTACTTTTTTATCATCCCAAACAAAAACTCTGTATCCATTCAACTATAACTTCCCTTCCCTCTTCACCTCATTCCTGGGCAAGCACTTAATCTACTTTCTGTCTCAATGAATTTGACTCTTGTAGGTACCTCATGAGTAGAATTATACAGTATTCGTCCTTTTGTGGTTTATTTCACTTGTCATAATATTTTAAAGGTTCATTCATGTTATGAGATGTATCAGAATTACATTCTGTTTTAAGGTGAGTAATACTCCATCGTATGTATGTAAACCAAATTTTGCTACTTTATCATCTGTTCATGGACATTTGGGCTTTTTCCACCTATTGGCTGTTGCAAATCATGCTACTACAAACATTAGTGACAACATTATCTGTTTCAGTTGTTGCTTCCAGTTCTTTTAGATATCCACCCGGAAGTACAATTGCTGAATCAGATGATCATTCTATGTGTAACTTATTTGGGGAGCTACTGAACTGTTTTCCATAGTGGCTGCATCATTTTACATTCCTGTCAGCAATGTCCTGGGTTAAAATTTCTCCATGTCTTCAGCCAGGCTTTTTTTTTTTTTTTAAATAGTCATTCTACTGGGTGTAATGTGGTATCTCATTGTGGGTTTTGTTTTTTGTTTTTGATGTGTGTTTCCCTAGTGACTAGATGCGGAACCTCTTTTCATGGCCTTCATTCGTGTCCCTGGTTATTTCCGTTCCACTTGAAGCATTACACATTTTGCATCATTGGTATTACTTCTTCTCAAAAATATGCCATCTTAACATCTATGCAGGCATAGTCAACAGCAACTGGCCACCTCCCGGGCCCATCTTTGTCCCCAGGTCCTAGGCATTCCATGCCTATGTCGTTCACTAGGAGGACAGGAAGTGCTCTGGGGGTTACGGGAGTTCCGGAAGGACCTCGGCTATGCCTGGATTACTCATTACCTTATCTCTGGTGCCTAATACAATATCTGCACAGTAGCACCCAGTAAATACAGCTTGGTTAATTAATTCAACAAATCTATTCATTAACACATTTGCCTTTGGCAGAGCAGAGAGAAGTTTAATATCACAAAGTCCTCGGGCTTCTTCTCTCATACCCTTATGATGGCATTTCATTCAAGGACTCTAAGAACCATGTACATGTGAAGGACTCCCCAGGTTAGGGTCCTTGGCCTGACCTCTTCCTTGAGCTTCAGATCTGTATTTCCAGCTGCATGTTGGGTCCCCAGTCAGTGCCCCAAACTTAATGGATCTAAACCCAAGCAGCTCTAGGATTGCCATGTAGAGGGGTGGCTCTCTGGTTGGTAAGCTCATTCTTTTGTTGAGATTCTATGTTTGTGTGGTGCTGCTGGGGGCAAAGAGTGGCCAGTGGGTACTACTGGAGACCAAAAGCTCTCCTGGTCACCCACTGGTGCCATTCCTTGTCTCTAAGACAGATCTCTTGTTCTCCCCCACCAACCCCACTCATCCTCAGGTATGTGTTCCTGCCAAAAGCTGAGGAGACCTCTGCATTGTTCACTTTCCCTTAGTCCTGGACCCTAAGGTGTCAGCAAGACTTGGTGATGGCTTCTAAAACACACTTCCCAACTTCTCCTCCCGGTCTTCACGCCTCCTGTTATTGAATCTAGTGCTTTCCTTACACCTAACTGGTCTGTCTGTTTCTACTCTGGCCCCTCCTGTTTTCTCACCTCCACCCTCCATGGCCCACCAAGGATAATCACACAGCAGTTAGCTACATCCTGTCCATCTAGTCTGTTCTCAACCTGTATGATAATGAAGCGCCAGCAGAAAACAAAACAATAAACCAAACACATCCATCAGCCTTTACCTGGGACATTGAGAAAAGTCAGTGTTTATATTTCAAAGGTTTACATTCTTGGGGTTGCAGGAAGAGTGTACTTAGGACTCAGCTTCAAGAGCCATCTTGCTTACACACCAGATACACTTTGCTACTGGGGACCAAGCTGCAAGTAAGTCTACTTTCTACTGTGAGCACTAGAATAGACATACACACGAAACATATGGTCTGACAAAATGGTTTTTTGTTGTTGTTGCTATTCATAGTTGTATGATTTGAACTCTCATGGAAGACGATCTGAGGAAGCCCCAGACAGGTAGCCATTTAAAGGACTGTCTTCCTTCTTTGAAAAGGATATGGGAAGCTTGGAAATTGGAAGAATAGACTCACTGGAGCACTCAAATCAAGTATCAAGGACTGCCTAATTTAGAGTTTATCTGAAATTAGTTTTCAAATTTGAAAACACTGGATTCAATTATATCTTTATAGTGTCTATTATATACTAAGAGTGGCTTACATATCTTCTGATTGTCTTGAAGCAGAAGTGATGCTACTGTCCTCAGGGTCACCCCTTATATTCCTAGAGTAATGAAGATCACTGAGTAACACAGTTATGTCAGGGCACCCTAACATAGTAAGTTCCCCCTTATCCACAGGGCATACATTCCAAGCCCTCATATACTATGTTTTTTTCCTATATATACATACCCATGCTAAAGTTTCACTTATAAATTAGACACAGTAAGATATTAATTACAATAACTAATAATAAATACAAGAATTATAACAATAAACTATAATATCCATTATGTGAATGTCCTCTCTCTAAATATCCTGTTGTACTGCACTCCTTTCTTCTTGTGATGTGAAACGATAAGGTGCCTAACATGATGCGCTGAAGTGAGGAGAACCATGTAGACACTGTGATATAGTGTGAGGCTACTCCTGACCTTCTAACAGTACATCAAAAGGAACATCACCTTCTTCCAGCCCGCAGATGGCTGCAGGGAACCAAAACTGTGCAATGTGAAACCAGGGAGGAGGGTGGGGACCTACTGGACATAGTATTTTATCAGACCTACAGAATTTGCAGCTTTAGATACTTATGCCGAAATTTAATCTCCTAGGAGTTTTTTTTTTTTTTAATTTCACCTCTGCCTTAGTTCAGGGTTTTATATCGCAAATGAAATTTCCCAGATTTCCTTAGGTGTGTTATTAATCTATACAACCACCATCTGTTTACTAGAGCTGCCACTATTAACGATCTTTGTCATTATTTTACCATGTCTCTATTTGTAGTTTGCAATCCTAAATTGACAAAGTACTCTGAATAAATTCTGAAGCCCATAGAATCAAGCCTGAGACTCTGAATAAAGTAAGCAGCTTGGAGAAGAATATCCAACAACCCAAAATACTCTTTTCTTCACTCTGTTTCTAAAACGTGGTGAGAAAGGTGTTTGTTCACTACAGAACTAGAGGTTATTTGGATAAAAATATTGCTGGTCTGGGATTCATGCTTCCCCAAGCAATATTGATTTGCTGGGAGATTTTTTTTTCTCCTGTTCCTACTCAGTATTTTTAATTTAAAATATTTTATGTTTATGCTGTTTTTTTCCCCAATGTTTTATTGACTTAATCCTATATATTTTCAGGCCACAGCTATCAGTATAAAGGTATGGCCAGGACTGTCAGATATTATTCAGCATTCCTCTCTGCTCATCCCATATCCTTCAGAGGTGGCTATTTTTATACATTCTATTAGACAGCAGGATTTTTAGGTTTTAATTTTAAAGAAATGTTCCACATCTGAGCCCTCTGATATACTCTGAGTTACAGTTACAGCTACAGTCAGATAACTTCTCAGGAAAAATGACTTTGTAGTTTGAACATGTTTTCTCCATACCTTCCATATTAATTTTTTTCCAGTTCACAAGTCAAAACAAGATTACCATGCTTTGAATCTACCAACCACTAGAGAAAGATCAGACTTTCACCCCAATATTGAGCTGCTTCCTTTCAGCTTATACATCTTCTTCTCAAGCAATACATTCAAGGACTTGGAATATAATTGGCAATTTTGCTGATGATGAACGAGACTGAGCAGAGTAAGGACGACTTTTGCTCCTCTGTGGTGCTTACAGTAAAAAGAAACGGCTTGGCAGCTGAGTGTACGAAATATGAAGTTAGATAAACAACTCTTAGCTCCTTAATAGTGAAGTCTATTTAAAAACATACAACAGGGGACGCCTGGGTGGCTCAGTTGGTTGGACGACTGCTTTCGGCTCAGGTCATGATCCCGGAGTCCCGGGATCGAGTCCCGCATGGGGCTCCCAGCTCCGCGGGGAGTCTGCTTCTCCCTCTGACCTTCTCCTCACTCATGCTCTCTCTCACTGCCTCTCTTTCAAATAAATAAATAAAATCTTTAAAAAAAAACAACAACCATACAACAGGATGACTTTTCCCCTTACCAGAAACAAAACCAAACCGCATTTGAAAGAAAACCTGGCTCTCTTTTCACCAACATTCGACACTTATGCAATTAATCTAATTTGAATGTACTTGTTAATGACGTCTAACATTCAGCAGGGAATGGCAAGAACTGGCCTGTGTGGAACTAAATGTTACCTGGAGGTCTTTCCTTTCCCACCAGATGCCACTATGGCTCTGCCTCAACGTCTCTCTTAGACCGCACGCACGTACCTCAGCCCAACTTCTTTCAAATTCTTTTAATATTAAGACATAGGCTTATGTGCCCTCACGGAACAACCTCAGCTTCTGAGGGCAGCCTGTGCATTTTGATAGGAATAGGATTTGAAGGCATTTTCCTAAGATATCCTCCTAACAGTTTTGGCAAGAGGAGCTACTAAAGGAATACATTCACTTAAAAATACTTTCTCTAAAACAGCAACTTTCAAAAATTTACGGTTTATAGCAGAGTTCAATGAGGCAACCAACTCCATCAAGCATTTCTCTCTGCTTTCTACCCACAAAAATACAGTAAATGAAACAAGATGGGATTGGGAGGGAGACAAACCATAAGTGACTCTTAATCTCACAAAACAAACTGAGGGTTGATGGGGGGAGGGGGTTGGGAGAGGGGGGTGGGGTTATGGATATTGGGGAGGGTATGTGCTATGGTGAGTGCTGTGAAGTGTGTAAACCTGGCGATTCGCAGACCTGTACCCCTGGGGATAAAAATATATGTTTATAAAGCTGTAAAAAAAAAAAAAAAAGAAAAAAGAAAGGATGAATACCCAAGTTTTGGAGCAACATGGACGGGACTGGAAGAGATTATGCTGAGTGAAATAAGTCAAGCAGAGAGAGTCAATTATCATATGGTTTCACTTATTTGTGGAGCATAACAAATAGCATGGAGGACAAGGGGAGATGGAGAGGAGAAGGGAGTTGAGGGAAATTGGAAGGGGAGGTGAACCATGAGAGACTATGGACTCTGAAAAACGATCTGAGAATTTTGAAGGGGTGGGGGGTGGGAGGTTGGGGGCACCAGGTGGTGGGTATTGTAGAGGGCACGGATTGCATGGAGCACTGGGTGTGGTGCAAAAATAATGAATACTGTTATGCTGAAAAAATAAAAAAACTAAAATCTCAAAAAAAAATACAGAAAATGAATGAGCTGATGACTAAAACTGCCTTCAAAATATAACTTAATCAACTAATGCCAGTGAGATTACCTAGAATACAAACATTGTATAGGATGCCTTTAATCTGCTATTATATCTTCCTTTATAAGAATATTTATTGGATCATGGCCCAGTTCCCCCAAATGTGCTTATTAATCCTCAAAATCAAAACAAACTATCTAGTATTTATTCTCATTTTTTCTGTGTGAGATAATAGATTGCTAAAGGTGACACAAAGATACATAAGGCACAAGCATTGTCAAGGAGTTTAACGCTTAACTGGGGAGAGGAGGGATCTGAAAATTACCAAAAACATTTCAACAGTTAAACAGTAAAGATGACTTAAGGACTATTTTAAGATGTATTCTAAGGTAACTTCAAAAAAATTGAATGTCATTTATATAATTTTCTTTTTAAAAAAATTTTATAAAGGAGTTTATTTATTTATTTGAGAGAGAGAGAAAGCGTGCACGTGAAAGCGGGGAGAGGAGCAGTGGGAGATGGACAAGTAGACACGCCGCTGAATACAGAGCCTGATATGGGGCTTGATCTCAAGACCCTGAGATCATGACCTGAGCTGAAATCAAGACTCGGACACTCAGGGGTGCCTGGGTGGTTCAGTGGGTTAAGCCTCTGCCTTTGGCTCAGGTCATGATCTCCAGGTCCTGAGATCGAGCCCAGCATTGGGCTCTCTGCTCAGCGCGGAGACGGCTTCCGCCCTACCCCCAGCCTGCCTCTCTGCCTACTTATGATCTCTGTCTGTCAAATAAATAAATAAAATCTTAAAAAAATAAAGAGGGGCGGCTGGGTGGCTCAGCGGGTTAAAGCATCTGCCTTCGGTGTGGGTCATGATCTCAGGGTCCTGGGATCAAGCCCCACATCTGGGGAGCCTGCTTCCCCCTCTCTGTCTGCCTGCCTCTCTGCCTATTTGTGATCTCTGTCAAATAAATAAATAAATAAAATCTAAAAAAAAAAAAAAAGAGTCAGACACTCAACAGACTGAGCCACCCAGGTGCCCCTAAATAATTTTCAATATAAAATTTTATAAATATTTATAACACCTTAAAAATGTATCACAATTACAAAAATAACAGTTATTTCCCTCACTAGTCTTGATCCTGGCCTTTTCTTAGACATGGAACTACTGAGAACTGGGGATAACACAGTAAGGGGAAATATTTGGGTCTACTCATCTTATTTTTCTTTCCTTTCTCTCCCTGCAAAGGCAATTTTTAAATTAAAATAAATATGTATTATATAGGTATAAAGCACTGAATTTACTATTGGACTCACATAAATCATAAATCATAGATTCTTATCTAGTACCGATCTTCACTAATGAGTTGAAGGATCATAAGGGAAACACCAGGCATAGATAAAACATTCTTTCCCTAGAGGAACCTGAAATCATCAGACACATGTTTCCAAAATAGCCCTGGTCTTTCACATTCTGGTTTCGTGTTAAGAGAGAAGTCTTCAAAAAATTTATTCAGAAATGGTGACAATGAGAGGAAGCCAGTTCAGTCTCTAAAGGCTTTCATTTGATAGTTTGTTAATGGCAAAAATAGGAAAACGCTTATGTGACTATGCCTCATTTTCCATCGAGTCATCACTCATAAATCCTATATTCCAGATTTATGTACAACAATGTAAAATAGCCAGACCAGGTTCATCCTGCTAAAAACATTGTGTAGTATGACTTTCAGGTATCCTGCTAGTTCAAATGCCAGTAATGAGATTAACAAGGGGGGGCTGTAAGGTCATTTGCATCTTTATAAGGTGGTCTGTTGAGTTGACATTATACCCCCTCACAACCTCCAGGGAATGAGTCACAGGACTCCTTTTCATACCCTTTCCTTCCCTCCCCTCCTCTGCCCCTTGCCCCTCATCCTTTATTTTCTTGCTCTCACTCTTTTTTCCCTCTAGCTATAAGGATATTTACACTTCGAACTTTTGCTTATACCTATGATGCTTGGCTCCTTCTGCTCCATCTAGAGTTTGTTCTTTTTTGGTAGGATTTTTTTGTGGGGGGAAAGAAATTTCCTGTAGAACTGATAGAAGTAAGTGAGGAAGCAGCATTAACCTGGGCTTGTATCTGATAAAGCACTTCTATTTCTGGATTGGTACAGGGTGACTGTACATTCAGACAGGTTTTTCTTAATCTATAGGAAATCGAAGTTATTCTTTATCTTTGAAAATGTACTAATTGCCCCCACTGGTTTGGTGATTTTAAGTCATTATAGGAGAAAGTGTACGAGATCCTTCTTTCCCACCATGGAGTTATGATAATAAAACCCCCAGAGATACCACTCCACAATAAGGTAAGATCTTCTACAGGCAGTACATGGGCTGACCCAATGCTCAATGCCTGGGGAAGCCATAACTTATGGCCAGAGGCCATATGTGTTTGCCTTGTAAGGTAAGAACATAGGCCTGGGATTTATGGGAAAGATGAGACTCCCTTTGTTTCTGGAAGGAGGGGATGGTGTCAGATTCAAGGATGTGCCCTAGTGTTGAAAAGGCTCCTGAAGAGCTGTTCTAGTCCACCTGAGTTGACCATGTCCTAACCTCTGAAAAGTCTTAGAATTGGAAGTATGAGGAGAAACACATTCCATGGCATCTATCAGGTTACTGTTTTGGCCTTACCCTCATCTTAGTGAAACCCTGATGGAGGTGGCATGATGCGATTCAGAAACTCTTGGCTTGCTCACCTTCCATGGATGTAGGATCAAGGTGGAGTAGGTATTGGCTTCATTTTATTTCATGTTGCCCTTTATTGCCAAAAGTGGCAAAGAGAAAATAGGGTCTCTGCAAGAGTGTAGTGGAAGAAGCTGATTGGGCAGGTAAACCAAGAAAAAAATGACCAGCAATGCAGCGAAGACCTATAGAGGGTTGCAAGTGATGCCCAAGATGGCAGCCACACAGTGCGGGACTGGCCACGCTGGGTTACACTCAGAAGGTGAAACAGCTGGCAACAAGTGAGATGTTTATGTTTATTATTATTTTTTAAAATCTCAATTGTCTGCCCCGTTATTCAATGTTTTTTCTCCCAACCCTCAACAGCCCTACCACTAAATATGTCTCCACTTGTATCCCTGTGTCCCCCCCACTAAGCTGGTCTCTGCCCTCAGGGGCCAACAACCACCTCCTTTCCAACTTTGCTGTACCCAGGCAGGGAGCTACATGTAACTTTGATCCTCTGGAGCAGTAGTGTGGGCAGCGAGGCTAGGGACTGTGGGAGTCCTAGACTAGAGGTAAACTGGGAGAAAGCCAGCTGATGTCATAAGTTTGGTGGGAAAGGTGCAAAGCCGTGTTGTTATTAGTGTAACTTAAGCCGCCAACCTCTCTGAGTCTCAGCTATGTCCTCTTTACTGGATAATAATTGACAGTGTCATCTTCATAAATGGGGAAGATACAGTTAGTCTATCACTTAACACTTAGTAGGCACACATTAAACTTCGCTGTTTTTTAAAAAAGACATATTTATTTTAGAGGGGGAGAGAGAGAGTGCATATGAGCAGGTGGAGGAAGCAGAGGGAAAGGGGAGAGAAAATTTCAAATAGACTCTACACTGATCGTGGAGCCCGATGAGAGGCTCAATCCCAAGACCATGAGATCATGACCTGAGCCGAAATCAAGAGTCAGATGGATGCTCAACCGACTGAGCCACCCTGGCATCCCTACACTTCGCTTTTCATCCTGTCTAGATTATATGGACTATAACTTCATAGAAAGCTCAAGTCCAAGGGAAAGTGACCAAACCTAAAGGAAACAACAACAAAAAATTCCTTCTAAAACAGCAGAGAAGGAAGTTAAAAATTACTCTTCGTGCTGACTATCTGACATGCAGTAGCTTTGGGGACCAAGATGGATGTGCATCAACTGAGAAAGAAAAACAGAAAAAGCAAATGAAAATTTCAGAAAGAGCAGGAAAGCTTCTCCATTTCATCCACCTGGGAGTTAATGATAACACAAAAGCCGTGATCATTTGCTGAATGCTGACAGTGGGCTAAGACACATATAGGACCTGTTCTTAGGAGCTTTCCAGACTGCTGAAAGTGAGAATTTTTTTCTCTCTTGTATAGGGGTTTTAAAATTTTGCAATGTGACAGCACTGATTTTTACAATGCACTCAAATTACTTTTTTTTAAAGAAGAAATTGCACATGTGTGTGCACACAGACATTCTCCTAGAAAGAATTCCTTCTCCCTGCCCACTGTTCTACTCCCAAGATCCACCCCTTCTACTGACTCCCCCACCTCACCCCCCAATCCCCTGAAGGAATGGAAGAGTGAATGGGATTTGGTGTTTTCCCACTGAGAAAGGGACATTTTCTGCAACCAGGCCAGTGTTCAAAGGGCTAATGCTCTAAGGAAATTATCCAAAGGGGAGAAGCAGTTCAAGGTTATTAAGTTATTTTCAAATGTTGTCTTGGCTGCAGTTGACCTTTGTGAAGGCAACAGGATGCTGCTTCCCAGGGGGACAGGATAAGGAGCAATTAGAGAAGCCTAGGAGAGGCTCAGGAATGTTTGGGAATTCACACATACCCCAAATTATGTGGGAACTCCAAAAATGAAAATAAACTGATTTGATCAAGGACATATTTGTGTCCTAGAAAATATTCTAAACATGTAGCTAATACTGGATCTATCTGTGGAAATGTTTTCCTACACATCCAACACTCAGTATTTAGTAGATGTCAATTAGATTTCGACTCACTTTCAGAGAAGGGAAGGAAAGCTAATGAATAATCCTTATGCGCCAGAAATTAGAATGGTTGTGGGGTTAAGCAAATTGCTCAAATACAGGTCAGGGTATGATAAAGGTGGGCTTCCAACACGGATTTATCTGATGTGAGAGCCTGTGTTTTCCCCCACATGATTATGGAAGAAAGTATATGTTTAAGAATGTTAGAAAAAGAAAAGGAAGGAAGAGCTGGAATGATTTATACTTTTCTTCTTTTGGGGCAACGGACCTAAATATATTTTTATGCACACCCTCCACATTCCCCAAAGTGCCACGAATGAGGCAGGGGACACTTAACGCTGTTTCACTATAATACAATAGAGCTTCTGGCCTGTATTCAACATTCTATTTCAGTTGCCATGTATATATGTCTTTGTATCTGTGCTGCCAACTTTAAGCATTACCCACAGTATACAGAATGTTACAAAACTCTTCTTTAAAAAAAAAAAAAGATTTTATTTATTTGAGAGAAAGAGAGAGAGCAAGAGGGGGAGAGGGACAGAGGGAGAAGCAGATTCCCCACCAAGCAGGGAACCCAATGTGGGACTCAATCCCAGGACTCTGGGATCATGACCTGAGCCAAAGGCAGTCGCCTAACCAACTGAGCCACCCAGGCGCACTGCAAAAATCTTGTTTAAAATAAAAACGTATCAATGTTATTCTCTTAAGATTCAAGACCCACTAGATCCCAGCCTGAAAAGTAGGTCCTATATACAAATGAACATAGCAGTTGATTAATCTAAAGCTCTACTGACCTACTAGAAAACCAAGAATAGGAAAAACAAAAAACAAAAAACGAAAACCCAGTTCTATCGAAACAAAGAAAGCCAGAACTCAGAGGGATCTTAGGCGTTAGCTAGTTCTGCTTCCTTATGGTTGTTGGGGAGGTTCAGTCCCAGGTGGACTCAGTTATAACCCACATCATATTGTTGGATAAACAGAACAGAATCGAGATCTGAGGATTTGGTATATACCATTCAGACTCGCATGCTAAGGATTTTCTCCCAGGTACCAGCTATAGGAGACATGATTAACTCCGTAAAAGACTCAGCATGCTTCCTATGATTAAAGTTGATGTCTAGAGGATACAAGAGACCCATTCAGGTGGGACATCTATATTGATACAAAGATGCTAGAAGATTTTCTGAAAGTAAAAGTAGTCAGCAAAGCATAAGGCATGCGGAATTACTGGTGTAGTTTCCTTCCTCCATTCAGGTATCTACTGAGCATGGTCTCTATCAGAGAGGCTCCGTGCGAGAAAAGAATCAAAGGACCTGTCCTCATGGAGTGTGTTATTTCAGTCAATGTTATACGTTACTGCTTATGAAACTTTCAGGAAAGAGGGCTGTAAGATTTTTTTTTATGAACCTTTGAGATGTGGAAGATACCAACATTTTCATCTACCCACAAGGTCTACAAAACCAAAGGGGGACTCAGCACTTCACAGCCCAATGGAGTCCATTCAATCTCTTCCAGTTAACATGTTAAACTAAGTTGTTTTCATGATTATATCATCAATTATTCATTACTAACTATTCCTTCATTGTGGTTCCAGAGCTTAATGAGACTGGGCTAATGTGACCTTTGGAACCATCAAACTGTGGAGGAGAAAACCCAGCAGAGAAGAGTGACCTCTGGGTTATCTTTGTGTACTAAAACCTTTTGAAAAGTCACAGCACCAGGCTTTTGGCAGCCATTTCACAAATTTAATTACCCACAGATATTCACCAGCATCCTCAAAGATTGACAGCTGAAATTAGAAAGCTGATTCTGTTACATCCACTCCCTATTATCAATGGTGCTAAACAGTAAAGTGAAAAAAGGGTTTAATATTGTTTGTCCTTTATCCTGAGAAGATTGATGGCTCAGTAAGAATTCTCAAGGGTGATCTGAAGATCCATTTTTCATTCCTCTGGAAAATTGTTAGGTACAATTTTTATTTCCAAGTCAATATTCATAAAATCAGAGAATGTCAGGGTTGGAAGTGACATGCGGTATTGTGTGATTCAGCCTCCTTAGATGACGGATGGAGAAACTGAGGCCCAGAGACCATAAGTGATTCACCTGTGGTCTAATAGCTAGTTGAGGGGCACCTTGCTGGCTGATCTCAGGGCTCTTGAGTTCAAGCCCACATTAGGTGTAGACATTACTAAATAAATAAAGCTTAAAAAAATTGCTGGTTGATAGCAAGGCTGAAATTAGACTTCAGGTCTTTTTTTTTTTTTAAGATTTTATTTATTTATTTATTTGTCAGAGAGAGAGAGAGAGTGAGCAAGCAAGCAGATAAGCAGGTAGAGCCAGAGAGAGAAGCAGGCTCCCTGCAGAGCAAAGAACCCAATGTAGGACTCGATCCCAGGACCCTGGGATCATGACCTGAGCTAAAGGTAGCAGCTTAAATGACTGAGCCACCCAGGCATCCCAGCTTCAAGTCTTCTGATGCCTGCTCTATCTCCTCGATTTGTAGAGCGTATACCTCCACCAATCTTAACCAGTGCTTAAATGGAATGCCAGAAGACCACCATCATTCCTAGAAGAGTGAGGTGTCAGGAATGAGACCTAGGGGAATATTTTCTATGTTAGGTATCATAATCCAGTGTTCTTTATTATAAGAGTCGATCTCAGTCTCAGAAAATGTATCCACTGCAAAGCAGCCAGCACAGATACTTAGCATAGTGGTCGCTATTAAACCTGAGACATTGCTAACTGCTCCTTCCTCTCCATAAACACAGGTACTGAAATAGTGAGCAATAATTCAAAGGAACAAATGAACTCACCCAAACTTAAATCAGAGCAACTCCTGGCACAAATAATAGGGAGCTAGAGCAAGAACAAGGGCAAGATATGGTTTAAATGGGGGGTGGGGGTGGATTTGGAATCTGAAAAACTGCCCAGAAAGTAGTAATCAAGGCACTATGGTACAGAGGAAGGTGGTGTCAAAACTTAGATGCTACTAGAGGTAGGGAGCATGGGCGCTTACAGTTAGATCAAGGTTTACCAGTTTAATCGAGAATAGAGCAACAGGATACAAGAAGACACAAACACCAAAAGGCACATTTAGGCAGATGGCCACAATTCCTTGCAAAATGTCAAATACTGGTTCCAGGAGAGCCACAGGAATGGTAGCTATAGAAGACAGTAGAGTCAGGACGTCAATGGGTCATTTTGGCAAAAGATACCATAACAGTAATAAGAAATGTTGCCTGGAGTGACTGCTGGCTTCAGTCAAGGAGGTTTTATATTGCATTTGGCTAGGCAGGAATCACCAGGGAGTTGTGAGCAGCTCACACGCAGTAGGTGGCTGCAGAAACATGCCTGCGATTGAGGGCAGAGAGAAGGGCAGATCAAGGTCATTCAAGCAATATAGACAACGTCCCAAATGACCTGCAGGAAAAGAGAGATGATCCCATGGACCTGAGCTGCTTCCTGAGCGTGGCATGTAAAAAGAGGTGAACAGTTAGCACGTTCCCCAGATACCCATTTTTTGCTCTCCTGTGAAGTGCTTCAGAGATACTGAGACAGGGAACCTGCTGGAATCGCTTCCTGGTGGTCCAGTCAGCAGGCTGATTACTGGGTTTCCGTAGTGACCACCTCCCGGTTTTTTAGCCACAGCGGGGTCTTTGAAAGAGGAAAGGACCAGCTTGTGTGAAACCCAAAGCCTTCCTAGGGACCACCTGGCAGAAACAGAAGGTCAAACCCTTTGGCCGGTATTAGAGAAAAGTAGTAGGAGACCCACATTCCGGCCAGAACTGACATAAGTAGAACCAGCTATGACGTCAATTGGTTTCTCCATCTCTCACCAATGGGAGATGGCAAGGAGTGTTTCCTTTCTTCACGAGTGAGCCGAGACTACAGACAATGTTAACAAATTTAATAACCAATATTTGGGCCATCCCAGTTACGACCTCCCAAGGAAGATATAACAGAACTGGAAGAGATCCAGGGAAAAGCAGCTAAGATGATCAAGGGGGAAACTTCTCTTTTATTCAAGGACAGACTAAGAACCTAAAAAGGATTAGAACTTCTCAGACTGGGAAGATGAAAGTGAAGAGGTGTTGTAAGGGATTGTGAGATGAAGTCGACTTGGGATAAATACCGTTGTAGTCACTGAATTCCACAGTACTTACTGGGGGCCACCCCTTGAGGTTCCAGAACGTACAGTGAAGAGAAACTGCAGTATGCCTTTGTTTCTTTACCCAGAAATCAGCAGATTCACGAAACTCATTCTTCTGAGGACAAGGTTGAAGAGGAGAATGGACAAAGTAAGACACCGCTAGACAAACTCCACGTCAACTGATTTATGATGGATTATTAAGATATAGTTGGGATGTATCCTAATTTTTTTAAATGAAAATTACTAGGTTAACTGATGAATAGTTGCTGGTGTCTGTATCTGGGACAGGGTTCTGGGCTAGTTGCCCTGCTGGTCTGACCCAGTGTGCTATTTCTTACGCTCTTATTATGTCATCTACGCAGGAACATGCTACATGCAAGGTTGGGATTCCTAAATTCTTTTGACAGTCCAGAACACAGAAGAATAATTTTCTAACTCATTAAGAAAGCAAGAGAGTCCCAGCTCTTGGCTCCATTCGGTTTGCCCATATGGGAGTATGCAACATAAAAAGGTGAAAGAGATCCTAACAGAATGCAGCAGCTGGTTAAAGGCTATTATATTGAAATTTTCATGAGTTTGACAGTAGGCCAAAAAACTACAAAATGGCAGAGAGTGGAAAAGGCAGTTGTAACAGGTTGAACATTGTTGGTGATTATTTTTTCAGGGGCAATGAAAGTTGTAATCAAATAACCTGAAAGAGATGTTGGCAGGAATAAGAGAGCCCCAAGGGAGAGAGAATATGAAAACTGTAACAATGATGAATGCTATGAACTAATAAACTAGACAAACATGTAGTTTGAAGTATCAAAAATCAAGATTCTTAGCATCATATGAAAAGCTGGTGTCAGAATGCAGGCATAAACACCGCCTGATTTGTAAGCTAGAGCAGAAGATGCCGGTAATGACTTAAAACCTCAGGCACGAGTGCACAACTCAACAGCTAACTGGAATGGGGTTACTGGCGTGTAAACCTCTGCTTATTAAGGTGATCAGTTTGTCCCAGCACTGAAAAGGAAAAATTACTAAGTATTAAAAAAAAAGATTCCAGGTGTGGGGGGTACCTGGGTGGCACAGGAGGTTAAGAGTCCGACTCCTGGTTTCAGCTCAGGTCTGATGGCAGGGTTGTGTGCCTGAGACTGGAGTTGGGCTCTATGATCAGTGTGGTCAACTTGGGTTTCTCTCTCCCTCTCCCACTGCCCCTTCCTACCCATGCACAGATGCATGCTCTTTCTCTCTAAAATAAATGAAAAAATCTTGGGGCGCCTGGGTGGCTCAGTGGGTTAAGCCGCTGCCTTCGGCTCAGGTCATGATCTCAGGGTCCTGGGATCAAGCCCCGCGTCGGGCTCTCTGCTCAGCAGGGAGCCTGCTTCCTCCTCTCTCTCTGCCTGCCTCTCTGCCTACTTGTGATTTCTCTCTGTCAGATAAATAAATAAAATCTTAAAAAAAAAATAAAATAAAATAAATGAAAAAATCTTAAAAAAAAATCAAGAGAAGACATCTGGCTTTGTGCCTGGAAATGTATGCTTAAAACTCATGAATGCAAGTTGAGACAAGGTAACAAAGAGGAAGGACAAGGTGGGGACTGGTTGAAGTAATGTCATTATTAACTTATTAGTATTGTTATTTGTGGAAAGATAAGACATCTTGAATTAAAAATGTTGTTAGCCACTGCATGAAGTCCACTGAAATTTGTACATCAAAGTAGTTGGCTATGAAAAGAATCTTTCAGACAACAGTAATGTGTAATAATAAATTACAAATGACACTAGTCATCTATTTGCTGATGATGTATATTTTCTGAACATATATTCTCTCTACACTAGCTTAACATTTTAGAGGTATATTTGAGAAATTATATAATCTCTAATTTCAAACAGATTTTAATTTTTAGAGATAAGGGACCTCCTGAAAGCTTCAGAGGTATTTCTCAGCAGTTATGTAATTCCTTGTTCCTAGAAAGTGATCCTTTCAGAGGGTTTAAGGTCTCCAGATTCCCCTTTCTACTGATGTTTTTTTGTCTATTGCTCTGTCTCTTACCAGTAAATCAGGCAGAATGATAGTCCTAAATTAAACATCAAGATTTGAGCATTTTAAATGGTTACCTGGAGAAACTGGAGCAGGCTGAGGGAGCATATCTGCAGCTAATTAAACAGTGGAAAAATAGAATTCGTATGCTTTTTAAAAATAAGAATTTATATTATGTTAATGATTGCAATAAAGAGTTTTTAAAAATAAAGAGAAACTTCTGGAAGAAAAGCTGAGATTTTAAGTTTCTGGATTGGGGCAAGACCAATCAATGAGTCCTACTCAAAGCCTTTAGAGATCACCAAATCCAACTTCTTATTTTATGAATGAGACACTAAGGTCTGCAAAGGCTAAGTGACTTGCCCAAGGCCACATCACCAACTCATGACAGAGCCAGGACCAGAACTTAAGTTTTCTTGTTTCCCGTTCTGTGCCC
This sequence comes from Lutra lutra, assembly GCF_902655055.1. Classification (NCBI taxonomy): domain Eukaryota; kingdom Metazoa; phylum Chordata; class Mammalia; order Carnivora; family Mustelidae; genus Lutra; species Lutra lutra. The sequence goes on along the minus strand of NC_062296.1, from coordinate 72,677,943 downwards.
TTATTGATATTGCCACCATGATCTTCAAGTCAGCAAAGGAGCACTGGACAAAGAGAGGGTAGCTGCTCTCTGATTCCACCAAGGAGCATCAAGAGACTAGTTCTGGGGGGCAGTGTGGGGAGAATTACAGGTTTTCTTTAATGTGTCTCCTTCTTAATTTTGGACTGAATTCATGTTCATCACCACAGAGCAATGATCTGGGGTCTTTTGTAGTGGGTGTAACATCAGGGAGAAGATGAATATTTAGGGAAAGAACATTGGCAGGGGTGGGGGCAGGGGGAACACTAGGAATCCCTGTGAGATACTTCATAAGCCCCAAACAGGAATAATCTGGAGAATAACGGCTTGAAGAAGCTTTGGGTTTTCAGGTGGTCCTCCAACCTTGGCTACAAAAGAAGAATCTTTGCTTAGTAAAGACCATCTCTTCATCTATCAGAATGGACCCGGATAAAGTGACAGCTTTATAAACAGGCTAAAGAAGTAGTCGTTCCCAAACACCTTAGCGATGAAAATTTGTGAAAATCAAGACACTGGAGATGACTGGGAGGAGCTTGAATTAAGTGTTTTGCAAACTATACGGTGGATGTAAAGCCATACAGGGCGTGTCTAAATCAATTTACTGTTTAATAACCCAGGTGATTTAAAATAGGTATTAAAATACGTAGAGTGACTGAATAACTACACAGAATAAAAAAAACTACAATACAATTTTAAAAAAAGAACAATAAAAAGCAGGATCGAAGCAGATTGAAGGAGAATGTTTAAAGGTAATTTTACTGGTAATTTTAGCATGAGTTGACTAGCCATGCTTCCTCAGGGAATAGAGAACTAGGTATTGTAGGCCAGGTTAACGTCACATTTCAGAAATACATTCATTTGTGAATATGCAGATTAGCCACAATAAATGTTCATTTAGGAATGTGATACCTTGTCTGGAAAAAGTTAATAAGACAAAGCCTTCCTAAAGGATGTGTTTCTCCTTGAAGAGCCCAAAGTGTTCTTTCTCCCCCATTCTTCCGGGTTAACACAATTGAGGCATGCAATCTAATTTCTGCAGAACTGTGATAATGAAGATCTAGGATTGCCGATATTGCTTTAGACCTGAACTATGAAGAATTGATGGGCAGTGGAAGAACAGAAAGTGACCCGATAAAACATGGGAGGCTGGAACAATGGGAACATGTGGAGTATTTTTAGTCAGACTCATGGCAGAAGCAGGTTCAAAGACTTTAGTTGGTACTGAAGATTATTTCATGAAGCCAACGAAATTAAATTGTTGAGACGGCGGATTCAAAGTGAAATTGAAGTTGAACTCTATTGCACAATCAATGGGAAACTGTTAAGGTCTCATCATGACTCCATATCCTCCCTTCTCTCCTTTCCACATTGACGCGATGTATCATAATTTGTATTTCACACAGCAGCCTGCAGATGGTGCTTCTAAGCACCTGTATTCCTGTGACTGACATAAATGGCCCCAGAAAACAGTATCATTCTGTTGTCATTATGTGAAAAACGCTGAGTGCTCTGTATGGAGAATGAACACCTCAGCTCCACACATCTGGGCCCGCCGCAGACTGCCTTTTGGGGACATGAACTATTTATTCACCTAAAACACTTTGTGTACACTGAGCTGAAAAAGCATCCATCTTTGCCGAAAAAGAAATGTGGGCAAACCCCCAAATAAATGAAACTGTCCTTACGTACTCACTCCCACTACCAATAATATTATCTGCAGCTCTTTGTTCGATTGTGGAAAATCCACACCACCCCGATCACAAAACACGACACATGCGCTGCGTCAAACGGGTTTTCCTAAAGGCAGCTCCCCATTGCATCAGCACATTTTCAGGGGTAATTTTAGCATGAGTTGAATAGCCTCGGGGAATAAAGAACTGGGTATTGTAGGCCAGGTTAACGCCACATTTCAGAAATACATTCATTTGTGAATGTGCAGATTAGCCACAATAAATGATCCTTTAGGAAAGTGATGCTGCGGACTTACTTGATATAGTAGGGCACTTTGTTTGGTGAGATGGCTCTCTCCCAGGGACCCTGGACAGAAGCTGAAAGAGAGAAAAAAAGAGGCAAGGAGGTCAATTTCACCACAAACAGGAAAGACAACATTAATCTCCAGAATTACAATTTTACACTGATACTGGTCTGTTTGCTCAGTTGCCCATGAAGACAGGACGGATTAACCTGCTGTTCTGAAGTTTCTGTCCTAATCTAAGTGAAATTGAACTCATTCAGGCACAAAGATAAATGCAAAGGAAAAAAAAAAACCATTTTACCGCTAAACCTATAGAACAGATAAGAAATGGAGTGAGGCGACTGATGTGTGTTCTCTTATGTGTCTCCACTGGGTGCTTTTCTTATAACACTTCCTGTTGCTGCTTCTCAATATCTTTTACTATTTGATTGACTGGGTTTTATTAGTTTAGCAGCTGAAACATCCCTACGTGACAGAGTTACATTCTAAGTTAGTGAAGTTAAAGCACTACACTTATAAACAGAAACCAATCTCATCGACCAAAAATATATTTAATTGATGCCACAAAATGTCAGCTGACCAGCATGATCTTATTGGACAAAAACCAATCAAAATCGAGAGAGTGGCACCTGATAGCAGAGTACAAAAAAACTTTTGTTGTGACAAGTGATGAATCCTATAGGTGAAATTAAATTGCACATACTGGGAATTTGTTTTATAACGACTATATTATGTATTAGTCAAATCAATCATCTTTAAATTGTATTTTAAATGCTTAAATTGTCTGGGTTTTTCCTTTCCCAGAGATGAGCCCTAAAAACACCTTTTCTATACTGTTGAATCTTATGGGTTTTTTTTCTTTCTTCAAGACAAAATAATCATGTTAGGATGCACTATGCTATTTCCTCAGCAATAAAATCTTCCTCCTGAAAAGAGTTTTTATGAAACTGGAGTTTTAAGAGGCAAAGAATATTATCGGAATACAAATACAAGAAGCATGCTTATTAACATCTAGCAATTTTATGTGTATGTACATTTTTTCCCTGAATTTTCATCCTGCTTATAATTTGCAGCCCAGCTGATGCTGACCATCATTTCCTACTATGAAAAGCTTCCTTCTAAATTAGTCTCACAGTAAATTCGCTCCACAGTATATTGAGATGTAAGAAAACGTCAAAGCTAATATATCCTTGACTACACTGTATAATATGAAAGAACAGCTTCTAATAAATTTAACTTCACCCACTGCCAGACAATTTAAGGGTAATGAAACTACAGATTCTTTCTTTTATACAGAGTAATAGAGGAATTGAATGACCCAACCTTTAACCAGACATGCTGCTTTGTACCTTGGTGATGTATCATTTAAAAGGTAGAGGACATGGATTTGCATTTAGTTGCTAATTAGGCCTTTTCATTTTGGCAGACAGATTTTTAATATGGGGAAAAAAGAGACATTCATCTGCTGTTTTGAAGTAGACCCTTGCATTCGGTGTTCTTCTATTCCTACCCTCTCTGCCTTTCTCATTATCTGCCCTACTCTCCTTTGGTCTCTTTTCCTTTGCTAGGATACAGCCCTCTCGCCCTGATAAGGCAATAAAGGAAGTTAGATCTGACTTGAGAACTTAGGCTGAACTCTGTGACCTAGCTGGGCAGAGTCGCATGTTTCAAAAACCTAAGAACCCTACCCAAACCCTTTCTAGGAGGAAACAATGCAGGGAGTCAGAAATCCTAGCTCCTGCCTACTCAGCACACCCCCTCTTAAAACCATAGGCTTGCAGAAGGAAGAAGAGAGTTTCCGAGAGCGTCTGGTCCAGCTCTCACCAGCTATATTGCCAAGTCTATGAATGTCTAAACTGAGAAACTGCTATTCTTTTCTTAGAGGGTGTCAGTGGGCTGCACCCCACTCTTTTTAAAAAGATTTTATTTATTTGACAGAGATTACAAGTAGGCAGAGAGGCACGCAGAGGGTTGGGGGGAGCAGGCTCCTCACTCAGCAGAGCCTGATGCAGGGCTCGATCCCAGGACCCTGAGATCATGACCCGAGCTGAAGGCAGAGGCTTAATCCACTGAGCCACCCAGGTGCCCCGAACCCCACTCTTTCTGTCATTATTCCTTTCCAGTTCTTTATCAGTTTAATGGTCCAGAAATCATTTCTGATTTGGAGGATGCTGGGGATATCCTCTGATAGCAGAAGAGTCCATTTGAATTTCCAATAATATACTTAGGTATCTGTCAGAGAGAAGTGTGCTTGGAGAGGTCTAGGGGCTGCCTCGTTGGCTCAAGGCGTAGGGAGGCTGACTGAATGGAGCAACCTTGAAGCAGAAAATCTAGCAAGAGAGGAAAAGCAGCGGTGCCCAACTGAGCTAATGGCCACAACTACATTGAATGTCTACAGTTGACTTTGTACTGTTGAGCATTAAAAAGAAAAAAAAAATCCAATAAAATGCCAGAGGAGTACTCAGAATATGCTTAAACTAAATAGTTGAAAAGATTTCGAAAGACTATTCTAAAAAATTCTCAGTGCCAGATCAACATGAAAATTTAAGTGTTTGTAACTGCAGGTCTCAAGTGTGAATTTTCCTTACAGAGTATATGAACTGTTTATAAAAATTGTTGATTTCTTAGTTTTTTAAAATCAGACAAGCCTTTTTTCTTTGTGTGTAGCTATCAAGTGAACCCAATGGTGAAGGTCAGTGAATTTTCTGTGCTGGAAAATGTTTGTTCCCCTTTGACTCAGTCTGCAAACGCACCTAAGCAACTTAGGTTTCATCATTTGAAACCCTAACATTTTATACTAACAAATGTCCTCAATGAAAAAAAAAGGCAACTAGCAATGGCCTTTCCCCATTCCTCCCCTGCCCCATCACCACCACAAACACACTGGAACGACTTGCTTTGGAAATAGCACTCAATCCAAAGAAGGTTCTACGTGATTAGATTCAGTGCGCCTTCTCAAGAGACTATTAAAAGGTTGTCGGCAATTTCACTTGCGGCTGCCGGAGGATTCTGGGCTTGCATGTATTCAAAAGTTGATCAAATATACAGTAACTCTTGTAAGTGTGTCCCAGAATTACCATTTCATTTCTTGCAGGGGTGCTGACACCAACAACAGCTGTTTCTTGTCTTGGTGTACCAGTAAGCTCATCATCATTCACCAAGCTAGCCTATGTAATAGACACACACATCTTTTATGCCTGGCATGTCCATTTTTAGTAGCCCATCAAGTGCAGATTTATTGGCAAGTAGCTTTTATATGACACTGTGCTATCTTTTGGTATTTTCTTATAGAGATGTTTCTCTAACCACTACATGTAAATCCCATGCAGCTTTGCGATTCAGATCCTTGAGTGTAAAAACCATGCATTATCGTATGGTACCAGCACCAGGGGTGGTTGACTATTGAATTTAAATAGCAAAGTGCACTTGAGTTTATTCATTCCAAAACCAACCTCTAAGTTTCCCCTCGCATTACAGATGCGCTATGTTATTAAGAGCAAGAAAGGGGAGCAGTTCTATCTTCAAATGCTTTTCTTCCCTGGAGGTGACAGCATTCAATATTGTGCCCAAGGTAGTTTTAAAAATCACGGAGGCCACACTATGTGGGCGAAGTTCTTATTTCAACCATTTTTTAATGCACTATGAACAGAGTGTGCCAAGTGATGCACCCTGGTGTTAAGCCATATTTTAATCGACGTGGGGGCCTAACCAGAAAATTAAAAAGAATATCAATGGTATTTAAACCATGCCAAAAGAGCACTCTCTGGAATTCAGACCCAGATACATTCATTCATCTTTCTACTCTTCTTCTATTTGGTAGACTTGGTGTTTGATAATCTAATTCAGTCAAAAAAACTGGGGGCAGGGGCTCCTGGGTGGCTCAGTGGTTAAGCGTCTGCCTTCGGCTCAGGTCATGATCCCAGGGTCCTGGGATAGAGCCCCACATTGGGCTCCCTGCTCTGTGGGAAGCCTGCTTCTCCCTCTCCCATTCCCCCTGCTTGTGTTCTTTCTCTCACTGGCTCTCTCTTTGTCAAGTAAATAAGTAAAATTAAAAAAAAACTGGGGGAAGATTATAAAAATAAATAATATAGCATTCATTGGAGACGGAATAGAAACCTCAGGTATGGGGTTAACAGAAAGGCGTAAGGGAGAATTACTAGCCATAGGCCCTCAGCTTCTCGGAAAAAGGCCAATTCCAGTAATGGTTTTATGGGTACATTCTAATAAGGGGACTCTACAGTAATGTTTCTCCATCTTTCTTTTCTAAACCTCCCAAGTTCCCTGGCTAAGTATCTTTTTAGATATTTTTTCCTAATCTTCCCCCCCTTGTCCCCGATGAAATTTTGATATCACAAATATACTGTGTATCTGTTGATGTACTATGTGTATCTGTGCTTTATATAAAAAGAGTAAGATTTTTCATCTCCCGGGAACCAATTTTTGTCCTTATGGGGGCAATACTGTTCCCACTGAGAATACTTGATCTAGAAGGGGTGGTGGAGGTAGGAGAGACAAAGGGAAACCTCTTCTGCGCCTGCAACATGACCTCAAGCATGACACCCATCATGACCCTTGTGGTATTATTATTTTCATTTTGCAGATGATCCAACAGTTACACATGGAATAGTGTGCTAACGTTCTAAGTCAGTAAGTATTAGATCCCAATTTTGGTTTATTACTCAAGTCAGATGACTCAGGAAATAGATAAAACAAACATGCTGTGACTACTGTATGCTCCCCACTGTATGCTCCTTAGTGTAATCCTCCCAAACACCCAATGTGGTTCCACAATTCCATTATTATACATGCAGAAAGTGAGGCTCAGAACAGGTCAGGCAACCAACTCAGGTCATGGCAGCTAGTAAAGGGCACATCCAGGATTATAACCAAGTCAAGTCTAGTCTCTGTGCTTTATTTCATCCTGTATGGTATGTAACAGGCATCTCCAAGTATTTGCTAAACAACTGAGTAACAAATTCATCTTAAAAAGAATATGATGTCTTCAAGTTCTTTACCATCTCATATCTAAATTTACCCTCTACGTGATTTCCATCAAATGATTTCCCAGGGGGTATTGGAACAACTGCGCTGATCCTGGAAGGCCTCTTTGGTATTCCCCATAGCTCTTGTGATGATTAGAAAGAGCTTCCTTTTGCCCTCCTGTCCTCTTTCTGCCATCTTTCCATGCCGCCATAATGGTTCACATGAATGTCCCGGCAGATGCTCTCAAGAACATTAACCATGCTGAAGAGAGAGGCAAATGCCAGGCTCTTATTAGGCCGTGCTCCAAAGTCATCACCTAGTTTCTCACTGTGATGATGAAGTATGGTTGCATTGGTGAATCTGAAATCTCTGATAATCACAGAACTGAGAAAATGGCTATGAACCTCAGGGGCAGGTGACAAGTGTAGAGTGATCAGCCCTAGATCTGATGTACTATTCAAAAATCTAGAAAAATGCTAGAATTATCTGCTCCTGCCCCACCAGTTTGGTTTTATTGTCTTGAAAACCTCTGCTGCCATCATGGACCATGAAGAAACAAGATGAAAACACACAGGAGGGAAAATCCTGGGATTCTTTTTCAAGGGATGCACAAATAAAATGCCTCAGAGAGAAAGAAAGAGAGAAAGAAAGAAAGGAAGGAAGGAAGGAAGAGAAAGAGCAAGATTGCTTTTATTCTGGTCAAAATCTGCCTCACTGTAATCTGTCATCTCCAATATTGGTCCTATTCTAGATATCTAAATTAAATAATCTGATCAGTTGAGAGAAACTAATTTCAATAGACCTGAGACCTATTTTCATCTGAAAGATGAAAACAGACCCTGTTTCTTAAAAAAAAAAAGCAATACCTAACACCACCTCACTCAGTATTGGATACATTTTTACAGAGCACCTACTATGCCCTAGGCACTTGGCAAAGTCCTGGCCCTAGTGCACCCGTTAAAACCCAGTTCCTACTACTTTGCATTTTAGTTTCTGAGGATATTCTTCAATGAACACATCTAATATTCTAGCATTAAAATCAACCAACTGCTATCTACTGAACATACATTATGTGTTCAGCTCTGCATTTTAAAAAATTTTTATTTATTTTATATTTGCAGGAAGCGGTGGAGTAGGGTGGCGTATGATAGGGCAAGAGGTCCTGACATGCCCCATGCCCTCAGGACATTATTATTTAAATAAGATCAGGTTTTAGAAGAACATATATTCTAATGGAAGTAAAGCAGTTAGAGTCCCAGCCAGAAACAGATGGCACATTCTTATCAGCTAAGTTGAGGAGAATTTAGTAAAAGGGCTGGTTTGTGCAAACAAACAAAGAGGTTTGTGCAAGGTATAGGGAAATCACAAGGGGTAACAGTAAGAACAAGGAACTATTAGCATCCCTAGGTCTGAAGGACAAGGACATAGAGCCATTACTGGAATAGAGTGGGGGAGGGGGAAGGAGAAAGCAGGAGAAATAAAGGGAGAAGAGAGGGGTTAAGAGGGAGAGAGAAAAGAGAAAGAGGAAAAGAGGATAACGGCCAGAGTTGTAGTAACCAGGAGAACGGAAGCCATCTTGGCCACAGTGCCCCAAAAGCAAACATGAAGTAGTTTGAGCTGTAATTCAAGTAAGCACTGGTACAGGAGCTAGAAGTAAGGCAAGGAAAGGAGCCAACTTGATAAGGGATGCAGTGCTGCTTTAGGTACCTGGGGCCCACCACAGCTGGGGATTTCAGGACAGAAGTCACTTCAGAGTGATTCCCCCTCTATTCACCTCTGAGGGGGTGAAGGAACTGGAATATTTATTTACTATTGCTTGAGGGCTGCTCCTGGAGTATGGAGGGTGGTTGGGTTGGGTCATTAACTCTCTGGCCTGCCCCTTGTGAGCTGGTGAGCAAGGCCTCTGGCCAGAGAAAGCCTTGAAGGCCTAGTCACAGGTGTGTGTAGTTGAAAGCTGAGGTTTGGTGTGCTTGGGCACAGTGAATTCCAGAAGGTATATGGGGAAGGCCTTGACAACTTAGGCTACAGAAGATATGCGCTAAGAATGACGGAAAAGAAAGATGTAAGAAATCTGAGTTACTGAAGGATATGTAGTCACCATTCCTGTGTATCTCTGGATTGCTTTGTGAGAAACTTATACACCTCTACTTTGTGTAAGCCACTGTTAATTCGCATTTTCTGTTACCTGAAGTCAACCTTGCTTCTGACTAAATTACTCTCACCCATCCAGACCTTCTATGGCTGCTCACATCATTCCTGGTTCACATTGTCAGTGGCTGAAGAGCATTCCATTAATGGCTGTACCATGATTTATTGAAGAAACACCCTCTTTGGGAAAATTTAGATTGTTTTGAGTTTTTCACTGTTGTAAGTCAGGCTGCAATGAACCTCTCTGTAGATAAATCTTTGCACACAGTTTTGCCAATTTTCTTAAGCAAAATTCCTAGAAATATATTTATTTCATTGAAGGCTATGAACACTTTAAAGGCATTTTATACAAATTACATTCCTGCCAACAGGACTCTTTCTTTATTGATCCAGGAAGAAAGGGAAAAAATCCATTTTCTTGCTGGTCAATGGTATGTACTTGGTATAATTCTTAAGGCACATTAGATATACTGCCTGATACAGATTATTTGAGAACATGCTTGTCATACTCCTTCTTTCCATGACAGATTGTAAACTTTCTGAGTTCAGAGAGGCACTCAGCACATCGGCTTTCTGTCTCAAAGCCCAACCCAGCATCTTGAGAGGTATGCGGATCAAGTCGAAAGTGTCTAGAACATAGATTTAGAAGAAATCGATTTGAGTTCCAACTCCACCATTACTCCCTGATCTTAAGTAAGTCTTGCTTTATCCCTGAGCCTTATTTATTTTATATGAGAAATAGGAATAATGATATCTCCCTTGCTGAAAGGCTGTCAGGATAAAATGAGAAAATGGATATGAAATTGCTTTGCAAAATGTTAATCACCATACAAATAATGTTTGTAATCACATACCTATGGGATGTTGTCTGAATGTTGGTAATTCTAGAATCAACCTCTTTGCCTCAACTAAGCAGCAGTTGTTTTCAGCTCTTGCATCCATTCCTAACTACTAATAATGTGCCATATATGAGATAAAGTGTAGCAGAGAGAAAGAAATGCCTTTGAACCCGAACTGCTTGGGCTTACAGTATATTGTACCCTATCTTTGCTTAGACCAATGGCTTCTGCTCAACAGGTCCTTCATTCTCAGGTAGACCATTTGTCCAATATTCATCAACATGAATGATGAATGGATGAGTCCATATTTGATACAATGGGAAAGAGAGGGCCAGAGACTGCTTTACAATCAGAGGACTGTGATGATGTAAAGATAAGAATACTGTTCTTGCGCTACTATGTATAATGGATTGGAGGTAGGAGGGTGGAGTTTAGCAGGTAGTTCCTAAGTGAATTTGGTATCCACTCAGAGTGAGAAGTCACATATGACTCTGTACTTCTATGAATCAGTTACTAAGCAACTGGGAATTTGGCAGAAAAAATAAGCTGGAAGGTAAATTTCAGATAAATTTCATACTTAGGTTAAAATATTTGGAAGGCAGGTCTTTTCACTGAAACTCAGGTGAAAGGACAAGACCGTAAGTACTAGGTGGCAGCTGAAGCTATAAACATAGCTGGACTCCTGCAGGAAAGGAGGCTGTTAAAAGAAAAGTGTACCCTGGGAAGCGGTCTGTAATCGGGATGCCAGTAAACAAAAAAACCCTCCAAAGAAAAACAATACGGAAACTAGAATAAAGTAGGGTGAAACATGAGAAACAGAGCCAGATTGTGAGCCATTATGAGTTCCAATGGGTTCCAGTGGACTAAGGTATAGAAGAGGAAGATCTATTTGGTCACAAGACCACTGGTGATCTCAAAAGGGCAATTTCGCAAGAGCAGTGAAGGCCGAATCAGATATAAAAGTTGAAACAGCTGGTAGATAGAGGGAAGTAGCAGGATGAGGTCCTAACCAAGCATATGAGAAGTTGTGTGTGAAAGAAGAACATACAGGGACGGGGGAACATCTGATCGCTGGTCATCCCTCTCTCTCATTCTGTAAACCAGCCCACTCAATTAATGTATTTATGGAATTTGCTTAGTGTCTTCTCTAAAATATTCCATTACACACACAAAAAAACTTATTTCCACCTTTTTTTTTAGTTCCTGTGGTCATACTCAAGATTACAGTACAGTGCTGAAGTTTTCAAGTAGTTATCAATGCTGAATATATGTGTATGTATCTCCCACTCTTCCCCATTGTGATGGCTTTCTGTATGATTTGTATTTTCTTGTGAGGGGATGCGCCTAGTTCTGGTAGCAAGAGTAAGTTTTCCGTCGGTTGCCTGAAAGGCCAAGTTAAATTGAACACTTTTCAAAAACATTAAATTAAAATAAGAATAGTGCTTTATATGTCTGTATCATATATCAAAAGTAAAGATTCAATGAGAACTTTAAGATCACTTACTAAACTTTCAAAGATGGGCAGGTTTTCCATAAAGATTTCACCAGCAGAGACAGATGGGCTACATTCCAGAGGGGAAGGTCACAAGAGTGATGAATGAGACCTCTAATGTCTGCCCTAGCTGTGAAAATCTTTATGGCTAACTAAAATTCCTCACGAATAACAACCTGTAAATATTATATGAGCTGTCAAGCGGAGAGCACCGAGCTCTGGGACCATCGCACATGGTGAACAGAATACCACCCCATGGGATTTGTCAGTAGACTGCCAAGGCATTTAGCATATCAGGCTTCCATTTAATCTGGGAAGTCAAGAGTTCATACTAAACTACTCACCAACGTGACTGAGCTGCAGAGATATAAACATTTCCAAGTGCTGCTGAGTGCATAGTCCCGGAAAATCTCATAACCAATATTTGGAAGCATTGCCCATGAAATAAAATCTCCTACAAACTGACTTATACAAAACCCCAAGAACCTCATCGTCATTATTGGGACAGTTAGAAAGAAATACACCTCCTAAGGCCACCTATAGGAGGAGAGGTGTCTGTATAAATAGAGCCATGACCGACTTATGCTCATGGAATGCCTGACTAATTCTGAACGGAACTGGCTGACAGTATTACCATAGCACTTTCCTCCAGGTAAAGGTGGCTATAGTCTTTAGGCCATCTGGGTTTAGCCAGTTACTAACAAGTCAGTGCAATATTGCCAGATGCCTTTAGTGTCTCTCCAGATGTGCTTTTAAAAGACAGCAGGCAGTCAACAGCATTTGCTGAATGCTCTCTGTGTGAACAGTATTGTATTAGGCACCAGGGAAATTTCAAGGAATGTAAAATTTGAAACCTAAGCCAGTAGGGAGCAACTCCAATATTAAAAACCAAATGACTGTAGATGGGATACACATCCATTTAGAAAGAGAGAGTGAGAAAGAGCTAAGGGTAGGACAAAAATTAAAGCAAAAAGAAGGTGGGAGAGATAACATTTTGATCCCAATACCTTCTTTCACTGTGAAACAACAAAACATCTATAACTGAGCCATAGCTTCCTGGCAAACAGTACCATTCCCAGCCCCATGACCTTGGGCTTGGCCATGTGACTTGCTTTGGCCAATGGGGCTTTAGCAGACATGATAGGAACAGAGGCTTGTACTCTAGTGCCCTGGTAATCTGCCAGGAACACATGCCCCAGGTGGCCTCTGATTCTTCAGTGTGGGCCTTGAAAGCTAACATATTTAGAAATAACCTGAATGAAACTAGCAGCCTAGAGCCAAACCCAGCCAACCTCCAACCTATAGCCTGTCAGCAGAGCTTCCCAAACTTTATCTAGATCATCTGAATGACAGTTGGCTTGTAGACCTAAACACGTGAGAACAGAAACTTTCTATTCTCATATAGGAGGAAAGGAGGAAGAGAGCAAGAGTGAGAAAGAGGAGGGTAGGCAGAGAGAGAGGGGCGTCAAAAAACATGAAAGTGGTGAAAGAAAAGAAAAATACTCCCAAGCAGCAGTCTCCCTGATTTGTTACTCGCCACATTCTCTGCTGTCATCCAAGGATCAATGGGGATTACCCACTTTCATCTTTGTAGTTGAGACTTGTGGGTTGCCACTTTCTAGTCCTAGAACCCTTTCTCTGAAGCTGATCATCTGTAAAGATTACAAGTGTAAACTTGAATGTGTCATTAAACTTCCTCAGTCTGTTTTCTATTCTGAGAGATGGTCTTACTCCTTACTTTACAGGGTTGCTATGAAGGCATAGGCTAAAGCATGGAAAATGCTTCCTCAGTGTTAAGAGTACAAAGTGCGCCATACTTTTTGTATTCCTATTCCTACCCCCACTATCATCATCATCATCATTCACGTGGTGAGTCATTGGAATATTTATTTCATTAACTAACTTACTGCCAGTGTGAAGAATCCTAGGGAAACCAGCCAAATGACACTCTATGATTCTAGAGTTAAAGTGACTGGTACACAATAAACACAGGCATAGGCAACGACTCCAGTAAACAATTCCTCTTTCTCCTTCTGCCACCATTTCCTGTCCCTTCAAAAAATTTTATGCAGTTCTCAGAGTAGTAAAACATGAGAGGAGACATATCTTCCTTTTGGCATTCTGATGCTGGTGGCAACTATGACAGTCAATGGTGTTTGACCATTTTATATGAATATTGCTTAGGAATTCAAAACAAACAGCTAAGTATTTTTAGAAAGACTTAGAACAAGACATTTTCGTTTTAATTTCTATTTTTGGTTCTGATTTTTAAATTAAATTTCACATGACCAATGTTACTATCTTTTTTTTTCTATTTAAATTAGTGTGGCTTTTTCACAGGAGAGGAATGATTTGACCTCTTTAAGACTGAAGCCTTGTTGTCCTTTATTTTTCCGTAAGATAGCAAGGGTTCTGGTGAGTTTTTGTGTTGGGCTCCAGGAATACCAGAAGATTTGGTTCAAAACTTTTCCTCTTCCCTTACAACCTTTAATAGATATATCTGCTCCAGACCTCCTGGACGAAGGCTTTTGAATCAGTCTCTTTCCCTTGATAGCTGGCCTAGATTAAGTTCTACAACACAAACTCTCACTTTTTACCTTTTGAGAATAAATCCCTTTGTCCTTAACTCACATTGCAAATGAGCTCATTCCATTCCTTTTCTAATTTTTTTCCTAGACATTTCCTGCTCATATTTTCTCTTTCCAAGTCAAATTGTCCCCATGTTGACTAATCCTTCAATTATTCTCTCTCGTCTGCCTATTTCTAGCTCATTAAAACATTAGCACTCTCTAAAACCTATATTTATATTCATTATACATACATAAGAAATCCCTTTTCTGGACAAAAGGGCTATAAGGAGGCTACATGTAAAATTGGAAAGGGGGATATTCATCAAATCAGAATACATCCTGTGAACCTTGCTAAGTGAAAGAAATCAAGGGCCAAACAATGAGAATCCTTCTTTGCTCGATTCCTCTCAAATGAAATACTCTCTACCTTGGATTTGTACATAGCCTCAGAGACAATGTGCATTCACACTAGTTGTGATATATTCTATAAGAGATATATACTTGGTCTTTGTCTGCAGTTGCTGACTCTTGGAATTTTCTGGGTGAAGAGTGATAAAGGTGAGTTTTGTTATGTTAATGAGGCGACTTTTGGAAGGGCAAGATGGAACCTTGTCACCAGAGATATAACCTGTCTTTAGAGGGTTAGAACTTTCAGTCTCCACCCCTACCCCAGACCTGGGGAGCCTGGAGAGGAGAGAAGCTGGGGGTTGAATCCAATAGCCAAAGATTCAGTCCATCATTAGTATGTAATGAAGCCTCCATAAAAACTCAAAAGGCCAGGGTCTGGAGAGCTTTTGTGTTGGTGAACACATGGAGGTGTTGGGGGGAGTGGTGCTCCTAGAGAGGTCATGGCAGCCGCACACACTTCTCACATACCTTGCCCTGTGAATCTCTTTCATGTGGATGTTCCTGAGTTCTATCCCTTTATCATAAACCTGTGATCTTGGACGTAAAATGTTTCTCTGAATTCTGAGAATAGCTCTAGCAAATTAATCAAACCTGAAGACGAACTTCTGGTTTATAGCCAGTGGGTCAGAAGAAGTACAGGAAACAATCTGGATTTGTGACTGTGTTTGAAGTCCAAGGAGGAGGTTGTGGAAACCTCCCATCTATAGTTGGCTAGTGAGAAGCACTGGTAAAAGCCGGGCTTGCGACTGACATCTGAAGTGTGTAGGGTGGGTGGGGGGCAGTCTTATAGGCCTTTACCCTTAACCTGTGGGATCTGATGCTATCTATGGGTCAATGGGGTCAGAACTGAGTTGAACCTGATGGTATGTGAGAATTCCTTGGTGCTGTGTGGGAAGCACTCCCCTCCATGGAAATTGGACTCAGGAACCTCATTTACTAGTCTATAAAGAATATCTCATTTCTCTTCCTGTGGAATTAGTTTCCTCCTTCCACTCTAGTCTTACCATTCCAATTTACCACAACCATAGGTCACGTTTTTGTTGTTGTTGTTGTTATTTAAATAAGTCTTTCTCTTCTGTTTAGAATTTGAGCATCCCTAAGCCAGGATTTAGTCTTTCTCATCTTCCTATTCCAAATGCCTAGTGTTTGTTAATAAATATAGGAAGGAAGGCTACAGCCATAGTAAATCAGATTGGGTCACTTCTTAGCTCAGAACCCTCCTAAGTCTTCCCTTCTTAGGAAGAAATTTCAAAGGTTTTTAACAACAGTTGACAAGACCTGACGTGGCCTGGCTCTTGGTTGTTCACTGACCTCCTTACCCTTCACCATCTTGCTTCCTCAGATTCAGTCCTACTGAAGTCCTTGTTATTTCCCAAACACCACTAAGCTTACTCCTCATCTCAGGGTCTTTGACATTTACTGTTTCCTCTACCTGGAACCCTCTGTATCTGTCTGGCTTGTTCCCTCACTTCTCTACTCAGATGTCACCCACATGACCACCCCATTTTAAAAAGTTCCCTTCCCCTATCAGCTCTAGCCTGCTTTATTCTTCTCTGTCAAACTTATTATGACCTGACTGCCTTCTCCTATTACAATTGAAGCTCTGTGAGAGAGGACTTTTCTTTCATTGACTGCAGTTTCCCCAGTACCTAGAACAGAGTCTGACCTATACTGGTCATTGAATGGACTAGTTGAATGACAGAATGAATCAATTCTTAGCTGGCCAAAAATAAAGTGATGGTCATAAGTTTTCAAAGACATTAGACTAGGCACTAGACTCAGTTCTTTCCTATTGTATTAGAGAGGGAATAATCTTCAGCATGCCCAGTTAGTCATTCAATTAAGGCATATCCTGTACTTATCTCCAAGATGTTGGATGAGTGACATTAAAAAAAAAAAAAGGAATGCATGCCCTTTACCCTTTTGGTGCTCACACTCCAACCCATTTCCTTTTATGATCTATTTTATCGACTGTCCTTCATTCTAACTCTTGTCTGTCATTGGTATGTGTGCTGCTGGACGTAAGGTATAAGGCAAGAGGCTGACGTAACCTCATGCTGTCCTCAAAGTCCTTACTCATTAATGGAGGTCACAGGGTCAGATGTCTTAAATAATGATCATCACTACATACACTGGACAAAATCATCAACTTCATAATAAAAGCAAGAGTAAATCTAATCACCCAGTGATAAGAATGAGCCCATTACAATGCCTTTTCCTCAGATGCTTTGAAATGACTGTGAGTTACATTGTCTTCTCACAGATGGGGTTCCCCAGGTAACAGACTCTGAGACAATGTTTAAAGAGCAGGGTATTTAGGAAGGTATGCCCTTGTGATCAACACCTGTGGAAGAGAGAAGAAGGAAGCAGGAATGGTGATCAAGAGAAGTCAAGCTAGGATGCAGGTCCAGTGACAGTCTCAGTGAATCCCACTGCAGCTCCTGAAGTAGAATGTTAGAATTCTCTTGCATTAGGCCAAAATGGCCAGGTCTTTATCCTCCTGCAACCATTGGGAGCTACCCTTCGAAGGGGTGTGAGCCTGGGGGAGTCAGCTGAAGCAAGTCCCCAAAGGACAGATAGCTGAAGGTTGTCTGCTGAGGACACTCCTCTTCACTGCATGGGACCGGGGAGTTGTAAAAAAGTAGGCTCAAATGACTCCTCGCACATAGGCCATTCTACTTAGTGTTCCATGTGACCCAACTACCATGGCTACACATTGTCCAGGAGTCAGGTATACAGGAGTGGTTCTCAGCCAGGGACAATTTTGACTTCTAAAGGAAGGCATCCAGAGACATTTCTTGTAGTCACAACTGAGAGGGAGGGTGCTACTGGCATGGAGTGGGGGAAGGCCAGGGATGTTGTTAAATATCCTATAGCACACAGCACAGTCTTCCCAAAAAAGAATTGTCTAGATCACTCAGTCAAGAAAGCCTGGTTTCAATATAAACAGATTATATATACGTGACCCAATCAGATGCTCTTTCTTGGAGAGTTTGATTACAACATATAGAGTAATTTAGATGGTTGAAAGTAGGAAAGTTAAAAAAAAGTTATAGGGCTAAAGAAGAAAACGGAAGGCACAAGGCAGTTGAAACTATAAGGACAAGGTGGAGAGGAGATAGGAGAGGGAAGCTATGATACTCTGGTAGTTTGAGTCTACAGCAGTAAAGCACATCAGGAGAGAAGCAAACATGCTTCATAGAGATTGCCATTCCCCATCTTCCCTTATGTTTCCAGGGATTCCCCTCATCACCTAAGTCTATCCCCATTCCTTACAGCTCAAAGGACACAAAGCTCATCTGCAGTAGAATGAAATCAAGAAGACTATTACTGCTGATATCTAAAAGTATATTTAAAAATTCAAGAGAATTATTTTTCTAGAGAGGGACAGGGGAGAGTTAGAGGGAGAGGGAGAGAATCTTAAGTAGGCTCCATGCTCAGCATGGAACCTGACCCAGGGCTTGATCTCAGTATCTGAGATCATGACCTGAGCCAAGATCAAGGGTCAGATGCTTAACAGACTGAGCCACCCAGGCACCCCTCAAGAAAATGGTTTTTATTTTATTTTATTTTATTTTTTAAAGATTCCATTCATTTATTTGAGACAGAGAGAGTGAGTGAGCAAGCATGTGCTGGGCTGGGGCAGAGGGAGAAGCAGGCTTCCCGCTGAGCAGGGAGCCTGATACAGGGTTTGATCCCAGGACTCCGGGATCATGACCTGAGTTGAAGGTAAATGCTCAACCGACTGAGGCACCCAGGCTCCCCAAGAGAATGGTTTTTAAATTAGCAATAGTTTATGTAAGTCTACAAAAGAACAAAATGCCTTTATTCTCACCTCAAAGTTCTCACCAAAAAGTATTTTGTAATCCCAAGCTGGTTGTGTTCTGAAAATGGAAAACATCCAAATGGAAAAACTAAAGTAATGATTTTTGCCCACAGGGATGTGATTCCACCATTTCTGTTGTGCAAAGCTTTGTATTTTGGGACAGATGACAAAATGTTACCTTAGGCCAAACTCACAAATGCCTTCATTTTCTGGAAAGTGTAAAAATATACCTTTCAGAGCCAGCATTCCGCTAAAATCGTGCCCATGTATCATGACACTGGCTTAGCGCTGCAGTGCTGCTCAGTGTCCTAGGTCCCCTTGAGGCCCAGAGAAATCCGTCATAATGAGGAAAACAAGAAAGAGACAACCATTTGCTTAGTTTCTGCCATGTTACCAGACTAATCTCTAGGAAGGTATGTGGCGGAGCAGTGGTTGTGGTCAAGCTTAATGTCACTATTGGCCTCTACTGTCAGATCATGCATGGGGTAGCACAGTAGTTTCATCCAGTCTGGGAGACGTTATGCTGTTGGTGTCCCCCTTAGAACTCTTTCCCTGCTGAGGCACCCATCACCAGCTGCTATGAGTGTTGATTGCTATGTGTCCATTGGCCTCAGCTTTAGAGAACCTTCCTCAGTGAAATGGGAACCGTTGACCAGAAATCCACAGCCAATGCCTGACTGACAGGGGGAAACAAAGACCCAGCTCCCTTCCTTCAAAATGAGGCCAACTCTGTGGCACGATGTGTTCCAGAGTGCCCTGGGGGGTCAGGCCAAAGTTCGTCTCCACTTCCTTGCTTAGCTTGACTCCATCACCAGCATAATCCCCACCACATCCTCCCTCTCTCACTCCACTTTACCCACGAGCTGCTGTTGAGGCAAATTACTTGTACAAGAATCTATTTCCATGAAACATTACTGAAGGCTGTGGTGACCGACCATCCCCATACATTCAGCACTGAGATTTCCCGAGGTGCAGGAATCTCACCGTTCGAACCGAGAACATCCCCGACAGACACACCAGGACCAGTGGTCATCCTAACTCAAGGCAGTTATATATTTGGATCTTGAGCTTTGTCTCCACGACTTTGGGTAATCGGAATAACACTGATTTGGTGGTGTGCTGGTAAACCAGCCACACACACACACACACGCACACACAAGTCTTGATTTGCCATATTTGCCAATTTTGGTGGGGTCTGTAGTCACACTATCGCTGATTTCAAGCTACCAAAGGTCACTTTAACAACCAGCTCACAGTTGCTGTGTATTTAACACCTGGCTCTTTCAGGCCAGTACAAGCCAGCTCCAGTATACAAATTCCCACAGAAGAAACAGAACTTTCCAAAGCTTTCTCATGTGTCCAAATAAATGGATACAGAGGGCAGAAGATGCAAAACTTTGTTACTGAGCTTACTCTGAAGCAAATGAATCTAGGTCTTTGTAAAGAATATAAATTTGAGCTCAAGGAGAAACGGCCACAGAAATTGGTTTCGAGAAAAGAGTTTAATTATTATCACTGTGACTGCTTTTTGTGGGCCTCTGGAAGGCTACCTTTGAACTTATGGAGGTTACCAGCATCCCTGATAAGTTACAAGGCATTTGTCCCAAATTCCCAACACTTGCGACAGCATGTGACTGTTGAAGAAATTGGCCCAAATCATTTTGCCCTGAGATTTTTCCCTGATAAGGAAGCTTTAGGTTGAAAATCATCTCACAATGTAGCTGTAAGCTTCTCCCTGACATATCACAATGGCTTCCTTAAGACTCTTTGAAGCTTTAAATTATTGGCCTACTTGTATTTCAAATTCATCCATCCCCTGAGGACAATGGTAGCATAGATTGGAGCACTGTTAAGTGAAATGTCAGCAATTATTAGATGTGCTTAAAGTCCCCCCCCCCATCTTCTTTATTAAGTGTGTGAGTGGGAGGAGGCTGTGGGGTGTGGGGATACAGGGATGAAGGTTTGGTAATTCTCAAAATGGAAACAAGTTTTTAGTCCGATGTAGCAAGGGGAAACCGTAAAGGCTTGGATTGTTTTAAGGAGACAAAGAGTTAACCAGGGATTTGATTAAGGCACTTAAGAGGATAAAGCCTGCAGGAAATAAGTGATCAATTCTTTCTTTTTACAGTGTCTCATAATGTGAGAACAAGAATATCACTCAATGAAACTCATAGCTTTTAAGTTCAGAACAAACAGTAAAAAGAAAATTTGTTCTAGAGTTCCATAGCCATCAACAGAAGGTAAGACTATAAGAGGTCAGTGGGTCAAAAGCTAGAGAATAAAAATCTTTACTATTATTGTTCTTTTCCTTTATCAAATTAATACACATTTATTATTAAAAAACTGCAAAGGTTAAAAAAATGCAATAGCTCTTTGCATTCTGATGGTTTTCAGTCTTGTTGTTAGGTGTCCCCTTCTGTTGTTTTTATTTTCTAATAGAGTTGTGATCATACTGTAATTGTGAAGTCTGATTTTTTCCCTTAATATACGGCACAGGAGAGTTTTATGAAAAGGACCATGTCAAGTTCTGAATGTTATTAGTCCTTGCTCAGAGGCAACACGAAAGGTCACATTATTTATTGAGTGTCTACTATGTGATAGTCACTAGGCTAAATCTCATGCCACTGTGTGTTAGCAATGTCAGGAGGAAATTTACTTCTTCTTTTGGATATAAAACATAATTCACTCTGTAAATGATTTCACTGAACATCTACCAAGTACAGTTACCATGTTAGATGCTGGAGAATATAAACCCATCCTGTCCTAGCAGAGATTAGGGTCTGCTCATCAATTAATGACTCAACCATTCATTAGTTGTACAAATAACAATTGAGTTTGTATACTGTGAAAAACTCTGCCCTTTCAGATTAGATTCATCAAAAATATCTTTGGGAAGGAGAGGAACTAGTTACAATTAAAGACAAAAAAATGAATGATACTTTCACATCTAGTTTGACTCCAATAGGCAGATATAAACTTATACTATCAAGTTGATAATGATAACGACACTAATGATAATAGCAATCACTTATATATCACTATGTGCCAGGTACTGTTCCATATATTTTAAGTAGGCTCCAATACTCAGCATGGAGCCCAGTGCTGGGCTTGAACTCATGACCCTCAGATCAAAGCCTGAGCTGAGATCAAGCATCGGTTGCTCAACCGACTGAGCAACCTAGGTGACCCTGTTCTATATATTTTACATAAAATATACACACAGTGTATGTGTGTGTGTATATATATACATACGTACAGTAACTATTGGATCTTCAGTATAACCCTATGAGGCAATGTTACCATATTTTATTGAAATCAAAACTTCATTGGACATTAGATACATTCTGATTTCAGGACTTTTATAATTGTGGCAAGGGAATATGTCTCACATTTGATAAAATGTTACTATTATTTTACAGATGAAGATAAGGAGATGGAGTATCTGACTAGTACTTGAACCCTGTCAGCCTAGTTCCAAAGGCTAAGGTCTTAACCAATATCCCAACTGATATAACACTTGACACAGAGGCATTCAGAGAAAATTCAGGCTCTGTAAATCAACTTGGTATGGCCCAGGCCAAGAGAAACAGAAGAGAGAAATCTGCAGATGAACTAGATGATTGTGGGCTTCAGTGTTGTTATCAATGGGTAAGGCCGTGTGATATCTGGCTTGCGAGTCCAGAAACTGGGTTCCAGTCCCACATCTATTACAACCACGAGTGTGACCTTGGGGATGTCATTTTATCTTTCTGCACATATTCTGTCTTCTGTAAAAATAAAGGTAGGGGTGGTGTAATTCAGTGCCTTTCAAATTTTTTGGACTGCAACCCAAAAAAGGAAAGCATTTCACTTTCTGTTGTAGCACACACATATGCATGTGTGCACGTGTACACACACCCACCTACCTGAAACCAAAGTGTCAAAACAATACTTAATGTTGCTTGTGAAATATACTCTGATGTTTTCTCATCCCTTCTATCCCATTAAAAAATTGTTGGTTGCAAGTCATTAAATTGATTTCATATTCACTAATGAGTACTTTGAAAACAACTCATATAGACGCTCCCTTAAGCCTCTCTCCAGTTAGGAAATTCTACAGCATAGGGGACTCCTGGGGTGGGGGTGGGAGCCAGAAACCTCAGGAAAGAGAAAGTTGACCCTTCTGCCTTATAAATAACTCATTTTCTTTTTAATTGGATCATGTTCTTACTACCTTCAGCAGAAAGTTCTCATCATTAAACCATTTGGCAAATACCACTTTAGGGCAAAGATTCCTATACTTTGTTTCATGGCACGTTCAGTGAGAAGTTAATTGGTATGCCTGAAAAAGACTTCTCTAGCCACATAAGTACGGAGAAGAGCTACTGACTTTATCCTCTTCTTAGTGTTTCCATGTAGAGTAAAAGCTGCAACAATTTCAACAACAAAAAAGAAACTTTCTTACCTTTATAAGCTACTGTTTTTTTCCAATCTTATTGACCCCAAAGTGATTTTTTTCAAGGAAGAGTTATTAACATCATATAGAACATTAATGTTCTGAGGAATATGGTTGGGAAATGATACTTTGGGGTATTCTAGAACTGGTAAATTATTTTACGTTTTTATTTAAATTCTAGTTAGTTAATACACAGTGTTAAAGTGGTTTCAGGTGTACAATATAGTGATTCAGCACCTCCATACATCAGCCCATGCTCACCACAAGTGCCCTCCTTAATCCCCATCACCTCTTTCACCCATCCTCCCACCCACCACCCCTCTGGTAACCATCAGTGTGTTCCCTAGAGTTAACAGTCTATTTCTTGGTTTGCTTTTCTCTCTCTTTTTTCTCCCTTTTGCTTTTCTGTTTTCGTTTCTTTCTTTTAAAGATTTTATTTATTTATTTGATAGATCACAAGTAGGCAGAGAAAGAGTGGGGGGAAGCAGGCTCCCTGCTGAGCAGAGAGCCCGATTCGGGACTCGATCCCAGGACCCTGATCATGACCTGAGCTGAAGGCAGAGGCTTTAACACACTGAGCCACCCAGGCACCCCTTCTGTTTTGTTTCTTAAGTGGTATGGTATTTGTCTTTCTCTGACTGACTTATTTCACTTAGCATAATACTCTCTAGCTCCATCCATGTGGCTGCAAAATGATAAGATTTTGTAGAACTGGTAAAACATGAAGGCAACTCTAAGTTCTTCTCACTCTTACAGAAGGGTTTCTACCTTTATTCAAATATATGGTTATCCTTGGTGAAGTAAAACTTAAACTACAAGCTCAGAGAACCAAGAAAATTGACACAAAAGGATCTCAGTCTCCTTTAAAAAAAAAAAGCTTTTAAATTCTTGAGGATAAATTCTTGAAGATAATTTTAAATGGACAATTTACAGACTACTATTCCAGTAAATACTATAGTACTTTCTTGATCATTGACATATGAATACATGGGCACTGTATCTTCTTACTATATATTCTTTTTAAAAAAGATTTTACTCATTCATTTGAGACAGAGAGAGCACAAGGAGGGGGAGAAGCAGAGGGTGAAGAAGAAGCAGACTCCCCACTGAGCTAGGAGCCCGACGTAGGGCTCGATCCCAGGACCCTGAGACCATGACCTGAGCCGAAGGCAGACTCTTAACCCACTGAGCTATCCAGGCACCCTCCCTTACTATATACTTAAATACATGTATTAATGCTAACAGTGTGATTCAAAATTGTGTATAAACATTATTTATATATATATATATATATATATAAATTTATACGATTTTTAAAAATCACACTATTACCAATTTCTCCATTTTCTTGGTTTAAGTTATTGAAGTCAATTACAAGTGGTAGAGGGGCTCCTGGGTGGCTCAGGGAGTTGAGTGTCTGACTTTAATTTTTGGCTCAGGCCATTATCTCAGGGGCATGGGATCAAGCCCTGGGACAAGCCTGGTCTTGGGCTCTGTGTTCAGCTGCAAATCTGCTTGGGGTTCTTTCCTTCTTCCTCTCCTTCCCCCTCTCCTCCTCCTCCTGCATGCTCTCTCTTTCTCTCAAATAAATAAATATATGAAATCTTTTAAAAAGAAGTGGTAGAATATTGGGGTGTCTGTCTGGCTCAGTCTATGGAGAGTGTGACTCTTGATCTCTGGGTCATGAGTTTGAGAACCACACTGGGTGTAGAGGTTACTTAAAAACAAAATCTTAAGAAAAGTGGTAGAATACTAACGCTAGAATTAAAGGTAAGCTAGTGTCAAGCAATGGATAAGGGTCATATTTTACAATGTTTTTCTCTTCTCATTTCTCTCAGATCTAAGATAAAAGGAACAACTTCTTTAACAAGTAGAGATTGGGCCACCAAGAAGAAACAGTGAATACTTTTATTTAGTAAAAGCCTGCCTGTCTCTACTGAGAAAAACACAAAGACAGTTGGTAATGTAATTTTCAAAGGGGAATGTGTGTGTGTGTGTGTGTGTGTGTGTGTGTAAGAGAGAGAGACAGAGAGAGAGAAATAGAGGAAGAAGGAGTGAGAGATAGTGAGCATGTTTGGGGGGGACAGTTAGTGGCTCACATTTATGTCTCTTTGTAATTTCTAAGCCTCAGAAATCATCCTATTATTATTCCTAGTAACCTGGAAGTGAAGTACTAGACATTCTGTCAATTCAAAATCATTTAATATGGCCTTAGTGGCATTTTTTTCAAACATATTTTTGTTCGTTTGAGGGGGAAAACTGTTTTGCTTTCACAGAACACAATTTAACAGCAAGTAAGTGACATCAGAGATACCCTGCCTCAAATGTGGGTTTGATGGGGCACCCAGTTTCGGGAGCAGGTCTCTGAAGGTCCATGGGCCAGTACATATCAAAGCCATACAAAGGTAAACATCCTTAACAGAGCAGTTCTGCATTTAGGCATTTCTCTTGTAGAAAGAATAGGAAATGTTTGTAAAGGTGCACAAAGGATGTTAGTCACAAAGTTGGATATAATAGTGAAAGATTTGAAATGACTTTAATATTGAGTAATTCAGAAGTGTCTCGGTAAATCCAGCACAGCCTGAGAAGGGAATACTACCCAGCCATTTAAGAAATTACTCTGTAGAGGAATATTTAAACACACAAAAATATTTTTATTACAGTTCTAAGGGAAAAAAGAAGGTCATAAAATGGTAATGCGTTTTTATTCCTGTTTGGTTTAAAAGAAGGGAATCTGAATTCACACGCATACATACAACCCCTGAGAGAAAGACAGAAAGTATATGAAGTCCACTTTTTATGGTGGTTCTTTCTGAGTGGTGGGATTATGGGTAATTTTTTCCCTCTGTACTCTCTGCTTTCCAAAATTTCCTTCGGGGGGCATGTATTAATTACCTCTGTAATTTAAAAAAAGAGCAACACAAAGAAATAGTCTTCATTCAGTCTTTAGTCTCGCATCCTATTTCTAATATCCTTTACACCAAACCAGTATTTTTTGATATTCACAAGCATAGCTTCTAAGCATATATTGATATTCCACATGAGTAAAAAATTGGTGACTCCTAGGGCTGGCTCCATTTAAGCAGGTATATGAGTGTCATTCTGAGCATCTGTGTCTATTAGCCTGACCTTTCTGGAAGTGGGCACTGGTGTGATATTGTTTAAAAGGTGTAAAGATGCTCCACCTGGCCCTTCAAAGTTCTTCCCTCACAAGTCAGAGATTATGGCTGACGTTCTACCAACAGATAGTCATTCCTCAGACTTATGGCTTTTCACCCTATTAAAATGCAAATAACACAGGAGAAGTACACATTAAACTTTACCTGTCACCTGGATTAAATAACATATCATTTTCTGAAAAGAAGTTTTAATGGGGAAGACATGGGAATTTGGGTGGGGCAGGCAGACAGAATAAAGGATGAATGAATACACCTGGCATCTGAGGAGTAATTAATATTCATAAGAGTGATATTTTTGCTTATGGCTTCTGAGTCGCTTACAAATATGTTATCACGTTTAATCTCAATGAAATCCAATAGAGTGGCAGTCACCAAGGTGACTTAAGCAGACCAGAGACGTGGATAAATACAGAAGACAAAATACTCAGGCCTCATCATTATCCTAGAGGTACTCCTAGAAACAACGATTCCACTCGATCGTGTACATAGCTTTCACCTGCCCCTCCTTTCTGCCCATCCTAAGCATGTGCGATACTGTCCAAATAACGACTGCATGCCGATAGTAAGGTTAGACCCAGTCAAGAACGTAAGACAATTTCTTACTCAATACACTGTCTATGTATAACAAAAAGACAGGACTATTGCCTTCTAGGAATTTTTGTTCTACAGGACAAGAACCAATTGGAGATACATGAAAGTATCTAGTCAAATACTTTAAAATGTGAGCGAAGGGGCACCTTGGTGGTACAGTAGCATCTGACTCGTGGTTTTGGTTCAGGTCACAATCACAGGGTCATGGGATCGAGCCCCGGGTCAGGCTCCACGCTCAGCATGGAGCCTGTTTGAGATTCTCTCTCCCTCTCTCTCAGTCCCTCCCTACTGGGCATATGTGCTCTTTCTCTCTCAAATAAATAAATCTTTAAAAAAAAAAGCAAGTAAAGATCTCTTTCTCAACCTTTGGGAAATGGAAAACAAAGGAAAGAATAATAAAATGACAATAAAAGAAGGTGGCAGGAGGGTGAAGGGCAATCATACAGAATTACTTCCTGTGTATAAGACACATAAATTAAACAACAGTCCAGTGTTGTGCCTAGAACAGACTCTGGAACCAACCTGCATTTGAATCCTGGCTGTCAGTCAATCTCTGTATGAGTGTGCCTCAGTTTCCCCCATATTTAGAATGGGTATAATAATAGCATCTACCTCAGAGCATGCTATGAGGGTTAAATGAGTTCATATTTGTAACATTGCCAGGCACAAAGTAATTGCCTTAAAATGATGGTTAGGCCCTCATACATACACATGTATGACAAGAACTATGCCAAAATGTTAGCAGATGTTAAACTCCATGTGGTAGAAATATGGCTTTTCAAATAGAAAAAAACCCTCAACATCTACACTTTTGTAATCAAAGGAAAAGTGGTAGAAATTAATAACAACAATCAGAGGACAACAGGAGCTTGACAATTTAATATGTACTGTTATATTAATAGGATGTTCCAATGGTAAACCCTCCGTTACCTAAGGTTGTTACTTTCAGTATTTATTATAAAATATGTAATATTTATAAATAATATATATTAATAATATAACCAGTGACACATATATAATCAATAAAGGAGTAAAGCTTAAGTAAAGAGAATGAAGACTGGTCAAGGATAAAAGAGCAGTGAGAATAGTTAGGGAGAGGAAACCCAACAGGCTGAGCTTCCAACTTGGAGGCAGAAAGTATTTAATGAATTATGTAGAGATAAAGAATTATAGATTCCCAGTAACACATATTGAATGATCCCGTCATAATTACACAGTATCCTAATTACCAGCTTACGAAGTGAACCGCTATAAGCAGAACTAAAGATTCAAAAATATTACCAAAGTTAGCACTCAAGAACACACTGCAGGAAACAATTATGCATTAGCTGAAGACTGGACAAAATGCTCTAATCGGACCTCCTCTCCCAACCCTCTAGATTCTCCCCCACCAAATTGTATCTCAGGATGATTTACGCCTCCAGTGCACTTGGCAGAGATGATTTTAATTCAGCTCTTCATTCTTTGCTACCAAGAAGCAATGAAGACATTAAGCAATGAAAGGTGACAGCAACTTACTGGAAAGGAAGTGCTGGGACGCAGGCCCAAAGTCCCTGTGGGCTTCGTGCAGCTGCCTGATGCGGTCCTCAACAGCCACCTGGGAGGAAGAGGAGAGAAATGATGTCCTCTCATCACATATAATGAGGAGCAATTAAAAACAATGTACCCTTTTCGGTAAGACCTTTTGGGCCTCAAAAGCTGGAACACTAAAGCAACAATTTATAACCCTGGTTTTAATATCCGCTTACCATAGATGGCCTCCGAGACCCATTTTTATCAAACCAAGGCCAAAGAGAAAGGATTTGCTTTCTTGATAATGTTATAATGAGATTTTCCCCCCCACACGCTACTCATTGGCAGACACAAACGAACTACTGCTCCAATGAGCACCGTCGAAAATGCAAACTCTAAATCTTCCATGCAGAGGTTAGGGAGGTTGTCATTCCCTGTTCCACACGATGGCTAAAGGAGCTCAGAAAAGGCATATGTTTTTCAGTCTGTTGTTTGTACTCATGTATTTTGGAATCCTATTGATGATTGATGGATCACTGAGTGACAATTAACAAGTAACCAATAGTTGATTTTTACTCAAGTATCAAAGAAGTGGAGGCAAGGCTTAAATACAGGCTACAGGGGAGAAAATGAGATCAAAGAAATTTTCAGATTTTAGTTTTTAGGAGACTTGAAAATTAGTAGGAAGTATATCTTTAGGTGGCATGAGATAAAAATTACCAATCTTTTTTTTTCTCTATTAGGTTTTTCTGTAATACATGGACACCGTCCTGATAGCTTAGTGAATTCCATTCGGGGTGGGGAAAAAGGAAGAATTTTACAGGTGAAATGGTATACTTTGCCATCTGGCATTCTGCCAACCAGATATTAGTGGTGACCCCAGGTCTGTAGGCTCCATAAATCTGGATCTTAATTTGGTTCTGAAAAAGGGGTTGATCAGTTCTTGCCCAGAGCCAGCAAACCTCGAGTGGGTTTGCTCCTATGGTGTGGATAATTCCCAGGAGATAAAATGAGTATTAAACAGATCAGAAATCTGGCTCAGGTAGTCTGGTCTAAAGCTGACTCTGACCTTACACTATCAGCCAAGGGCCTGACATAGATTGAGAACAATCTTCCTTTTTTACCTTCTCCTAGCCTTGCCCATCTTTGCTGGGACCAAATATTTGGCAAAGCATGTGCAGTTCCAAACAGTGCAGGATTTGCTTCACTGTTACACTCACGAAAACGTGAAGAACACTTCAAACCTCCTTCCCAGTCGTATGACCCTGCATTACCAGCCAAACTCAACCTGCCTGTCCTGCCATATTCCATCCAGTGTAACGCTTGTAGGACTTGTTCTTGCTGTTCCTCCTCTCTAGACTGCTCTTCTCCCCCTCCTCTTCCAGTTCAGGTCTTTCCTATATTTATACGCCCCCATTTCGAGTCCCCCAGGGTTAGAAGTGATTGCTTCCTCAGCATCCTCACAGCACATGATTTCTACTTGGAGCACATCTATCCTACCATCTGTTTTAGTCGCATGGACGTGAGTATCTCCCACAATGCACTGTGGATTCCTTGATAGTCGGGACTATTCCGGGCTTACCTCTTTTGCCCTGTGCTCCCCCTGGCAGGATGCCATGAACCCTGAACACCGTAAATGGTAACAAAGGTTTAATGACTGGTTGAACAAACTAATGTGTATGGCTGACTGATAGAGACAGACAGATATGTGAGAATAAATCAGAATGTGTATTGACACTGACTACACTCTACATGCCCCTGGGTATATTGTTCTATTGTTAACTTTCCTCATCTGTAAAATGGGACAACGATATGCCATACCTCACAGAATTTTTGTGGGAAATAGCTAGGACATGTGATGTGTTTGGTCTGCTTTCTTTCACATGGTGATTACTGAATGAATGCTAGCAACTACTGTTATGTTGCCTTATAATTAACATATGGAGAGGAATAGGTTATTGCAGGCAAGGCAATAAATGTGACAAAAAATGGCTAATATGTTTTTAATATTTATTTATTTGAGAGAGAATGTGTGCATGAGTGGGGGGAGGGGCAGAGAGAGAGGGAGAAGAGAATCTCAAGCAGATTCCATGCTGAGCGTGGAGCCTGACGTGGGGCTCCATCTGAGATCATGACCTGAGTGGAAAGGAAGAGTTAGATGCTCAACTGACTGCGACACCCAGGCGTCCCCCCAAAATGGTTAATATTTATTAAGTACGCTGTTTATGGCAATATGAATTAACTTATTTAAATTTTCGCAGTAACTCAGTGGTAAGAATTCATAGTATCTGCCCACTTCACTGATGTTGGAACTGAAGCACGAGAGGTTAAAAAACCAACAACAACAACATTTGACTAACTTTAAATAGTAAATTGGCAAAGCCAGGATTCAAATTCATTCTGGCTCATGCTCTTAACTGCTATTTTAAGGATTAAAGTTGAAAGGCAAGTATTTTATCCATATTTAATCTGCAGCTGGCCTTTCCATTTACTAAATGCAGAACAAATCTGGTGTCCACAACTATGGAATTTAGACATTGGTATATTTCATGACCTAATGCAAGGTCAGTTCCTGGTCATAAAGAAGGTGATGCCATAAGATTATAGAGAACACATGCAAATGAATGTTTGGAATATGTAATTGTTTCTAAATGCAGAACGGGTCATTTTATGAACAAATTAATCAAGAGATGATTGTGAACGTTTGGGGGTGGGAAAGATGGGATGAGGAGGTCACTGGGGAGTGGACAGTAATCAGAGATGTTTTCACATCCTAAGAAAGAAATCCCAAGGGGAACATGTGATAGAGGGGCGTGACCATGTCACAAGCCCTGCCCCTGGGCAGTGATGTCGGTAGATTCAGAGCAACCAGGAGGAGACAGATCTGAATCCATTGGAGGCCACTTATCTCTGAGGGGTGCTTTCTTCTTAACTAAGGAGACCTCCAGAGGTAGTTTCCAGTGTACACCCAATATCGTCAAGAAATGAAAAGGAGACAGAAGTGAATTCCCATCCCTATAACTCAAAGTTAAGAAAATGCATGAGAGAGACTGAAATTAAAGCTATGTCATGAAATGAAATGAAAAATTTAGGAAATAGTCTTAGAATAACTAAAGAGGACACCTGGGTGGCTCAGTGGGTTAAGCCTCTGCCTTCGGCTCAGGTCATGATCTCAGGGTCCTGGGATCGAGGCCCCCATTGGGCTCTCTGCTCACCAAGGAGCCTGCTTCCCCTTCTCTCTCTGCCTGCCTCTTGTGATCTCTCTCTGTCAAATAAATAAATAAATAAATAAAAATCTTTAAAGAAAAACTAAAGAATTAAGCATACAATATTTCTTTTCACAGATTATCTTTGGAGAAAGGTATTGCATGGATTGAAAGCACGGGTGAATAAACAAAGACATCGTTTTCAGAAAGAGAAAACTTTGAAGTGTAGCTTCGTACTGTAGCTACAGTGTAGCTACAGTATAGCTACCTAAGAACAAAGACACTTTATTCTGTGAGCAATTAGGCAAGGAAATGAAATCTGATCAACTTCTGCAACAATAAGCCCCATGCATTGGACCTTTCTAACTGGCTGCATTTTGAACCAATTGCAAGTCCTCTATATAGACTGGGGAGCAAAGCCATAATTGATACACTGGCACCTTGCATTATGGCAGAATTCCTTTTTTACTCGGTTAATTCTCTGTTCATTTGACAAGTATCTGTTCAACCTGAAAGAGATGCACAAGGAGCAGACGCTAGAGTCTCTGGTTTTGGGACACATAGAGGTTTGGAGGTGAGGAAGAGTGAGGGGTAAGCCAAGGAAAGGCCTGGGATGAAACATGGCTGTTGCAGGAGACAGTGAGGCACAGTGAGCTAGGTGTCTTGGAAGCAGAGTTCGAAAGCAAGGCATTTCAGACTCCGAGGCTCAAGATTTCCCTGGCAAGGCCAAGGGAACCAGGGAAGATGTCTGCACAGGGACCCATGATTTGACAAGCAGCTCGGGTTTAGGCAGTTGAGTCTGGCAGCAAGGCCTTAAACAGATTCAAGAGGGACTGGAAGGTGAGACCAGGTAGAGTCTGTTGCTATCACTCAGCTGTGCGGTGACATGTGTTGCATTAAGACTGTGTGGCCTGGAGGCGCCTGGGTTGCTCAGTGGGTTAAGCCACTGCCTGTGGCTCAGGTCATGATCTCAGGGTCCTGGGATCGAGTCCCCCATTGGGCTCTGCTTGGCGGGGAGCCTGCTTCCCTCTCTCTCTCTGCCTGCCTCTCTGCCTGCTTGTGATCTCTGTCTGTCAAATACATAAATAAAATCTTAAAAAAAAAAAAAAGACTGTATGGCCTGGAGTGGGAGAGAAGGTGCAGTTAAGGAGGTGTTTTGAAAGAAGGAAGAACTGATTAATTTTGGGGCTGGAACTTCATTTTGGAAGAAGCAAAGAGAACTTACGTATGTCCAGTGTGGAAGACTGGGAGGATAAGGATACTGCTGATGGAAATCCCAAAAGTGGGGGGATGGCATATGGGTGGATGAATTCATATGGAACATGATGTATTTGACCTAACTGTGAGATTTTAACTGGAGGTGTTGAGTAGAGCCAGTTGGAGATGAGCAATTTGTCTGTCATTAAAGGCAGGAAAGGCAAGTGAGAATAAAAGGGGTGGGAGGAGCTAAAGAAGTATAACCAGATTCTTCAAAGAGATAGTTTCTTCTGAATTAACAGGCAACACCTCTGTTTTCTTTCTTTCTTTGTTTTTTTTTTTTAAAGATTTCTTTATTTTAGAGGGGGTGAGGGGCAGAGGGAAAGGGAAAGAGAGAATACTCAGACCTCCCACTGAGCCTGGAGCCAGACATGGAGCTCTATCCCATGACCTCAAGATCATGACTTGAGCTGAAATGAAGATTTGGCTGCTTTACCGACTGAGCCATACAGGCGCCCCGACCTCTGTTTCCTTTTATAAAAAGAAATACAAGTATAACATCTTTCGGGAAGCATACGTCCTGTTTCCACTATTAGATCATAGATCATGAAGGCTTAGAACTGGAAGAATCCTTATCTATTGATACACAAGGGTCTATTCTTTAGAACTATCCCAGATGGGCAAAAAACTGCCATATGCTCCTTGAGTACTCATAATCTAGTTTGCAGTATTCCTCAGTAAAAGCATCTCAGAGAAAATTTAAAAAGGTCTTTTTTTTTTTTTTTTTAATACGCTCTGTGAGGACAGGGACATATCTTTCTTTCCCTACTATATCCCCGGTGACTAGCACAGTACTTGCACATAGCAGATACTCTAATTATTAGTTGAATGAATTAATGTACAGTTTATTCAAGAAGTGTCACCCTAACAACTGCATTTTGCATGAAGAATTCCCTATTGTGTGATTCCCGGCACAATTTTTGGAAAGACCTCCCTTCTCCCCCTACTGCCTTCCTCCCTCCTTTCTTTCCTTCCTTCTTGATGTTCAAAGTTTAAAAAAGAAAATCATTGGGGCGCCTGGGTGGCTCAGTGGGTTAAAGCCTCTGCCTTCCACTTGGTCATGATGCCAGGGTCCTGGGATCGAGCCCCGCATCAGGCTCTCTGCTCGGCCGGGAGCCTGCCTCCCCCTCTCTCTCTGCCTGCCTCTCTGCCTACTTGTGATTTCTGTCTGTCAAATAAATAAATAAAATCTTAAAAAAGAGAAAATCATTTAGAATGATTGGGCCTACAATATTGGACTCAAAAAATTTTAAAGTAATAATGTGCAAGGCAAAGCAAGAGTCCAAACCTCCTTCCTATTTGTTTTGTTCAAATTTTTAAACAATCATATTCGAGAGCTATGAGGACTATATATTATTCACCTTTGCTTTCTCATTTCAGATGAGTTCTGTAGGCAGTCTACTGATTGCACAGACTTTCCTTCTTTCATGCCTTTAAAAAATGTTTCTTCATTCATTCAAAGGATACTAGAATGCAAGTTACTTGCTTATGAAGATACATTATCTTATTCATGGTATAGCACAGGGCCTAATACCTGGGAGATGGTCAATAAGTAATTGATAAACGTGATGAATGAAAAGACTTTTTGAGTTCCTGTTATCTTTCAGGCACTGTGCTCAGTATGATTATGGTAGATCAGAGAGCAATATTTTGGGGATAAGGAATGAACACCAAGTCATTCAACTAAATTGATGATAACACGTTCTATTCCCAGCTTTGACTATTTACCAAAGCTCAGTCCATTCCACCATGGGTTCTGAATGACATCCTTATTTCATTTTTTCCCCAAATTGCTTTAAATTAAAAAGAAGAAAAAGGAGAGATCATAACACTAGGGCTCCAAGAAATGATTTCAAGTAAATTTATCTAAATGCAAATGTTACTTAACTTTATTTTCAATTCTCAAGGGCTTCCACTTTTTCTTTTGACTTGTTAATCACTTTTATGTTTTCATCTTCACTGGAGGTTTAAGGAGAGCCAAGGGGTCCTGCTGATGTGGGAAGACACTGCTCAACAACGTGATTTCTACCGAGCATCCAAGCTTTCTAACGGATGCATCATGCATCGATTGTGTTTACCCCAGCCTTGGGAAAAGATGTAACTGGGCCCATATATTTCCATTTTCTGGCTTTCAGTCTGTCTAGACCTTAACTAAATATCCATAGGCATACAAGAACGAGACTTCACACCTACACTAATGAGCCTGTTAAAAACAAAAAACAACAAACAAAAACCAAAACAAAAACCCCTTCCTTGTGCCTTGTGCTGTGATGATAGTAAATAAACCACTCACACGTACACAAATGACTCTCTATGGTCTATTTATGAGCTTTTTTTTCCCTGAAATTTTGCAGTTTTCTGTATGCATGTGTCTGTGTTGGGGAGGCCTTCATAATTCATTCTTACTTCCAAATCCTTACTTGTAAAACTCACAAATACATGCTCAATCATTGTCCTGGAAGCTCTTGAGATGTATTACAGTTTCCGTTAAACTCCTTCTAACTAATTATAATCCTTTTCAGGTAAAACCCATTGTTCTAACTCTGATTTATTTTGAGTTGTGCCTGAAAAAAGAAAAGAAAAGAATGGTCTGAGACAAGATTTGAAATGAGAGCTTGTGATAGGTACTGTTCTGTGGCAGAACTATCCAGGCTTGTTGAATGCAAAGATAGCGGCTGAGTTTTCTTTTCCTTCCGGTTATTTATGTGTTTTTTTGACATTGAGACACCTTTGAGTTAAAAAGAGTTTCTTGAGATTGGCTTCAGAATAGATCATGGGGAAGCAACCAGTGCTAACAGAGCGCTCACTGTGAGCTGGGGCATAATTATTAGCTGACTTTGGGTGATTTATAGCACGGACGCTAACAGGTGCCATCTCAGACCATCATTCATCCACTTTATGTTCCTCTCTCACAGCATTTTTGCCCCTTCTATTGTACATTTCTGTGTTGATTCCCTTCTTTCTTCATCCCGATTTCTTATTCTCTGTTTTCCCTTTCTTTTCTCCTCCATTCACCTCTCCACTTCCCACTCGCCCTCCCCAGCGGAGTTCTGTACAACCAACAGTGACTAAAATGAAAGGGCTGTCTGCCTCTGCTGGACAGGTGAGGCGTGCTGTCAGTCGGAGCCTAGCCTAGAGCCAGCTGAAGGGCAGCAGAACTTGCCACCCCCAAACATGCCTCTTTGGCATAAGAATTATTTAAGCTCCTTAGTTTTTCTGAAACTGCAGGCAGACACTGGGGAAGCCCTGAAAACAGCAGAAGTTAAGTTTTCTAATTTTTTTTTTTTATGTGACAGAGAGAGAGATCATAAGTAGGCAGAGAGGCAGGCAGAGAGAGAGGGGAAAGCAGGCTCCTGGCTGAGCAGAGAGCCCGATGTGGGGCTTGATCCCAGGACCCTGAGATCGTGACCTGAGCCGATGTGGGGCTTGATCCCAGGACCCTGAGATCGTGACCTGAGCCGAAGGCAGTGGCTTAACCCACTGAGCCACCCAGGCACACCAGAAGTTAAGTTTTCTAAAGAGATATTTACATTTATAAGGGAAATCTGCATTTTAAGGGCGGCTCCTGCTGGCCTTGGAAAAAAGAGAATGACTAAATCTCTAGAAAGCCTTATCAATGGAAAAAACAAAAGTGAAATCTGCATAAGAACCTTACCCTTGTTTGCTGTGCTTTTCCTGGCAGCCTCCCCTACCTGACCCACTCCATCCCCAGGCCCCAACATCTCCCTTTTGTCTTTAGCTGCAGGTGCTATTAGAGGTGGTAGCTGGGGTCATTTCCACAAGTTACTCAGTTTTCCTTGGTCTCTCCCTTGTATACATGTTATTTAACTTGTTTGCCTCTCTCCTGCTCATCTGTCTTTTATTATGGGAGGTCTCCACCAAGAATCTAGAAGGATAGAGGAAAAATTATATTTCCTCTCCCACATAGCCCATGGCTTCTCCAGGAATATGATTCCCCTTGTTCTTCTTTTTTATTTTAAAGATTTTATTTATTTATTTGACAGACAGAGATCACAAGTAGGCAGAGAGGCAGGCAGAGAGAGAGAGAGGAGGAAGCAGGTTCCCCGCTGAGCAGAGAGCCCGATGCAGAGCTGATTCCAGGATCCTGAGATCATGACCTGATCCGGAGGCAGAGGCTTTAACACACTGAGCCACCCAATTACCCTCCCCTTGTTCTGATGGACTCCTCCATCTGTTGGAAAGTATGGGAGGACAAATGCCAAGTCCTGGGTCCATCGTTAAGCCTTCAGCTTTCCCCTCACTGGTTTCTCACGCGTACCTCGGAGGTGTGTTTATTGGTTCTCATGCTCATGCAACTGCCTCTTTCGGTGATAATGGAGTCAGGTTATATCAACATTGAGTTGACTTCATAGAACCAGGGACCTTCAGGGTATCATTAATTTTAGTTTAGAAAAGCAGCAATCAGCCTCCTCTCCTACTTCATTTGTCAAAATCTTTTGTTTTGGTTACATATACAGACTGTGAGGAAAAAATGTGATGGGAAGGGAAGAGATCATAGGAAGCATTAATTCTGCCTTTTTTTTTTTTTTGGTCTCAAAGAGATAAAAGTTGAATTACTCTCCTCGGCTGATGTAACTGGATGCCGATTTTATCTTAAAAAGATAGGTTCCATTTTAAAAGCTTTCCTAATGTCTGGCGTGATTTGGATCAGGAAGTCAAGTCAAGTGGCTCGCACCTTGCAACATCATTACATTAAATCATTTGCATATCAGCCTCTGCTGCTTATTTCTGAGCTTCTACTTATTCCACATTTGGAAGATATCATTCTCACAGAAATTTCCCGAGGCCATTGTCTCATTCCTTTCTAGGGGCATTTTGGGCCACAAGTAGCAGAAGGCTCACAGGGTAATAACATAATTATCCCTCCTGGTATTAGCACACGGGAGTGTTCCCAAGGACCAGAAGTGGCAATTTGAAATAATTATCAAGGGACCATATCAGAACTGGTATCATGTGAAAAACAGACAACCTGTAGTGCTGCCAGCAGATTCATCCTGAAATATGAAATCAGGAAGACAGATGAAAAAAGATACACCTCCAGTAATTACACATTTTTTCTGTTTCCTGGTGAAACTCTTCTATTTTGGGCAATGACACGCTTGTAGATTTTCAGTTTGTTCTACTAGTGACCTTAATAATAATGGTCAGCAGGGAGAATTTGCTCAAACATGCACACAACTCTCCTAAACCAAGGAAATCCACATTCCTTAATTCCCACACTACCTGCAGCATTTCCAAAGCTCCGTGACCTTGGCTCCCTTCAATTTGACCACATATCCGAGAACCTTGTCTGCCAGGAACCCCTGTTTCCAGTTCCCAGCTCTCCTCCCCGCCGCTGAAAAGCGCCTTTCTCTTGGCTCACTGATGCAGAGCTGCCAAACCAGTATCAGGTCGTTGGTTACAAATCAATAAACCAGAAGATCTCATCTACTGCACTTCCAAGTCCTGCAACAGTCGGTCCTTCTCCCTCCTTTGCATATCAGAAAACAAGGCACAAGCTAAAGAAGGAAGTACACTCTGTGTTTTTTAACAAAGCACTGAGGCTGGTGCAATGCCCTTCTATTGTTTCTTGGTATGGATTTGTCAGAGCTGGTGTTAAATTGGACGTGTCCTCACTCCCTCTGTCTCTAGTCTCACTGCCTGCCTGGGCTGCTTTACACTCCCCAGGCTGAGCACTCTCTTACTCCCCCCAACCCCCAGCCTCCCACCCCCCTCCTTCGCCATACCTTCACCCCAGCTCTGAGGTGGTTTCTAAGCTCCTTGGACAGTCCTAAGACTTCCCTGAACTATTGGAGATATTTTCACTTCAAATCCAAAAGCTATTTTTTTCAATGTGGCTTTACATGGTATAGAAAACTACAGGGAAACACATTCCCAAATACAGTGTGATTTTTTATAGGAGAAACAAAAGATCGAATTTCTAGGTCATCAAGGAAGTAGGTATACTTCCTTGAGCAATAATCTGAAGTACTTTATGAGATTCTTCCTTTCACTAAAGCAAGAAATCCTAAAATCCATCAGGATATGTGCACTGTACCTTGACTTTCTTTTTAATCCTCAAGTGAAACCAAGACAGTACAGTGTAATAAAAATGCATATAGCCCCAGGCTTTGTGCCTTAGCAAAGAGAGAAAAAATAAGCTTCTTGACTTAATATGTCTACTGTGAATAATCAACCACTGCATTTTGGGATCTTGCTTTATAATCTTAACGTATAACAGTGAACTCCGTGTTCGTGGTGTAAAAAGAATAAAAGAGTTTTTCGCTTTCTTTAAAAAAAAAAAAAAGATTTCCCCAGTTTCCCAAACTAGAGACATGTGTTAACTTAAAAGAAATGAAACCAGGGGCTGCAATCTCTTGAGTTTTATTAATAAATTTTTTGCATCTTCCCTGAAGTTGTCAATGAAGTATGGGCAAGGTAAGAGAGGGTCCCCCTACTGCACAACAGTGTGGCTAACATTTGGTTTGGACCCCTTCTCAGTCTCATTCCCAGATGTTTAGCCTGTCCGGCCCAAGTCTCGGTTCTTTGTTGATTAATAAATATCGCTAGGAAGATCAATGATTGCTCATAACAGGCTTCCAGTATCACAGCTGTGAATATTTGCATTTTAAGAGCAATTTTAAATAATTAAGCAATTAATTCCTCAAATACTTATTGAGTCCTTACAAGGCACTTCTCTAGGAGAGGAAGGAGAACAAAAATAAATAAGAAAACAAGGAGCCTATTTTCCATGAATTTATGGGTTAGATATTTACAAATAGGCGTAACAAAGTAGCTTGGGAAAGATCTTAATATAACCAGTCATTCTCCAATTTGACTGTGTATCACTACTACCTGAGAAATTTCTAAAAAACAGATACTTAGCTTGTCTCTAGAATTTCTGACCTAGTCCATTAGCCACTGGGACTTGAGAATCTGTACTTTCTTTAAACCTCCACCAAGGACTCTGACATGTAGCCCATTTTTGGAGCCACGGGTGTAGTGGAAAGGCCACCAGTTCTAAGGGGCAAGAAGACTTGAGTTAGAATGTCTTACTAGCTACTTGACCTTCTGCATCTCATCTAAGTGTCTACGGGCCTTAGTTTCCTCATCTATAAATAGAAGTACTGAATACCAGCAACAGTGACAATAGTCACGACAGCTAACATTTATAGAGCATTCACTGTGGTCCCAGTGCTGTGTTTATACTTTAGAGGTAGACTGCGCATTTGAGTCTCTCCTATCAGAAAATAAACTTAATGAGAGTTGGGCATAGTCTATTTCATTCACCTCTGGATCCCCAGGATCCTGGTTGGCACCTGTCTCATAGTAGGTGGCCAATTAAATATTTAAAAGAATCAACAATGCAATGATGAAGGTCCTTCCATTAGGACCATTTTACTTTTTAATTTGTTGTTTTTTAAAAGATTTTATTTGAGTGTGTGTGTGACAGAGAGAAAAAAAAGAGAGAGAGAGTGAGAGAGAGAGGGAGCGGGCGTGCACGAACGAGTGGGTGGAGGAGCAGAGGGAGAGGGACACTCATACTCTTCAGTGAGTGTGGAGTCTGACATGGTGCCTGACTGTACAACCCTGAGATCATGACCTGAGTCAAAATCAAGAGTCAGAGGCTCAACTGACTGAGCCACCCAGGTGTCCCTAGGACTTTCTTACAGGTGAGCAAACTCATGTATGGATAATGAGATGTTGGAAAGTGTGTGCCTGGAGAGTCCATTTCCTGTTAGAGACCCTCTCATTTTCCTGGCAACTGGGCACCTGCTGGCTCATTGAGTTAAGCCTCCGACTCTTGATCTTGGCTCAGGTCTTGATCTCAGGTCATGAGCTCCAGCCCCATGGGAGGCTCCATGCTGGGTGTGGGGCCTACTTAAACAAACAGCAAACAAACAAAAAAGAAGCCTAACAGCTCTTGAGGTGATACACTGTGTACAACTATTAATGAAGGAAGTTGGTTTTAAGCAAGCCTTCAAAGTTGGGTAAGAATTTGATGGGCAAAAACAGATGAAAGTTTCCATGTGGTTAGAGCAGAATGAACAATTTTTTTTTGGCACTAGTAAAGGCCTAGATGTAGAATATAAACAGAGGGAAGACTGAATAATGTGAGGCTGGAAATGTAGCTGGGGGTTAGATCAGAGTAGTACTTGTTTGGCAGGTTTAAAAACAGAGACTTTGTCATTTATGGGAAAGCATGAAAACATTTTAAAAAGTAATTATTAAAATTCTCATTACTTTTACTGCATTTACATGATAAAAAACTCAAGGAAAACAAAGAAATGAAAATCTTTAAAAACCTGTCTCCCCTTTACCACACCTTTCCAGCCATCTTGCTTCCCATCCTGGTGGCAACTACGAGTCACATTTTCATATTTTACATTATTTTTATCAGTAAAGAAATACCACGATGAGAGCAGTGTTCTAGGATGACCTGAAGCATGGAACAGGTATAGAAAAGATAAGCTGCCAGGAATCAAAACAAGAGCTGGTATGATAGCTGGTATGATAAGGGGACCGGGCTTTCATCCTATGTGACAAGGACATGTGTATGAATCAGGACAGACCCATGGTGTCTTGGGGCAGAGCCTGATAGGATAACCCAAAGCAGTCAATCAAGAATGGTTAAACAAAGACTAGGTGGAATGATGGAAAGATTACAAAGGGGGTGGGAGTGAATTCTCAAAGCCCCTCACGTCATTCGTCCTGATGTTAACAAGAGTTCTACTATGGCTTGGGTAGAAATACTGTATCTGACTAAAAAAGACGACCTGTAAAGCATGTAACAGCATCTGCTACAAAGGAAGCACTGAGTAAATGGTAGCTGTCACTTATTTAGGTTGAAAGGTGTGGGTCAGAGCAGAAGTGGAATGGGTGAATTTGGCAGACACATCCCTGGGGGACGTTCCGTGTCTGTCTTGCCTCTTTTGTCATCAGTATACAGGTGGGCCAGTTGGGGACAGCTAGGCAATTACTCTCTTTTAGCAAAGTCTAAACGAGTCTAGAGTGGAGAACATGAGAGGTGAGCTCAAGAACCAATTATTCCACAAGCAGTCTGGAGTGCTGTTATATACACCGTACTGCGTGTTCATGTTGTGCCCAGTGGCAAAGACAGAACATGAAACACTCCTGCTCTCAGGAACCTGTGTCTTGTGGGAAGAACAATGCACATGGGACGAATCAGACTTTTTACATGCCTACCTCTGTGTTACTGAAGAAGTGAGAAAGCCGTGAGGTCTAGAATAATCTGGGAGGCTTCGCCATGCAGGTGACACACCCAGATCAATCCAGAGTCTATGTAGCTTAGCATCTCATGCCCACTGAGGACTAGTGTTTGAACAGGCATTTTGTATGCCATTACTGACATCATCTTTTTTTTTTTTTTTTTTTTTAGTCATTTAATATTTTTATTTGTAAATCAATAAATATGTATACTAAACCTAAAAATTTAGACAATGCATAAGCATGGTGAATGAAACTATCTGCAAACTTGAATGTTTTGTAAGTAGCACAATCACTGCATACCATAACCTGAATGTACCTAACTTATATTCAAATGTCGTATTTTTTAAAATCAGGTACTTCTCTAAATTTTAAGGGAGTGGAAATCATTTAAGATATGAAGAGTAAGGGTTAAGGATGAGCTATATGTCCAATTTTAATTACATTAAAACCCAAATATAAACAAAAGTGAAATTTTTCTAAAAGAAGTACTTACTATTGCCCCTCCCAAAGTAGGTAAATTACACTACAGAGAAGAAATCTACATGTACAGATAATTTCTTCCATTGGTTATATGTAAAAAAATAATTTTATGTTGTCTAAATTTTTAGGGTTATATAGTTAGAATTACTGACATCATCTTAATGGATTAAACATTCCCAAGACTTCAATACTTTTGCTTATACTGTTGATTTTTTTCTTTCATTTTGGTAAGCAAACAATTCATCATTCTCCTCCCTTCTTTTAGGCATCTCACATTTGTTTGCAAAGAGCTTTCAAAATACAGTGATTACAATGGTTTGTTTTCTTGTCTTCTCTTCATTTTGTCACAGTTGATTTTTTCATGGCTATGTGAATATAGACGGTTGGATATAAAGCATTCAGTGATTTTGTGTTGAGATAAAAATAGTGGGTTTTACACAAGTAAAGAGTTGGTATCATTACCATTCCTCCTTGAAAATGATTTTCTTGCACTGATGACAAACTTTCTTCTAGACTTTTCTAAAGTAATGTTAAACCTCATTCATACAACTTTGAACATCTCGTCCTTGATCTAGGATTGAACACACATTTCACATCTTGGAAAAAACTTTTTTTTTTTTTTGTTAGCTGATCTTTTTATCCCTTCAGGTATTAACCAGTCTTTTTATTTTCTGAGCAGCAGTTCTGGAGCTAAATTCCCTGAAGGCTAAAGCAACTACTAGATGGTTCAAAATGTATAGGGCTAAAACTTTGCTTTTGTTGTATTATCTTTTTAGTAGAAATCCCACAAAGAAAACTATGCTCTTGATTAGGAAGACATAATGCAGTAAATTTCCACAGATTTCACTCTAATTTGGAACTTTCAGTATTTCCATCCGAGCTGGCACTGACACCCAACTCTGTAATATGTACAAAAGAGAAAATACATCACAGTAAACTTCCAGAGTAAACAAGTCTCCCTCCAGTCCAGGGATATTTAAACAGATCAGAAACAAACTAGTATTTTAAAATAATACTTTCATAAGGCAATTTATATGCTAATCACGATGATTTCCCTTCTGGTCACCAATGCAGGCTTTAAGGACATTACATACTAAATGGTACGTAAGGTGGGGCACTTGGGTGGTACAGTTGGTTAAGTGCCTGGCTCTTGGTTTTGGCTCAGGTCATGACCTCAGGGTCATGGGATCAAGCCCTATGTCGGGCTCCACGCTCAGTGTGGAGAGATCAGTGGAGCTCTCTCCCCCTCTTTTTGCCCCTTCCCGCCATGTGCATGTGCTCTCTCACTAAAATAAATAAATCTTTCTTAAAAAATGGACAGTATGTGAGTTAACCCAAATTAATATTGGTCTTAATATTTTTCAAAAATCCAGGATTTAGACATTTCACTAATTCAATCTAGACTTTCTGTCCAAAAGTTAAAACAGTTGGTTATAATCTCAGTAACAATTATCAAGAGATGCAAATAAGAACAAAAGAGTCATCCTTTAGAATTTATCAGAGAATAAAGGTTTTTGTGGCATCTCTTACTACATATTTGCCCATGAGGTATCTTTATCTAAAGAGCAGCATTTCTCAACTTGGGCATTATGAACATTTTGGTCCAGATAATTCTTTGTTGTTCCATTCGGTGCGTTTGAGGGTGTCTAGCAGCATCCCTGACCTCTATGCACTAGAAACCCAATGGCACCACCTCCCCAGATGTGAACAGAAATGTCTCCAGACTCTGCCATGTACATGAGGGCCAAAAATTGCCTCTGGTTGAGAATCACTGGTCTGTATTAACCCTCACTTTCTACTTCTTATACATACATGATGATATTGATATTTGAAATAAGACCTCAGTTCCAGTCCATCATTCTGTCCCATCACTCTAATATAATAATGGGGATGGAAAATTAACAGTCCCAAGTCATATAGAGACTATCCTCAGATTGGCCTAATCCAGGATCCCTTTAAATGGCAATCTTGGTTCTGGAGCTCCCCATGGAGCTGTCACAGACTTCCTAAGATCTGCATGGTGATTTAATGGCTACCTCTGCCCAATCCTCTTTCTTCCCCTCTCTCTTCACAGGTATTATTCTCCAATAAATTCTGTCTTGGCATCTGTTCCCCAGAGGACCCAACCTGCAACACTGATCAATCTATCAGTCAGAGCATTCCATTCTCTTAGCCTAGATGGGCACTCTCTCTCCATCTGAGCCACTCACAGTCAGGCCCCCAAAGTTTCTCAACTCTTGGGTGAGAGTAGCTCTGTCT
Source organism: Lutra lutra (assembly GCF_902655055.1). NCBI lineage: Eukaryota > Metazoa > Chordata > Mammalia > Carnivora > Mustelidae > Lutra > Lutra lutra. The sequence goes on along the minus strand of NC_062296.1, from coordinate 72,633,534 downwards.
CTGTTCTGCTGGGGATGTGGAGGATGCTCAGAGATTGCAGAGGGGCCCGAAGCAGTGTGGCTGCCTGAAAACCACTGCCGCTAGCACCAGCCTTTGTTTTTTCCTTGACTAATGTGAGTTTTCTGCCACAGCCAAGAGTCCACCCTAATATACTCCATAATAAAGGGGAAACTACAGAAATATTTGAGAAAATTAATAAGGAGCCTAGAAGTTGTTATAAATGGAACTCAGGACAATAACTATTAAGAGCTAGGTATGCAACTTGCTCAAGAATTATGAAGCGTTCTGCCTTCTTAAGTCTAAACACACTTCATAAAAGGTGGGAGAGGGCAGAATTATACCCATTATAGCAAATGATTCTACCAATCGCTGCATTAATTCTCTGATGATTTTCTCTAATCTCATCATGGAGAAGCAGTGGTTATTGAATAGTGCATAGCAGCGGCTGTGAGGTCATCAATGCACGTTAGGTTCAATTTCCTATCAGGAGACATAGACCTAATGTGGGTGTACTTCTACCCAGCACACCCCACTCCTTCCCATTTCCCATTCCTCATTGCTAACAATTAGGAGGAAAGAAAATTTACATGACTACAATATTTGATTTGAACCAATCTCTTAGGCTTGAGAAGATTTCAATGTGTGTGCATTTAAGACTGAAGTAGGCCCATTTCAGTACTTTTTTTTTTAAATAGAAAGATTTCTTTGAAAATTCAAAGCCACATTTGTCCACTCCAAGTTTTTGAAAAGCTTCATTTGTGAAAAGCAGCCTTGACTAGAGCTGCTGGGGATCATTAGTGGGAGCTGGATCTTCACAGGAGTTTCTGTGTTAGGAAGAGGTACTTGGACGTTTTAGCTCTAAGCTGCTGAGCACCTGGGATTTAGTCATTTGAAAGGGTGTCAGCTTTAAGTTTTTTTAGATTCCAGATAGAAGAGATATCATCTGGTATTTGTTTTTCTCACTCTGACTTATCTCACTTGGCATAATTTCCTCAAGATCCATCCATGTGGTTGCAAATGACAGATTTCCTTTTCTCAAGTCTAAAGAGTATTCCATAAGGGGTAAGAGGATGGGAAAGTTGGCGTTTAAGGGTACAGACTTGCAACTAGTAGATACCCGAGCTCTGAAGACCTAATACATGGTACAGTGACTAGAGACGATAACACTGTATTATTCTAAACTTTCAGCTTGGTAAGAGGGAGATTTTTCATTGTTCCCAACACTATAACAAATGATTGTTATGTGATGGGATAGAGGTGTTAGCTAACACTACAATGGCATCATAGTGTGAGATAAAGGTATCAAATCCTAAACTCGTACAATGTCGCATGTCAAATAAAAAAGGTGTTAATTGTTGACAGACCCTAATAGATCTCCTCCGTGTGTGTGTGTATGTGTGTGTGTGTGTGTGTTTAAAGATTCTTTTAGGAGATTTGTATTATGGGCTCCCTCTTAAAATGAGAGCTTGGGCAGCTATTCCATTTTACTCTGTCTAGGAGAAGGTGCCTGACATTTTCTCTCAACAAGTTTCCATCCACAGTCAGCCACAGCACTGAAATATTCTTTGCCTCTTGGCTGGAGAGCTTGGTGTCTTGGTCACCTCTTCTGTTGCATAGGGTACAGCGGTAACTCATGTGGGGGGACGAGGCCACCCACATTATGCAATATATGCTTTCTGACTCTTTCATGCTTACCAGTTACTGGCAGGAACTCTTAAGAAGTAGAGAACTCTAAACTGGGTTTTGAACATAGCAAGATTCCTGGAAATGACTCTTCTTTTTTTTATTCAAATGCATATGATCAAAAGGCTTTCCGAATATTGTTTTAATTGCCAAAGGACCAAGTTATAGGCCCCTTGAGTTTCTTCAGATGCCCATCATATTACTTGGAGAGCTGGGATAGGGTCCAGATTTCTCAGGCTATAGGCATCAGTGTTAACACAACCGCAGATACAGGAGCACAATGGTCAGAGCCGTGGGGGGCTGTATCTCCAAGACCCTTGAGTGGGGCTTTGAACCACAGGGGAACTCACTGGAAAGGGAATAGATAGCCACTGTGCACAAGGCCATTCCATTATTCTTTAGGCTTCCACACTCTCTCGAAGATCTTGAAAGGAGCAAATTAAATAGAAGGGGAAGTCTGGAGTTGGCCGAGGTGAAAAGATCTCAAAATGGCTGAAAAGTTTTTGGGGACTCTGACTTTGTCTGGGTGAAGATGATGAACTACAGTTTGCTACTCACTCATTCTGTTTAGGAGCTTTTCACCTTCATGGTGACGGTTTGCATTGAATCTATATAATAATCAAGGCATTTTCTCTTTTGTATTTGTGTGTGTGTGTGTGTGTGTTTTAGTCTATTTCTATCTCTCCCTGATTCTTTGTCTTCCATTCAAAGCCATTACTCTCCTCTTATTGCTGCCTTTAATGGCTGCCTTCTGTAACAGTCTGACTGCCTTTTTCTTCACCCGTTCCTCTAAATTAGGGGGTCCTCTCCTCCTTTTCTATGCAGCAACCTCTCTGCAGAATATGTCTTCACTTTTCCCTACTGTAGACTCTTTTGTGATTGGCCAACAGCAAAATGAAACTTAGTAGAAGCCAATTCTAAAAGCACTTTTGAAGGACGAAATCTTATCATTTACTCCCTGAATCACTGTCATCAGTAGAGTTGGTGCAGAACGGTATTCCATTTTGGGGCTCATTGGATAAGTACGAGTTCAACTTGGCGGCCATAAAATAATTGGGGAAAAATTTCGTCCCTTTCCTCCTGTGTAGCTCAGATCTCTGTGACTGACCTTGTTTCTTTATTTCTAACTACGTTTGATGGAAAAATAACTTTTTTTCCAATTTAAATTGTGTCTATATAGTGCCTAAGATTTTCCTGGGCCTTTTATGAAGATCAGTACAATTTCATTTTCATTTTCTAGATGATGCAGCTTAATTTTGGAAAATTAGACTACATGCCCAGGGAAGGATTCAACATTTCCGGAGAACCTAGCATTTTCTGTCTTCCAGAAGACTAAAATTAGATCCTGTTTTAATGACTGTCCCTGCGACATTAAGTTCTATGTAATGAAAATGTTTCCATGTTCCTGCTGACAGACGAGTTCCTACTCTTTGCTGATGTGGGTCTGAGGAATTCTGACCATCAACAATAATAATTGTATAAACATTAACGTTTACCAAGTGCTTGCTTTGTGCCAGGCCCTGCGCAAAGTGCTTTATAATGATTATTTCACATTTGGTCTTCCCAGTAACCCCATGAGTTATGAATACAAATGCTCTGGGCATATCAGAACTGTTCACATTTGATGACTGATTTAATAAAGATTTTTTAAACTGTCTGGTAAGCTCCCATAGTGCTTACTGCTCTGATTCTCTACACCACTCCAATGACACAAAGCCCATCCTGCTTCGAATTCTGGTATTATTATCATTTTCCTGTATGTGGAGGAGGAGAAAAATAAACAGGTCTTCTATTATTGACATGCACAAGAAAGGCTGACATTGCTGACGCCTGGTTCCACTCTTGGATTTGTAGCAAATACCTCTGGGGCCCATCAGCCCACCTCTGACAGTGGTGTCATCAGCTGGGAAGGGTTCCAGGCAAACCCCAACCTCATCCCGAGTGGCTAGCATCCCACCCCAAAAGAGAGCCACGAGTCTGTTTCCTGCCCCAGGGGTTTCCCCACAATGTCATGGGTGCTGGCTCCTGGGTAGACAAACACAGCCACAGGGGACTGAATGCTTTGGCAGCAACCCTCAACCAGTGGGGGTCAGGAGCAAGTAAATACAAGCTTCCGTTCTGCCTTTCAGGCTCTAGCTACCAATATTCAGATGTATTTTATTCTGTACACTTCTCATGCATTCCAGAGGACAGCTTAGCTTTCTTTGTTGTCTCATTTTTCTCGCTCTCTTTCTCCTGCTTCTGAGAATCAAGTCCTAAATAAACTTCCCACACCCAAGTCCTTGTCTTAATTCTGTGATGGGCTAACCGGAAGACACCAAGTCTTGGGACAGGCTTTGCTTCCAATAAGTATGGACACTTGGAGAAAGCAGATAGCACTATTAAAAACAGAATCTAGGTTGTTGACACTGAGAAGCTTACTTCATCCAAGATTTAAGACCCTATTAGTCAATCAATAAATATTTATGGTAAGTCAGGCATTGTGTTGGGAGCTGCTGTTGAAGCTGGAGAGTTAATCCAGGGTCTGGCAAAAAGGCTTGTTGGAACTTCTGCCTTAGGGCAGCAGCAAACAATAGAAAGAGTTTTTAAAATAATGAGAGTTACCTAATCAGATCTGAATTTTTGGAGGATTATAGGGCTGCATTGTGGAGAAGGGATTAAGAAGCGAGACCAAAATCAACCACAAAAACTAGGAGGCTGGGTAGTATTTGAGGCACAAGATGCTTGAGGCAGGCATGAGGTAAAGAAGGGAATGGACTTGAGAGATGGCTTGGGGACAGAGTGGACAAGACTTGGTGAGAGATCAGTATATTAGGTTTAAGGTAAGAGTGGATTCTTGGATAATAACTTGGGCAATTGTGTTTCTGCCTTGGGCAACTAGGGGAAGGGTAATGTTAAGAACAGTGAAATGAGTAAGGGGAAAATGTTGAGGTTGGGGTGGGAGAAGAGGAGGGCAATGATGAGCTCCATTTGGGCAGGTTAAGTCTGAGGTGCTTGTGGGATGTTCAGACAGTGCTGTCCAGGAGGCATGGAAGGTGGTTGGACCCGGAAGCAGGGGAAGAGCTAAGTTTGACTCCAGTTCAAAAATCAAGCCAGCCTTTCCAACAACTCATGCTAGAGCAACTGGACATCCGTAATCAAGAAATCAACCTCATGCTGCACTTCACGGTTTATGCAAAAGCTAATTAAAAACGCACTACAGATGTACATATCAAAGGGAACATTATCAAGTCTATAAAAGAGGAGAAAGTCTCTGGGATCTAAGTCTAGGCAGAGTTCTTAGACTTGACACCAAAAGCATGATCTATGAAAGGGAAAAGAAAAACAAAAACAAAAAACAATTAATCCCACCTCACCAAAATTTAAAATTTTTGCCCTGTGAAAGACCCTGTGAAGGGTTTGAAAAGACAAGGTAGAAAATATCTGGAAAGCACAACACAACAAAAGACTATGATCTAATATATTAAAAAACTTTTTATTTTTATTTTTAATTTTTATTTATTTATTTTTTTAAAGATTTTTATTTATTTATTTGACAGAGAGAGATCACAAGTAGACGGAGAGGCAGGCAGAGAGAGAGAGACAGAGGGAAGCAGGCTCCCTGCCGAGCAGAGAGCCCGATGCGGGACTCGATCCCAGGACCCTGAGATCATGACCTGAGCCGAAGGCAGCGGCCCAACCCACTGAGCCACCCAGGCGCCCATTAAAAAACTTTTTAAATGCAACTGTCAACCCATTCAAATTAGAAAACAGATGAAAGACATGAAAAGACATTTTGCTGAAGACAAATAAGCACATGAAAAATTGTTCTGTGTCACTGGCCACTAGCAAAATCCAAATTAAAACTGCAGCAAGATATTCCTACATATGTATCTGAATGGCTAAAATAAAAATAGTGACAACAATGGGCACCTGGCTGGCTTAGTGGGTGGAGCATGTGACTCTTGATCTTGGGATTGTGAGTTCGAGTCCTATGTAGGGTGCAGAGATTACTTAAAAATAAAAATAAATACTATTTAAAAAAATAGTAACACCACAAGATATTGGTGAGGATACAGAGAAACTGGATTACTCATACACTGCTGGTGGAATGTGTCGAAACATTTGACACCTTCTTATAAAACTAAATATCCAACTATCATAAGACTCAGCACTGGAGTTCTTGGCACTTATCTCAGACAAATGAGAACTTATGTTCACACAAAAATATGTACAGGAATGTTGATAACTTTATTCCTACTACTTGGAAACTAGAATTATCCCAGATGTCCTCCAAGGAGTGAATGGTTAAATAAACAAGGCCATATCCAAAATATAGACTACTACTGAACAATATGAAGGAACTAACTATTGCTACATGCCAGAATTTAGAGGAATATAGGGAATTATATTGAAGGAAAAAAGTGAATCCCTAAAGATTATATAACCCATGATTCCATTTATATAACATTCTTCAAAATCATAGAAATGGTTAACAGATTGCTAGTTGCCTGAGGGGGGGCAGGGGGTAGAGGGGTGGGGAGGCAAGGGGTGTTGTCATAAAAGGATAATAGGAAGGATCCTTGTTGTGACAGACGCATTCTGTAAATGGACTTTATCAATGTCAATTTCCTCATTTTGACATTGAACTAGAGCTTTACAAGATGTGCCACTGAGAGACAGTGGGTAAAATGTACATGGGGTCTCTTTGTATTATTTCTTAGAGCTCCATGTTCATCTACGATGATTTAAAAAAAAAGGTTAGTTTAAAAAAATGTGGAGATGTGGTAGTTCTGAGAAACATGTCAAGGGCAAAATTTTCATGGAATTAGTTACAGTGAATATTCATGAGGTTCTGTAACTATCTTAAGAATCTACAAGCTTAGATTTACTTTGAAAGCTGTACATCATTACCTTTCATATGAAAATTTGGATAGCTTCTACAGGTAACAATTTCTTGGTGACAAGAAGAAGGAACTAAGAATGACTTTGTCATGAAAAAAGCCCTCCTTAAGGAACTTATGGGCCAAATGGGGAAATAGACGTGAATATATGAGACAGAGTATTGCCTGGTAGCAGGCTAGGACCACAGTTTCCAGGGTAGTTAGTTAAAAGGCTCTCTGGAGGGAGCTGAGCTCGAGCCGGGTCTGCAATCAGATCTGGACTGAAAAAATTCTTCCAGCACTTAGCAAATAGCAGGACAAAGTGCCCAGAAGCAGCAGGTGTCAAGGTTTGGAGACTTGCCTCATCAGGAGGAGAGCATTTGTGTGGTTTGTTGAGGCATACAGGGAGTTAGGAAGGGCATGGATAATGGAGGTCTTTGGACCCGATCCTGAGGACAGTGGCAAGTCCAAGTTTTAAGCAAAGTGATTAAGAACTCTGACTCTGGGGCTGGAATGCCTATTTTGACCATGCCACTTCCCAGCTGAGATCCACTAGGCAAGGCACTTAACCTCTCTGGGGCTCAGGTTTCCCATCAAAAAAATGAGTACTCTGGAGAGTTACCTCAGAAAGTGGATATTAGGATTCATGGAGATAATGTACGTCAAGCCTTTAGCACAGTATCTGCCTAATAGCCTCACGTGGCAGGTATTGGCTGATAAGAGCACCCTGGGCTAGAGGCAGACAAAGTTTCTCCAAAGATTGTCAACAGCTTGGGAGCAGAGACTGGGCCTTGTTTGTGACCATATGACCTCCGGGACACTTCAGCACACAGTAGGAGTTTTGCTAAATTCAAGTGGAAGAAACAGTGCTCTTGAAGCATTAATCTGACAGTAGGGGACTGATCCTCGGGTGGAAGGAGAGCCCTTAGGCACAGAGCACAATCACAAGGCGATGACAGTGAAATGGCTTCGCTCCTTGTGACAAGAACCAGGAAAAAAGATCGGTGCTGCCAGGAAATGTAATGAATAGGTAAACAATGAAAGATGCACTGAAGTCTGGTTTCTGGGCTTTGATTCCATTTTAATCCAACAGATTCCAAGTTTAACAGATTCCAAGTTTTAACTGGGTCTCTGTTGGAAAGAAAGCCCAGGGTAACAAGGAGACCATGGGTTTCTAAGTCAAATAAAAGCTGCTTGGCTCCTTATGTCATATATAGGACTTTAAGGCATGCCTAGGGGACTCAGTCTGTTATGCTAGCTCAGGTCATGATCTCAGGGTTGTGAAATCAAACCTTGCATGGGGGGGGGTCCGTGCTCAGCGGGGAGTCTGTCTGAGATTCACTCCTTCTCCCTCTGCCCCTCTCCTGCTCATGCTTGCTCTCGCTCTAAAATAAATCAATCTTTTACATAATAAAGAAATCCATTCTCTCGGCATCTGTAGTAGTGACTGTGGCATCCCACACTCAACCCCTCTTCAGCACCTTCTAACCCCGTTCCAGTGGTGGCCTCCAAGTAACTACCTCCTACAAGCTTACATGTCCTTGCTGAAGAGAGAGGCCTCTGGCTAAGGACTGAGGCAGGAACACAAAGCCCCCACCCACGTGACTCATCTGGGACAACTTTTAAAGGCCAAACCCACTCCAGAGCTGCCTACTGTGGCCTTAATCACAACCACATTGTGTATCTGCCCCCCTCATTTCCTAAGGGACATAACCCCCAACAGCACAGTCGTCCTTCTGCAAGCAACCCTCCAACTGGTCCCGTGTGGGTGCTGGAGCTAAACCTCAGGCAGTGTCCTTCATGCCCAATCTGTAGGCTAGAAGGCAGCACCGCAGCCAGGGCAGCTGTAGGGACAATGACATGCCATCGCGTGCTTGGCACAAAATGGTCTTCCAGAAATCATGGCTAATGGGTGAACCTCGAGGACATGACATGAAGTGAAATAAACTGGTCACAGAAATGGTATGATTCCACTCATGGGAGGTAGCTCAAGGGTCAGACTGTTAGGGATAGATAGCAGAATGGTGGCAGTCATGGGCTGTCAGGGGTCCAGAATGAGCAAGTGTAGACTGGCCATCAAGTCTCTGATGAAAAAGTTCTGAAGACCCAATGTAGGCCAGCATGAATATACACAACACTACTGAATTATACACCTAAAAATGGTTAAGATGCTACATTTTATATCATGTGCTTTTCATCATAATGAAAAGAAATGATGGCTACCATACCATTATTTATATTTGACTTTAATCCACAAGTAGGTACCTTTATTGGACTGTCCTCCATCCTTTCTCATTTCCCCAGGATCTGCAGTTCCAAATGTGGTTGAAGCTCGCTACCCTAGCTGGTGCACTGAGTACTGTGTCTCCATCATCTATATGATCCTCTCCAGCAATGGCTCTAATCTCCACCTAGCCCCAGAGACTCTCCATTTGCTAATGCTCTGAAATCACCTGGGGATAGGTTCTGAAGATCTCCATGAAAGCCACCAGCATTGTCAAACCCCCTTGCCCAAACAAAACGAATGTTCTTTCGAATCCCCACCATGACCTTCTGAAAAGCACATCAAATTGCATCATTATTTAAAAAGGAAATTATACTGTGTCAGTGCCGGGTTGTTGAAAGAAGGGACTGTGAAGAGGAGTTTGGTGAAGTTGACAGATACAATGATACGGTTAGAAATCTTGATGGATATGACGTAGCATCTCTGCTGGGGGTGAGTACAATTACTATTGATACAGAAAGCAGAGTCAAGGTCAGAAAATACAGAGGAGGGGCCATCAAGCTCCAGTGGAGGGCTCTCAAAGTAGCTGGAGAGTTTGTGTTATTCCAAAGTTCCAGCTGGTCAGCAGGACACAGAATATACAGGGTGAACATATGGGCAGGGGTCAACATCTAAACATTCATGTCTAGTGAGAATGGAGAGCAAATGTCCAAGCATGGGTTGGAATTTGGGATGAATTTGTTGCATGAGAAAGTGGACATGACAGTAGAGCAAATGGGAACAGGAGGGTGCCACTGGAGAACTGTGGAATCAAAGGGATGGTGCCTGGGACTCATCTTGAGCCAGGGGTTGTCTCTTTTCTGTCCTAGTTTTGGACAGCTCTCCTGGGGAAGGTAGATGAAGGTCAACAATGCTGGGCTTCTCCCCAGAGTCAGGCAGGGTCCTGCAGCTTTTAATGATCACAGTTGAAAGCTTGGTGCCCTGGAAAAGCCCTTTAGGTTCTAACTCAGCAAAATGCACTGAATCTGACAGCTCAGCATTTGCCACCTCTGGTGCATATGCATGGGAAAAACAAACTGCCCCACTTGCCAACATAAGATGTAAATGGGGTCCGGGGTTGCTCTACTTGTTAAATTTTCATATTTCAAGTCACAAAATATTTAAAGTCTAAATGGCTGCTTTCTCCTCATTTTCCACTTGGATACCTGAACTCCATTCTAAAGGAAGACTTGGTCGTGACCATAGCGGGGAACCAAATGCCTCCAAATATCGGCTGGGCTGCCTTTGCTGGGGTGGATGTCACTTCCCACGTGCAGCTCCCAAGCATCCACAGAAACAAAAAGGCGGGGCTTATGGGAAGATTAATCAGAGCTTAATGCCATGACTAATAGCCTAAGGATGAGGGTGTCTGCAAACGGAATGGGCTGCCCTGCAAGGTAGGGAGTCCTCTACCACCCTAGTTTCAAGGCCACAGGGCAAAGGCTTTTCTAGCTCACATGTTGCATTATGACTCCTGTATCGGGAAAGGAATTAAACCGCATCTCAAAGGGCCATTTCTACCCAAGATTCTATTACCCCAACTCATTAAAAGGTGATTAATGCCAGCTTGACCAAGTTCAACTACTTCGAGGCAGCCTCACATCCCCAGAGAAGGTCACAGGCTCCGAAGCCAGAGTACCTGGGTCGGAATAGTGGCTACTTACTTGTCGTGTGACCTTGGGCAAACTACAAGATCTAGTTAGGATTTCTTCTTATCAGTAAGCTGGGACTTAAATCACCTAGCTATTCCCCTGCTGTAACAATCCGATTGCTGAAGAGATGTCAAGGGCCGAGATAAGGCTTGGTCTGTAGCTCTCGGGGCGACTTTTGAGGCCCCCGACTGTTCACGTGAGGTTTTGGGTAGTGATTTTGCCCTCCGAAGGCCAGAGAAGCAAGCAGGGACATGCGGCATCTAAAGCGTAGCTGATTATTATTATGTGGTTATTATGTACTATGTGGTTATTTCCTGAAACCACCCCGCCACGTAGGCTTGTGTTCCCTGCGCAGGTCATCATTCAAGGAAGGAACTTAATAGCAGTGGAGCAAGTCCAGATTGTGCTTCTGGGTGCTAAGCGTGCTACGCTGTGGCTGAAGTCACGGCAAAGCGGAGGTATCCGTGAGTCTGTGCTGTAAGACCCACTGATTCCCCTCCTCGTGTAACTGAGACCATGGCCTTTTGCCCTTTTTAGCCCATCGTCTGGAAAACTCTGTTCTCGTGGTCACAGAAATGGGCACATTTCTCACCCTCAACAGAGAAGATCCTGCTACCGCAAGCACTGTCCACTTGCGATCTCATTCAGAGTGGAGAAACCCTCCAGTCGATGATAAAGGGTCGGTTTCTGTCACCTCCTTGTGAGGAAGAGAGCCCATCCTTTCCGCGGTGTCCTGTAGAATGTCTCTATTGGAAAAACTGATGAAGAGAAAACTGGAGGAACTCAAATAATTCTCAAGCGATCTGTTCTTACAACAGCCAACTTGAAAAGTCCCCTGAGAATACTCAGGTCTTGGTGAGAAGAAAGAGCCGCTGATCAAACATAAGGCTTTCCCCAAATTGCTCATTTCTCCTTAAAATTCCTACATGAAGCCTACACGAAAGTTCCTAAGGTTTAGTGGACAGGTTGTTGGTAGCACAGACAGATCTACCTCAAGAGAGTCAGTTCACCTCAGGACCAATTCCTCCTCTGTTCGTACAGCCACTGTTCATTGAGAAGCCCCGTATGAATCAAGCGCAGAGCCATTCTGATGGCAGGAGGGAGGGATGGCCAGGGACTGATCAGTCATTTCTGTGTGCACCGTTAACAACAAAATCAATAATGTCAGTGCTCCGAAGGGCCCCTCATGTTCTAGTTAGGATGTCTGCGGTTGTCATATGAGAAAGGCAAAAAGTTTCAGAACAGTATTATGTTTCAGGAAAGGTTGCATATTATAAATCCACAGGGGTCTGCAACCATCACTGTCTTGGACATGGACATATTTATGGATTTAATTTGAGTTGACCTATGAAGGTATTTATTACTGCTTTTCATAATAAGAGGTGATATTGATCAGGCTTGGTTTTTCCATGTCTGTGGAAAATAGCTGTTTTTCAGCCTCATTTTTTTTTTTTTTTTGGAAGGAAATGCCTTCCCTTTGGGGTCTTCTGGATTCTTTACTACTGTACTCATGACACTTTTAATTCTTTACCTACTTTCTTCATATGGGAAGGAGATCTAGCCAGATAGTCCTAAAAACCCTAGGGACAAGGGGCCCTCCCTGATCACCTTATATAAAATGGCAACCCCTTTTAAGTAGAACCCTCTAGTCTTCCATGCTTTCTTTTTCTTGGTCACATGATCACACTCTGAACTCTATTATGTACTGATTGTTTACTGGTTTCTCACCAGTCTTCCCTAATCGAATGCAAGCTCCCACAAGGGCAAGAGTTAGTCTTGTTTGCCATTTTTTTTTAAAGATTTTATTTATTTATTTGACAGAGAGAGATCACAAGTAGACGGAGAGGCAGGCAGAGAGAGAGAGAGAGGGAAGCAGGCTTCTTGCTGAGCAGAGAGCCTGATGTGGGACTCGATCCCAGGACCCTGAGATCATGACCTGAGCCGAAAGCAGCGGCTTAACCCACTGAGCCACCCAGGCGCCCCTTGTTTGCCATTTTTAATCTCAGCACCTAAAACAGTGCCTGACATATTATAGGCACTCAAATAGATATTACCTGAATGACTAAATGACTATTTGAACTCCAAGCTAAGAAGTCTTTAGGGTTTCTGAGGTATAATCTGCTTGAACTCACCATCTTAGTCTCTTTGGGCTTCTGTAACAAAGCACCGTAAGCTGGTTTGCTCATAAACAACAGAAACTTATTTCCCTCAGTTCTTGAGGCTGAGAAGTCCAAGAGCAAGGCACTGACAAGATAGCGTCTACTGAGGACCACTTCTTGCTATAAGCTCATATGGCAGAAGTAGGCAAGGGAACTCTCTGGGGCCTCTCTTACGAGCACGCTAATCTTATTCATGAGGGCGAAGTCATTTCCCAATGGCCCCACCTCCAAGTAGCATCACGGTGGAGCTTAGTATTTCAACATATGGATTTCACAGGAAACATCAACATGCGCTCCATAGTGTACACCAAGTTGGCAATCATATCATCATTAAGCTAAGAGGATCACAGAAGTTACCTAGCCTAATCCCTCATTTTGAAGACAGAGAAACTGAAAGCCAGAATGGATAAGGGACTTGCTCAATGCCATGGAGCTAAGTATTAGTAGTAGAACCCAGGCCTCTATATTCCCATTCCAGTCCTGTATCTATTACTCCTGGTAGTTAAAACAACATAATGTATATTCTCCCAGGTAGTTATTTTTTTAATTTTACTTTTTCTTAAGATTTTAATTGTTTATTTGTCAGAGATAGAGAGAGCAAGTAAGGGGAGCAGGAGGCAGAGGGAGAAGCAGATTCCTTGCTGAGTAGGGAGCCTGATGCAGAACTTGATCCCAGGACCCTGGGATCATGACCTGAGCTGAAGACAGGCACTTAACCGACTAAGCCACCCAGGCATCCCTTCCCCAGATATTTACTAATTACAAAAGGAAAAACAGTAACTTCACAGAGGAGAAAACCCATAGTTACGACCTTAACCAACTGAGTAATCAAACATTTGGACATCAGGCACCCACTGTTAGGATGCACTGGATGGGAGACATCACCTTTGTGTTATTCTTCCTTCAGATCCCTAACCTTAATGTAACTGTGAGAAAACCTCAATCAGCCAAAACTGAGGGACATTCTAACAAATAACAGACCAGTACTTTTCAAAAATGCCAAGACATTTTGTGAAATGACAAAAATGCTAAGACATTTTGTGCATCCTGGAATAGAAAAAGGACACTAGTAAAAATAGCAGTAAAATATGAATAAGGCCTACAGTCATAGTATTGTACCAGTGTTTATTTCTTGGTTTTGATAACTAGACCATGGTTATATAATATGGCAATATCAGGGGAAGTCAGGTAATTTATATATGGTAAGTCTGTACTATTTCTGCAATTCTTCTGAGAGTCTAATATTATTTCATAATAGAGAGTTAAAGAATATGAAACAACATCATCTTGTGTTGACTCTGGACAAAAGCGCATGTGTCTATTGCAAGGCACCTGTAATGGGTATTTGAATGCGGACAATTCAAAGACGATGGTTTTTAGGACTTTGGACTAAAAACCATCATCTTTGAACAGTATTTAGGACTTTGGACAGTATTTGGAGCTACTTTAGAAAGGTGTCCCCCAGCGACTGAAAGAACTAACAGGTACAGAAAATGGTTGCCCCGATGCATCCAAGAATTCAAGAGCCTGGAAAGAGAATGCTGCCCAACATTCTGTTCCTTTATTCAAAACATCTACGGTGGCTGGGACATCAGAATCCCAGCATTCCAGTAGGAAAATTAGTTTGCCTGTCCAGGAAGTAGTTCCAAGAGGTTTTATGACAATTTCATTTTAAGACTCTCCATTCTGAAACTTAAGATGACCCAAATGACTTGCTCATCGTCACTGGGGAAGTGCAGCTGATTCAAGTTACAGGCATATTCTTATTTTAAATCATTTGATCCTACTACACTAAATGATTTCACAAGAGACTTTTAAACTTGTGAGAATGGGCTTCCTTACAAATAACAGGACGTGCCCCACTTTGGGAATGGCAGACAAGTATACTGTACTTACACCATTCATTTCTTTTTAGTTTAATACCTATGGTAGATAGTAATTATCACTCTCTGACCTCACATTCCAGCCTTTCTCCATCTGCCTCCTGTTCTTTCACAATAGAGCATTCCAAGAAGCTGTTGACAAGAATTTACATGTGAGATGAACAACAGTGACCATTCCAGATAGAGTGCAATAGGGTTAAAAAATTTAAAAACCAGGTTTAGGGCACCTGGGTGGCTCAGTGGTTAAAGCCTCTGCCTTCGGCTCAGGTCATGGTTCCAGGGTCCTGGGATCGAGCCTCACGTCGGGCTCTCTGCTCAGCAGGGAGCCTGCCTCCTCCTCTCTCTCTCTCTGCCTACCTTTCTGCCTGCTTGTGATCTATCTGTCAAATAAATAAAAATCTTAAAAAAAAAACAGGTTATAATCCCAGTTTTTCCATTTTCTTTTTAGCTTTGTGATTTCACAGAGTTTTTAAAAATCATTTCTGCATCTTTGTTTCCTGATGTGTAAAATGGGAATCCTAGTGCATGCCTACCTCACATGGTTATGACGAGGGTTAGGTAAGTAGCCCAAGTAAAGGTACTTTCTAACATGGATAAATTACACAAATGAAAGACAACCTTATTGGGATATGCAACAAGATCAACCATAGAAAGGCTTTTCTCCAACCCACTTAATTCTATTTTCCTACCATCTATCCATCTTCAAATGCTTAAGTCTTACACCCCTGACCAACAGAATGGAGGTTAGAGTGGGAGGGACCCCTCATTCAGCCAATGGAACAAATGGTTGAATTCACTGCAAATGTGTGCTCCAGTGTCCTTCCAGAGCAAGCCCCCATGACGCTCAGATAGTATACAAATAGAAGTACATGCCTTTAAAAATGACTGCTTTCTGTCAGAGAAAGACAAATACAATATGAATTCACTCATATGCGGAATTTAAGAAACAAAACAGATGAAAATAGGGGAAGGGAAGGGAAAATAAAATAAGAAGAAAACAGAGAGGGAAGCAAACCATAAGAGACTTTTAACTCTAGGGAACAAACTGAGGGTTGCTGGAGGGGAGGTGGGTGGGGGGATGGTGTAACTGGGTGATGGGCATTAAGGAAGGTATGTGATGGACCGAGCACTGGGTGTTATATGCAATGGATGAATCACTAAATTCTAACCCCAAAACTAATAGTACACTCATTGTTAACTAAAATGAATTTAAATAAAAAATTAAAAAAAAATAAAAATGACTGCTTTCTAATGAAGCATCCCCGAATACCTCCAGATAAGTGGGGAGGCTGTGGGATCCTTGGCTGGACTGCAGTAGGTTGTGATTTAAAATGGGAAGAAACCCCAGACTCAAAGCCACCCACTGCTCACACATTTATTCATGCTTATTGCTTCTGAGATGTCCTATTCTTTTGATTTTTTTGATTCTTCTTCTATCTGACTTCTTTTTCTGGGCATTTATCAGAGTTCAGTCCTAGGTCCTCTTCTATTCTCACACGCTACATGATCTCCATCATCAACCTTCTCAAGTCCATATGTATCAGCATTTTTCTTACTTACACCTCCCGTCACTTATCTCTTGTCTGAGCTACAACTGTATATGACTTCTCCAGTTGATGTTTCATAAGCATCTTAAATTGAGCATGTCTCAGACTGAACTAGTGCTCTTCCCCAAACTTGTTTCCTCCACAACCTTTATCACTGCACTAAAATACTAAAACAGACTCTTCCAACAAAAAACCTGGGAGCCATCATGAATCCCTCATGTCTGACATAGAATCCATTTCCAAGCCACATAGATTTTACTTCCAAAATTCTTCTCCCGTCTATTCAATTCTATTTTCAACTGCCTCTTAGTCCCAGCCATGATTTTTATTCATTGCATGAAGAGAACTGCCACTCTTTCTGTCCTATTGTGATGCATTTCCTGGAACGTGACAGCAATTTTACAACCATGGAAGTGGCAAGCTCAAATAGTAAAGGCAAAGGCTAAGGCAGCAGAATGAAAAGATAGTAAGAAACTGAGTCCTTAATGATAATGTTGAGTTGCTGAACCAACTCTGGGAACACCTTTCTTTCAAGCTCTGATTATATGACAAAAATTAATATCCACTGTTTAAGTTTTTATTACATATTCCATTACTTGAAAATTTCCAAACTGACAAATACTGTTCCTGCTGTTACAATAATATAGCTACCTGTCTCCTGAAACTATAGCTACCCTTGGCGCTGGGGTCAAGACTGGGTCTCCTAGTCCCACATCCGGGTACTCTAGAAATCTTTACAGCTCCCTATTTATTGGACTGAAGTGTGAAATGTGTGCATTTATGTGTGCTGGAGAAAAAGGATAAAAAAAATCAGTCCACAATTAAAACTTGAAGACTAAAGTATAAGATGGCTGTACGTAATAAAGCAGTAATCCACTATTAGGCTCCTGTAATCTAGGTCTTATGGTTTAGTGGTATTTTCGTTATTTCAAAGATTCATACTTAGATTCCTCAGAGGCATTACAAAAGCCTTCATACAAACAGAGGAGAATGAGTGTCATGCCAAGAGTTGGAAACTCAAAAGAAGCAAATGAAAATGTACGGCGAGCTACTCAATAATGGAAGGAATAAAGGGTGTGAGGAAAATGTTAAGAAATTATAAAAATGTTAGGAAAGGAAGAGGTCTGTGAACAAAAGCTGGATGAGAATAGGGTGATACCTCCTTTAGCCATATCCTGTGGTCATCCCCCCTTACCACTGTTCTGAAATTTTAATGTGGAAAAACAAGTGCTTCAGAAAGCACTTCCTTCCTTAATTCCCTCCAAAAACAAACAAACAAACAAACAAACAAAACCAAACAAACCTGGAAGGCATTTAAAAATCAATATACCTAAATGATTCTACTTAAAATATTTATTCAAAATCCTAGCCTCACTTAAAAAAAAATCAAATATTCCATAGCATGGTCTGGTGAGCAAAGCACTTACCAAGAGACTACATCATCATAATCATATTATTATGATCAAAAGCTACACTTTACTGAAGGAGTATATACTGGGTACTCTACCAGGTGATCTACATATATTACCTCCTCTAATGCTCAGACAGCTCTGAGTGAGTCCTGTTATTATCATCATTGAACTGATGATGAAATGAAAGAATAAAGTAACTTGTCAGAAAGTGGTGAAGTTAGGATTCAAGCCCCAGATAACGATCCTCAAGCTCAATGCAAAATTACTGAGGAAGCTTAAAAACAAAGAAACAAGTAAAGGAAGAAATTGGGGCTCTTACCTGGTCAAAAGGGGGTCTTCAGTTTATGTGTGTTAAGCAGTGTTGTTGTTATCTAAATGATTCTTTCCAAAAAGCCTTTCCAGTAGATACTGTCATTATTTTACATACTAAGAAATTGAGGTCTTAAGATACATCCAGCTGGACAGGGGAGAGCCAGGACCTGGTTGCTCACTCTTTTTTTTTTTTTTTTTTAAATTCTAAAGCTGTACCAATATTGGCTAATTCTTGCTCTTGGTAATATTACAATGGTCTTCTCATGACATACGCTATTCATTTTATTTTACTTACTTTTTAGATTTTATTTATTTTGATAGAGAGAGAGAGAGAGAAAGAGAGAGTGAGAGGAAGCAAGCAGAGGGAGGAAGAGAGGGGGAGAGAATTTTAAGCAGATTGCACTGAGCCCAGTGATGCAGAGCTTGATCCCATGACACTGAGATCAGGACGTGAGCTGAAATCAGGAGTTGGACACTTCACTGAATGAGCCACCCAGGAACCACACAATATTCATTTTAAAACGTAAGATTATTGCACTTGTATGCAACTTAAAAAGGGAGAAATCTATTTGAAAAAAGCTTGAGAGATGAAGGTGGTGGCTTAAGGATTAATATGTGACCAGAGCACTGATGAAAAGGTTTCTGGGGGCACCTGGGTGGCTCAGTGGGTTAAGCCGCTGCCTTCGGCTCAGGTCATGATCTCAGGGTCCTGGGATCGAGCCCCACATCGGGCTCTCTGCTCAGCGGGGAGCCTGCTTCCTCCTCTCTCTCTCTCTGCCTGTCTCTCTGCCTACTTGTGATCTCTGTCTGTCAAATAAATAAAATCTTTAAAAAAAAAAAAAGGTTTCTGCATCCTAGAATCTCTGTCCTTCGGGTCTGGCATCATTTTGGAGAAAGAACTTAGAAAAATAGGATCCCGGATATTTAACATTCATTCTTGCACCTCTGATAATAGCATTTAAAATTAGTTTATCAAATAATCAATTCAGGTTCATTTTCTTTAAGATTTTATTTATTTATTTGTCAGAGAAAGAGCGAGAGCACAAGCAGGGGGAGCAGCAGGCAGAGGGGGAAGCAGGCTCCCCACTGAGGAAGGAGCCCCATGTGGGACTCAATCCCAGAACCCTGGGATCATGACCTGAGCTGAAGTCAGCTGCTTAACTGACTGAGCCACCCAGGCATCCCGATCAATTCAGGTTCTTAAAATACTACCTTAATAATCATTTTGGGGGCGCCTGGGTGGCTCAGTGGGTTAAGCCTCTGCCTTCGGCTCAGGTCATGATCTCAGGGTCCTGGGGATAAGCCCCGCATCGGGCTCTCTGCTGAGTGGGGAGTCTGCTTCCCTCTCTTTCTCTGCCTGCCTCTCTGCCTACTTGTTATCTCTGTCTCTCTCTCTGTCAAATAAATAAATAAAATCTTAAAAAAAAAATAATAATCATTTTGATACCTGGGGATCAATAGGACACATTTTAAAAAATAGTGTATTTTCCTCTAAAATTAAATCGGTACTCTATTTATCTTTCACTTTATTGATTTTTGATGGCCTCATAAAGATCAAAGTGAATGTCTATGATTTAGTGTCTTAGTTTCAATCTTTCCAACAAATGAGAGAAACACAGTGACAGAGACAGAGAGTAAGCACAAGCAGAGACCTAGTTTGGGTGAAGGGAACACAGGCAGTCTTTGCCCAGCCAGTATCCCATGCTTCTGTTAAGTGCCTAGGATTTTTTTTTCCTTTGGGGAACTACTCTCTGCCCCCCAAAGCTCCTCCCTACTATATTCCTTGTGATCCTAATAGAGCTGCCAATCACAGTGCCCCTCTGTCTTCCTGAATTCCACCAAGGGTCAGTGCCAGGACCCCAAACTAGGCTACCTCAAGGAAGCTGACAGAGGAGGAAATGATACAAGGTCAGAAGCAGTTTGGAGCTAAGCATTCAAAAGATAAGACTCAAAAAGATGATGCAGGTGTTCCCGCTTCTGAGATCTCAGAATGCTGCCAGTTCATATCCTATCCCAAGAGCTCATTTCTAATTCACTTCCTTCATTTCTATGAACATCTTTTTAATAAATAGCCCCCACCTCCCATTCCCCTCTGTTTTCTCTGACGTGAGCTAGCCAGTTAATTACTGATGTTTGCAGCTGAAGACTTGGCTACCGCTAGTTAGCTACCTGGATCCCCATCTCCAACCACTTCTCTCCTGCCATCTTCCTATTGGGAACTCTCACATGTGATGTACAAAGTCATGTCTGCCAGGAAGGCTTTCTGGGAAATCTTGGGCTTCATGATCCAAAACTGATCCGCCCTTTTTACCCTTTCTCATCCTGTGGAAATGGTAGGTGGTGGTACAGCAGCCATCTCATGACCATGAGGTGACAATCATGAGGAAAAGCCCATGAAACTCTCAAGACACCAGTCCTGATACTGTTGAGCCTGTAACACCTTACCTTCAGATCCCTTAATATTGGAGACAAATAAAGCTCTATTTCAGCCACTATAGGTATAAACTTTTTGTTCTTTCAAGTGCCTGTGATCCTAACTGATACAAACCTCTGCCAATAAAAGGGGGATGCAGAGAACAGACGAAAAATACAAGTCCTTCTGAACATTGAGGAATTTTAAGGGGATATGGTTTGGGAGGAACTGAAGACACAGCCTGATGAACTGAGTACCCGACCTCTACTCTTTTCCTCTTTTTGTTCACTAGTCATGGACCACAGCCAACCGTGGAGCTGCTAGTAATTCAGCAATGAAGGACACTGCCTTCTGGATATAAGTAACACTCCAACACAGGGCTCTTGGCTTCTGAAGAGGGGAATTCTATTTGCATACATAAATATGTGTTCACTTGTACTGAGAACGCTAAAGATTGATCTTATCCAGAAGTCACTTCTACTGAGACAAAGGAAATTCTAGGGTTGTTGTTGTTGTTTTGTCTGTCCATAATGTAGTAGTAAAATAAAATGCTATTATGTCTGTGTGTTTTTTTTTTTTCTTCCAATCCTGGGCTGCAGGCAAGACTTACAAATTCTCCTCAGAGACTGAAAAAGGTCAATAATAGAAATGTTGTCTTCTTCCTCTGGTTAAATAACTCATGGGCATGTGTATAGTTACACATGCATTTCTAAAGAAAATCATTCAAGGACCACATGATTTCCTGCGGTGACCTCCAGGGTGCTGAAGAGTTAGAAGACTTAAAGTCTAACATAACCTATACAACAAAGAGTCTGTGTTAGGCAGTTGGAGGGTTTTGGGGCCAGTGACAGTACAGCCAAGGGGTACAGTCCCTGGGACAGGCAGGTAATGCATGTTTATGTGACTGTCTTAATGGGAGAAAATCTTCCTCAGAGAATAAACTAGATTTAGGGCTTATCCTATGAAAATTGTTATTTCCCCCTGGTTAACTCACTTGCATAATTTCGGGACTTCAGCCCTAATGGGGCTACTTTATTTGCAGCATTTAGACAAAGTTAATGACTGTTTTCACATAGTAAGGGCAGTTGAGTAGAATTAGGAGGTCACTGGCTATTAGCATTTGATTTCCTTGCTGATGCCAGAGAGATGAGCTGGGGGAGGGGGATGCTCAATCACTCATATTTTAATTTAGTCTCATTAAATGAGAGTTGCAAATGATGTCTGAGGGACAACTCAAAATTTCAGACAGGCTATGTCTGCCTTGGCCCCCTGACCAGTCCTTAGCACAGCAGGCATATCCGCTGATAACACAATTGTCAGAGGGACAGGCTTTCAACTCTCAGTCCCAGGGGAGAATGAGATCAGGCTTGAATGATCCTTTATGGTGATTGAATTGCTTTCTGACCAGGAAGCCTTGCTCACTTGTGGACTTTATGGACGGTGCTCTTAAAAATTGGCCAGTTAATCTCTTTAACTGTTGTGTCTTTCTTGGGTTCCATTGTCTCCTTCATAAATGCTGTGCAACTGAGAAATGTGGGTTAAGCAAAATGCAGATGTGGTTCTGCCTTAGGAAGAGGGAGTAGCTATCTGCAACAGTTGGGGATGGAGAGAAAGAAAACAGGGTGGCTCTTTTAGGAACAAAAGATATAGGATACAAAATCATGAAGCTGACATGGGGGTCTGACACGAATAGTTAGTGAGAGCTTGCCAAGGCAAATGAGAGATGTGGGGACCAGCATGGGGACAGCCAGGTCCAGCTCTCCATCCCACCTCACGTAATGTTTCCTTTTCTCATTTCAGGCTCAGAGAATGCGGGATTTATTTTATGAATGAAGACAGCAGCTCCCCTCATGATGGTAGTTGTTATAACAAACATGTCAACAAAATAATGGGTAAACACATAAAAAGAAGCATTTGAAGAGTCCTCTGCCTAGGGAAAAGGAAACATAATTTGAGTTATATACTAAGAGTCACAAAAAAATGTAGCTAATACCGAGCATTTATGTACAATGAATACAATATATATTGTGGTATGTGCATGTGGGTTCTAGGTTTTACCTCCTTTAATCCTTACCACAACCCTAGGACAAGGGCACTGTTGCATTATCCACTTTTTACTGATGAGGTAAGGGAGACACAGAACATAATCTGATTCAAGTTCCAAAGCCGATAAATAACAAAACTAGAATTTGAACTCAGACCCTGCAAGGTGAGCCCCTGAAAGTGCCCCAGATTTCTGAATGAAGAATAGGGATTTTCAGGTTTAGAAGGACCCTCCAGGTATAAGAAATGCCTGGGACAGCAGAAAGAAATGATGAGAGAGCCAGAGGCCAAAGAGCAGACAAGGGGCGGGGGAACTGTGAAAGGAGCACAGCAGGAAGCTAGACCAGTTGGCTTTGGAGCCACATCTTGATAAGCTGGGGTCATCAACCTGCTGGGCGAGGAAAGAGATAGCTACGGGAGGATTTTGTTTTTGTTTTTAAAAACAGGAGAGATCTGTGGTTTAGCACTGTGAACTAGTACTAGTGATATGGATGGATAGGACTCTGGGGAAAGAGAGGCTAAGCATGGAAAAGGCCTGATAACAACCACTGATAGGGCTGAGCAGGGCAGAGTGGTTGGCAAGGGTTGGGCTTGAGTGATTTCTTTAATGAGAGCCTATCAACAGGATTTGGTGACCAAATAAATAGCTGGAGGTGATACAGAAGAACCCAATGTGAGGCCAAATTTTCTAATGAGCAGTGATATTGTCAGTAAAGAATGTAAATGTGGGATGCGAAACATGTTTGACTGAGATATGGTAGATAGGAAACACTATCATTTCTACTGGTCAGGCCATAACTGGAATGTTATCTGTTCTGGAGAGCTCCTATTAGACCAAGAGGAAGGGAACCATTTGGATAGCAGGTATTATAAGGAATAACGAAAGGACAGGAAAAATTCAACTCCACTGAATTAATTACCAAAGTATTTATTTAGAGTGCATACTCTGGAACTCAAGTCCTGATAGTGGGGTATACAACCAATGATGGGAGAACCAAGCTTTTCTTAGCTTTTTACCTTAGCAGGACAATAAACAACAAGAACAAGAACAAGGAACAAGAAAAAGAACCCAGATGGGCACTACACCAAAATAAAAAGCTTTTGCGCAGCAAAGAAAACCATCAACAGAACGAATGGGCAACCCTACTGAGTGGGAGAAGATATTTGCAAATAATGTATCTGATAAGGGGTTAATATCCAAAATATATTAAGAACTCCTCTAACTCACTCAATGCCAAAAAAACAAAACAATCTTGATTAAATAACCAGGAGAGACAGTTTTCTAAAGACATACAGATGGCCAAAAGACACATGGAAAGATGCTTAATATCACTAAACATAGGGGAAATGCAAATCATAACCACAATGAGATATCACTTCACACCTGTCAGAACGGCCATTATCAAAAAGATAAGGACTAACAAGTGTTGGTGAGGATGTGGAGAAAAAGGATCCCTTGTGCACTGTTAGTGGGAGCACAAACTAGTGCTACCACTGTGGAAAAACTTATGGAGTTTCCTCAAAAAATTAAAAATAGAAATATACAATCTAGTAAACCCACTTCTGGGTATTTACCCAAAGAAAACAAAAACACTACCTTGAAAAGATACAGTTACCCCTATGTTTATTACAACATTATTTATAGTAGCCAAGATATAGAAACAACCTAAATGTCCATCAACAGAGGAATGGATAAAGGAGATGTGATGTGTGTATGATACACACACACACACACACACACACACACACACACACACACACAGAGGAATATTACTCAGCCATAAAAAAGACTGAGATCTTGCCATTTGTGACAACAGAGATGGACCTAGCAGATTTTAGGTTAAGTGACAAAAGTCATACAGAGAAGGACAAATACTGTCTGACTTCACTTATAGTGGAATTTAAAAAACAAAGCCAATAAACAAAAGCAGAAACAGACCATAAATACAGAGTGCAAACAAGATTGCCAGAATGAGGGTGGGGGTTGGGCAAAATGGCTTCCAGTTATGGAATGACTAAGTCGCAGGGATGGAGGGCATAGCACAGGGAACAGCATCGATGACTTGTATAGTGACACACAGTGACTATACTTGTGAACAGAGCAGAACATATGGACTTGTTGTCCACTTAAAGCTATTCTACCATTGTGTGTAAACTATACTTTCAAAAGGAGAAAAAAGAAAAATAAAGCCCAACTGGTTCACATTAGCATGAAAAGAGGACACTTGGAGAAGACGATGTAACAAAAATATTTGAGACCTAGAAAACTGACCATTCTCTTTGGCTCCAGTGGGCAGAAATGGATCAATACATCGAAATTTTAGGAAGTCAATTTCCAGTTAATATGAAGACTTTGGAACAACCAGAGCTGCTCTGTGGGAAAAAGGTGATTTTATCATCACTAACTGTGCTCAAACTGGATTTCGATGACAGGGTTTTTATGAAGGGAGTACTGCCTTAGAAGGAAGATGAACTATTCCTAAATCCCTTTAAAACGAAGACTGCATGGCAGAAGCATGATGCACATCATATTACCCGCAAAGAGACAGTCTGATTACGCATGCTAGAAGGTGCCATTTTCCCAGCCCTTAGTTTCCCTATCTGTAGTATGACTTTGTATTAGTTATTTCTAAGGTTTCCTGTTACTTTAAAAGTCTCAGTGATTTTTGAGAGAGTTCTTTGGTATCATTGGAAATTCTGAATGCCAGAGTATGGGATGTTTATTTAATAGAACAATAGGAAAGCCTTGCTCAAAAAAATTTTCAGAAAAAGTCACTGTAAAAGGTATACTTCTAGACTACTTACCTGGCAACAATGAGTCAACATAATGCTAGCTAAGATTTATTAAACACAATTCCAGCAACTGTGCTAAGCACTTCATGTAAATGATCTCATTCAATTCTCCTAACAACTCTGTAAACAGAGGTACTAGTCATAGTTGGGGAAACCAACACTTGGAGCGGTTGTCATTTGCCCAAGGTCATACAGTGTATAAGTGGGAGGAATACCTGGCAGTCTGAATCTAAACAGAGATTGACAAACTTTTTCTGTAAAAGGCCAGAAAGGAATTCTTTTAGGTTTTGAGGAGCACAAAGGTCCCCATGGCGTGTTCTTAATTTTTTTTTTTAAAGATTTTTTATTTATTTATTTGACAGAGAGAAATCACAAGTAGGCAGAGAGGCAGGCAGAGAGAGAGGAGGAAGCAGGCTCCCTGCTGAGCAGAAAGCCCAATGTGGGGCTCGAACCCAGGACCTGGGATCATGACCTGAGCCGAAGGCAGCGGCTTAACCCACTGAGCCACCCAGGCGCCCCCTTAATTTTTTTTAACAACCTTTTTAGAAAAGTAAAAGCTATTTTGGCTCCTCTGCTATATACCACCCAGCCTCCATGTTGGATTTGACCTGAGATGCGTAGTTTGCAGACCCTGTCACCTCTGTCTTGCTACAGTACCCCACTGCTTCCCCCAAACTAAGATTTCCTGAGAACCTACTATGGGCCAGCCACTATGCTACACAAAGGCTAAAAAATAGGTGCAGAGAGGTTCTGTAGCATGTTCCACAGTGACATAAGTAGCGTGACCTGGGACTAGTGCAAGACCAGAGTGAGACACAAGCATGTAGTGTTTAGCCATAGCCTGGGCACTTAGATTGTGGTGGGAAAGACACTGTACCTTTATCACCAAATGAGTTTTCCAGCTCATTGGGCTTTTAGGATGGATGCATTCATGTCAGAAGGACTCTAAAGACTGAGCTTGGAGGACTTAGAGAACAGAAGTAAGGAAGTCAGGTATAGGGCTGGTTTGAGAGGATAAACAGGCTGGTAAAGCGTGGAGTAGGGGCAAGATTCTTAAGAGCTTTGGATGTACAAATAGTTGTGTTACCACAGGCAAGAAATTTAATGTATCATGACTTCAGTTTCTTAAAGTAGAAAGTGAGGTGGTTGAATGAGATGGTCCCCAAGTTGTCTTCTAGTAGTAACATTTTGAGTCAGGGAGGAGTGAAGGAAAGTTCTAAGAAATGCCAAAAGAAATAACCCAGAGTGCACAGAAGAGTTGTATAGAGGATGCTCTCAAGTGTACACAGTGCTCTATACACATGAGGATCAAAGAGGATGTGTTTTCAAGGTCCAAGTGATTTAATGCCCATTATCAAAGGGCTGAAGGACATTTTAGTGGCTCAGAAAGATCAGAAAATGCACAGGGGGAAAAACAGTATAAAGAGTGACTAATGTGAAGAATAGTTTCTGGTTCCAAAGAAGAAGAAAAAATGGCCAATGAAGAAAGATGCAGAAGTACAAGAGCCAAAATCGAGGAGGATATGAATAAACAGGTCACTATGAATATGTGGGATGTCTATGAAAGCATGAAAAAAAGGCATCAATAACCCAGGAGACCACCTAGTGAAGTTTAAAAGGAAAATAAACATTAATACCTCTGGTAAAAGACAGAAGAACTAGTTTCAGGATTGTAAGAAGGTAAGTTCCGGAAAGCTTTTACATTCAGCACAGAAATGAATAGGAGCCAATGAACATAACTACAATCATAATGAGAAACACAAGCATTTTATAATCTTCACCTTATCTAAGAAGTGTCACAGAACAACAACTCTGTTACTTGAACATGGCTTGTTTATAGGATGCCAACACTGATCTTGACAAGAAGAGAAGAAGATTTCTGATGGAAGAATGGAGTCTCAGAACAGGTTCCCAGATTACATACTTATTTTAAAGATATCTAAGAAAAAGATATACCTGGCTCATCTATGATGGTATATCTATTCTGAAAGAATACCAATAGCATAAAAATAGAGTCTAGTTTTATGCACACAAATAAAAACTACCTCTTTGGATATTTAAGAAACAGAGACTTCAAGGTGGATATTATGGTGCTTCTTTTCAATTACATTTATTCAGTGTATAGACATCCTAGGTTTCTTAATACTGGACACAAAAAGGCAACATTGTTAAAAAATTGGAATCAAACATATCTCTAAGAAAATGGGAAGCTATTAAAAGGATGTTGATTAAAAAGAAATCTATTTGTAGGGTATAAAATCCTGGGAGATCATCTTTTGTGATTCCATCTATCTTTGTATTCCTAAAATTTGTATTTTGGAATCATTGCCTCCCTTCTTAAATAGCTTTCTTTGTGATTCTTCAAGGATCTTATGAAAAATGTATAAAGAAAGTTGGCATAGAACTGATGAGACATGGATAAATATTTACTCCCAACAGTCTAGTGGTGGGAGGGGGCATAGTTCTTTCAAATATCATACCACGAAAATTTTAGGTAGATTTCAGCATACTATTTTATGTGCCAGTTTAGGATGATGAATGACGGGTCACTGGATCTCTCACTTTGTTTCCCTTCCTCCTTTATTCCTTCATTTTTTTCATAACATACATAGGCAGAGTGTTGTCTCTCTCTCTCCCTCCTGCTGCCCTTCCTCTCTCTCCCTTCCCCTTTCAAAGTTAACTTTAAGGGAAGAAATGCTCAGGTGGTTATGTAAAAAATTCTGGGGTATGGAAATCTTGTTGTACAGCTGAACACAGAGACACACCAATGCAATATAATAATTAAGGCTTGTATATATGGCATTGCATTTTTTAGGCCTTAAATGTCAATGAATTTGGGAGAAAGACCATTTATACATTCTGGACTTTCTATGTTTTCTAGCTACAACCTTCATTTTCAACTCTGACATGGCTAACTGCTCTTTTCTATATTACATTTATGTGGGTGCATGCCGCATACCAATATATATTTCCTCCCTCTACAACCATCCACCATGTGGATGCATTTCTTTATTAGTCAATATATATTCTGTAGGCTACATTTTGCAAATTCAAATGTGGACAAAATTCAATGATATAATCCGTAACACTGCACAGATGTCTCAAAGAGATTGGTAGAAATCAGTCACCAAGAGGCTGAGTCTAAGAATTGTAAACTGCATTGGGATTACAAGTCAGAAAACAGGTTTAAAAAAAGTAGTAAAATTTTAATTTGTGATTTCATTAAGACCATGGGATGAAGTCAGAGAATAACTTCAGTCAGCAATTTACATTTAAATATAGAAAAATGCAAAAAAGCATCATTTATATAGGAGAAAAAGAGACATGGATGTAAGAAAAAATGAGAAGAGAGAATTCTAATGAATGATCTTCAGATGAGAAGAATCAATGAAAAATATCCAGCTGTGGTAAAATGCTTTCAAATTGCCATTTATGCAAGCGATGCATGGAATAGGTATTTCTCAGTGCAGAGAGTGAGAACAGAAAATTATTATGAAACAGAGCAGGATTCTTGGCAAAACACCAATGAAATATACTTTCCAATAGTAAGGAAAACGGAGGGGGTGAAATAATGTCAACTGGAGAGAAATGCCTGCTCCCGGAGACTCTGAGCCCTATTCCTGGAAGCTTAGAAACCCTGAGAGTTCTGGGAAACAGTGACCACAGAATCAAGACACTGATTTAAATTAACACCTTGGTCATATTTAAGAAACAGGCAGTAATTACAATTGTATCACATGACAAGAAAAATAATATGTACATACAGAGTGATAGTCAAAATGGTGTGTATCACCATTAGTATGGGATGGACGCAGAAAAATCAGACATAAGTAATGAGTGATCAGAACCGAGTAAGAAGGATTAAAATGAAAAGGCAGCAGTATGCTATTTATCTGATTGACTATCAGTGCCTGAGGGCAATGATCAATATACTTGTAAGAAAATTTTCAGTGCATATTTGTGAGTACCCCATTGCTCTTATATTAGAATTTTAATTTCCAGAAAAATAAAAAGGTGAAATAGTTAAAAAAAGAAATTCAACTTTTTTTGAGGGGGACAGAGGGAGAGAGAGAATCTTAAGCAGATTCCAAGGACAGCGCAGAGCCTGACACTGGGCTTGATCTCAAGATGGTGAGATCACTTCCTGAGCTGAAATCAAGAGTGGGGCACTTAACTGACTGAGACACCTAGGCACCTCTTAAAAAACTCAACTTTCAAAGAATCACTTTCATGGGACACTTGCCCACCATCAATACCTTTCATTGACATCCATCTGTAATTCACAAGACATCAGAGACTACATTGACTTAAATTACCAAAAGCTATTAAATTCAGAAAGCAGAAAAACTCTAATATTATAAAACTTGTCCCCAGATCATTTGTTTAATCAAAACTCAGAATAGCAAATTATCAGCAATAGTGGATATAAACAGGTTTCCACTCATGGATTTAAGTACCCTTCTGAAACACTTTTTTTTTTTTTGAAGTTAAGAGATCACAACGATAAACTGTATGTTAAAAGCATTACAGGACAATTTCCTAAGGACTCTGCAATCATTCTATACAAGTTCTTGAAAGTACTGCTCAGAACTGAAAATTCTAATAGATGTCATGCTTCAAGGAGTATTAAAGCAAAAACAAAAGAGGAGAATGATGAAAGATACAGAGGTTCTATACATAGTGAAGATTTAACAGCTAGAAGTGGTCATCAATTACTACATTAAAAAAAGTATGTCAGTTGCAGCTTTCAGACTTCCAAAATATGTGAAATATCATGAAATCATAATCAACAGGAGCTCCTGAGACCTCAAACATATTAATACTAAATGAGAGACTAATATCGATTATCCACAGTCATTGAATACACATTTACTACACATCTACTAAATGCAATGCCATGGAAATTACCCATGTTTTTCCACCACAGATCTTAATGTTAACACAGGAGTATACTTGGGGATGAAATACAAACAGCAAAGTAGTTAGTGTGAAGATGAGAATTGGTTATTTTTGTCTGGAAGAATCAGGGAAAGTTCTTCAATAGAGTGGGGAGCTTTATTTTAGTCATATTGAGGTATAATTGACACAAATTATATTTATTTAATGTGTTTAAAGGATTTCATAATTTACATACTGTGTAATGTTCACAATCAAGCTAATTGACATATCACCTCACAGAGTTACTTCCTTCCTTCCTTTCTTTTTTTTTTTTTTAAAGATTTTATTTATTTATTTGACAGAGAGAGATCACAAGTAGGCAAAGAGGCAGGCAGAGAGAGAGGAGGAAGCAGGTTCTCTGCTGAGGAGAGAGCCCGATGTGGGGGCTTGATCCCTGGACCCTGGGATCATGACCTGAGCCAAAGGCAGAGGCTTAACCCACTAAGCCACCCAGGCCCCCCACCTTTTTTTTTTGGAGTCTTGGCATGTACAGTTTATGGAATTAATGTTCCATGTGGAGTAAATAAGACTAATATCAATAGTAATGGTAACAGATGACACGTACTGCTTCTGACCCCCAAGAATCTTTTCTGAGTTATGCAATTTTATCAGCCAAAAGCCTCATGAAGGCAATTTTTATTAATTCCATTCTACAGATAAGGAAACTGAGGCACAAGGAGTTAAGGTCATAGATCTATCAAAGGAGTGGAATGGGATTAGAAGTCAATCCATGGGATCAAAGAGCCTCAGTTCCTATACTGTCTCTTCAAAAACAGAGAGAGCAGAGGTGTATGGCACATGAAGGACAAGAGTGGACAGAAGTGGGGCTCGGGGCCTCTGTACTGCATTTAGGAAGGCACCTTCATCTAAATCATGTTCATCTCTAGAAGCTTTACACAATCTTTCATTATAGCATAACCATTAAGAGAAGATAGCATGCTCTTCAGAAAATTCCATACATGCTATCATCAGTAAATACAATACTTGGACATTTTGAAACTCCACTGATGAAATTAAAAGTTATCCTTTGAATACTACAGACATTATAGAAAAGAAAGGTTTTCAAGTTCCACCTACATCTTCCTTGTGATACTTGATTTTACTTATAAATGATCGCTCCATGCACAGCACAGGTCTTTAACTGTAACATTTTATTGACCTTAAGGATGCATTTGCCATTAGTTTCATGACCCCGGTTTTTTTTCTCTTGACTTTCCTTTTTTTTTTTTTTTTTTTAAAGATTTTATTTATTTATTTGACAGAGAGAAATCACAAGTAAGCAGAGAGGCAGGCAGAGAGAGAGGAGGAAGCAGGCTCCCTGCTGAGCAGAAAGCCCGATGCGGGGCTCGAACCCAGGACCTGGGATCATGACCTGAGCCGAAGGCAGCGGCTTAACCCACTGAGCCACCCAGGCACCCCTTCTCTTGACTTTCTTATGCACAGAACATTTAAGCAGAAGATAGACCCTATAAAAAGTTATTCAATTTCAAAGCAGCATAAAACTAGATGTAGTGAAACAAATGCAAAAAAAGAAAACCTAAAGTGGTCCAACATCTTTCTCTGTCACAGTAATAGCATCACTTGCCATCTTGCTTACATGAGAGAAGGCGTCCCTTCAGGATCAGCTTTGGAATGGCTTCTCCAGTACGAGAACTAGAGCTGTCCTGCTCTATCACCCAGCAGCCCCATTAGCAGGGACAGTCGTTTATAAGAAGTATGGCCAGAATTAGTAGGTATGGATAAGTGTCAAACAACATGTTGCACAAGGATACTACAATAGCATCAAGGTCATGTTATCCACTTAGGAACCAAGTGGGCAGTTTGAAACACCACAAATCGTCTGAGGCCTGTTTTCTCTGTTAGGCTTCCCTCTCTACTGCAAGCTTGGAGAAATAAATTCTCTTTCTTTGTACTTTTGACTTTGGCCCCTTAAGGTTATCCTTCCGGACAAAAACATCGAGCCCAGTGTTCTTTGAATCAACTTCCTCCAGGTGATCTCATGGCTGCTTGTAGAAGCTAGGAGTCTCCATTCTAGAAAGGGCTCCCATGGTACGCAAGATCACAGCATTTTTGCTCAGGTGAATTGGCTCATTTCCCTAAGTCATATCCAGCAGCTTCAATGCTTCCTCCTCAACACAAGCAACCCAACACACCATCCTTTACTACACTGCGGATTCCCCTTACTCTCTGGCGAGGGGGATGGAGGTTCTTCTTACAACTTCTGAGTCTCTCAGGACTATTGGAGCAATTTGGTAAGATGATTTTTTGAAGGTGCTCAGTGAACTCTCAAGTGCAATCCAAAAAGAAGGAGGACTACTTCAATAAGTACTGGAATATTTCATACTTCCCCGACTCCTCAAGCAATATTAATACAATGCAATCTTCTACATAGCAACAAATAAAACAAGCTCTCTCAATGAAGTAAACAAAACTTATGGTGAGTCCCAGGTCCCTGAGAACACTGGTGAAATTTCCTGATTTAAAAAAAAAAAACAAAAAACTCAGTCTAAGTCATTCTTGGCACTGGGTGGTTTCAAGTTCTTAAGTCGTTTTTCAAGTGGTATGAATCTTTAACCTTTAATCTTTAACCTTTAAGAATAGGATTATAGAAAAGTATACATGTTATGAACTGATTCATAGAACTCTATAACTGTGAATTTCAACCTTGCACTTTGTGACCCCAAAATGCACACACACCACACTTTTACTATAGAACTCAACACCAGTAGGCATAATATAAAAGGTTACTGAGAAGCAGGTTTCACTACATTGTGCTTCTAGTGAGATACAGAGTTGCACAGTATTTAACGAGTTTTACATTATATAATTGTAACTTTGTGCTTAGAAGGGCTCCACAGGGAGAAGCAATATAGCTAGATGTAAGAATTTTCTCCATTTCACAATGCAGAAGTCTGATTCTTACAGTATGATTTTCCTTCTATGATTGTGTTTTCACACGTGTTGGGTAAGGGTTCCTGCAAATTCCATATCCTGCACCTTGGCCCCTGCTATCTTTACTGCCACGTTCCCTTCTCTCAGTTGGAATGGAATGGAGGAAGGAGTGGTGAGTATGGCCTTCCTCTGATTTTGATCTATGTTACATTTCAAAAGCTTAGACTAATAGGGGCCATATAACAAACAATATTCACCAATCAATATTTCTATAAAATTCTCTAAGTAAGGGTATGGGTGCTTTAAATGCAGAATAAGAAATA
Organism: Lutra lutra; assembly: GCF_902655055.1. Lineage (NCBI taxonomy): Eukaryota > Metazoa > Chordata > Mammalia > Carnivora > Mustelidae > Lutra > Lutra lutra. The sequence goes on along the minus strand of NC_062296.1, from coordinate 72,600,359 downwards.
CAGAATTACTAGGGAAGAAAAAAATGGTCCACTAACTTATATGAATTCATTTTTCCTAACTTACAATGCTTATTCACCTCCCTGTAGTCAAGAAACTTCTCTACTTACAACCTCCCATAGATAGCAATAAAGCTCCCAGGCACAGCAGAAGCATGGCAATGAAGAATGCCACCAACAGAGGACATTTGTACTTTCAGTCTAGGCTACCATTATGTTTTCTTAGTCTGGTGTGCTTTGCATGCATATTTTTGTAATGTTTTATAAACATTATTATTAACACCACTATGTTGAAAAGTACAAAATACTGAGAATGTTGCTTTAAGAAGAGACATACAATTACTATGGCAACAGAAGAGAAATGATTTTTTTTTTTGGTAGAAAGATGTGTACTGTATACATTGGTCACTTGTATCATTTTGGAGTTACAAGGAAATGAACTTCCAAATAGCCCTTGAAGACCAATTCCGGCTGTTTGATAGAAGAGATTCTTTATTGTCTATAAATTGCAAGATCATAGACTCTTGAGAGTCTATAGGATCTTAAACTTTATCTTGTTTATCTAGCGTAATTCTCTCTAAAACATCCTTATGGCAAAGACTGCTGACTGCCTCTGATAGGTTTCCTTCCCTTCTCCCACAGCAATATCACTCATGGTTTTTAGTTTGATACATGCTTGCCTGAAGTCAAGAATGTATTTCTTAGCCTTACATGCAGATAGAATCATACGACACAGTTCTGGCTAAGGAACCGGAGCGGATACTTTATGGCAATACCTGAGAATTTTTCTTAAAACCCTGATGGCACATGTACCCCGTGCCTTCTGCCTTCCTCCATCTTGCTGGGGGCTAGATCTTAGATGTGGCAGCTGGAGTCGGAGCACACATATGGGGCCATGTACTGACAGCGAGAATTGAGGTCAGCATGGCAGAACAACACGATGAAGAGGGACCGAGGACTTTGTGAAGCAGAACGGCCTAATGAGACCTGACCTACCTGTTTCTGGATTTTCACGTGAGAAATGCATTTCTCCACTGTTTAAGCTTTTGTTAGAGTGCATCCCTATCAATTGTAGGTGAGCCATATATAATTCCTATTAGCTGATCAGCCAGACTAAGAAATGATGGAAATGTGGGAAGCAGTCCATGCTACCAAACAGTAACCCTGCTGTTTAGGTCCTCCTTCCTGCCTTTAATAGATGCTCCTGATTCCCTTCCATCATCTTCCTTAAGTTTACAAGCTCCTCTACCCATGCTCCCCAAATTCAAGAAGCTATGCTCCACTTTTGGGTTGTCTTCTTCCTGAACATTCTATATGCTTCCAAATATTCCTCAGACAACCATTTCTACACCCTTCACAGTCTTGGTGTGGATGTAACCTCATTTGTCAGTGTCCCTGTTAGATGTGGTGCTCATAAATCAACATGATACCACAGATGTGATTGAACCAGTCAGGAGTACACCAAAACCTTTGTTAATTCCATTAGCATGATCTAATGTTGCACTGCCTTCTATAACAAGCCACACCGTATCATATAAGAGATTAACACTGACTTTGTGGTTACCTAAAATCCCAATGTGCTTTTCTATTTGTTAAAAATAACACAACAGGCCCTGATTTGAGTTGCTTATGCTAAGCCCTATGCCACCACACTGACAATCACAGTTTCAGTTCTCTTAGAAATATCATCTTTAACCAGTCAATCAAGAATTGCCTGATTGGCACTAGTTAGGTAATCTGCCCGATAGACCCCTGCCATCCCCTGAAGGAAAGTAAAGGGGAGCAGAATATGCCACTCCAAAATATACCACTTTGACATATAACTTTGAATTAAAGTTACTTAAGAAACAGCTGGCATAAGGACACTTTGACCCTTCTTTGTCCCCCCTGATAACAGCATATCTCTCATGTGAAATGTACTCTCCCTGTAACAGGAGGGTAGATGGCATCCTTCTCACCAAAGACAGGAAATTTGGGGCTGAGATGGCTGTATGAACAAACCTTGCTACTTCTTGGCTAATTTGCTACCCCAAGCCCAAAGCAAGTTATCTTGTCAATTCTTCACAAATTTATTGTTTCTTTTTCTAAAAGGTATAAAAGTTCCCTATTTTAATCACTTCTTTGAGTCTCGTGTTTTTATAGGCTCCCATACACACGAAATTAAAATTTTTTTTCTGTTTATCTATGTCAATTTTCAAGCCAACTAAAGAACCTACAAGGGAAGAAGGTGACAGCTTTCCTCCCTTACAGAATCTTACAGTCACCAATTTGCATTTTGCTCAGTGTAACTTCCTTGTTCATGGTCCCTTCTGCCTACAGAAGTCTCTCATTTTGTACAGCTCATCAGAGCTCCTTTCTAGCTCTAGATGGGATGCTGCCGAATTCATGAATTGCTGAATAAAGCCAATAAGACCTTTAAAATGGACTCAGTTAAATTTTGCTTTTTAACAATATGAACTGCCACAATGTCACATGTCCCTTAGTCTACATTTATAAAGACAATTAAAATGAAAAAAAATCTTACCAGTGGGACAATTTACTTGTTCTTGGTAAATTTTATTTTCTAAAATGTGGGTATAGCATCCTCATCTGTTGTAATCTTACCCTGAATTTTTCTTTTGATCTTTCAGTGTGTTAACTACCATTCTCATGTGTCACTTGAAAAGTGAATAACTGCAGTCTATGTTCTTACCTAGATTATGGATAAAAATCTTGACTGAAGTACAGGAGGGGAAGCTACACATGATTGTGCAGGTAGCGCACTGCACAATTTTAAGGAGGTACCAATTATGTAGATAGGATGGGGGTTGTACAATGCAGTAGAACTGAATCCAGTGTGTGGTTATAACCATTTAAAAACCTCTGACATTGACAGTTTAAGACAACACTCCTTAGGCATAGTTATTGGAATGCCTCCAAATCTGCCACTCTACTTCTCTCAGTGTATAATTCTTCAGGTAATTTAAGAAGATACTGTGAGGATCCAGGTCAAATGCATTGCTAAAATTCACATATGCTGCTGCAGCATAACACTGCAAAAAAAAAAAAAAAAAAAAAAAAAGAAGAAGGTTGGCAAAAAACCCCCACAATATTGAGATAAAAACTTTACAACATGACTCTAGTGACTACTAAGCTCTAAAATAAAGAAAAAGAAATATTTGCTCAAAGTTTCACAATATGGTTTCTCCTAGATTTATAGCTCTTTGAATAAAAGTGACAAGCCAAATTAATGGTTTAAAAAACTTGCAACCATAGGGGAAGAAATTCAACAAAGTGCCAATTGGTGGATATCTAGCTAAATAATAAAAAAAGTAGTTACACTGATGCTTTGTTATTTAAAATCCTTTTCCCTCAAAGAGTAAGAGTGATAAATTGTAAGGACTATCCCAGTACATTTTCAATTAAATGACTAAATTAATGTAGAGACATTTAATTAAAGTTCCACTAGTTTTTCCAAATGCCGTTAATTATGCCACTATCTAAAATTAAATCTCTCCCCAAACCCTTTTACATTTCTTCTGCTCATCTGATACAGATATAATTAAAATGCTGCAAGTTCACCTAAATGCATCCAAATATTATAAAAGAAAATATGAAAAACTGGAGTTTCAGTAACTATTTAAGAAACAGGTAATTTAATGGGATTTCTACAATCCTTGGGGAAAACCAGTAGATGTGAGGTATGTGTACCCACATACACACACACACAAACACACACAGAAAACTTGCCTCCAAATTCCTCTGAAAATAAATTTCTCTCTTTATATCTAAGGCACTGCAGTGAATACCACAGACAAATATAGTTTCAAGGGTTTTCTACAGCAAAAGATAAGACATTTTTAAGACTCCAGGTAATTAATTTCAGGAACAAGGTGTACTCTAGTTCCAACAGTTCCATGCTATGGTTTCCTAGACAATAAAAATTCCCTAACGGTCTCTCTGAAAGGCACTCTTAAAGAGATCAGAATTTGGGCTTTCTGGTATTGGGGCCAAATTCCCAGGTGGAAAATAGCCAACTCAGGCAATCCTTGCTGGGTTCTCCATGCCAGTTCTTCGCCAGGTCGATCCCAGCTTCCAAACTTACTATGCACGTGCAAGATGAACACACACTGATCAAAACTGGTCTGCCTGGGGCACCTTGGTGGCTCAGTCACTAAAGTGTCAGACTTTTCGTTTTGGCTCAGGTCGTGATCTCAGGGTTCTAGGATTGGACTCTTGTGTCAGGCTCTGTGCTCCGCGCAGAGTCTGTTTCTCTCTCTCTCTCTCTCTCTCAAATAAATAGAATATTCAAAAAAAAGGGAAAAACCCCCAAAACACCCTGATCTGCCAATATCCGACTTCTACTTCCGTCCTCTCAGAATCTTATTTGACTCTGACAGCTGTCATTTTCATTGCTCTGGAGGGGATAGTATTCAGCCATCTGGAATGTACATGTTCTCTATGTACTCGAACCCGTCCCCCACACCCTTGAAGGTTCATTATGCGGAGGTTTATTTAAGAACCAAAGATTCCTTTGCAGTCAAGAGTGAGGGGGGTGCAACCTGGAGTCTTTTAAAAGAGACGGATCTCTTCCCCCAAATTCCTTATAGTTCTAATCTAGAGACTGGCAAGTTGGGAGGATATTTTCTTAAGTCATTGTAACCCAAATCTGGGTCTCAGAATTGAGATTCAGGAAAATTCCCTTGGACAGATACATTATGTTTACCAAAAGCCTCCCTATTTCTGGTTTTGCCTTGCAATCAGCCATACCTCCCTTCAATTCCTTTGCCACAGTGGTTCTCAAATGTGACTGCACTTTCTATCATTTGGGGAACTTTCACAAATATTAGTGCTTGGAGCTCACCCTTGCACCCTGCTCAGTGATGTGGTCTGGCTGCTTTCTAAGCTCCCCAAGAGATGCTGATAAGCAACGTGTGCCTTAGGCCTGTCTTGGTGGTAAAGCAACTTGATACTAAACATTTATTGACTGAACACAGTTGTTACCTCTCTCAAAGAGACTTCTACATGCTCAAAAAGACGCTATTAGAATATAAATTAAATGGCGGTGTTACCGTGTTGTAATTAATATTAAATACTGCAAGATAGATAATATAATAGGTCATATATAATACGATAGGTTGTACATACCACCAGTGTAAGCTTCAACTCTAGAGGCAAATAGTTATCGTAGTCAAGAATCACAGTCCAGGAGAGTGCAGCCCTCATTTTAGAAGAAAAGGGCAAAGCCAAAAGACTGCTACTACTGTACTATTTTGCTCTATGAACCTCAGAGTTTTTGGTAATGGCACACGATGAATGTCCCAAGTGTGTGTGCACTGTGGAAAAATATAAGTTCCCTAGGAGTTCTGAAGAGGAGAGAATTTGCCTCTTTGGTATAAGGATTGTCATGAGGTGCTTAATTTCAGGAAACAGTGGACAGAGGAGAAGCTCTGAAAAACAAGTAGAAGTTACTCTTTTTTAAGAAACCTATACATTTACAAGGAAAATCGCCATTTGTAAGGGAGTCTCCCTCTAACAGGAAGAGAAGGGTGGGTAAATCCCTAGAAATCTATGAATGATAAAGCAAAGACAAATATGAGTAACATCCTTACTCTTGTTTGTTGTACCTGTCCTGGTAGACTCCTAATAGCTGGCCTCATGGCCCCAATATCTTTCTTTTGTCTTTAGCTGGACATGGGATTTAAGGTGATGGCTCAGGCCATTTTGGGAGTTACTCGGTTTTGCTGGGTACTTCTCATGTATACAGGAGGTGTACTTGTTATTAAACTTCTGTTTTTCTGCCATTCATCTATATTTTATCGTAGGGGAGTCTCAGCCAAGAACCTAGAAGGGTAGAGGGAAAATTGTTTCCTTCCCTTATGCAATAGTTTGCTGTGACGTTGTGATGAGGTGGCCACTCAAGCGCCTCAAACATTTCTGTGGCTCTCCACTTTTTGCTAAAAACAACCTAAGAGCTTTGTGTGACCAAATTGATTTAGGTTGGTTCATAGCAGGTAGGATTGAAGGCACTGTGGTAGCAAAATGGTAAATGGATAAAGATTTGGGGTCAGGGAATCGTCTGTACAACCATTAAATACCTGTAAGTGATTTCCTAATCTTCCCATTTATAAGAAGGTCCCCAGAAAAAAAAAAGACTGAAATAAAGTTTTGTCTATAAAACTTTCAACTAGTACTCTTTTGGCTACTCTCAACTTATCCAAAGACACAGTGAGAGGGAACAGGAGTCCATATTACAGCACAGGCTTTTAAAATGGTCAGTAGGAGGAGCTAAGAGATGCTGGAACAAAAGGTGCCTATACTTACATGTCCCCATTTCCATTTGCTAATGCCTGTTCTATTTAAAAAAGCATGAGAACTCGATTCCACTGAGATGTACCCCTCCCTTTACCCAAAGAGAACTGTTGTAACATACTTTGAATATCAGGTGTAGGCCCTGTGTACACTTTCATGCAAATGTCTTGGGACCCTTAGCTCTCCTCCAGTGAATGCAAAAGCTCCGTTCTGCCTTCAGTGATGACTGAAGTGGTCTTAGTTACCAGGTAATTGCTCAGTAGTGACTTCTTCCCTAGACACTGTTGGGCAAGGCATGTATTCAACAGGTCACATGATCCTTACTCTCCCTGAAATTGTGAGAACACTGGTTTTCAAACTTTAACCATGCTCTATAGTAAGGAATGCATTTGAGGCATTTGGCTGGCTCAGTCAGTAGAGCATGTGACTCTTGATCTTGAGGTCATGATTTCGGGCATTGTTGGTGGGGGTGGTGGTGGTAAAGATTACATTAAAAAAAAAAACCCTTTTTAAAAAAAGAAATATATTTATCATAGCCACTAAGAGTACATTGTGTCTGTATATATTTGTGTGTGTGTGTGTGTGTGTGTGTGTGTGTTTGTGTGTGTAAAATACCATTTCCCCAGGACACCTTCCCAACCTACCAGACCAAATCATGTTCTTCCATTATACTCTCTCTTAGCACTGCATTTCTCCTTTCCAGTGCACATTACAAGTGGATTCAAATAATTATGTAATGAAGATGTTGAAGCCATCTCTAGAACTGGATTCTAAGGCTCTGTGGGGGCAGAGAATTTTGTCTTACAGAACAACAATCTAGAGAAAGCTGATCTATAGCAATGTTGTATACACAAGATCTGCTTAATAAACGCTTCTGACTTTGTTAAATGGATCAAAGCTTCAATATGGAACAGATCCCTGGGTTTTCCACTCCTTTCAAAATCTCAAGGTGAAGCCCAAGGAAGTAATCAAATGTGTTCACCAGCATGGCTTGTAGAACAGCAGCACCAACATGAGACCAGGGCCAAGAGGATGCATATGTGGGAGCAGAAGTATAATATTCAAGAGGCTTTTATGTTTTTACTAGGCCTACTTCTTCTCCTTTTTATTTTCTCAGAGTTTGAACATCTTTCTGGTTGGTATTTCTTCTCTTTCTTCTTTTCATTTCTTCCTTTATTCTGGAATTACCAAATTAACCTACTTCCTCATTTCCTTTCTAACTACCTTATTGTCTGCCAAAAAAAAAAAAAAATCAAAACTTTGAAAAAAAAAGCCTGGTGTTTTCTAGAAGGTTAAGAATGTACTACTGTTTTGTGGCTTAATTTCCTTATGCTGCATATCTCTGTGGAAAAAAATGAGAATACAATGGTTTTGGAAAAGAAGCTCAGAGAAAATAGTCAACTTAGGAACTTCTTTTGGATTCACCATTGAGAGAAAGCTCTTTCTACAGACTTGTAGAATCATAATTACATGCAAGGGGTTGGTCATTTTTCTTAGATAGATCAAACTGCCTGTATAGGTTCAGAATCAATTAATGGGCAATCCAGAACCAGATTCCAAGGTGTTTTTGTTCGTTGCCTCTACAAGAGTAAAAATCTTCAGACAATTTGCAGGCAAGGTTTATGTCATTATTCCCTTAAATAGGAAGTTCATCTAAACCTGAATTCCTACCTGACATCAAAGAGAAGTCCTTTTTGGGATCACCACGCAGGAACTTAGCTTTAGAAAAGAACTGGCAAATAAATGCAGAGGGTGTGCAATTTTGCTCATCATGTTCCAGCAAAGCAAGGTATTTCCAGGCCACGTGGTAACAAAGGCCTGGGCCACTGTGGTGCCTATGATCCCCATTTCATTTATTAGTGTCCTCCTATAACATATTATGAAATAGAGCAAAGTCAAGATGGACGTTGCTGATACACAACTCCCTTGTTCCCTCCAACTGTTGCCATTAGCGATTTATAGCAGTGACGTTCCCCTGAAGACATGCCTATCCATCTGAGGCATGCTCTCTAGCTATACCAAGAGTCCTGTTTGGCTACAGCCATCAGTTGACTTCTTTGTTATCTCGACTTGAAATCTGTGCCCTGCTCCCGTCCAGTACCACCTGCAATCCAAGGATTCAAGCCAAGTTTCACCTCCTCTGCTATTCCTCATGTTTTCAACAGTGGACTGTCATGAATTATGAAAGCACGAATCCTGGGGCTCAGTTAAGGTTGTGAAATAGGTGAGTGGGTGGCAAGTATCACCATTCTGACTGTGCAATGGAAAAACTTCATTCCCATTAAGGAGCAGACAGTGGAGTTCCCATTTGAGGTTGCCTTTAAGTTCTCCTCTCCCCTTGCAGAGAGCAAAGAAAAATGCCCAGCTAGATTTCAGACATGCTAGTTACTTTCCTTTCAAAGAGGCTCTTTGGGGGAATTCACAGAGATTTTTTTTTTTAATGCAACCACGAAATAATAGAGGGTAAAATGAGCTTTGGAATGAAATAAGCAAATAAGAGATATAAAGGCTAAATATCACATTTCTGGCCCATGACTTCTGGAAAAATGAGAGAACTTTCTTTAAACTTGGTTATCTTTTCTGGGTAAGTGCTATTAATGTAAGAAATCATGGAACAATGAAAATGATCATCTGTACTTCTTACCCCTGGTTTTAGCAATTACATGCAGATTTCAGTGTGTCCAGATAAACAGATTCAAATAAAACTAAACATAAAGGTCCCATCAGAAAGTGGCTCCCGCAATGAATTAGGATTGCAAAAGGGCTACATATAATGTGAGTAGGGATGTCTGACTTTCAGACAAACAGCATAAGTTTTTGAATAGGATACATCTTTCTTTTCTGTAAGAAGAGAACATGGTGTAGTGAAAGACTGTTGGAGTGGGTCTGAGTTCTGATCTTGCCTTCAACAAAGGAGAACAGCATGGCTAAGTCATCCAAAATCTATTTCCCCACTGGTAAATAATGGTTTCGCCCTGGATGATCTCTAGTTTTTTCTGGTTTCAAAAACCTTTTAGGGGCGCCTGGGTGGCTCAGTGGGTTAAGCCGCTGCCTTCGGCTCAGGTCATGATCCCAGGTCCTGGGTTCGAGCCCCACATTGGGCTTTCTGCTCAGCAGGGAGCCTGCTTCCTCCTCTCTCTCTGCCTGCCTCTCTGCCTACTTGTGATTTCTCTCTGTCAAATGAATAAATAAAATCTAAAAAAAAAAAAAAAAACACCTTTTATTCTCCATAGGTGCTGAAAAAATATTTATATGAAAGACTACAGACCAGTATAATAGGTTGGATTATTGCTTAAAATTGTCAACAACCTTGGGAAACACACGCCTAACGGTTTGAACTTCCTACTCTGCTTAATTCCAATTTAAGGTGTTAAATGAACAAACACACAAAATAAACCTGCAACACACACAAAAAAGTGTTGTGGAAATGGGGAGAAGGCCGGATTGCCAGAAATGTCTGTGATTGTACCTTGCCCCATGCCTAAATTTTAAGTTAATGTTCATAGCCAGTGGCTAAACAGTAAAATAAATGTTTATTGTGACCATCAGTTTAGAAAACTTGTATTTGTGTTTTGTTTTTTTTAAGGTATCAGTAAAAATTTAACAGAAATAGAACAGCTCAGAATCAAGAGGGATGGGGTAAAATACATCCACTACCACATACTCCCTGTCATTAATTACTTTGAAAAGTGTGTTAGGGGTCAATAATATCCCCTGTTTCTGACACTCAGACCATTTTCCTCAAAGTTAACATCAACAATTTAAACTTGGTCCCAGATCGAAACTAGTGAAGGGAAAACAGAAACAGGACTCTGAGACCTAAATCATCATTCACTGAAAATCATCTAGATCTTTTGGTAGGTGTTTGTAAATGGAGTTAGCACTGTTCATTATGTTCATTCTTGGCTTCTCTCAACAGCACCATTGTACATTGTACATTTATTCCTGGCATTATTTGAGTTATGTGTGGTTCTTCCTTCAGACTGAAATCTCCATGAGGGTAGAAATTAGGACTGTCCCATCATCACATCACCACCAGTATCTAGAACCCTGCTGCACACGTAGTAGAGGTTCAACAGAATAGGTAATGAATGATTAAGTTTGGGGATAGATAGGTCAGGTAGATATGGAGTAGGAGATCAATGAAATAGGTAACGAATGATTGGATTTGTGGAAGAATCTGTAAATAATATGCATGATTTCTTGAAGGTCAAGGAAAGTGCCAGAGTGGGAAGAGGGGCTAGCTAGAGACGGTGGAGTTTTAATTTTAATAGAATTCAAACAAGGCAAAAGATGGCTTATTTATATTGTGCAGAATCTGCAGGCTATGGGCCCATTGAAGACTTTCTTCTTTTCTAAGCTTCAAGATAGGCCAAGCCTGAAACTGGCAGTTCGTGGATGCTAAACAAATTGGATAACTGTTTTATTTTCTGTCACTGATGCTTTTAATGACACACAGACACATACATAAACATGGGCAAGACCCTTGTTGCAAGGTTCTACGCATTTTTCTAGGAAAGGTTCGACTACAATGAAGGAACTGCCTCGTAGCATGTTAAGACGGCCCTTGCATTTCCCACAGGGATGTATGCCACTTGCTTAGACTTCAGCAATTAAAAAATTTGTGATCTTAACGTCCTCTGAAATGTGCAGATTTTATAGCTTAGATTTTAAGAGACACATTTACTTGACAGAGTAATGACAGTTTTATCTGCACTGGTGACTGGATCTGCTGGGATACTTAAATAATAATCCAAATCAAATGACGACTTTTTTTTTTTTTGAGAGGATGTCAGGAAAGGTGAAAAGAAAGAACAAAATACGTAGCATTTAACTTGGTTTAAAAACACAACACATTGCAGCTTCCCATGACTTCTTATTTTACCAGAAAAAAAAAAACAAAAAACCCTAGCAATTCATCTTCCTTTGGGTGCATGAATGACATTTTACTGTGATGTGATTATAAGAAACAAAATCCCTCAGAGATGCTGCCTTAAAATATTTCTCTTTATAATGTTCTGAGCTCGACAAACCTTGGTAGAAAACAGAATACTCTTAATTATGAATAAATTAACTAAATTAGTAACATGAGATGGCTATGCAATTAAGGGATTGTTAATTGAAACTGGAAACACAGCTGTATACAGCTTAGAAATGAATCATACCAGTAATGACGCAGATGTTTATAAAATGTGATTATCTTTAGTGGAGACAGCACTGCATCTCCCAAGCCCATTCTTACATTGTGTCACTGAAATGGTTTTTAAACCCGTGAACACCAGGAATCAGGATCTTGGGGACGGCAAATTAGGCTCCCTGGATATGGGAATTAGTGTTGTCTGAATGTCAGCAATTTGATTCTCCAGCTTTCAAAGAATGTAGATATGGAGCCAACAACAAACATCTGTTCGTTGCATGGTCTTCAAAAACAACAACAACTCAAAGTTGCTGGCAAACCAGTGCCTGCTTCAAACGGAGAAGAAAGTCAAGTATTTGGGAGCAGCCACAAAGCTGCATGAAAGGGAGAAATGGGTAGAGAACACAGCCCCGGGACAGCGGCCGGGACACCTTTGGCACGAACGCTAAGTGCATCACCCTCTGCCGGCAGCGGGGCTCTGAAACGTCTTAGGCTGTTTTCCGAGCAATCAACCCAGAAGAAAAAAACACCCAAATGTTCACAACCAAAGGAAGCAGTGGGAAAATGCTATCATTAAACTTGCTGGATGCTGAAGTGTACTAAAATTATCAGTGATTCCGCAGCACTTTGGAAGCTTCCCTTTCTTGCTTACCACACACAATTTTGCCCCTCGTCCAATTCCCATCTGTCTCAGGGAAGGGAGGTGTCCCTATAGCTGTGGACTTCAATGGGCTGCCGTGGTCACTGCCCAGGCTTCTCTTGAACGAGGCCAGGGGAAAGGGCTGCAGACTATGTCCTAACCATCACTGAATGATACCAAAGAGCGCGCTCGGCTAAATGAATGGACCCTCCTTGAAGTTCAGCTTCCTAGTCTCTGGGCGCAAGCCTGTGGCCCCACAATCAACATCCCTGCCTGACTGCGTGGCCCTTCAAACGTGGCAAACACCAGGTTCATCATGTGGAATGTAAATTGGCCACTGGAGTTTGCATGTTTTTTAAAAAAAAATCAACAGTTTTGGTGCTAAACAACAGAAAATCTATTTGGCACTTTAGCTCGTCTTTCGAAGAGGTCAGCTTTCTTTATAAAAGCGATCTCTTGCAAGGAAGCAAACATGAAACAGGAGATCATCAGCCATTAGACTCTTCCACTATCAAAAGAAGACAGAAAACTTAGGAAATGTTCCTTAGCATCCAGGCGAGATCTTTCATGCAGTCTTTAATGAAGGGTTTAGATGACGTGAGGCCCAAACAAACAACTCAATTTTCCATTTTACATTGGCTGTGGGCCTATGGGGCATAGCTGAGTGTTTGCTAAAGGAAAAAAAAAAACACACACACACACACTTGCATGAATGAATGAGAAGAAAAATGCAAACATATTAAAAAGATACACCGCTATACATTGTTTTCTATGTTGGATACCAATAAATGTGGAATTTGTTAAATTTTGGTCACGAAGTCTTTCTATTCTATGAGTTAGTCTCTATAAGTACAGGCTCTGCCTATAACTTCAGTATTGATTTGCTGTTATACAGGTTCCAACTTGTCTAAATTTCATTACCTGAAGGGACAGCTTGCAATTCCATATACAGGTATAATAAAAGCAAGATGACTACATGTATCCCGTGAGCTTTGAAAGGGCACTTTTTCCCCAATATGTAGGGCCCAATTCCTCATGATTCTATTACTCTGTTGCAAATGGTGACGACAAAGCTAATAACATATTATTTACTAGCAGGTGTATTCCTATTGTCAACCCTGAACCTATTTAAGAGCACACTAGTATCAGAACGCATCTGGAACATTCCCAGCTATTTGCCTATGTAACAGCTATTCACTTCTTTTTCCTTATCTCAATTATGATCAGATTTTGGGCATCATGGACCCTGCGCTAGAGGAAGAATTGAAATTTGGCCCAAACCAATCATGATAATACTATTTTTAACAGGCAATGACTGGTTTCAAAGAATACAGTGAGACCCATTGCTGGCTGATACGCAAGGGGAAATATGCTGGCAACTTCTGTGAAATTCCTTCTTCTTTGACAGACACACATACACATCCCGCACACGGCTATCCTTCTACCTTATTTCCTTCCTGCCATGGATACTGTTGTCTGAGGATATGTTGCTTGGTGCCAGCATTTGGTGCTTGGTGTGAGGCCGCCTTGGGATCCTGATAGGAAAGCCACGAGATACCAAGGAAACGGAATGGGAGTCTTTATATAGGTCAGCTGCTCAATTAATCAGCCCTAGATCTGATGACCCTTGGGCTTCTGGTTGTGTTAGACCAGTGGTTCTCAAAGTGTGGTTCCTGACCACAGCAGTATCAGCATCCCCTGAGAACTTACCAGAAATGCAGAATCTCAGACCTTACTTACGCCAGACCTACAGAATCAGAAACCCTGGGTGGAGCCCATCAGCCTGTACTTTAACAAGCCCTCCAGGAGATTCTGATGCATACCACAGATTGGCAACCACTGTGTTAGATTATCAGCAGCCTCTATTATTTAAGGTGGCATTTTTTAAAAACTTGCCTGATCCCAATGGGGTTCATGTTAAAAGCAGACTGCCAAACCTAATGATTCAGGCTTGCCAGTGCAGAGGCTTGGGAATTAGCCATTTAATCAAGCGCCCCTGGTGATTCTTTTTTTTTTTTTTTTAATATTTTATTTATTTGACAGAGAGAGATCACAAGTAGACAGAGAGAGAGAGAGAGAGAAAGAGGAGGAAGCAGGCTCCCTGCCTAGCAGAAAGCCTGATGTGGGACTCGATCCCAGGACCCTGAGATCATGACCTGAGCTGAA